>NC_086453.1:278662539-279381289 GCF_028390025.1 Pseudophryne corroboree
TTTTGCAAAGAATGGGAACGAATGACAGAGGATGATGGGGAGCAGTTTCCCCGGGTAGGCAGTTTGAACCCTGAGGTATTGCAGAATCTAAGAAAAAGGATAGGTCTAATAAAATCTGCAAAGCAGAGGATTAGACATTATGATTGTTTACAGGTATGGCAACAGGAAAGTGAAATACAACAGGAATAAGCTCAGAAAGCAAATTCAAATCCTGGTAGGAGTCTGATAGCAACGGCACCACCGTATATAATAGGGGACAAAGTGGCTGCAGAAAATGACATGCGGGTGTACGATAAGGGTGCACTTAATCAATGTAGTAATGATAAGAATAAAATGAAAGTTAATGCAAATGTTGATACTAACGCTAACCCATGCAAGTTGTATCCCATTTTAAACTTCCCCCAGGAATACGACCAGGAAGATGAGCCCACTACGATTTCAGCTCTCTCTCTAGCGGCCACCATAAACGATACTTCAGTGGGCATCGCCCAACCAGTAAGAGTGGTATCAAAGGCACATAGTTCAGGTACACGTGAGGTTGTATCTAGAGGTAAGTACGGCACTGTACAATATGCTGAAACTGTTGCACCACCCACTGTAGAATCAACCCAGAGTGAAGTAATTAATATTAATCCTGTTAGAGTGATAGCGGTCCCCAATGGGAAGACCGACACAAATGGGGTCACACCCATCAGGAATATTGCAATGCATTGTCCCTGGTCCCGAGCAGAATTAAGAACAATTTTGTCTGCATTTCCTGATCCCAGAAAAGATATAGCCGCATGTCAAAGGTTCATTAAGGACCTGGGTAACTCCGCTGAACCCAACAACAAAGATTGGAGGACACTACTGAGGGCATTTCTGCCCTCTAGTATTGACCTTGTGAAATTTATAGCTGACTGTAAATTAGATGAAGAAGTACCCCTTACAGATGAGTATAATCAAGATAATGTAACCAGAATCAATCTTCAGCTAGGAATATACTTCCCAGCTGTGGTAAAATGGAACAAAATTTTCTCCATCAAACAAACGGAAGGAGAAACTGCCTCTGAATATTTCCACCGGGCACTGGAGGAAATGGCTAAATATACTGGGATCGTGGAAATTGAGGCAAATGTACACCATAGAGAGGTAGCGGTGTCCGTCTTGATGGACGGTTTAAAGGAGGTATTAAGGAATAGGGTGCAAACCACTCAACCTAACTGGAGAGGTATGTCGGTGGCCGCCTTAAGAGAGACTGCTGTTGGGCACGACAGGAACATCACAAGATGCAGGGAGTCACAGAGTGATAGACTGATGGCTATAAGTATCCAAGCCCTTACAACAAGGCCGCCTCAGTCTAAATCTCAGACCCCTGGTGGTAAGCCACATACGGTAAAATGTTACAATTGTAATAGGGAAGGTCATTTTGCACGTAACTGCACCAGTAATCCACACAATGCATATAAAAACCCTAGACAACGACATGACATACGAAATTGGGATCAAGGACCGCAGAGACGGAGTTATGAGCCACACGCAGGGGAAACAAGAAGGTATCCCCCAAGAAGAGACTGGCAAGTCTCTGATAATTCCCATTTCCCTCCTTCACAGGTAATAGCTGCCAGCGCAATGCAGGGAGTTCACCATGCACCATAGGGGTGGGGCCACACCTGTAGTCTGCAGCCAGTGAAATTAATTGCGAGCCTTGGAAATGAACCTGAGGTCACAATTGATGTAGCTGGAAAATCTCTAAATTTCCTTGTAGATACGGGGGCGGCCAAGTCAGTGATAAATTCGACCGTGGGCATGAGAACCACTGGTAAAACAATTCCAGCCATGGGGGTAACAGGAGTAGTGCGACAATACCCTTTAAGCAAACCAGCAGAGATTACGATAGGGCCTTTACATACCAAGCATTCTTTTCTGCTGGCTGCATCGGCTCCGACTAATCTCCTAGGGAGAGATTTACTGTGCAAAATGGGATGCGTCATATACTGTACTCCTGAAGGTGTGTTCTTGGACATACCCGAAAACCACGCTCAGGAAGCGCAGGATATGCTAGACTCCCCAACAAGATTAATGTCACACACTGTTGTTGTAAATAGGTGTCCGTCCAAGGTAGAGGAAATGATTTCCCAGATACCGGAATCACTTTGGACCAAGGATGGACAAGACACTGGATTGATGGCAAACGTAGCCCCAGTAGTTGTGCAAGTAAAAGATGGTAGGATAGCTCCAAAAATCCCACAATACCCTCTGAAGCCGGAGGTGGAGTTAGGAGTTTACCCTGTAATAGAGCGCTTGCTACAACAGGGCATTCTGGTAAGGACGTCCAGCACTGCCAATAGTCCCATCTTCCCTGTTAAAAAGAGTGGGGGGAGGGGTTACAGATTAGTGCAGGATCTAAGAGGGATCAACAAAATAGTTGAGAGTCAATTCCCCGTAGTGCCAAATCCAGCTGTCATCCTTATGCAAATCCCTCCCACTGCCAAATTTTTCACTGTAATTGACCTCTGCTCCGCTTTCTTCTCGGTACCTCTGCATCCTGACAGTCAATACTTATTCGCATTCACATACAGAGGAGTTCAATACACATGGACTCGCTTACCACAAGGTTTCATAGACAGTCCAAGTATTTTCTCACAGGCCCTGCATGATTGTTTACAGTCTTTCCAACCAGAGAGTGGATCAGTATTGATCCAGTATGTGGATGATTTACTACTGTGTTCAGATTCACTGGAAGCGTCCCTGAGAGATACGAAACAACTCCTGTTTCATCTTTCAGACACAGGACACAAGGTTTCCAAGGACAAGTTACAATTATGCCAGACCCGTGTGAAGTATTTGCGACACTGTCTAACACAAGGACTGAGACACCTTACCGCTGATAGAATTCAAGCAATTCGTGACATGACCCTGCCACAAACCCAGCAACAGATTAGAACGTTTTTAGGAATGTGTGGGTATTGCCGTAACTGGATCCCAGGTTTTTCCATACTGGCCCTACCTTTGCAGGAGATGGTCTCATCAAGCAAACCTGATCGGATTTCGCACACAGACGAATCCGAGATGGCCTTTGAGAGACTCAAACAGTGCCTAACGCAGGCACCGGCATTAGATATGCCAGACTATGGGAAACCCTTTGAGCTGTACGGAACAGAGAGTGCTGGGTGCGCAGCAGGTGTCTTAACCCAGAAGCATGGTGATGCCAGCAGGCTGGTAGCCTACTATAGCGCTCAGCTAGATACGGTAGCGCGATCCCTCCCCACATGCTTGCGAAGTGTTGCAGCAATAGCATTGCTAGTCACAAAGAGCGAAGATGTAGTGCTAGGACACAACCTCACAATTCATACACCACATGCAGTGTCAGCCTTGCTGAATTCGGCCCAAACCAGACACGTCTCATCAGCGCGGTTTTCAAGATGGGAATTGGCATTGATGGCCCCAGTAAACATTACCATAAGGAGATGCAGCGCATTAAATCCTGCAACGTATCTCCCAGGTGTGCCTGGACAGGCACAAAGGGTGGAGGATGAGAGTGATGGTGAAGGAGGATTTAATACAGGGGATGACACGCATGATTGTATGGAATATTTGACCCAAAATTTCACGGCAAGGCCTGACATCAGTGACAACCCACTGGAAGATGTAGATTTTACTTTCTACACTGACGGTAGTTGTCACAGACAGACGGACTCGGGAGACTTGTATACTGGATACGCAGTCGTAGATGACCAAGGTACCATAGAAGCAGAACCGCTAGGCCCACCACACTCAGCACAAGTTGCTGAACTGGTTGCCCTAACCAGAGCATGTGAATTGGCTAAGGGCAAGTCAGCCAATATTTACACAGATTCTAGGTACGCCTTTGGAGTAGTCCATGATTTCGGAGCCCTATGGCGCCTCAGAAATTTCATGACGGCAGCTGGCACACCCGTAGCGCATGCAGCCCACATCAAAAGACTTCTAACAGCGATACAGGAACCCAACAGAGTGGCTGTTATCAAGTGTAAAGCTCACACATATAGCCAAGACCCGGTATCACTTGGTAACAGCCGAGCAGACGAAGCTGCTAAATCAGCAGCTAGTAACCCCATACAAACAGATAGTACAAGACTGATTTAATACTGTAAACACACAGAAATTGTGTGAAATGCAAAATTTGTGTTCCCCGCAGGAAAAGGCAGTTTGGAGGTCAAAAGGATATGGCCAGGAGTCCTCAGGACTCTGGACAGATGGACATGGTAAACCAGTGGCACCCAGAGCATACCTTCCAAGTCTAGCGGAAGCGGCACATGGGCTGACTCATCTAGGCAAAGAAGGAATGTGTAAGCTAGTAAGAGCTTATTGGTGCGCCCCAGGATTTTCTTCCCATGCGGGTAAAAGAGCAATGACATGTCTCACCTGCTTGAGGAAGAATATCGGAAAGGCAATACCAACAGAGCCATCCCATATCCCTCCGACAGATGGCCCTTTCCAGGTAATACAGATTGATTTCATACAATTACCACCTTGTAGAAATGTAAAGTATGTTTTGGTCTGTATTGATGTATTCTCAAATTGGGTCGAAGCATTTCCCGCAGCCACAAATACCGCTGTATTTACTGCAGAGAAAATTGTGCAGGAATTTGTGTGTAGGTACGGTATCCCTAGAATCATTGAGAGTGATAGGGGTACCCATTTTACAGGTGAAGTCTTTCAAACAATGTGTAAATTGATGGGAATTAATAGTAAGCTGGGAATTAATAGTTCACTCTTTCCCCAGGCAAGTGCGAAGGTGGAAAGAGTGAACAGCACTATTAAAAATAAATTGAGCAAGGTAATGACTGAAACAGGACTGTTATGGCCTGAAGCTTTGCCAATTGTATTATACAGCATCAGAACCACCCCCAGGTCCCCTCTTAATCTGTCTCCTTTTGAAATTCTGTTTGGTCGACAACCCCATGTTATGATTAACCCCCAGGATGATTTGAAATGTAACAATGAAGTAACCGTAAAGTACTTGGTTAAGATGAGTAAGCAATTGAGGAATCAGAATGATAATCTAAAGTTGGTGACTCCTGACCTGCCAGACAGTAATTGTCATGACATTGAACCTGGGGATTATGTAATGATACGGAATTTTCTACGCTCAGGTCGCCTTATTGACAGATAGGAAGGACCATATCAAGTCTTATTGACCAGCACAACAGCATTGAAGGTTGCCGAGAGAGAGACTTGGGTCCATTCGTCTCATTGCAAAAAGGTCACTGACCCAGAGAGGTCCCGTGATAAAGAACAGACGGTAGAGGTTGTATCACTAGAGTGTCTGTTCAGGGAGGATTGAGACGACACCTGAGCGCTGAGAATAATAAGACCAGAAGCTTGTCGAGCCAGATTTCTTTTTCCCATTTGTTATTTTCTCCAGTTCCCACCTCCCTCCTATTTCCTTTCCCCCTTCTTATTTTTCTCCTTTTACTCCTCTAAGATGGACTTGCCCCAAGAGACTGTGATCCGGATTTTCCTGTTGACCATAATGTTGACCAGAGCAGTCTGTTTCGGTGAGAGTACCATGGAGGTCGAGAAAGGATCTGGAATGGGTTCTGATGACCAGGATGCAGGCGTAAATTTCCAAGAGCAACATAATCTCCGAGCAAAGACGAGTATCAGAAAACGATCTGGTAGCATTGATAATAGAAGAAATTGTGAAGGATTGTTAGCTGAAGAGAACTGCATCTGTAGGCACTGTGACAATATAGTTGAGGATGGGTGCATCAAGAAATGTCAGTCCAGTTTTAATGTCCACATGGACCGGCATCCATTGAGTGACTATCACTCCTTAGTGGGTAAAGTGTTAAATCAGACAGACTGTTGGGTATGCTCTCAAGTACCTCAAGGCCATAGCAAATCAGGACTAGTACCATTTCCTTTAACTGTAGGAGAGGTACTTGAGCTAAGTGGTGGGAGGCCGGTGGACAAGAGGTTTAATATCTCTAGTCCTCCTAGTTTGAAGCTCCACCAATATCATGTGGATAGGTCCTTAGTGTGCTTTAACATTTCCAATCCCCGAAAGCCGGGAAATTGGGAAGTGTCATGGAGTAATCAAACCATGACCTTTTCATACAGAGCCGACAGAATGCCCATAGACACAGAACTTATACGCCAGATAGCTGACCATGGAAGATTTTTCCAGTATAGGTACACTCTAGGAAGTAGAACCATGCGATTTGGAGAAGTATCACCAGGATACTGTGCACATATCGTACAAACAGATACGTGTACTAAACAGATGGGAGAGTTAGGGTTAGGAGATTTCACATGGAAAATTTGTAACATGATAATGTCATACTCCGTCCCATTTGTTCTCCCCGATGATGCATATTTCATATGCGGGAGAAAGGTGTATAAGTGGCTTGCCCGAAACTCAGAGGGATTGTGCTATATTGGAAAAGTACTGCCTGAAGTAATGACTGCATTTACCATAATTGCTTCTTATCTTCATTTCTACAACCTTCAGGTAATGACACACATAGTCGATAGGGAATATAGATACAGATATCAGCACTCACATATTCCCCCATTCATGTATCATCAACTAAATGTGCTCCCCCATTTGTTGCAACCAAAAGCCGAAAAGAGCTCGGTAAAGTTTGACAGCCCATCCACAGACCCGTAATACGGGATAAGAAGGAATTCAAATGTATACTTCGCAATACCTCGAAGCTTGATTTAAAACACGTACGGCACGATGATACATGACCCCTCAAACATGGATTCATACACACATGCTTCTACTATCTCACTAGGTCATACCTTTTTCCCACCTTCCTCTCTTCTCCCTTACCCAATCATAGAAATGTATTTACATATGACATATATTTTTCTCTTTTTGAACTGTTTTAGGAAGTGGCAGTTATTGGTGACTGCCAAAGGGTGGACTGTCAAAGTCGGAAAAATATCATGCTACACGTTGCCATATATTCACCTCATGCGCTTGCCCGCTGCACGTGCACATTCTCTCCCGTGCGTGCGGATACTCGCAGCTGCGTGATGGCGTCTCCTCGGCCATGCGCTCAAGCGCGTGGTATGTGCATTTACGGTAGAGTTTGTGTGCGTCTAGCGGGCGACTCAATAGTTAAATAATAAAACCAAATAGTATGTTTTATAGATAATGTTCCCCTTAATAATGACTGTAAGTTTGTTTAATGTAACTGGTCGCTGTACAGAGGAATTCCTCATTGCATGATATGAAGGGTCAGACAGGGTTTGAGCAGTGGTGTTTGGTACCTAACTAAAGAACATTTTATTAGGAACAATCCGGTGCTAGTTGGGTAAAGATTAATCGCTCCTGCGTATAGTTATGGCCATTAGTAGTTTCTGGACATTTCCTATATTTGCAGTTCATTATCCATGCGGCGGGAATTCTGAGATTCCCTCCCACCTGAGCAGTTTGATATAGTCACAGCCCACCTGTTCAAACTAACCTATGACCTTTTGTTATAATGTGAGGAGACATTCCTGTGTCCAATGAACAATAAGATTGTAGGGCCCTTTGTAGTACACTGTATGTTGTGTATATAAGGGTCACTGTCCCCAGACCGGCCAGTACTCTCTCTCTTCAACATTTATCTCTGATAATTGGAGGACTGGATTCCGGTTGCGCTTGCGAGTGTTCCCCGTATGGTATGTTTCTCTGTGGCCACTTTGTTACCCGTTTTAATGTTAGCCATTCATTCTTAGTCGATGTATTTGTGTTTGCGATCGTTCGCTATTGTGTATATTTTTGTTTAGTTATTCTGTTAGGTTTTAATGTTAGCCTGTAGTGTATGAACTGTTCACTGTTTTCTTTTCTCTTTTACTTAGCTAAATATTGTTAGTAAAGGTGTTGGAACCTTAGCAAGGTATTGTGTGTTTATTACATTGCTGAGGGTAAACGGAGCATCTCAATCGCTCAAACAGCTAGCTTACAGATCAAGGTTAAATAGCATTATATCATTGCAGTATCTCAACACTAAGATTTACAGTATAAGCATACTCTGTTTAAGGGTTAAAAGGATATTATCTGTGTGTACGCTCGCTGTGTGTATTCCGTACTCACAGCGCAGCGTGTGTACGTAACTAGCGTACCACGTGCAAGGTCTTTGTACGCAAATAGCGTACAAAGTGCGTAGCACGTGCACGAGGGACAGCGGCCATTACGGCTTCACGATATTAATAAATAGCTTGTGTTCTAAGGTAAATAATCCGCTTTATCAGTGAGATGGTGATTGGAGGGGGGGGGACACTAGGCTGGAGAAGGGGGACTCTAAGCTGAATGAGGGAGGGGGTACACTGTGACTGGACTGGCTGGGAGTTTCTAGGAGTGGGAGTAGTGAGATGGCTGCAGTGGGCTGGTAGAGGATGGAAGGGAGGGAGACACAGGGATGGGGGGGGGGGGAGTCAGTTATGGTGGGGGACAGGGACACTGAACTGAGCACTGACCTGGTGTTGCTGGTGTCCTATCCCTGCCATGCCTGGTCCCGCATGCTAGCTGCAGCACTGCGCTCTCACACAGTAGCCCCTCAGATGCCTGGCGGTGCTGTTCAGTCTGGCCCTTTTCAGTGGGAACCTGAGGAAAAGAGACTCTGTTGTGCCCAGCCCCGGCGTCTGTCTCATGCAGCCTCCATCTGCGAGAGGCTGACCTGTGAGGACAGTAGGCGAAGCCTCTCTCCGTCTCTGACTCAGTGGCCAGCTCCCGATCAGTGCTGGTCGAAGCATGACAGATGACTTCAGCGGCCCCCACACGGACTGACCTCCTGGGTAAACTCCTGGTAAAGTCTACCCCTGCCAATCCGCCCCTGATAGTAATAAGAGTACTCTATGTACTAAAGATGCATCCGGCCGGGAAGGGGGGGTGTGTGGAGATCTTACTCTCTGCCCATCCGTTCCAGCCCACTGCCTGCTGCTGTCCAATGATTGACAGGGGTGTGCCTTGATGTGGGCTGAAGGCACAGCCTCCTGTCAATAAGGCAGTTGTGCTGGTGCCGTTTTTCATTCGTTTTTCGATGGGCTTTTCCAGCCTGCAATTTGGCCCAACCCCCAGCTTCAGACACTTTATTATTGTCAGTGGGAGGCAGCGCTCTCGCTGCCTCCCATAGAGATTTGGCTGCATTCTCAGATTAAAAATTATAAAAATAATACAAAGTAGGATCTTTGTATTATTTTAATCATTATGACAGGGGAGGCACTGCCTCCCCTGGCTGCACTTCCCTTGTGTGTGCTCTTCAGCAGAGACACCTGCAAGCGGATGATGAAGCAGCACATTACATTGAGCATTTGACAGTGGAAGGAGCAGAGTCTCCCAACTATAGAGTATTGGTTTGAAGTTCTTCATGGTGAAGCAAAAGTCACCTCCTTAGGAAATAGTTTATTAATAGTTAATACATCTAACTTGTTAGTGCAAGAGATTGAGGGGTAGATGTATGAATCATCATTATGGGGGAGAAGTAGTATCAGCGCACGTTATGTGCACTATACCGCTTCTCCAGTGGAGTCACAAGGCGGGTGCTGGGAGGTGTGTCCTGCACCCGGGTGTGACGCCTGGAAGGGGTGACACCAAAATGTGGGCTCCTCTGCAGTGACAGGAGCTGCAGTGTGAAAGTCTGCTACAGCACCCGGCTCCTGTCATAGAAGAGGAGCCGACAGCGCTGGGAGACCAGAGTGCCGATCCCACAAGACCTTTATTTACAGCCATGTCCCTGACGCACTCGGATACCAAGGGTGCGCACCAGGTGTCACCACACCCGGTGACACCTCTGCACTTCTCTCCCATGTATTACACCAGCGGTGCTTGCTCAGTGGCCCCCATCTATATCTGCGCTGCTATCTACAAGGTACAGTAGCATGCTGATATGCAGGGCAGTGCACGATGTTCCGAAACCTGCAGTTATCGATTTCAACACCACATTGCCCATACACCACAGCCAGTGTGGCTGCTGCCAGCTCCGGGCTGCATGAGAGATCTCACAATTGCAGCAAGATCTCGCACATGTGCACTGCAGCCAGCCGGGCAGGGAGACACAGCACATCAGCTTACTGATGCGTTGTGCGCTTCAGCGGGGATCGCCGGAGGAGGGAGTTTTTACTCCCCCACTCCTGCAAACGAGATGTTTATACATCTTGTTGATATACCTTGCTGCTTCACCTGGTAATGAGGCAAAACAGGAAATGGTCTATGGAGGTAATTCCAAGTTGATCTCAGCAGGAACTTTTTTAGCAGTTGGGCAAAACCATGTGCACTGCAGGGGGGGCAGATATAGCATGTGCAGAGAGAGTTAGATTTGGGTGAGTTATTTTGTTTCTGTGCAGGGTAAATACTGGCTGCTTTATTTTTACACTGAAATTTAGATTGCAGATTGAACACACCCCACCCAAATCTAACTCTCTCTGCACATGTTATATCTGCCTCCCCTGCAGTGCACATGGTTTTGCCCAACTGCTAAAAAAGTTCCTGCTGCGATCAACTCAGAATTACCCCCTATGTTCCACTATAGTACATCTGCCCCTGATGAACATATTTCTTGAAGTTGCAGGTGAACAGTTGGAGCAGTTATAGTGCACTCACGTGACTTCTCTGACAGCATTTTCTTGCAGATTCCATCCATTTTTCTCATTGGTCAGTTGACTAAAATACTCCCAGAATCCACTACGAAAATCAGCCGCTTGGCATCCTATCAAAAGTGAAGTCCAAGACAGACAGATGATTACATCAGTCAGGATGTAAGATCCTTGCCTAACAAATAATGACAATGTCTTAGATTCATTTATAGATCATTTGACTGAAAAAGCATTTACATTTTAGCATGATTTATGTCTAAGGTCTGCATGTCACAATAGTTAAAAAAGGAACTATCTTGAAACAGAACTAGATCATAAGCAGCAATAAAACATTTTCTTGATTGGACTTTAGTGATGACTCTTCCTTTTCATCCCGACCCCAATTCCTCTGCACTCCTAAATGCATACATGATACAGATGTAGCCATGTTCATCTTTGCTGCGATGCGGCATTCTACATGGCGTGCAGGCTGCGATGTCGCACTCTGTGATCCCGTCATTAATTCCTAATGGAATTAATGGAGCAATCGCCGGCTGCGAATAGTCACTGTCCAGCAAATTACGCAGGATTGCAGCAACGATGAACATGGCTACATCTGTAATTTAATTTATATAGAATATGTCCTTCATTGTTATAGCATTTTAGACACATCTAAAAGGGCCATTACCGACATGTATTGTAACAAGTTTACGAAAGCTTATTAGAAATATATGAAAAGAAACAGCGCTTACATATAAACAATTAGATCAAAATTCAAAAAGAATGGTTATGCGAATCAGATATCATGAAAAAATGTTTTACATAAAATGAAATGTAAAACAAAAAAAAAGAAGTACACAATAGATATGTGTATAAAACATACACGACATACAGTATGGACTCATCGGAACTCAAGTCCCCCCCTGTAATGTAATTCCAATAGCGACATAACATAGTAATATAATATCTAAGGTTGAAAAAAGACAATTGTCCATCGAGTTCAACCTATTTGTGGTCTCCTATGCACGATTATTTTGTATAAAATTTTGACTGAAGTTGATGACTGCCGTTACGTTTTACCCCTCTTTTTTATAATAACCATAGTGCGTGACTATGCCCCGTAACCCTGGATATCCTTATCCATTAGGAATTTATCTAACCCATTCTTAAAGGAGTTGACTGAGTCGGCCATTACAACTCCCTCAGGCAGGGAATTCCAAACACGTATCGTCCTTACCGTAAAAAAGCCTTTACGCCGTATTGTGCGGAATCTCCTCTAACTTGAGCGAGTGTCCACGAGTTCTGTGTTGATCTAACCAAAAACAGGTCCTGTGCAAGATCTGTATATGGTCTCCTTATATATTTGTAAATGTTGATCATGTCCCCTCTTAATCTCCTCTTTTCCAGTGTAAACATGCCTAGTCTTGCAAGCCTTTCCTCGTATTCCAGCGTCTCCATACCCTTAATTAGTTTGGTCGCCCGCCTTTGAACCTTTTCTAGCTCCAGGATATCCTTTTTGTAGTAAGGTGCACAGAATTGTACACAGTATTCAAGGTGTGGCCTCACAAGTGATTTATATAACGGGAGTATAATACTCTCGTCCCTAGCATCAATTCCCCGTTTTATGCATGCTAATATCTTATTAGCCTTCTTTGCTGCAGTCCTACTTTGGATACTACTGCTTAGTTTGCTATCTATGAGGACACCTAAGTCCTTTTCCAGTACAGAATCCCCTAATTTTACCCCATTTAGTAGGTAGGTGTTATTTTTGTTCTTGTTACCACAGTGCATTACCTTACACTTGTATCACTGACCTGGTTTGAGGAGGTTGTGGACTCGGGGTTTCTTCCGATGACCGGGTAGTGGAACCGCAACTGGGCCGCAGCAGAGATGGCCAGATGTAAGTCTTCCTCATGCAGGATCTGATCGGCGGACAGGAGGCACATGCGGACGCTGAAGGTCTCCTGAAAGAGAGAACTTGACAGGTGCTGGTAAATCACGAAGGTGCTGGGAGGCACGGAGGTGCTTGGAGGCACGGAGGTACGAAGGTGCTGGAGGCACGGAGGTGCTGGAGGCACGGAGGTGCTTGGAGGCACGGAGGTGTTGGAGGCACGGAGGTGCTTGGAGGCACGGAGGTGCTTGGGGGCACGGAGGTGCTTGGAGGCACGGATGTGCTGGAGGCACGGAGGTGCTTGGAGGCACGGATGTGCTGGAGGCACGGAAGTGCTTGGAGGCACGGAGGTGCTTGGAGGCACGGAGGTGCTTGGAGGCACGGAGGTGCTGGAGGCACGGAGGTGCTTGGAGGCACAGAAGTGCTGGAGGCACGGAGGTGCTTGGAGGCACGGATGTGCTGGAGGCACGGAAGTGCTTGGAGGCACGGAGGTGCTTGGAGGCACGGAGGTGCTGGATGCACGGAGGTGCTTGGAGGCACGGAGGTGCTTGGAGGCACGGAGGTGCTGGAGGCACGGAAGTGCTTGGAGGCACGGATGTGCTGGAGGCACGGAAGTGCTTGGAGGCACGGAGGTGCTTGGAGGCACGGAGGTGCTTGGAGGCACGGAGGTGCTGGAGGCACGGAGGTGCTTGGAGGCACGGATGTGCTGGAGGCACGGAGCACTGGAGATCACAGGTACAGTTTGAACGATGATACTCAGGCGCCGGAGCACTGCCCGGCGTCTGAATTTAAACTTCCCGCCAGGGCCTGATTGGAGGACGGGCTGATGACATCACCCGCAGCTCCCGAGGACGTCGGACGTGGAGGCCTGCTAGACGGAGCCCCGGACGCCGGGGACCCGCCAGCGAGGACGGCCGCACGGAGACCCAGCGCGCCCGGAGAGGTAAGTATGAAGACCGCGGCGCCGTGACAGTACCCCCTCCTCTAGGAGTGGCCCCTGGACACTTTCCCGGCTTCGTAGGATGTCTAGCATGGAAGATCCGTACTAGTCGAGGAGCCGAGACCTCAGAAGCCTTTATCCAACTTCTCTCCTCAGGACCATATCCTTTCCATTCCACCAGATATTGCAGATTCTTGTGAAGGTAACGCGAGTCTAGAATATTTTTGATCTCGAAGTCTGTTCCTGTTTCAGTCTCCACTGAGGTGGGGCTAGAGGTCTTTGAATGGAAACGATTAAGGACGAGAGGACGAAGAAGAGAAACATGGAAGGCGTTCGGTATACGTAGGTGTGAAGGTAAACCCAGCTTGCAGACCACAGGATTCAGGACTTGTAGCACAGGGTAAGGACCGATGAATCTTGGAGCAAACTTCATGGTGGGCACCTTCAACCGGAGATTACGTGTGGACAGCCATACCATGTCGCCAACCTTGTATTGTGGAGCGGCTCGCCGTTTCTTATCCGCAAAGAACTTGTACCGGACTGAAACCTTCTTAAGATTAGCATGAACCTTACTCCAAATTTGTTTGAAGTGTAGTAGAGTGGACGTTACGGCTGGAACCTCTTCCATCGGAAGGCTTAGTAATTCTGGAACACTTGGATGGAACCCATAGTTGATGAAAAATGGAGATTCACCAGTGGAAGAATGAAACGAATGATTATGGGCAAACTCTGCCCAAGGTAACAACTCCACCCAGTTGTCCTGTGAAGGGGAGAGATAAAGACGGAGGAAAGTCTCTAGATCTTGATTGATTCGTTCCATTTGTCCATTCGTTTGGGGATGATAAGCAGAGGAAAACTTAAGTTTAATCTGTAGAGTCGAACAGAGGGCTTTCCAAAACCTTGCGGTGAACTGTACCCCACGATCAGAGACTATTTCCTGTGGCAACCCATGCAACCGAAAATGTTCTTGGATGAACAGTAGAGCTAGTTTCGGGGCTGTTGGTAGACCAGTCAAAGGAACGAAGTGTGCCATCTTCGAAAAACGGTCGACGATTACCCAAACGGTGTTGCAACCCTTGGAATGGGGCAAGTCAGTGATGAAGTCCATGGAAATATGAGTCCAGGGTTTCATAGGAATGGACAGAGGACGAAGCAACCCAGCAGGAGGTAAACGGGGAGATTTATGCTCTGTACACTGGGGACAGGAATTAACGTAATCCTGTACATCCTTCCTCATGGAGTCCCACCAGTAAGATCTTTGCAGAAACTTGTACATCTTCTGGGTGCCGGGATGACCGGAGAATTTGGAGATATGGGCCCACTGAAGTATCCTCGACCGGAATTTGACCGGTACGGACATTCTTCCAGGAAGAGAACCTGGAGTAGTCGAGGCAGCAGAGACAGAAATTGGATTTAAAATTAAACTCCGTTCAAAGGAATCCTCATCATCTGTGGGAGTTTGTGAACGGGACAGTGAATCCGCTTTGGTATTGAAAGTCCCGGCTCGGTATTTGATAATGAAAGAAAATCGAGTGAAGAAGAGTGCCCATCTAGCTTGGCGAGGATTCAAACACTGTGCGGTTTTGATATACAACAAATTTTTGTGATCAGTGTAAATGGTAGTCACATGTTTGGCCCCCTCTAAGAGATATCTCCACTCTTCCAAGGCAGATTTAATCGCCAAGAGTTCCTGGTCTCCAATAGTGTAATTCCGTTCAGCTGGAGAGAATTTACGAGAGTGAAAGCCGCACGGATGTAATTTCTTATCTGAGGCATACTGAGAGAGAACGGCCCCAACTCCGACCGAGGATGCGTCGACTTCTAGGAAGAAAGGTTCCTCGAAATTTGGTTGTTGGAGTACTGGAGCGGACATAAAAGCTGATTTCAAGTGGGAAAAGGCCTCTATGGCTTCGGGAGACCACAACCCCGGGTTGGAACCCTTTCTCGTTAGGGCGGTAATGGGTGCAACAATGGTGGAGAAACCTCTAATGAACTTTCTATAATAGTTCGCAAAACCCAGGAACCTTTGTATTGCTTTCAAGGAGAGTGGCTGTGCCCAGTCCCGAATGGCAGAGAGTTTCTCCGGATCCATGCGAAGCTCCTTCCCCGAGATAATATAACCGAGGAACGGTATTGATGTTACTTCAAAAGTACACTTGGACATCTTGGCATAGAGATGATTCTCACATAGACGGCGGAGTACCTCTTTGACTTGTAATCTGTGTTCAGCAAGGTCTTTTGAAAAAATCAGGATGTCATCCAAATACACCACGACACTTAGGTATAACATGTCTCGGAATATTTCGTTGACGAATCCCTGGAAGACAGCAGGAGCATTGCTAAGACCGAACGGCATCACCAGGTACTCATAATGCCCATCCCGGGTATTGAAGGCGGTCTTCCATTCATCTCCCTCTCTGATGCGTATAAGGTTATAGGCCCCCCTCAAATCGAGCTTGGAAAAAACATGGGCACCACGAACTCTATCAAATAACTCTGTGATTAGAGGCAAGGGGTATTTATTTTTGATGGTAATATCATTTAAGCCGCGGTAGTCGATACATGGTCTTTACCCTCCGTCCTTTTTTTTCACGAAGAAAAAGCCCGCTCCAGCCGGGGAAGTAGAGGGGCGGATGAATCCCTTGTGAAGATTGGTTTTGATATAGTCAGACATAGCCTGTGTCTCTGGGAGAGACAGAGGATAAATGCGACCCCGAGGCGGCATTTTTCCAGGGATAAGGTCAATGGGGCAGTCCCAAGCTCTATGGGGTGGTAACTGGTCGGCTGCTTGTTCCGAAAACACATCTCTAAATTCTTGGTATGCCTCTGAAATAGGTTCCTCCTCCGCCTTAGAAGAAACACGAAGCGGACAAACAGGGGTGAGACAGTTAACGTGACAAAAAGAACACCAAGACCGAATCTGTGCGGTCTTCCAATCGATATGGGGATTGTGACTTTTGAGCCAAGGTATTCCAAGAACCAGATCGTGATGCATTTCCGGGATCACCAGGTACTCCAAGTATTCTTGATGTAGAGCCCCGACCTGTAGTTTAACTGGAACCGTGCGTTCTGTTATGATACCCTTGGATATCCTAGTACCATTGATGGCTGTCAAGGAAATAGGCCGTTCGATGGACCGTACTTCCAAATTCAGGCTTTGAACACAGAGGGAAGAAACGAAATTCCCCGCAGCTCCAGAGTCCAACAGGGCTTCAAAAGACTTGGAAGTGGCCTTGGTGATTAACGTTACAGGAAGCAAACAGTCCGAAGTGGGAGAAGATTTGGTCGTAACCCCCAACTTGACTCCTCCGGAACAAGCTAGGCCTTCTCGTTTCCCGGACGGGATTTGCAGGACTTGATGAAGTGACCCGCAGCTCCGCAGTACAGGCAGAGCTTACCCTCATGACGACGTTGCCGCTCCTCCGGGGACAATCGGGATCGGTTAATCTGCATGGGTTCGTCTGGACTTGGACCCACCGCTTGCCTTGCAGGAGGAAGCCGGAACCTAGAACGATCCGATCGACTACGTTCTCCTCCACGTTCCTGCATCCGGAGATCTACCTTGAAACAGAGGGAGATCAATTCCTCTAAAGAACCCGGAAGCTCTCGAGTGACCAACTCGTCCTTCAGGCGATCAGAAAGACCGTTCCAGAAAGCAGCTCTCAGAGCCTCATTATTCCAACGAAGTTCAGAGGCAATGGTTTGGAAATGAACCACATACTGACCCACGGATCGGGAGCCTTGACGGATGCGGAGTAAGTCAGAAGAGGCCGAGGTCATCCTGCCGGGCTCGTCAAAAATTCGTCGAAAAGACGTGATGAATTCGGAGTAATTGGAAACCAGTGAATCAGAACGTTCCCATAATGGAGACACCCAGTCCAAGGCAGATCCTTCCAACAGAGAAATAATATATGCTACCTTGGACCGGTCTGTAGGAAAGTTGTGAGCTAGTAGCTCGAAATGTACCTCGCATTGGTTTAAGAAACCACGACAATTCTTAGGATTCCCATTATAACGGGATGGCGTAGGCAGCTGAAGGCGCGGAGTGGCACCGGCCGATGGTTGGACATTGCTGGGTGGCAAGTGGTGCAGCTACCGGAACTGGTGCCGGAATTACTGAGGCTAGAGACGCCTGAATCTGATCCAGACGTCCGGACAACTCCTGGAGGTACTGCATCACCTGACCTTGTGCCGCTTCCTGACTTTGTACACGGGAAGCCAGGTCCTGGATGGCACTTGAGTCCGTGTTCCGATTCCCCGGGTCCATGGGGCCTGAGTATACTATAACTGACCTGGTTTGAGGAGGTTGTGGACTCGGGGTTTCTTCCGATGACCGGGAAGTGGAACCGCAACTGGGCCGCAGCAGAGATGGCCGGATGTAAGTCTTCCTCATGCAGGATCTGATCGGCGGACAGGAGGCACGTGCGGATGCTGAAGGTCTCCTGAAAGAGAGAACTTGACAGGTGCTGGTAAATCACGAAGGTGTTGGGAGGCACGGAGGTGCTTGGAGGTACGAAGGTGTTGGAGGCACGGAGGTGCTTGGGGGCACGGAGGTGCTTGGAGGCACGGATGTGCTGGAGGCACGGAGGTGCTTGGAGGCACGGATGTGCTGGAGGCACGGAGGTGCTTGGAGGCACGGAGGTGCTTGGAGGCACGGAAGTTCTTGGAGGCACGGAGGTGCTTGGAGGCACGGAGGTGCTGGAGGCACGGAGGTGCTTGGAGGCACGGAAGGGCTGGAGGCACGGAGGTGCTTGGAGGCACGGATGTGCTGGAGGCATGGAAGTGCTTGGAGGCACGGAGGTGCTTGGAGGCACGGAGGTGCTGGAGGCACGGAAGTGCTTGGAAGCACGGATGTGCTGGAGGCACGGAAGTGCTTGGAGGCACGGAGGTGCTTGGAGGCACGGAGGTGCTGGAGGCACGGAGGTGCTTGGAGGCACGGAGGTGCTTGGAGGCACGGAGGTGCTTGGAGGCACGGAGGTGCTGGAGGCACGGAAGTGCTTGGAGGCACGGATGTGCTGGAGGCACGGAGCACTGGAGATCACAGGTACAGTTTGAACGATGATACTCAGGCGCCGGAGCACTGCCCGGCGTCTGAATTTAAACTTCCCGCCAGGGCCTGACTGGAGGACGGGCCGATGACGTCACCCGCAGCTCCCGAGGAAGTCGGACGTGGAGGCCTGCTAGACGGAGCGCCGGACGCCGGGGACCCGCCAGCGAGGACGGCCGCACGGAGACCCAGCGCGCCCGGAGAGGTAAGTATGAAGACCGCGGCGCCGTGACAACTTGTCTGTATTGAAGCGCATTCTCCATTTCGCTGCCCAAGCTTCTAATTTAACTAAGTCGTTCTAAAGCGACTCAGCATCCCCCTCCGCATTTATAACTTTACACAATTTGGTATCATCTGCAAAAATTGACACCATGCTCTCTAGACCTTCTGTTAGGTCGTTAATGAAAATATTGAACAATAGCGGTCCTAATACTGAGCCTTGCGGCACACCACTTAGCACTTCAGGCCAAGTTGAAAAAGATCCATTAACCACAACGCGCTGCTCCCTATTATCTAACCAGTTTTTGACCCAAGTGCATATTGTGCTAGCCCTGATTCTTGTAGCTTGTAGATAAGTCTCATGTGTGGTCGAATGCTTTGGCAAAATCTAAAAAGATTACATCCACCTCTTTACCCTGATCTAGGTTTGTGCTTACTGTTTCATAAAGCCAAGTAAGTTGGTTTGACAGGATCTGTCCTTCATAAACCCATGTTGATTCCTTTTAATGACCTTATTGACTGTTGGGGTCTCCTGCTGTGTGCTGCCACGTCGTCATGGCAACCGGGAGACAAGTGCTAGCGGAGTAACCTGACCGTAGCTGATACTCCGGTTCGGGTCTTTTGCTGTGCAGTGGTTACAGGCTCTGTGCACGGCAGGGGATCCGGTGCTGGTTTTTGTGCTCACAGTCTGTGAGGTCTGAGCGGGGCGTGGACAGCACCTGCTATATAAACCCTCTTCTCAGGTTAGGCAGATGCTGCTGAATCTTTGTTGGTTAATCAGTTCCTGAAAGCTAGCTAGTACTGTGTAACTTGTATTTGTTTGTTGCTTACTGCAAATAGGCCTTGGGATTTGGTACTACACTCTGCCAATCCAGACCTAGCAGTAAGACTGGAGTCAGTCGTTTAACCTGCTGGGATTCTTTTGCTACTCTGTGAACCTAGCAAGTTTGCGGCTGTATTCTCAGACTTGCCTGCCAAAATCCTTTCTCACTGTGCAAGGTGTTCAGGTGTCAGTTTAGTGGCAGTAAGCTGAACCAGTGCACTGCAAGTGAGGACTAGGATTGTGGAGACTCTCCTTGTGTCTTTTATTCCATCTCTGACCAAGGAGTTTACTGCCACACCCGTTGGTAACCCTTTAGGGTTTTGCTGTTGCCCTTAGCAACAGCATTTCGGGTTCTCTACGTATTAAATCACAACATCTCGCTTCTTTCCATCTGAGCATTCCTAATACTAGGGAGACACCCAGTTTCTTAGCCTTTGGGCTTCTCTGTTCACTTTGTGTTTACTTTGTTACCCTATCACCTTCTGTGCATGTTATGTCATATTCCCCAGTCTGTCTGTGAGTTCATTTGTTTTGCATCCCTCTCCGTTCAGACACCAGTACATTCCTGCTGGCACTGGTGTGCATAACATTGACTTCAAGGAACTTCTGAATACTGTCTCTTAGAATACCTTCCAATACTTTCCCCACTATAGATGTAAGACTAACTGGTCTATAATTACCTGGTTCAGCTTTACTTCCCTTTTTGAATATAGGCACTACTTCCGCTATACGCCAGTCTTTGGGAACCATACCTGATATTACTGAATCCTTAAAGATCAAAAATAGTGGTTTTGCAAGTTCAGAGTGAAGCTCCATTAGAACCCTTGGGTGAATACCATCGGGACCTGGTGACTTATTAATCTTTAAATGTTTTAATCGGTCACAGACTACTTCCTCGCTTAAATAAGTACCTATCAGTGGGATATTCTCATTATTGAGATTATGTGTTAGTCCCTGAATTGGGTCCTCTCTAGTAAATACTGTTGAAAAAAACTCCTTTAGTGTGTCCGCTATGTCATTATCATTTTTGCTTAAGACTCCCAACTTGTCTTTTAAAGGGCCTATACTCTCCTTCTTTAATCTCTTGCTATTAATGTATTTAAATAATTTTTTGGGATTTGCTTTGCTTTCCTTTGCTACTAGTTTTTCAGTTTCTACTTTAGCCGCTCTTATTTCCTTTTTGCGTATTTTGTTACATTCCTTATAGTGCTGAAAGGACTCTGCTTCCCCGTCAGATTTGTATTTTTTAAATGCTCGCCTTTTCTTGCCCATAAGTTCCTTTATCTTTTTGCTAAACCACTTTGGTTTCTGATTTTTATTCCTTTTTTTGCTGCTCGTAGGAATAAATTTGAGTGTTTTTTTTAGCTAGCAGGAATTTTAGAACCTCCCATTTCTCCGTAGTATTTTTTCCTGAAAACAAACCTTCCCATTCAATATCCCTGAAAAATACCCTCATCTTTTCAAAATCCGCTTTGCTAAAGTTTAGAGTCCTAGTTGAGCCAGTATAGTGCTGTTTATGAAAACTGATATTGAATGTGACCATATTGTGGTCGCTGTTTCCTATGGGTTCCCCCACTATAATACCTGATACCAGATCCCCATTGTTTGTTAATACCAGGTCTAAGACTGCATTGTACCTAGTTGGTTCCTCAATTAGTTGAACTAAGTAGTTATCATTAAGTGTGTTTAAAAACATATTGCCCCTAGCAGTATCACATGAATCGTTTTTCCAGTTTGTCTCTGGATAGTTAAAATCTCCCATCACTACTATGTCTCCTACTCCTGCTGCTCTTTCAATTTGCTTTAGTAACAATTCCTCATCAGATACGTTGATACCAGGCGGCCTATAGCATACACCCAATACTAACTTTTTTTATTCCTCTTTCCCCGTATGCAATTCCTACCCATAATGTCTCGACAGTATCTACAGTCCCCTCCTGAATATCTTCCCGTATATCAGGTTTTAAAAACGGCTTTACGTAAAGACACACCCCTCCACCCTTTTTATTTAGTCTGTCTCTCCTAAACAGTGTATAGCCCTCTAGATTGACTGTCCAATCATGAGATTCATCCCACCAAGTTTCAGTAATGCCTATAATATCATACTGTTTGCTTACTGCAAGTATTTCTAGTTTGCCCTTTTTACCAGTAATGCTTCTAGCGTTTACATACATACAACTAAGATAAGTATTTTCCCTTGCTTTAGGGACATCTTTTACCTTATGTAGCAATGATGACCTGTAATCGTCATTGGTTAGTGCTTTGGTAAAATCTTTTTTAGTACCCATGTTAGTAACCTTACCGCCTGCTCTTACCCTCCCCCCAACTTCTCCCCCATTTCGTTTACTACCGCCATCCCCACTATTTTCACTGCATGACCCGTAGTTTCTAGCTAAACCCTCCCCCCAGGCTCCTAGTTTAAAATCTCCTCCAACCTTCTAACTATCCTTCCTCCCAGCACCACTGCCCCCTCCTCAGTCAGGTGCAATCCGTCACGACAAAAGAGATGGCGCCTGACTGAGAAGTCCGCCCAGTGTTCCAGGAACACAAACCCCTCTTTCCTGCACCAATCCCTAAGTCACACATTTACCTCCCTAATCTCCCTCTGCCTCCCTGGACTAGCGCGTGGCACGGGTAATATTTAGGAGAATATTACCTTAGATGTCCTTGCCTTAAGTTTCTATCCTAAGTCCCTATGGTCTTTCTCAAGGACATCCCACCTTCCGCTAACTTTGTCATTGGTGCCAACGTGCACCAAGACCGCCGAGTCTTTCCCAGCCCCTCCCAACAATCTATCTACCCGGTCCGCGATGTGCCGTACCCGAGCACCCGGGAGACAACAGACTGTACGGCTATCACGGTCCCGGTAGCAGATTGCCCTATCTGCCTTCCTGATGATAGAATCCCTTACCACCACCATCTGACTAGGTACCTCACTATCTTTTATCCCAACTGCGCCAGAGGGACCGCTCCTCTGGATGCTAGAGGGAGCAGTCTCCTCCGGCACCGTCATTTCTTCACTATCATCCGACGATTCCTCGTCCAGTCGGGCAAATTTGTTCGGGTTTGATAGTTCGGAGATGTCGAGCCTCCCCCTCTTTTTCTTCCTTCTAACTGTGACACAGCTGGCTACCTGATCATCATCCTCTTCTACCAGTGACCCCTCCCGCAACTCCTCCACCGTTCTGTCTAAACTACGCTCGAGATTGTGAATCTCCCTCAGTCGCGTAACGGTTTGCTCTAGATCAGTTACCTGGGCTTCCAGGGCAACCGTTCACACACACCTCGTGCAGATGTATTCACACTGGGCCGGTAGCTCCAGGTGTGCATACATCTTGCACGACATGCACTGAGTGAGGTCCCCAATCACAGCCCCTCCCATATTGTTTGTAAGGTCTAACTCCCTGTTACTCTCAAAGAAAAAGCAGCAAAAATAAAAAGTAGAAGACAAGCAATCTCACTTATACAATAATTAAGCTGGCTTATACTTATCTATCTTTGTGCGGTTCTTGGTCCTTCACTTTTATGCAGCCGTAGTACTCCAGTGCACCCTCTGAGTGGGACCTCTCCTGCGGCACCGATCCAGTTGTTCCAGCTCACTGCACCTCCTTTTCACTCTGCTTCCAGCTCCTGCTTTTGCTGTTACCAACTCACATACACTTACAAATCCAAGCAATACTTTAAAATACAAGCCCTTACAATGAGCCAAATAACCAGTAAGCACTGTTTCCTTTTATATATTTCTTGTACTTCGTACTCTTTGGGGAAGGTGTTTGACATTTTCCTTTAGACAGCTGCTACAGTAAGTTTCTCTAGTGGCGCCATTCAGGTGTATTTTTCCCTATGACACATAAATACAAACCTCCCAACATGACCCTGGACAGGTCATGAATGCTCTGCTCCAGGACTTTTCTCTTAATTTATGATTGCCATCACCTGTGCTGAACAGATTAATAGATAAGAAAGGTGTTTTCCCACAGGTGAGGGCAATCATACATTAGGTGGGAAGTCCAGAAGCAGAGCATTGTGTCCCTCCTGGAGAGGGTCATGTTGGGAGGTATGTAAATATTAGCATATGACTTATACTATATGGTTTCATCAATACAAAATTCTAGGACATGTAGCTTAGTCCTTTGCATGCACCTATGCCAGGCTGGAATATGTATGTTACACATGAACACTTACCTGTTAGAGTTAAGATTAGCATGATACATAAGATCCCTCCACTTTCCATCTGGATGCTGGAAACTTAACGTTGTCTAAATCTGTGAATAAAACAAAGTTTCTGCAACATTATGATCACTATACAGATATTTAACATGGTATCAGTGAGTTATCTGTGATTCAAAACAAGGCATAACTGCTGGGAGCACTGACATGACAGGTGTCTTCCAAGTTCCCCCACCTTCCCTTCTCGGTCTTCCCTCCACCCTACATACCTCCCAACATGACCCTCTCCAGAAGGGACAGAATGCTCTGCTCCTGGACTTTCCTCTTAGGGTTGTATTCAATAAGAGTCAGAAACTGCCATCTTGTTGGAAACCCGACTTGTCGGAATGCTGTTGGAAAGCAGTTGGAACGGCGGAATAGCTGCCGATCCACCTGCTGCTGTTGGAAACGGGCCAAATCCGACAGGTTTTGGCCCCCTTTCCGACAAACTCAATCCGACTTGAGAACAAGTCGGATTGAGGTGAGGAGATGGGGAGGGGTGCGGCAGGCTACGGGGATGAGAGGTACCTTGACAGCCATCCCCCGGCCAGGCACCTCTCTCCCTGTAGTGCCTCCCCCACCGCAGACATCACCCCCGCTGCCAGCTCCGGCCGCCGATCGCCACAATGCTCACACCGCCTCACGCTGCTCCCCCGGCGGCCACCGCATGCTGCTCCCCCCACCGCTGCTGTCAGTGCTCCCGGCAGCCGCTGACAGCAGCGGCAGGACAGGACACAGGGAACGGCCAAATCCGACAGTCGGATTTGGCCGCTCTTTGAATAGGGGTTGTCGGGTCCATTCCGACAACTGCATGTCGGAATGGACCCGACTCTTATTGAATATACTCCTTAATGTATGATTGCCATCACCTGTGCTGAAACACCTTACTTATCCAGTAACCTGTTCAAAACAGGTGCAGGTAATCATAAATTAAAGAGAAAAGTCCTGAAGCAGAGCATTTTGTCCCTCCTGGAGAGGGTCATGTTGGGAGGTATGTAAGCCTATGTATGCTAAATGCAAACAGAATTGCCAGTGATGCGTTCTCTAGATCACAGGTTCTCAAACTCAGTCCTCAGGACCCCACACAGTGCATGTTTTCCAGGTACCCCAGCAGATGCACAGGTGTATTAATTATTCACTGACACATTTTAAAAAGGTCCACAGGTGGAGCTAAATATTTCACTTGTGATTCTGTGAGGAGACCTGCAAAACATGCACTGTGCGGGGTCCTGAGGACCGAGTTTGAGAACCTGTGCTCTAGATCTGGTGTTCTCAAACTGTGATAATGCAGAGGTTCTCAAATGTGGTCCTCAAGGCACCCCAACGGTCCTGGTTTTATGTAAATCCATGGCTCAGCTCAGATGAGAACCACCAGTCTAAGGGTCACTTAAGGCATACATGTTACTCAAAATAATAAAATTGCATTTGTCACTGCATAAAATGCTATATAAAGTATGTGTAATTTTATATATATATATATATATATATATATATATATGTGGAGGTAGGGAAGAAGAACAAGCGCCATATGGTGTAGTAATTTAGGGCACAAAATAGGACCAAAAGAAGGACAAAATTTGGTAAGTACCGGATGACTTCTTGGAATTAGGCCTGTCAGACTCAGACTTTCACATCGGCTGTCCCCACCTTCCAAATAGTGCTCAGCAGTGAGCACTTCTTTTGGTCCTATTTTGTGCCCTAAATTACTACACCATATGGCGCTTGTTCTTCTTCCCTACCTCCACAGAATCGCATGACTGAACCGACCTAGGTCATTTACTGAAGAACTGAGCTGCCACCAAAGAGGTTTGGGAGGTGTCTTTTAAGTATAGAATCCTCGCTGGAAGGTTGAAGATACGGACCCGGATACGACTAATTGAGTCTCAGCACATAGACAATTCGGTGTATCCCTCCTTCGGAAAGGGATCGTTTGAACACTAGATAAGCGCACCGACCTATAAACAAACTTCTATATATATATATATATATATAGATATATGTGTGTGTGTGTGTGTGTGTGTATATATATATATATATATATATATATATATATTAGTGATGTGCACCGGAAATTTTTCGGGTTTTGGTTTTGGATTCGGTTCTGTGGCCGTGTTTTGGATTCGGACACGTTTTGGCAAAACCTCCCTGAAATTTTTTTGTCGGATTCGGGTGTGTTTTGGATTCGGGTGTTTTTTTTTTACAAAAAACCCTCAAAATCAGCTTAAATCATAGAATTTGGGGGTCATTTTGATCCCATAGTATTATTAACCTCAATAACCATAATTTCCACTCATTTTCAGTCTATTCTGAACACCTCACACCTCACAGTATTATTTTTAGTCCTAAAATATGCACCAAGGTCGCTGGATGACTAAGCTAAGCGACCCAAGTGGCCGACACAAACACCTGGCCCATCTAGGAGTGGCACTGCAGTGTCAGACAGGATGGCAGATTTAAAAAATAGTCCCCAGACAGCACATGATGCAAAGAAAAATGAAAGAAAAAAGAGGTGCAAGATGGAATTGTCCTTGGGCCCTCCCACCCACCCTTATGTTGTATAAACAGGACATGCACACTTTAACGAACCCATCATTTCAGCGACAGGGTCTGCCACACGACTGTGACTGAAATGACTGTTTGGTTTGGGCCCCCACCAAAAAAGAAGCAATCAATCTCTCCTTGCACAAACGGACGGGGGGCAACTTAGGTAAAATAAAGCAAGTTTGTGCAAGGGCTTCCAAATTGCCTCTTTTTCCTGCCAGTATACGTACGGACTGTCTGACGTGCCTACTTGGATGCGGTCACTCATATATTCCTCCACCATTCTTTCAATGGTGACAGAATCATATGCAGTGACAGTAGACGACATGTCAGTAATCGTTGGCAGGTCCTTCAGTCCGGACCAGATGTCAGCACTCGCTCCAGACTGCCCTGCAACGCCAGCGGGTGGGCTCGGAATTCTTAGCCTTTCCCTCGCACCCCCAATTGCGGGAGAATGTGAAGGAGGAGCTGTTGACGGGTTACGTTCCGCTTGACTTGACAAGTTTCTCACCAGCAGGTCTTTGAACCTCTGCAGACTTGTGTCTGCCGGAAAGAGAGATACAAGGTAGGTTTTAAATCTAGGATCGAGCACGGTGGCCAAAATGTAGTGCTCTGATTTCAACAGATTGACCACCCGTGAATCCTGGTTAAGCGAATTAAGGGCTCCATCCACAAGTCACACATGCCTAGTGGAATCGCTCTGTTTTAGCTCCTCCTTCAATGTCTCCAGCTTCTTCTGCAAAAGCCTGATGAGGGGAATGACCTGACTCAGGCTGGCAGTGTCTGAACTGACTTCACGTGTGGCAAGTTCAAAGGGTTGCAGAACCTTGCACAACGTTGAAATCATTCTCCACTGCGCTTGAGTCAGGTGCATTCCCCCTCCTTTGCCTATATCATAGGCAGATGTATAGGCTTGAATGGCCTTTTGCTGCTCCTCCATCCTCTGAAGCATATAGAGGGTTGAATTCCACCTCGTTACCACCTCTTGCTTCAGATGATGGCAGGGCAGGTTCAGGAGTGTTTGCTGGTGCTCCAGTCTTCGGCACGCGGTGGCTGAATGCCGAAAGTGGCCCGCAATTCTTCGGGCCACCGACAGCATCTCTTGCACGCCCCTGTCGTTTTTTAAATAATTCTGCACCACCAAATTCAATGTATGTGGAAAACATGGGAAGTGCTGGAATTTGCCCAGATGTAATGCACGCACAATATTGGTGGTGTTGTCCGATGTCACAAATCCCCAGGAGAGTCCAATTGGGGTAAGCCATTCTGCGATGATGTTCCTCAGTTTCCGTAAGAGGTTGTCAGCTGTGTGCCTCTTATGGAAAGCGGTGATACAAAGCGTAGCCCGCCTAGGAACGAGTTGGCATTTGCGAGATGCTGCTACTGGTGCCGCCGCTGCTGTTCTTGCTGCGGGAGGCAATACATCTACCCAGTGGGCTGTCACAGTCATATAGTCCTGAGTCTGCCCTGCTCCACTTGTCCACATGTCCGTGGTTAAGTGGACATTGGGTACAACTGCATTTTTTAGGACACTGGTGACTCTTTTTCTGACGTCTGTGTACATTTTTCGGTATCGCCTGCCTAGAGAAATGGAACCTAGATGGTATTTGGTACCGAGGACACAGTACCTCAATCAAGTCTCTAGTTCCCTGTGAATTAACGGTGGATACCGGAAACACGTTTCTCACCACCCAGGCTGCCAAGGCCTGAGTTATCCGCTTTGCAGCAGGATGACTGCTGTGATATTTCATCTTCCTCGCAAAGGACTGTTGGACAGTCAATTGCTTACTGGAAGTAGTACAAGTGGTCTTCTGACATCCCCTCTGGGATGATGATAGACTCCCAGCAGCAACAACAGCAGTGCCAGCAGCAGTAGGTGTTACACTCAAGGATGCATCAGAGGAATCCCAGGCAGGAGAGGACTCGTCAGACTTGACAGTGACATGGCCTGCAGGACTATTGGCTTTCCTGTCTAAGGAGGAAATTGACACTGAGGGAGTTGGTGGTGTGGTTTGCAGGAGCTTGGTTACAAGAGGAAGGGATTTAGTGGTCAGTGGACTGCTTCCGCTGTCATCCAAAGTTTTTGAACTTGTCACTGACTTCTGATGAATGCGGTCCAGGTGACGTATAAGGGAGGATGTTCCTAGGTGGTTAACGTCCTTACCCCTACTTATTACAGCTTGACAAAGGCAACACACGGCTTGACACCAGTTGTCCGCATTTCTGTTGAAATAATTCCACACCGAAGAGGTGATTTTTTTTGTATTTTGACCAGGCATGTCAATGGCCATATTCGTCCGACGGACAACAGGTGTCTCCCCGGGTGCCTGACTTAAACAAACCACCTCACCATCAGAATCCTCCTTGTCAATTTCCTCCCCAGCGCCAGCAACACCCATATCCTCATCCTGGTGTACTTCAACAGTGACATCTTCAATTTGATTATCAGGAACTGGACTGCGGGTGCTCCTTCCAGCACTTGCAGGGGGCGTGCAAATGGTGGAAGGCGCAACCTCTTCCCGTCCAGTGTTGGGAAGGTCATGCATCGCAACCGACACAATTGGACTCTCCTTGGGGATTTGTGATTTAGAAGAACGCACAGTTCTTTGCTGTGCTTTTGCTATCTTAACTCTTTTAAGTTTTCTAGCAGGAGGATGAGTGCTTCCATCCTCAGGTGAAGCTGAACCACTAGCCTTGAACATAGGCCAGGGCCTCAGCCGTTCCTTGCCACTCCGTGTTGTAAATGGCACATTGGCAAGTTTACGCTTCTCCTCAGACGATTTTGATTTAGATTTTTGGGTCATTTTACTGAGCTTTATTTTTTTGGATTTTACATGCTCTCTACTATGACATTGGGCATCGGCCTTGGCAGACGACGTTGATGGCATTTCATCGTCTCGGCCATGATTAGTGGCAGCAGCTTCAGCACGAGGTGGAAGTGGATCTTGATCTTTCCCTATTTTACCCTCCACATTTTTGTTCTCCATTTTTTAATGTGTGGAATTATATGCCAGTAATATATCAATAGCAATGGCCTACTACTATATATACTGCGCACAACTGAAATGCACCACAGGTATGGATGGATAGTATACTTGACGACACAGAGGTAGGTAGAGCAGTGGCCTACTGTACCGTACTGCTATATAGTATATACTGGTGGTCAGCAAACTGTGCAAAACTGAAATGCACCACAGGTATGGATGGATAGTATACTTGACGACACAGAGGTAGGTAGAGCAGTGGCCTACTGTACCGTACTGCTATATATTATATACTGGTGGACAGCAAACTGTGCAAAACTGAAATGCACCACAGGTATGGATGGATAGTATACTTGACGACACAGAGGTAGGTAGAGCAGTGGACTACTGTACCGTACTGCTATATATATATATATATATATATATATATATATATAGTTATACTGGTGGTCAGCAAAATTCTGCACTGTCCTCCTACTATATACTACAATGAAGCACAGATATGGAGTGTTTTTCAGGCAGAGAACGTATAATAATGGTTGTCACTGGTCACTGATCAGCAAAACTCTGCACTGTCCTCCTACTATATAATACTGCTGGTCCCCAGTCCCCACAATAAAGCAATTAGCACACTGAGCACAGATATTTGCAGCACACTGAGCACAGTCAGATATGGAGCGTTTTTCAGGCAGAGAACGTAGATATTTGCACTTGCAGCACACTGAGCACAGATATTTGCAGCACAATTTGCAGCCCACTGAACATAGAAACTGAGAGGACGCCAGCCACGTCCTCTCATGATCATCTCCAATGCACGAGTGAAAAATGGCAGTGACGCGCGGCTCCTTATATAGAATACGAATCTCGCGAGAATCCGACCGCGGGATGATGACGTTCGGGCGCGCTCGGGTTAACCGAGCAAGGCGGGAGGATCCGAGTTGCTCGGACCCGTGAAAAAAAAAGGTGAAGTTCGGGCGGGTTCGGATCCCGAGGATCCGAACCCGCTCATCACTAATATATATATATATATATATATATATATATATATATATATAGTGGTTCCCAAACGCCTGGTAATGTATGATTGCCATCACCTGTGGTGAAACACCTTTCTTATCAATTAACTAGCTCACCACAGGTGATGGCAATCATACATTACCAGGAAAGACCAGGAACAGAGCATTTTCTCCCTCATGGAGAGGGTCAGGTAGGCAAGTATGCCAAACCCGGTCCTCAAGGCACCCCAAAAGTCCAGGATTTACGTGTATCCATGGCTCAGCACAGACGGTTAAATCAAATTGACTTACAGTAGGTGCTAATTAAGTCACTTGTGGCCAGGCATGGATACATTTAAAACCTGTAAAACCTGGACACATTATATATATATATATATATATATATATATATATATATAAAAAAATGAGAGAGAGAGAGAGAGAGAGAGAGAGAGAGAGAGATCACATGGGTTATTAGAAAAAAAATGTGAAATTACTAGGCATGACTTGGTATACATTTATCAAGAACAGGGGATATTTTTTATAACTTTATGTTGGAGGAGCCTATTAATTTTAAGGGCCTTTGGGCAAACATTTAGCAAAGTACAGGGGTACATTTATGTGTTTTTCTTTGTTTTTAGAGCTTAGTCCTTATGGCATCCTAACAGTGCAGGTTTTAAGGATATTCATGCCTGAGCACAAATTATAAAACCAAAATGACCAAGGTACAAATTATGTGACCTGTGCTCAAGCATGGATATCCTTACAACCTGTTCTAGATGATAAAAAAAAAGTGCAAACCTACATACTATGCAATATTGAACTTATTTAGTTGCACATGGAAACACTTAGATTATATATGTATTATTCTGTTGTTATATTAGTTAAAACTCTAATGCTGGAATCAGTATATATATATATATATATATAGATAGATAGAGAGAGAGAGAGAGAGATACATAGCAAATGTGTATACAGTGGAGTTTAAAACATATTCTTACCTATAGTTTTTAAGCCAATCCTCTTCTTTCTGATCCCACTAGTAACTGCTGATTCCACCCTGTGCTGTCACCTGTGGGATAGACCTTGGAGAGAGCCAGACATCTTGCTGCACTCATGCTTTCCTGCTCACTTTTTATAGAACATGAGAAAGCGCTCACCTGGGTGACGCCTCTCCGGCTGCAGTGTACCTGGCAGAGATGTTGTCAGCACACCTGATTTTCAGGAAGATACACGAACAGTCTGTTGTGGTGAATGTTACAATTTGACCACAAGGAGGCAGCTGCTCCTCTGTTCCATGATATCTATACAAAATATATCATATGACCGTGTAATCATTTCTGTAGTAACAAAAGAGATGAGAGAATGAATCACTGACAATGCTGCACTTATTCTGACAGTACATAGATGACATCACTTTATTTTCTCTTACGTCCTAGAGGATGCTGGGGACCATGGGGTATAGACGGGCTCCACAGGATTTATGGGCACTATAAAGAACTTTAGAATGGGTGTGCACTGGCTCCTCCCTCTATGCCCCTCCTCCAGACCTCAGTTAGATCCTGTGCCCAGAGGAGATAGGGTGCACTACAGGGGAGCTCTCCTGAGTTTCTCTGATAAAGAATTTTGTTAGGTTTTTTATTTTCAGGGAGCCCTGCTGGCAACAGGCTCCCTGCATCGTGGGACTTAGGAGAGAGAAGCAGCCCTACTTAAATGATACTGTAGGCTCTGCTTCTTAAGCTACTGGACACCATTAGCTCCAGAGGGAGTCAGAACGCAGGTCTCCCCTCGCTGTTCGTCCCAGAGCCGCGCCGCCGTCCTCCTCGCAGAGCCGGAAGATAGAAGCCGGGTGAGTATAAGAAGAAAAGAAGACTTCAAGGCGGCAGAAGACTTCAGATCTTCACTGAGGCATTGCTCCCACACACTACACACACTAGCGGGCACTGATGGGTGCAGGGCGCAGGGGGGGCGCCCTGGGCAGCAATAAAAACCTCTAATTCTGGCATTATAAGGTTAGACACTGCGGAGGCAGTAATTCTATAAATCCTCCGCCAGTTTTGTGATATTTTGAGCGGGACCGAAGCCCGCCGCTGGAGGGGGCGGAGCTTGGTCCCTCAGCACTAAACAGCGCCATTTTCTCCACAGAGATCTGCAGAGAAGCTGGCTCCCTGGTCTCTCCCCTGCTGAACACGGTGACACAGGGCTGAAAAGAGGAGGGGGGGGGGGGGGCACTTGTAAGGCGCAGTGAGTGTATTACACAGTAATCTAATATAAAAGCGCTGTTATCTGGGAGATTATTTTCCAGTGTCAGTTGGCGCTGGCATACTCTCTCTCTGTCTCTCCAAAGGGCCTTATTGGGGAACTGTCTCCTTATAACTATATCCCTGTGTGTGTGGGGATGTCGGTACGAGTGTGTCGGCATGTCTGATGCGGAAGGCTCAGCTAAGGAGGAGGTGGAGCAGATGATTGTAGTGTCTCCGTCGGCAACGCCGACTCAAGATTGGATGGACATGTGGAATGTTTTAAAGGCAAATGTGACCTTATTACATAAGAGATTGGACAAAGAGTCCAGAGAAAAAGCTGGGAGTCAATCCACCGCTTCAACTGGGTCACCGGGCCCTTCTGGGTCTCAAAAACGTCCCCTATCCCAAATAGCAGACACTGATACCGACACGGATTCTGACTCCAGTGTCGACTACGATGATGCGAGGTTACACCCAAGGGTGGCCAAAAGTATTCATTATATGATTATTGCAATAAAAGATGTTTTGCATATCACAGATGACCCCTCGGTCCCTGACACGAGGGTGCGCATGTATAAGGAAAAGAAACCTGAGGTAACCTTTCCCCCATCCCATGAGCTTAACGAGTTATTTGAAAAAGCTTGGGAAACTCCTGATAAAAAACTGCAGATTCCCAAAAGGATTCTTACGGCGTATCCTTTCCCTGCACAGGACAGAGTACGTTGGGAATCCTCACCCAGGGTGGACAAGGCTTTAACACGCCTGTCCAAGAAGGTGGCGCTACCGTCTCCGGACACGGAGGCCTCAAGGATCCTTGGGCGATGGATATTGTATCCCAAGGCTACAAACTGGAATTCGAAGAGGTGCCCCCTCGCTGATTTTTCAAGTCGGCCTTGCCAGCTTCTTCCCCAGAGAGGGAAGTAGTGTTAGCTACAATTCAAAAGCTGTGTCAACAGCAAGTGATTGTCAAGGTTCCCCTAGTCCAACAGGGGAAAGGGTACTATTCGACCCTGTTTGTGGTCCCGAAGCCGGATGGTTCGGTCAGACCCATTTTAAATCTAAAATCCCTAAACCTGTACTTGAAAAAGTTCAAGTTCAAGATGGAATCGCTCCGGGCTGTGATCTCCAGTCAGGTAGGGGGGATTTTATAGTGTCACTCGACATAAGGGATGCATACCTTCATGTCCCCATATATCCTCCTCATCAGGCGTACCTGAGATTCGCTGTATGGGACTGTCATTACCAGTTTCAGACGTTGCCGTTTGGGCTTTCCACGGCCCCGAGGATTTTCAGTATATGTAAGGGAAATGGGGGACAGGGATGTCCTCTGCACTAGAATAATTTTGACATTTTTAATTAGAATGAAAGTTTCCCCAAATTTTATGATTATAAGGAAATTATGTCACCATTCATCATAGGGGGTGCTGCCATAGACAATAAATTACAGAACAACACAGGACAGGGAAAGATTGTCTCTTTGTTGGCGCACTATAGAGAAGGAAAGGAATTTATTTACATTTATTATGAATAACAAGTTTCATTAAAAAATAACTTTTATTAGTACCATTTTAAAATATTGCAATTGAGAAACATAAGTGTGAAAAAATGTGTGCAGATTTATGTAAATTCCGTGAATTAATTCACAGGTGCAAATGAATAAATAAAAACTGATTCACAATGCCTTATTTATCTGCCCAATTAATTGTATATTAGTTTTGTGGATCGTGAGAAATACATGGTAACTGTATATGGTATTAAATATTATAAGCCCTCATCAATGTGGTTGTTTGGACCTTTTACTGCTGACAGCAAACCCTGTAGCACCCTCGCATTTTCATACATGTGTAATGAGAGCACAACTGGTTTTCGCAGTTAGCATTAATATCAAAACCTGAATATCTACGATTTCAATAATTATGTATGAAAATAGGTCCCGTCAATTAGGCAGAATGGTCCATTGTTTTCTTTTTTAGACACATCCAGTGGGTAATTGTGAATGTAGGTATTTCATTATAGGTGATTGTCACAGTTCTATCACATCCAGATTCCTCATTAATATCATAAGGTTTATTAGACACGGGATGTGGTCCACAATCACACAGACTAAATATTGTCCACCACTGGATATGGTGGGAGACTATATCCCAATAACAGTATTTGAAATATGGGGTTTAAAATAGAGATGAGCGGGTTCGGTTTCTCTGAATCCGAACCCGCACGAACTTCATGTTTTTTTTCACGGGTCCGAGCGACTCGGATCTTCCCGCCTTGCTCGGTTAACCCGAGCGCGCCCGAACGTCATCATGACGCTGTCGGATTCTCGCGAGGCTCGGATTCTATCGCGAGACTCGGATTCTATATAAGGAGCCGCGCGTCGCCGCCATTTTCACACGTGCATTGAGATTGATAGGGAGAGGACGTGGCTGGCGTCCTCTCCATTTAGATTAGGGTTGAGAGAGAGAGAGAGAGATTGACCTGAGGCTGTGATACTGTAGAAGAGAGTGCAGAGTTTAGTGACTGACGACCACAGTGACCACCAGACAGTGCAGTTGTTTGTTTTATTTAATATATCCGTTCTCTGCCTGAAAAAAACGATACACACAGTGACTCAGTCACATACCATATCTGTGTGCACTGCTCAGCCCAGTGTGCTGCATCAATGTATATATATATATCTGACTGTGCTCAGCTCACACAGCTTATAATTGTGGGGGAGACTGGGGAGCACTGCAGTGCCAGTTATAGGTTATAGCAGGAGCCAGGAGTACATAATATTATATTAAAATTAAACAGTGCACACTTTTGCTGCAGGAGTGCCACTGCCAGTGTGACTAGTGACCAGTGACCTGACCACCAGTATATATAATATTAGTAGTATACTATCTCTTTATCAACCAGTCTATATTAGCAGCAGACACAGTACAGTGCGGTAGTTCACGGCTGTGGCTACCTCTGTGTCGGCACTCGGCAGCCCGTCCATAATTGTATATACCACCTAACCGTGGTTTTTTTTTCTTTCTTTATAGTCATACTAGTTACGAGTATACTATCTCTTTATCAACCAGTCTATATTAGCAGCAGACACAGTACAGTGCGGTAGTTCACGGCTGTGGCTACCTCTGTGTCGGCACTCGGCAGCCCGTCCATAATTGTATATACCACCTAACCGTGGTTTTTTTTTCTTTCTTTATACATACATACTAGTTACGAGTATACTATCTCTTTATCAACCAGTCTATATTAGCAGCAGACACAGTACAGTGCGGTAGTTCACGGCTGTGGCTACCTCTGTGTCGGCACTCGGCAGCCCGTCCATAATTGTATATACCACCTAACCGTGTTTTTTTTTTCTTTCTTTATACATACATACTAGTTACGAGTATACTATCTCTTTATCAACCAGTCTATATATTAGCAGCAGACACAGTACAGTGCGGTAGTTCACGGCTGTGGCTACCTCTGTGTCGGCACTCGGCAGCCCGTCCATAATTGTATATACCACCTAACCGTGGTTTTTTTTTCTTTCTTTATACATACATACTAGTTACGAGTATACTATCTCTTTATCAACCAGTCTATATATTAGCAGCAGACACAGTACAGTGCGGTAGTTCACGGCTGTGGCTACCTCTGTGTCGGCACTCGGCAGCCCGTCCATAATTGTATATACCACCTAACCGTGGTTTTTTTTTCTTTCTTTATACATACATACTAGTTACGAGTATACTATCTCTTTATCAACCAGTCTATATTAGCAGCAGACACAGTACAGTGCGGTAGTTCACGGCTGTGGCTACCTCTGTGTCGGCACTCGGCAGCCCGTCCATAATTGTATATACCACCTAACCGTGGTTTTTTTTTCTTTCTTTATACATACATACTAGTTACGAGTATACTATCTCTTTATCAACCAGTCTATAAATTAGCAGCAGACACAGTACAGTGCGGTAGTTCACGGCTGTGGCTACCTCTGTGTCGGCACTCGGCAGCCCGTCCATAATTGTATATACCACCTAACCGTGGTTTTTTTTTCTTTCTTTATACATACATACTAGTTACGAGTATACTATCTCTTTATCAACCAGTCTATATATTAGCAGCAGACACAGTACAGTGCGGTAGTTCACGGCTGTGGCTACCTCTGTGTCGGCACTCGGCAGCCCGTCCATAATTGTATACTAGTATCCAATCCATCCATCTCCATTGTTTACCTGAGGTGCCTTTTAGTTGTGCCTATTAAAATATGGAGAACAAAAATGTTGAGGTTCCAAAATTAGGGAAAGATCAAGATCCACTTCCACCTCGTGCTGAAGCTGCTGCCACTAGTCATGGCCGAGACGATGAAATGCCAGCAACGTCGTCTGCCAAGGCCGATGACCAATGTCATAGTACAGAGCATGTCAAATCCAAAACACCAAATATCAGTAAAAAAAGGACTCCAAAACCTAAAATAAAATTGTCGGAGGAGAAGCGTAAACTTGCCAATATGCCATTTACCACACGGAGTGGCAAGGAACGGCTGAGGCCCTGGCCTATGTTCATGGCTAGTGGTTCAGCTTCACATGAGGATGGAAGCACTCAGCCTCTCGCTAGAAAAATGAAAAGACTAAAGCTGGCAAAAGCAGTAGCACCGCAAAGAACTGTGCGTTCTTCGAAATCCCAAATCCACAAGGAGAGTCCGACTCCAATTGTGTCGGTTGCGATGCCTGACCTTCCCAACACTGGACGTGAAGAGCATGCGCCTTCCACCATTTGCACGCCCCCTGCAAGTGATGGAAGGAGCACCCGCAGTCCAGTTCCTGATAGTCAGATTGAAGATGTCAGTGTTGAAGTACACCAGGATGAGGAGGATATGGGTGTTGCTGGCGCTGGGGAGGAAATTGACCAGGAGGATTCTGATGGTGAGGTGGTTTGTTTAAGTCAGGCACCCGGGGAGACACCTGTTGTCCGTGGTAGGAATATGGCCGTTGACATGCCTGGTGAAAATACCAAAAAAATCAGCTCTTCGGTGTGGAAGTATTTCAACAGAAATGCGGACAACAGGTGTCAAGCCGTGTGTTCCCTTTGTCAAGCTGTAATAAGTAGGGGTAAGGACGTTAACCACCTCGGAACATCCTCCCTTATACGTCACCTGCAGCGCATTCATAATAAGTCAGTGACAAGTTCAAAAACTTTGGGTGACAGCGGAAGCAGTCCACTGACCAGTAAATCCCTTCCTCTTGTAACCAAGCTCACGCAAACCACCCCACCAACTCCCTCAGTGTCAATTTCCTCCTTCCCCAGGAATGCCAATAGTCCTGCAGGCAATGTCACTGGCAATTCTGACGAGTCCTCTCCTGCCTGGGATTCCTCCGATGCATCCTTGCGTGTAACGCCTACTGCTGCTGGCGCTGCTGTTGTTGCTGCTGGGAGTCGATGGTCATCCCAGAGGGGAAGTCGTAAGCCCACTTGTACTACTTCCAGTAAGCAATTGACTGTTCAACAGTCCTTTGCGAGGAAGATAAAATATCACAGCAGTCATCCTGCTGCAAAGCGGATAACTGAGGCCTTGACAACTATGTTGGTGTTAGACGTGCGTCCGGTATCCGCCGTTAGTTCACAGGGAACTAGACAATTTATTGAGGCAGTGTGCCCCGTTACCAAATACCATCTAGGTTCCACTTCTCTAGGCAGGCGATACCGAGAATGTACACGGACGTCAGAAAAAGACTCACCAGTGTCCTAAAAAATGCAGTTGTACCCAATGTCCACTTAACCACGGACATGTGGACAAGTGGAGCAGGGCAGGGTCAGGACTATATGACTGTGACAGCCCACTGGGTAGATGTATGGACTCCCGCCGCAAGAACAGCAGCGGCGGCACCAGTAGCAGCATCTCGCAAACGCCAACTCTTTCCTAGGCAGGCTACGCTTTGTATCACCGCTTTCCAGAATACGCACACAGCTGAAAACCTCTTACGGCAACTGAGGAAGATCATCGCGGAATGGCTTACCCCAATTGGACTCTCCTGTGGATTTGTGGCATCGGACAACGCCAGCAATATTGTGTGTGCATTAAATATGGGCAAATTCCAGCACGTCCCATGTTTTGCACATACCTTGAATTTGGTGGTGCAGAATTTTTTAAAAAACGACAGGGGCGTGCAAGAGATGCTGTCGGTGGCCAGAAGAATTGCGGGACACTTTCGGCGTACAGGCACCACGTACAGAAGACTGGAGCACCACCAAAAACTACTGAACCTGCCCTGCCATCATCTGAAGCAAGAAGTGGTAACGAGGTGGAATTCAACCCTCTATATGCTTCAGAGGTTGGAGGAGCAGCAAAAGGCCATTCAAGCCTATACAATTGAGCACGATATAGTAGGTGGAATGCACCTGTCTCAAGCGCAGTGGAGAATGATTTCAACGTTGTGCAAGGTTCTGATGCCCTTTGAACTTGCCACACGTGAAGTCAGTTCAGACACTGCCAGCCTGAGTCAGGTCATTCCCCTCATCAGGCTTTTGCAGAAGAAGCTGGAGACATTGAAGGAGGAGCTAACACGGAGCGATTCCGCTAGGCATGTGGGACTTGTGGATGGAGCCCTTAATTCGCTTAACAAGGATTCACGGGTGGTCAATCTGTTGAAATCAGAGCACTACATTTTGGCCACCGTGCTCGATCCTAGATTTAAAGCCTACCTTGGATCTCTCTTTCCGGCAGACACAAGTCTGCTGGGGTTGAAAGACCTGCTGGTGACAAAATTGTCAAGTCAAGCGGAACGCGACCTGTCAACATCTCCTCCTTCACATTCTCCCGCAACTGGGGGTGCGAGGAAAAGGCTCAGAATTCCGAGCCCACCCGCTGGCGGTGATGCAGGGCAGTCTGGAGCGACTGTTGATGCTGACATCTGGTCCGGACTGAAGGACCTGACAACGATTACGGACATGTCGTCTACTGTCACTGCATATGATTCTCTCAACATTGATAGAATGGTGGAGGATTATATGAGTGACCGCATCCAAGTAGGCACGTCACACAGTCCGTACTTATACTGGCAGGAAAAAGAGGCAATTTGGAGGCCCTTGCACAAACTGGCTTTATTCTACCTAAGTTGCCCTCCCACAAGTGTGTACTCCGAAAGAGTGTTTAGTGCCGCCGCTCACCTTGTCAGCAATCGGCGTACGAGGTTACATCCAGAAAATGTGGAGAAGATGATGTTCATTAAAATGAATTATAATCAATTCCTCCGCGGAGACATTGACCAGCAGCAATTGCCTCCACAAAGTACACAGGGAGCTGAGATGGTGGATTCCAGTGGGGACGAATTGATAATCTGTGAGGAGGGGGATGTACACGGTGATATATCGGAGGGTGATGATGAGGTGGACATCTTGCCTCTGTAGAGCCAGTTTGTGCAAGGAGAGATTAATTGCTTCTTTTTTGGGGGGGGTCCAAACCAACCCGTCATATCAGTCACAGTCGTGTGGCAGACCCTGTCACTGAAATGATGGGTTGGTTAAAGTGTGCATGTCCTGTTTTGTTTATACAACATAAGGGTGGGTGGGAGGGCCCAAGGACAATTCCATCTTGCACCTCTTTTTTCTTTTCTTTTTCTTTGCGTCATGTGCTGTTTGGGGAGGGTTTTTTGGAAGGGACATCCTGCGTGACACTGCAGTGCCACTCCTAGATGGGCCCGGTGTTTGTGTCGGCCACTAGGGTCGCTTATCTTACTCACACAGCTACCTCATTGCGCCTCTTTTTTTCTTTGCGTCATGTGCTGTTTGGGGAGGGTTTTTTGGAAGGGACATCCTGCGTGACACTGCAGTGACACTCCTAGATGGGCCCGGTGTTTGTGTCGGCCACTAGGGTCGCTTATCTTACTCACACAGCTACCTCATTGCGCCTCTTTTTTTCTTTGCGTCATGTGCTGTTTGGGGAGGGTTTTTTGGAAGGGACATCCTGCGTGACACTGCAGTGCCACTCCTAGATGGGCCCGGTGTTTGTGTCGGCCACTAGGGTCGCTAATCTTACTCACACAGCTACCTCATTGCGCCTCTTTTTTTCTTTGCGTCATGTGCTGTTTGGGGAGGGTTTTTTGGAAGGGCCATCCTGCGTGACACTGCAGTGCCACTCCTAGATGGCCCGGTGTTTGTGTCGGCCACTAGGGTCGCTTATCTTACTCACACAGCGACCTCGGTGCAAATTTTAGGACTAAAAATAATATTGTGAGGTGTGAGGTATTCAGAATAGACTGAAAATGAGTGGAAATTATGGTTTTTGAGGTTAATAATACTTTGGGATCAAAATGACCGCCAAATTCTATGATTTAAGCTGTTTTTTAGGTTTTTTGGAAAAAAACACCCGAATCCAAAACACACCCGAATCCGACAAAAAAAATGCGGTGAGGTTTTGCCAAAACGCGGTCGAACCCAAAACACGGCCGCGGAACCGAACCCAAAACCAAAACACAAAACCCGAAAAATTTCCGGCGCTCATCTCTAGTTTAAAAAGAATATCCCCAATTATAGTCCTATATACAGTGATTGCTACACCATGTATGAAAGAGAGTTCAAGTCATAAGCAGTGGACCTATCTTGTCGTTTGTTATGTATCCTTCAAGTTTATTAGAGAGCATTCATGTCTATATCAATTGATTGGTGGGATCCTGAATATATAGGTTCATACTGCGTGCTCTATGTCTAGCAATACACAACACATATATTTAAAATTTATTAGTAGCCACTTGTACTTATGCCAATTGTTTGGTGGCACCCTAATATATAGATGTATATATTCAGACTGCAGGCTCTATAATTAGCGGTACTGCCAGTTTAAACCTTGATGATTGGAACTACAATAGATATAGAAATTTCACTAAGATCCCGTTCAAATTATACCAAGGGAACGTCCTATATCTTTGTTGTTTCCCGTAATAGACGTATCTGTGTTATAGCGGGTTGCACACTTCCAGCCAATTCATGTAATATTGCTGCTGGTCTGTGCGTACCCTTATACGGGAGTCAGCATGTCCCACACCATGTGTGTACTAATAAGTAGTCTCAGTGTAATATTGTCCGTACCAACTAGAGCCGTGCCCCACTATTTATTAATGGATAAAGGCTATAAAAAAAGGATCTAGCATATATAGCGGAGATCACAAATTGAAGCAGAGTGACCAGCTGTGCAGGGTATTTTAGCCTGCGTTTAAATGAAATGGATCTTGACTTTACTTATTAATATTATTCATTAGGCCAAATAAGGTTGATTTATACCTCACACCTGTATTCTGCTCTCTACATTCCTAGTGGTCCGCTATTGCCTAATCAATTCTGGTCTCTGAAAATATTGATACTACTATGGGCTTGATTGCCGTTTGTTGTAAATCAGCTGATCCCCGTGTCAGACACTTGATGCTCTCTATGCCCTGTAATCTTGGCTGCACTTATCTGACATTTGCATGGTCCCTACTTAACATTGCCTACATAACATTGCTACCTCTTCCATTCATGGATAAAGGCCTTTAGACATACTGTACAATCCCATTGCTATGGAGACTTCACATAGCAAAGGCTGGCAGGGATCCAAAACATCCTCTGTCTTCGCAAATCCTGAGATTTTGGGCCTAATTCAGACCTGATTACAGCAGCAAAATTGTTCTCTAATAAGCAAAACCATGGGGGTAATTCCAAGTTGATCGCAGCAGGATTTTTGATAGCAATTGGGCAAAACCATGTGCACTGCAGGGGAGGCAGATATAACATGTGCAGAAAGAGTTAGATTTGGGTGGGTTATTTTATTTCTGTGCAGGGTAAATACTGGCTGCTTTATTTTTGCACTGCAAATTAGATTGCAGACTGAACACACCACTCCCAAATCTAACTCTCTCTGCACATGTTATATCTGCCTCCCCTGCAGTGCACATGGTTTTGCCCAATTGCTAACAAAAATCCTGCTGCGATCAACTTGGAATTACCCCCATGGTTTTGCTTATTAGAGAACAATTTTGCTGCTGTAATCAGGTCTGAATTAGGCCCAAAATCTCAGGATTTGCGAAGACAGAGGATGTTTTGGATCCCTGCCAGCCTTTGCTATGTGAAGTCTCCATAGCAATGGGATTGTACAGTATGTCTTTATTGTGAATGCACAGACCAGAGAGGTCCCTTCTTTTCCCACTCACCCAAAGGGCCTGTCTGGGTTCACGGAAAGGAGCTAGTCCCGCATCTTATTTTCTATGTATTGTTACTCTCTAGAGCCTACAGTACTTTGTGGTTATAATTCCACTGATTAGTTGAAGCACCATTTAAGAACAGTAATGAGTGATAACAAGAATATCACTCTTATGAGTGCTGGTTGTAAGGGTGCAAACTGAAAGCTACTACGATCTGCACCTAGTGGGCTTCATGCTGTACATGGGGGGTCAGTCCGAGTTGATCGCTAGCTAAATATGTTCGCTGCGCAGCGATGAAGCAAAAAAAGGCACTTCTGTGCATGCGTATGCGGCGCAGAGCGCACGCGCGACGTACTTTCACAACGGCGGATGTAGTTTTACACAAGGTCTAGCAAAGCTTTTCTGTCACACTGCTGGTCGCAGAGTGATTGACATGAAGTGGGCGTTTCTGGGTGTCAACTGATCGTTTCCAGGGAGTGTTCGAAAAAAACGCAGGCGTGCCAGGAAAAATGCAGGCATGGCTGGGCGAACGCAGGGCGTGTTCGTGACGTCAAAACAGGAACTGAACAGTCTGAAGTGATCGCTAGCGCTGAGTAGGTCTGAAGCTACTCTGAAACTGCACAAAATTATTTTGTAGCCGCTGTGCGATCCTTTCGTTCACACTTCTGCTAAGCTAAAATACACTCCCAGTGGGAGGCGGCATATTGTTTGCACGGCTGCTAAAAACAGCTAGCGAGCGATCAACTTGGAATGACCTCCATGATGTGATCCCTCCAGCTGTTGATCTTGGGAAGAAGTCCTATTTTCAGGAGATACTCCAGTAAATTATAATAATTTTAATTAGGCAAACATTTTTTACATATTATTTTTTGGTGTAGTTAGCAAATATATCTGGAAATTTGTCCACAGTATATCTCGATTATTTGCAATGTTACTAACCAGAAAGAAGGATGTTACCAGCAATACACAGGTTATTTTACTAAGGTAAAACTCCACACTAGCTAATTCCTGATTCTTATCTAATGCTAGGTACACACTAGTACAAGCATGTCCAAACTGCGGCCCTCCAGCTGCTGTGAAACTACATATCCCAGCATGCCCTGACACAGTTTTGCTGTCAGAAAATGCTGCAGCTGTGTCAGGGCATGCTGGGATGTGTAGTTTCTCAACAGCTGGAGGGCCGCAGTTTGGACATGCCTGCACTAGTAGATATATCTGCAAATCATTTGGTCTGCAGATATATCTATGGACGGACCGGGCAGCGTGTTGAGCATACACACTGCCTGATCCGTCGGGACTGACGTCACGAACTGGGCGGGCGTTTACATGTGCCTACTCAGTTCAGCTGTCAATCACCGTCGGCTGGTGCAGCATGTGTACGGGCAGTCGGCTGACCGCCCCTACACACACAGCGATGCGCCAAAATATTGCTAGATATATTGGCTGCTGGCCGTGCTGCAGGATCGAAGCGATATGTCTGTGAACGACGGTGCTCACAGACATATCGTTCAGAAGCACCGGTCAACGAACCTGCAATATATCGTCCAGTGTGTACGCACCATTAGACTAGTTATTAACTACTCTTCATGTGACATTATGCAATACTGAAGACCTAAATCCAATATCCTGCAGAATAAAGCCCCCCTCCTGACGTGCTCACGCAAACACACACATGTCTGGAGCGGAGCGGCGGCATGGACACTGCGTCAGAGCACACAGACACTGTGTTGCGGGATTTCCCATCATGATCTGTGAGACTGCCTGTGCAGGGAGGAGCTACTCAGCAGCCGCTGTTAATGAATAGCTAAGCCACCGGAGGTAGACTGCTCCGATTCAGCATTGCAATGTGTGGGAGCCCCTAATGTGTAGGGGCCCTGGGACAGCCGTCCCTGTCACCCCTCCCTTAATCCACCCCTGCACATATGTATTGCTGTTTATATGCGTAGATCCAATTTGTGTTTTAAAACATATGTGTGACGTCAAGAGGACGAGTCTGGCACTGCCCCTGTCTGCATTTACCTGTGTAAACAGAATTGCACTGTCTGGGTAGAGGGAGCATTGCCCCTGCCTATATCACATGATAAGCTGCTCTTTTGTGTACAAACATTCAAAATTGGGGTAAAGTTGATGGCCGAATGCAGTTGATGCCTTTATCTGCTATTTTCATCCTGTCTACAAGACACTGACAACTAAATCAACGACAAAGTCCAACGTGCAGTGTCAGACTTCCAACCATACAGAACTTGATGATCCAGGTTAAAGTCCATATTCATCAGTTGCCTCATAACCTCCTGCATTGTGTTTCGTGCAGTGCTGACATGCCCTGATTCATTTAAAGGAAAGGTACCCCTTCATGTTCCTCACGAACTGTGTAATACAGACAGTACTGCATATTGGACAATGCTAGTCTAAGTTTTGTGTGGCAGGAAATTGATGAAAATTATTTTCTTGATGGAAAAGTAATACATTTATGGCATTTACTGTACCTTGGGGGTAATTCTGAGTTGATCGCAGCAGCAAGTTTTTTAGCAGTTGGGCAAAACCATGTGCACTGCAGGGGAGGCAGATATAACATGTGCAGAGAGAGTTAGATTTGGGTGTGGTGAGTTCAATCTGCAATCTAAATTGCAGTGTAAAAATAAAGCAGCCAGTATTTACCCTGCACAGAAACACAATGACCCACCCAAATCTAACTCTCTCTGCAAATGTTATATCTGCCCCCCCTGCATTGCACATGGTTTTGCCCAACTGCTAAAAAATTTCCTGCTGTGATCAACTCAGAATTACCCCCCTTATTGGGAGATGTAATCCATTATATCATGCAGTAAGGCATGTAACAGATGCGCAGAAGAAAGCTGTAAGGAAGCCCTGCCTTCTCCCTTCTTTCACAACTCTCACTGGCTGTCTGCTAGCCAAAGCCTGCCATCTCCACCAGCTAACTGGACGCCATGCCACCCACATGTGGCTCATACAGAATGCCCCCCTGGGTGCACAACAGGGCATTGATATATGGGAAAAGCAATCTGCGCCTACTTCAATATAGTGGTCAGTGTTGATATATCAGACTATTTTTCATAAAACAGACAGCAGGAAAGACAGTGGGACATGGACATAGTGGGACGGGAAGAGTGTAAAGATGCAAGAAGGATGGGGCAAGAGGGGGGCATAGATGGGGTAATGCAGGCTCTAGAGGGAGAGAAAGAGCGAAAAAGGGGGGAGGGGTGCAGAGAGTCAGATAAAGGATAGGACAGGAGGAGAGACACACAGAGAGAGGGACAGACATGGAATGTATAGTACCATCCAGATTTATTGGTCCATGTAATTTAAGGTGGATACGCTCTGGAGCTATGTCGGGTGGATTTGCCATTCTGTAGCGACAGACTGCTTACTTCACTCAGTGTCTACAGGTGATTGTGCACTCCCGCGGTCACTAGCGAAGGAAGCTAGGTTTGGTGTGCTGCACATCAGACCTAGCGATATCACTAGCAACCATGTTTATGCTAATGAAGGATGAAATATGATTGTTCCGTCCTTCATTAAATTCGTTCCAGTGTGTACACTCAATCTGGGCTCAAGGGCATTCGTTTTGTTGTCAGAATGAATGCCAGTCACTCCACTGTGTACCGTGCTTTACACATAGATTCCCTTAACGAGAGGCAGCTGGATAAGGCCATAGTAGAACTAATGATCTAGAGGAAAAATTGTTCAGGTGTGTTCCGGTAGGGTGGTCTTCAGTTTGCCGGCTGTCGGGATCCCGGCGCACAGTATACCGGCACCGGAATCCTGACAGCCGGCATACCGACACTTTATCTCCCTCTTGGGGGTCCACGACCCCACTGGAGGGAGAATAAATAGCGTGGCGCGCGTAGCGCGCGTGCCCAGCGGGGTGAGCGCAGCGAGCCCGCAAGGGGCTCATTTGCGCTCACCACGCTGTCAGTATGCCAACGGTCGGGATTCCGGCGCCGGTATGCCCGGCCACCGGCATACAATACTACACCCTTCCGGTATGTTTTTCATGCACAGGAAAGTAATAAAATAAAGTTGTCCGTGTAATAGCATTACATTTCTACATATATATATAAGTGTTTTTCTTACATCTACAACCTCTCACCATAAAAAACTTTCACAAACATCTGACACCCACATATATCTCTCTCTTCTGCTTCTGATAGCTGGTGACATTTCACCAAATCCAGGACCCAGCCACTTGCATCGCTCACATTGACCTGATTCACAGCAACATAGAAATTCAGCTAACCTCATAAACATCATATGTCTTCCATCACCCTCCAGATCACTAAAATGTGCCTTATGGAATGCACACTCTGTTTGTAACAAATTAACATCCATCCATGACCTCTTCATATCCAACAACATCAATCTGCTGGCTATAACAGAAACCTGGCTCACACAATCTGACACAGCCTCCCCTGCAGCACTGGCACATGGTGGTCTCCACTTTACACACACCTCCAGACCCGATAACCATAAAGGAGGAGGAGTTGGACTTTTACTTTCTCAATCTTTTGCATACACTGTTCTACCACAGGTTCCAGCACTCACATTTACATCATTTGAAGTACATTCCATTAGGGTTTACTCTCCTTTCTCTCTGCGTGTTGCAGCTATCTACCGCCTACCTGGGCATCCAAAACAATTTTTGGAAGATTTTTCTGCCTGGCTCCCTCACTTCTTATCCTCTGACATCTCCACCATTATCATGGGTGATTTCAATATTGCTATTGATTGTCCAAAATCTGCTGCACACGCCTCCAAACTACTCTCTCTAACCTCCTCTCTTGGCCTCTCCCAATGGACTGACTCCTCTACTCATCAGGCGGGCCACTGCCTTGATCTAGTATTCACCAGACTATGCTCCATCTCTGAACTCACTAACACTCCTTTTCCCCTCTCAGATCACAACCTCATCACCTGCATGCTCTCCTCTGTTAATTCAAACCCTGTGTTGCTGAAGTCCTCCAATCTTCCTCAAACCCGCAGAAATATTAACACAATTAATCTTCAAGAACTTTCCACTTCACTCCAACAACTGCTTTCACCTACTGTATTTCTGCATTCACCTCTCCTGAGATGGCTGTTTCACACCTTAATGAGACTCTAGAACTAGCCCTTGATGAAGTGGCTCCAGCTACCCATCACACTCCACGTAGGCCTAGATGTCAACCATGGCACTCCAAATTAACAAGACAACTACAAAAACTCACACGAAAACTTGAACGTCAGTGGCGTAAATCTCGTATTTCAAGTGACTTCCTCACATATAAGACTGTCTACCATTCTTATAAAAATGCCGTGGACACTGCCAAACAAACATATTTCCAAACTCTTATCTCTACTCAAGCCTCTAACCCCAAACGACTCTTTAATACATTTAAATCACTTCTGAATCCTCCCGCACCTACCCCACCCGCCACTATCAAGGCACAGGATCTTGCTTCCTACTTCAAGGAGAAGATTGATAAGATCCGAGATGAAATGGTGTGCTCTTCGACAGCCAGTGACCTGCTCCGTTCTTTACCTGAACCCTCTGGCACTCTTTCTTCATTTGATCCCACAAATGAAGATGAAGTATCATCACTCTTCTCATCCTGCTTCTCTACTACCTCTCCTCTTGATCCTTTACCCTCACAAATAAGTAAAGCTCTGTCTCTGGTGCTCATCCCTACCTTAACTAACATCTGTGATCTCTCTCTCTCTCTACTGGTATTTTTCCTTCACTCTTCAAGCATGCAGTGATTACTCCCATTTAAAAAAAACAAAATTCTGACCCTAATGCTCTCTCAAACTACCGCCCTATCTCTCAGCTCCCTTGTCTCTCTAAGCTACTTGAGAGACTTGCCTACACTCGACTCACACACTTTCTTAACTCATACACTTTGTTGGACCCACTTCAGTCAGGCTTCCGTTCCCAACATTCCACAGAGACAGCACTGACTAAAGTGGTTAATGATTTGGTCACTACGAAGTCTAAAGGCCACTACTCACTACTTATTCTTCTAGATCTATCTGCTGCATTTGACACTGTAGACCACTCTCTACTCATACAGACACTACAATCCCTAGGTCTTAAAGACACAGCCCTTTCTTGGTTCCTATCGTACCTATCTAATCGCTCCTTCAGTGTTCGCTTCTCTGAATCTACCTCCTCTTCGCTACCTCTTTCAGTTGGAGTACCGCAAGGCTCAGTCTTGGGTCCTCTGCTTTTCTCTATCTATACCTCACCTCTTGGTAAACTAATCAGCTCTTTTGGTTTTCAGTATCATCTGTACGCAGATGATACTCAAATCTACCTATCCTCCCCTGACTTGTCCCTATCTGTACTGGACCGTGTCACTGAATGCCTTTCTGCCATTTCATCCTGGATGACATCTCGCCACCTCAAACTGTATAGTTCAAAGACAGAGTTAATTATATTTCCAACGGCCAACAGTAGGTACCAACCTGATATCTCTATCACTGTTGAAAACTCGACTATCTACCTTACCCCACAAACTCGCTGACTAGGTGTCATCCTTGACTCTGATCTGTCCTTTGTTCCCCACATTCAATCTGTCTCAAGATCATGTTACATGCATCTAAAAAACATATCCAAAATACGACCATACCTTACACAAGATACTGCTAAAACTCTAATCCATGCTCTCATTATCTCCCGCATTGATTATTGCAATAGTCTCCTAACTGGTCTTCCCAAAACAAGACTCTCACCACTACAATCCATTCTGAATGCAGCTGCGAGGCTTATCTTCCTCGCTAGACGTTCATCGTCTGCAGATCCACTCTGTCAGTCCCTCCATTGGTTACCTGTACTCTACCGCATTCAATATAAAATACTTTTACTCACACACAAGGCCATTAACCAAACTACACCAACGTACATCTCTTCGCTTATCACAAAATATCTCCCAACCCGACCTTTTTGCTCTTCACAAGACCTGCGTCTCTCATCCACACTCATTACTCGCTCCCACTCACGACTGCAGGACTTTCATCGGGCTGCACCCACTCTGTGGAATGCCCTACCATGCACATTAAGACTCTCCTCTAGTCTCCAAACCTTCAAGCGTTCCCTGAAAACTCACCTCTTTAGGCAAGCGTATCAAATTGCAGAACCGCCCACATAACTTTCATAAACCTTCCTATCAAATTGCATCCACTCTGTACAGTCCACACATATCCTCACATGTCTTCTCATTCTATGCAATAGATAGGCATATGTACACAAGGAAAGGTGCTATTTCCCTATAGATTGTAAGCTTGCGAGCAGGGCCTTCCTACCTCTATGACTGTTATCACCCAGTTTGTTATTGTTATTTCAAATTGTAAAGTGCAACGGAATTTGCTGCGCTATATAAGAAACTGTTAATAAATAAATAAATAAAATAAATTATGCCCAAATATCAACTGAATTCAGTTTATTGAGATCACATTGAATGCAACTGTTTTTCTATCTATAACTTAGAGATCAGCGGGTTCGGTTCGTCAAGATCCGAACCCCCCAGAACTTCACGTGTTTTACACGGGTCCGAGGCAGCCTTGGATCTTCCAGCCTTGCTCGGTTAACCCAAACGAGGCTGAACGTCATCATCCCGCTGTCGGATTCTCGCGAGATTGGTATTCCATATAAAGAACCGCGCGTCGACGCCATTTTCACTCGTGCATTGTAGATTGAGCGGAGAGGACGTGGCTACATTCTCTGCCTGAAAAGCTCAATATCTGTGCTCTGTGTGCTGCATTGTGGTGACCACCAGTATATTCTAGTAGTACAGTACAGTAGGCCATTGCTGTATCTTGCAGCTCCGTGTCAGACTCAGTTCTAGTATCCTGATCAGTGCTCAATATCTGCTGCATTGTTGTGACCAGTATATAGTAGTACAGTGCTGCATTGTGGTGACCACCAGTATATAGTAGTACAGTACAGTAGGCCATTGCTGTATCTTGCAGCTCTGTGTCACTTCTAGTATCCTGATCAGTGCTCAATATCTGCTGCATTGTTGTGACCAGTATTTAGTAGTACAGTGCAGCATTGTGGTGACCACCAGTATATAGTATTACAGTACAGTACAGTAGGCCATTGCTATTGATATATTACTGGCATATAATTCCACACATTAAAAAATGGAGAACAAAAATGTGGAGGGTAAAATAGGGAAAGATCAAGATCCACTTCCACCTAGTGCTGAAGCTGCTACCACTAGTCATGGCAGAGACGATTCAATGCCATCAACGTCATCTTCCAAGGCCGATGCCCAATGTCATAGTAGAGAGCATGTAAAATCCAAAAAACAAAAGTTCAGTGAAATTACCCAAAAATCTAAATTATAAGGGTCTGAGGAGTAGCGTAAACTTGCCAATATGCCATTTACAACATGGAGTGGCAAGGAATGGCTGAGGCCCTGGCCTATGTTCATGGCTAGTGGTTCAGCTTCACATGAGGATGGAAGCACTCATCCTCTCACTAGAAAAATTAAAAGAGTTAAGCTGGCAAAAGCACAGCAAGAAACTGTGCGTTCTTTTAAATCACAAATCCCCAAGGAGAGTCCAATTGTGTCTGTTGCGATCCCTGACCTTCCCAACACTGGACGGAAAGAGGTGGCTCCTTCCACCATTTGCACGTTCCCTGCAAGTGCTGGAAGGAGCACCCACAGTCCAGTTCCTGATATTCAAATTAAAGATGTCACTGTTGAAGTACACCAGGAAGAGGATATGGGTGTTGCTGGCGTTGAGGAGGAAATTGACAAGGAGGAATCTGATGGTGAGGTGGTTTGTTTAAGTTAGGTACCCGGGAAGACACCTGTTGTCCGTGGGATGAATAAGGCCATTGACATGTCTGGTCAAAATACAAAAAAATATCACCTCTTCTGTGTGGAATTATTTCAACAGAAATGCGGACAACAGGTGTCAAGCCGTGTGTTGCCTTTGTCAAGCTGAAATAAGTAGGGGTAATGACGTTAACCACCTAGGAACATCCTCCCTTATACGTCACCTGGAGCGCATTCATCAGAAGTCTTTGACAAGTTCAAAAACTTTGGGTGACAGCGGAAGCAGTCCACTGACAACTAAATCCCTTCTTCCTCTTGTACCCAAGCTCCTGCAAACCACACCACCAACTCCATCAGTGTCAATTTCCTCCTTAGACAGGAAAGCCAATAGTCCTGCAGGCCATGTCACTGGCAAGTCTGACGAGTCCTCTCCTGACTGGGATTCCTCCGATGGATCCTTGAGTGTAACGCCTACTGCTCCTGGCTCTGCTGTTGTTGCTGCTGGGAGTCGATCATCATCCCAGAGGGGAAGTCGGAAGACCACTTGTACTACTTCCAGTAAGCAATTGACTGTCCAACAGAACTTTGCGAGGAAGATGAAATATCACAGCAGTCATCCTGTTGCAAAGCGGCTAACTCAGGCCTTGGCAGCTGTGTTGGTGTTAGACGTGCATCCGGAATCCGCCGTTAGTTCACAGGGAATTAGAGAATTTCTTAAGGTAGTGTGTCCCCGGTACCAAATGCCATCTAGGTTCCACTTCTCTAGGCAGGCGATACCGAGAATGCACACAGGTGTCAGAAAAGAAGTCACCAGTGTCCTAAAAAATGCAGTTGTACCCAATGTCCACTTAACCACGGACATGTGGACAAGTGGAGCAGGCCAGACTAAGGAATATATGACTGAGACAGCCCACTGAGTAGATGTATTGTCTCCCGCATCAACAACAATAGTGGCGGCACCAGTAGCAGTCTCTCGCAAATGCCAACTCGTTCCTAGGCAGGCTAAGCTTTGTATCACCGCTTTCCATAAGATACACACAGCTGACAACCTCTTACGGAAACCGAGGAACATCATCGCAGATTGGCTTACCCCAATTGGACTCTCCTGGGGATTTGTGACATCGGACAACGCCACCAATATTGTGCGTGCATTACATGTGGGCAAATTCCAGCACATCCCATGTTTTGCACATACAATGAATTTGGTGGAGCAGAATTTTTTTTTAAATTACAGGGGCGTGCAAGAGATGCTGTCGGTGGCCCGAAGAATTGCGGGCCACTTTCGGCATTCAGCCACCGCGTGCCGAAGACTGGAGCACCAGCAAACACTCCTGAACCTGCCCCGCCATCAGCTGAAGCAAGAGGTGGTAGAGGTGGAATTAAACCCTCTATATGCTTCAGAGGATGGAGGAGCAGCAAAAGGCCATTCAAGCCTATACATCTGCCTACGATATAGGCAAAGGAGGGGGAATGCACCTGACTCAAGCGCAGTGGAGAATGATTTCAACGTTGTGCAAGGTTCTGCAACCCTTTGAACTTGCCACACGTGAAGTCAGTTCAGACACTGCCAGCCTTGATCAGGTCATTCCCCTCATCAGGCCTTTGCAGAAGCAGCTGGAGAGATTGCAGGAGGAGCTAAACGGAGCGATTCCACTAGGCATGTGGGACTTGTGGATGGAGCCCTTCATTCGCTTAACCAGGATTCACGGGTGGTCAATCTGTTGAAATCAGAGCATTACATTTTGGCCACCGTGCTTGATCCTAGGTTTAAAGCCTACGTTGTATCTCTCTTTCCAGCAGACACAAGTCTGCAGATGTTCAAAGACCTGCTGGTGAGACACTTGTCAAGTCAAGCGGAAGGTGACCCGCCAACAGCTCCTCCTTCATTTTCTACTGCCACTGGAGCAGCCAGGAAAAGGATCAGATTTCCAAAACCACCCGCTGGCGGTGATGCAGGGCAGTCAGGAGCTAAAACTGACATCTGGTCCGGACTGAAGGACCTGCCAACGATTACTGACATGTCGTCTACTGTCACTGCATATGATTCTGTCACCATTGAAAGAATGGTGGAGGATGATATGAGTGACAGCATCCAAGGAGGCACGTCAGACAGTCCGTACGTATACTGGCAGGAAAAAGAGGCAATTTGGAGGCCCTTGCACAAACTGGCTTTATTTTACCTAAGTTGCCCCCCCTCTAGTGTGTACTCCAAAAGAGTGTTTAGTGCAGCCGGTCACCTTGTCAACGATCGGCGTACGAGGTTACTTCCACAAAATGTGGAGAAGGTGATGTTCATCAAAATGAATTATAATCAATTCCTCCGTGGAGACATTTACCAGCAGCAATTGCCTCCAGAAAGTACACAGGACCTGTGATGGTGGATTCCAGTGGGGACGAATTAATACTCTGTATGGAGGGGGATGTACACAGTGAAAGGGGTGAGGAATCGGAGGATGATGATGAGGTCGACATCTTGCCTCTGTAGAGCCAGTTTGAGCAAGGAGAGATTGATTGCTTCTTTTTTTGGTGGGGGCCCAAACCAACCAGTCATTTCAGCCACATTCGTGTGGCAGACCCTGTGGCTGAAATGATGGGTTTGCTAAAGTGTGCATGTCCTGTTTATACAACATAAGGGTGGGTGGGAGGGCCCAAGGACAATTCCATCTTGCACCTCTTTTTTTATTTATCTTTGCAGCATGTGATGTTTGGGGCCAATTTTTTTAAGTGCCATCCTGTCTGACACTGCAGTGCCATTCCTAGATGGGCCTGGTGTTTGTGCCGCCCACTTGGGTCGCTTAGCTTAGTCATCCAGCGACCTCGGTGCAAATGTTAGGACTAAAAATAATATTGTGAGGTGTGAGGTGTTCAGAATAGACTGGAAATGAGTGGAAATTACGGTTATTGAGGTTAATAATACTATAGGATCAAAATTACCCCCTAATTCTATGATTTAAGCTGTATTTGAGGGGGTTTTGAAAAAAAACACCCGAATCCAAAACACACACAAATCCGACAAAAAATTTTAAGGGAGGTTTTGCCAAAACGTGTCCAAATCCAAAACACGGCCGCAGAACCGAATCCAAAACCAAAACACAAAACCCGAAAAATTTTGCGGTGCACATCTCTGCTTTAGACATATGTAGGCTTACCATACTATCCCTTTAAACTAGAGATGTGCGGCAGGCACTTTTTGTGTTTTGTGTTTTGGTTTTGGGTCTAATTCCCCGCTCAAGTTTTGGTTTTGGCTTGGTTTTGCCAAAACCACCCTTTTGTGTTTTGGTTTTGGATCTGGATGATTTTAGAAAAAAACATAAAACAGCTAAAATCACATAATTTGGGGGTAATTTTGATCCTATGGTATTATTAACCCCAATAACATTCATTTCCACTCATTTCCAGTCTTCTGAACACCTCACACCTTACAATATTGTTTTTAGGCCAAAAGGTTGCACCGAGGTGGCTGTATGACTAAGCTAAGCAACACAAGTGTGCAGCACAAACACCTGGCCCATCTAGGAGTGGCACTGCAGTGGCAGACAGGATGGCACTTAAAAACTAGGCCCCAAACAGCACATCATACAAAGAAGTAAAAGAGGTGCAATGAGGTAGCTGTATGACTAAGCTAAGCGACACAAGTGTGCGGCACAAACAGCTGGCCCATCTAGGAGTGGCACTGCAGTGGCAGACAGGATGGCACTTAAAAACTAGGCCCCAAACAGCACATCATGCAAAGAAGTAAAAGAGGTGCAATGAGGTAGCTGTATGACTAAGCTAAGCGACACAAGTGTGCAGCATAAACACCTGGCCCATCTAGGAGTGGCACTGCAGTTGCAGACAGGATGGCACTTAAAAAACTAGGCCCTAAATAGCACATGATTCAATGAAGAAAAAGATGTGCAATGAAGTAGCTGTATGACTAAGCTAAGCAACACAAGTGTGCGGCACAAACACCTGGCCTATCTAGGAGAGGCAATGCAGTGGCAGACAGGATGGCACTTAAAACAACTAGGCCCCAAACAGCACATGATGCAAAGAAAAAAAAGAGGTGCAAGATGGAATTGTCCTTGGGCCCTCCCACCCACCGTTATGTTGTATAAACAGGACATGCACATTTTAACAAACCAGTCATTTCAGCGACAGGGTCTGCCACACGACTGTGGCTGAAATTACTGGTTTGTTTGGGCCCCCACCAAAAAAGAAGCAATGAAACTCTCCTTGCACAAACTGGCTCTATAGAGGCAAGATGTCGACCTCATCCTCATCCTCCGATTCCTCATCCCATTCAGTGTATACATCCTCCTCCTCCTCACAGAGTATTAATTCGTCCCCACTGGAATCCACCATCACAGGTCCCTGTGTACTTTCTAGAGGCACTTGCTGGTCAAGGTCTTCCCGTAGGAATTTATAATTCATTTTGATGAACATCATCTTCTCCACATTTTGTGGAAGTAACTTCCTACGCCGATCGCTGACATGGTTACAGGGCAGGCTGCACTAAACACTCTTTCAGAGTGCACACTGGAGGGGGGGCAACTTAGGTAAAATAAAGCCAGTTTGTGCAAGGGCATCCAAATTGCCTCTTTTTCCTCCCAGTATACGTACGGACTGTCTGACATGCCTACTTGGATGCTGTCACTCATATAATCGCCCACAATTCTTTCAATGGTGACAGAATCACATGCAGTGACAGCAGACATGTCAGTAATCGTTGGCAGGTCCTTCAGTCCGGACCAGATGTCAGCACTCGCTTCTGACTGCCCTGCATCACCGTAATCGGGTAGGCTAGGAAATCTTATTCTTGCAGCCCCAGTTGCAGGTGAAAGTGTAGGAGGAGCTGTTGATGGGTCACGTTCTGCTTGAGTTGACAATTTTCTAACCAGCAGGTCTTTGAACCTCTGCAGACTTGTGTCTGCCAGAAAAAGAGATACAACATAGCCTTTAAACCTAGGATTGAGCACGGTGGCCAAAATGTAGTGCTCTAATTTTAACAGATTGACCACCCGTGAATCCTGACAAAGCGAATGAAGGGCTCCATCCACAAGTCCCACATACTTTGCGGAATCGCTCCGTCTTAGCTCCTCCTTCAATTTATCCAGCTGCTTCTGAAAAAGCCTGATGAGGGGAATGACCTGACTCAAGCTGGCAGTGTCTGAACTGACTTCACGTGTTGCAAGTTCAAAGGGTTGGAGAATCTTGCACAAGACGGAAATCATTCTCCACTGCACTTGAGTGAGGTGTATTCCCCCTCCTTTACCTATATCGTAGGTGGATGTATAGGCTTGAATGGCCTTTTGCTGCTCCTTACATCTTGAGAAGCATAAAGAGTGTTGAATTCCACCTCGTTAACACCTCTTGCTTCAGGTGATGGCAGGGCAGGTTCAGGAGTGTTTGATGGCGCTCCAGTCTTCGGTACGTGGTAGCTGAATGCCGAAAGTGGCCCGCAATTTTTCAGTCCACCGACCGCATGTCCTGCACACCCCTGTCATTTTTTTTTAAATTCTGCACCACCAAATTAATTGTATATGCAAAAAATGGGACGTCCTGGAATTTGCCCAGATGTAATGCACGCACAATATTGGCGTCATGGGGGGGTCATTCCGAGTTGATCGCTCGTTGCCGATTTTTGCAACGGAGCGATTAAGGCAAAAATGCGCATGCGCATGGTACGCAGTGCGCATGCGCTAAGTATTTTAGAACAAAACTTAGTAGATTTACTCACGTCCGAACGAAGAAATTTCATCGTTGAAGTGATCGGAGTGTGATTGACAGGAAGTGGGTGTTTCTGGGCAGAAACTGACCGTTTTCTGGGAGTGTGCGGAAAAACGCAGGCGTGCCAGCATAAAGCGCGGGAGTGTCTGGAGAAATGGGGGAGTGGCTGGCCGAACGCAGGGCGTGTTTGTGACGTCAAACCAGGAACGAAACGGGCTGAGCTGATCGCAGTGTAGGAGTAAGTCTCGAGCCTCTCAGAAACTGCTAAGAATTTTCTATTTGCAATTCTGCTAATCTTTCGTTCGCTATTCTGCTAAGCTAAGATACACTCCCAGAGGGCGGCTGCGTAGCATGTGCAATGCTGCTAAAATCTGCTAGCGAGCGAACAACTTGGAATGACCCCCATTGTCCGATATCACAAATCCCCAGGAGAGTCTAATAGGGGTAAGCCATTGTGCAATGGTGTCCCACAGTTTCCGTAAGAGGTTGTCAGCAGTGTTACGGAAAGCGGTGATACATAGCATAGCCTGCCTAGGAACAAGTTGGCTTTTGCGAGATGCTGCTACTGGTGCCGCTGCTGTTGTTGCTGCAGGAGGCCATACATCTACCCAGTGGGCTGTCACAGTCAAATAGTCCTTAGTCTGCTCTGTTCCACTTGTCCACATGTCCGTGGTTAAGTGGACAGTTGGTACAACTGCATTTTTTAGGACACTGGTGACTCCTTTTCTGACATCTGTGTACATTCTCGGTATCGCCTGTCTAGTGAAGTGGAACCTAGATGGGATTTGATACCATAGACACAGTAACTCAAACAATTCTCTAAGTCCCACTGAACTAATGGCGGATACCGGACGCACGTCTAACACCAACATAGCTGTCAAGGCCTCAGTTATCCGCTTTGCAAAAGGATGACTGCTGTCATATTTCATCTTCCTCACAAAGGAACAGTCAGTTGCTTAGTTGAAGTAGTACAGTCAATTGCTTAGTTGAAGTAGTACAAGTGGTCTTCCGACTTCCCCTCTGGGATGATGATCGACTCCCAGCAGCAACAACAGAAGCGGCAGCAACAGCAGGCGTACCACTCAAGGCTCCTCCGGAGGAATCCCGGTTTGGAGAGGACTCCTCAGTCTTACCAGTGACATGGCCTGCAGGACTACTGATGTTCCTGACTGAGGAGGAAATTGACGTTGAGGGAGTTGGTGGTGTGGCTTGCAGGAGCTTGGGTACAAGAGGAAGAAGGTATTTCAGTGGACTGCTTACGCTCTTACCCAATGTTTCACAACTTGACACTGACTTCTGATGAATGTACTGCAGGTGACGTATAAGGGAGAATGTTCTTAGGTGGTTAACATCCTTACCCCTACTTATTATTACAGATTGACAGAGGCAACACACAGCTTGACACCTGTTGTCCAGATTTGTGGAGAAATAATTCCACACCGAAGAGGTGGCTTTTTTGATATTTTGCCCAGGCATCACAATGGGCTTATTCATCCCATGGACAACAGGTGTCTCCCCCGGTGCCTGGTTTAAACAAACCACATCACCATCAGAATCCTCATCGTCAACTTCCTCCTTAGCGCCAGCAACACCCCTATCCTCATCCTGGTGTACTTCAACATTGACATTATCAATTTGAATATCAGAAACTGGATTGTGGGCTTGCAAATGGTTAAAGTAGCCACCTCTTCCCGTCCAGTGTTGGGAAGGTCAGGCATCGCAACCGCAGACACACTTGGACTCTCCTTGGGGATTTGTGATACCATCTTTGAATGCACAGTTCTTTGCTGTGCTTTTTACAGCTTAACTCTTTTCATTTTTCTAGCGGGAGGATGAGGGTTTCCATCGTCATGTAAAGCTGAACCACTAGTCATGAACATAGGCTAGGCCTTAACCGTTCCTTTCCACTCCGTGTTGTAAATGGCATATTGGCAAGTTTATGTTTCTCCTCAGACCATTTAAATTTCTTTTTTTGGGTCTTTTTACTGAACTTTGGCTTTTTGGATTTGACATGCCCTCTAATATGACATTGGACATCGGCCTTGGCAGACGACGTTGATGGGATTTCATCATTTATATCATGACTGGTGGCAGCAGCTTCAGCACTAGGAGGAAGTGGTTCTTGATCTTTCCCTATTTTATCCTCCAAATTTTTGTTCTCAATTATTTTTCTGGAGTTATATAACAATATGCGGTACAGGAGAGCGTACCTCTACACCACCCAGGGCAAACCCTGTGATAATTATTTGGATTAAATATTAATAACCCCTTTATTTGGAGTAAAAAATATACAGCACAGGACAGCACCACTGAATTTATATGGCAGCACCACTAGACTGGATTTATACGGAATTATATGGATTTATATGGATTTATATGGAATTATACGGCAGGATCACTGAAATTATACAGCAGGATCATTGGAATTATATGGCAGGATCACTGCAATTATACAGCAGGATCACTGGAATTATATGGCAGGATCACTGGACTTATACGCCAGTACCACTGGAATTATACGGCAGGATCACTGTAATTATATGGCAGGATCACTGGATTTATACGGCAGTACTGCTGGACGTATATGGCAGTACCACTGGACATATACGGCAGTATCAATGGACATATACGGCAGTCTCACTGGACATATACGGCAGTATCACTGGATTGGATTTATATGCTAGTACCACTGTAATCATACGGCAGGATCACTGAATTTTTACGCCAGTACCACTGGAATTATACGACAGGATCACTGGAATTATACAGCAGAATCACTGGATTTATACGGCAGGATCACTGCAATTATACGGCAGGATCACTGGAATTATACGGCAGGATCACCGGACTTATACGCCAGTACCACTGTAATTATACACCAGTACCACTGTAATTATATGGCAGGATCACTGTAATTATACGGCAGGATCACTGTAATTATACGGCAGGATCACTGGATTTATACGGCAGTACCGCTGGACATTTACGGCAGTACCACTGGACATATACGGCAGTATCAATGGACATATACATCAGTATCACTGGACATATATGGCAGTATCACTGGACTGGACTTATACGCCAGTACCACTGTAATTATACGGCAGGATTACTGGATTTATACGCCAGTACCACTGGAATTATATGGCAGGATTACTGGAATTATATGGCAGGATCACTGGATTTATACGGCAGGATCACTGGATGTATATGGCAGTACCGCTGGACGTATATATGGCAGTGTCACTGGACATATATGACAGTATCACTGGACTGGATTTATACGCCAGTACCACTGTAATTATACGGCAGGATTACTGGACTAATACGCCAGTACCACTGGAATTATACGGCAGGATCACTGGATTTATACGGGTTTCCACTGAACAAATACGGCAGTACCGCTGGACATATATGGCAGTATCAATGGACATATACAGCAGTATCACTGGACATATACGGCAGTATCACTGGATTGGAATTATACGCTAATACCACTGTAATTATACGGCAGGATCACTGGATTTATACGTCAGTACCACTGGAATTATACGACAGGATCACTGGAATTATACAGCAGGATCACTGGATTTATACGGCAGGATCACTGCAATTATACGGCAGGATCACTGGAATTATACGGAAGGATCACCGGATTTATATGCCAGTATCACTGGAATTATACGACAGGATCACTGGAATTATATGGCAGGATCACTGGATTTATACGGCAGTACCACTGGACATATACGGCAGTATCAATGGACATATACGGCAGGATCACTGGACTTATACACCAGTACCACTGGAATTATATGGCAGAATCACTGGATTTATACGCCAGCACTGCTGGATATATACGGCAGTATCAATGGACATATACGGCAGTATCACTGGACATATACGGCAGTATCACTGGATTGGATTTATGCACCAGTACCACTGTAATTATACGGAAGGATCACTGGACTTATACGCCAGTACCACTGGAATTATACAGCAGGATCACTGGAATTATACAGCAGGATCACTGGATTTATACGGCAGTACCACTGCAATTATACGGCAGGATCACTGGAATTATATGGCAGCACCGCTGGACATATACGGCAGCACCGCTGGACATATACGGCAGTATCAATGGACATATACGGCAGTATCACTGGATATATACGGCAGTATCATTGGACTGGATTTATACGCCAGTACCACTGTAATTATACAGCAGGACCACTGGACTTATACGCCAGTACCACTGGAATTATATGACTGGATCACTGGAATTATACAGCAGGATCACTGGATTTATACGGCAGGATCACTACAATTATACGGCAGGATCACTGGAATTATATGGCAGGTTCACTGGCGTTATACGCCAGTACCACTGGAATTATATGGCAGGATCACTGGAATTATACGACAGGATCACTGTATTTATACGGTAGGATCACTGGATTTATACGGCAGTACCACTGGACATATAGGGCAGTATCAATGGACATATACGGCAGGATCACTGGATTTATACGCCAGTACCACTTGAATTATACGGCAGGATCACTGGATTTATACGCCAGTACCGCTGGACATAAACGGCAGCACCGCTGGACATATACGGCAGTATCAATGGACATATACGGCAGTATCACTGGACTGGACTTATACGCCAGTACCACTGTAATTATACGGCAGGATCACTGGACTTATACGCCAGTACCACTGGAATTATACGCAGGATCACTGGAATTATACGTCAGGATCACTGGATTTATACGGCAGGATCACTGCAATTATACGGCAGGATCACTGGACTGGATTTATACACCAGTACCACTGTAATTATAAGGCTGGATCACTGGACTTATACTCCAGTACCACTTGAATTATACGGCAGGATCACTGGATTTATACGGCAGGATCACTGCAATTATACGTCAGGATCACTGGAATTTTACGGCAGGATCACTGGACTTATACGCCAGTACCACTGGAATTATCTGGCAGGATTACTGGAACTATACGGCATGATCACTGTAATTATACGGCAGGATCACTGGATTTATACGGCAGTACCACTGGACATATACGGCAGTACCGCTGGACATATACAGCAGTATCAATGGACATATAAGGTAGTATCACTGGACTTCTACACCAGTACCACTGTAATTTTACATCAGGATCACTGTATTTATACTCCAATACCACTGGAATTATATGGCAGGATCACTGGAACTATACGGCATGATCACTGTAATTATACGGCAGGATCACTGGATTTATACGGCAGTACCACTGAACATATACAGCAGCACAGGGACACCACCACTGGACTGATGCAGGACAACACAGCACCACTGCAATGGACTGGACTTATACAGCAGCACTGGACATATGGCAGCAGAGGACACCACCACTGTGACTGGACTGATGCAGCACAACACACCGCCACTGGACTGATGCAGCACAACACAGCACCACTGGACTGGACTTATACAGCAGCACTGGACATTTGGCAGCAGAGGACACCACCACTGTGACTGGATTGATGCAGCAGAATACAGCACCACTGAAATGATGCAGCACAACACAGCACTCTATACAGCAGCACTGGACATATGGCAGCAGGGGACGCAACCACTGTGACTGGACAGATGCAGCACAAGAGACGGACACTGAGGACACTGAGAGGGTGGAGACACGTCCTCTCTCTACACTCTCCAATGCCAGAGTGAAAATGGCGGCAACATACGGCTGTTTATATGGAATCCAAACCCCGCGAGAATCCGACAGCGGGATGATGACGTTTGGCCTCGTTCTGGTTTCCGAGTCAGACGGGAAAACCCAAGCCTGACTCGGATCAGGGCTCGGGTGGTGAAGTCTGGTAGGGTTCAGTTCTCTGAGAACCGAAGCCGCTCATCTCTACTTTAAACTAGAACACTCATGAATTACACAGGTTCTGTGGCTGGCTGACTCCAAGCCCAAATTTTTCCCGGTTTTAATCAGCCACAGAATCTGTGTAATTCATGTATGTCCCAGTTTAAAGGGATAGTATGGTAAGCCAAGTGCTATTTTTCAACAGGAACCAGCAGGAACTCCGTTCCTGAACCTCTCATTAAATAGGTTAGGTATGAAATGAAGAGCGAGTGCGAATAGTGCAAGCGGGAGTAAACTTTAAGGCTGTTAGGATTGCATGGGCTTTACACAATTTTGCAGGTTATCTAACAGTTAATAGGCATGGGGGGGTTGGTCTTAATTAGAATAGTGGGAGTGTAGGGAGGAGCTAGCGGACATTTTGAGTGAGACAGGATCTGCATCCTGACTCTTTCTCTCCGGAGTTTCCCAGGGAAGGTCGTGTGCTCTTGTGAGTAATCATTTGACTCTATTTTCTCTCAAGTATCTCTATTCTCTAACCTGTTGTATTTCTTCTACTGATTTCTCTCTATCCTCTAGCCTGTTTATCCCCCCCCCCTTTTTTATTCCCTCTCTATTTCTTGTTGCTGCACTATCCCCTTTTTCATTCCTCCTCCTAATGGCCGCACACCCACACAGACGGGCGCTCCCCCCTGCCCGATACCTAGTTGCTGAGGCTGGAGAGGCTTCAGCGGAACCTTCCGCTCAGCGCCGCCGCCAGTTTCTCGGCCCTGCTCAGATCCCTGCTGCCGCGGGCGCGCGCACTCGCATGTGCTTCCCCCGGCGGTCTAGAGACTGCTTCTGCTGGGGGACCCGCGACGCGCACGCATGGGCTCCGGTGGGTCGCGGCTCCACACAGCGCTTCTCCCGCCTCGGCCCCCACTGCAGTGCATGGTGCACGGGTCGGGTCGGCGGCGGGAGCACGTGGGGGGGCACAGGCGGTTATTAACCCTGGAGGTGCTGCTGCATCAGCCTCCAGGGGTAGGGGCACACATAATCCACACATGCATGAGCCGCAGGGGGAGGCAGGGCCTGTCTCCTGGAGGGCATAATATGTCAGCCTCCAGGGGCTCGGTCCCCCCAGTAATGCTCGGGCCATGTCTGCTGAGGGGTCCTCAAGGGGTCGTGCGGCACATGCTGCGGCACGTGCGCCCATCTCATCACGCGGCGCCCAGGCTCGGGCAAGGCGTGCCAGGAGGCGTGCTGCTGCCGTGCACGGTCTAGGGGTGACCCCAGTGTATGGTGCAGCTCGGTCTCCTGCTGCGGGTGCTCTGGTATCGGCTCCCACTCTGGGTCGCCCTGGGTCAGGTCGTGAATTCCCAGGCAGATGTTAGCCTGCATCGGGCGGGCACTGGGCGTAGGACGAGACGAGCAGCTACAGGTCCTGCACATCCAGCTGGTCTTGCAGGGCCTTTGGCCAGCGGTGCACCTTCAGCGAGCAGCATCGTTCTCCCTATTGCACCTGCGACTGGACCCGCACCTGCGGACGGGGACACGGCGGCTGTTTTCACACTGCTGGTCTCTGTGATAGGGATTTTGACTCCCCTGTTGACGGCGAGGGTATCTGAAAGTGTATCGGCGGGCCAGTTTGGTGACTTGCGGTCTGCGCTGACCCCACTTGTCGCTCAGCTGACGTCGTTATGCGCTGCTCCCGCTTCTGCTGCGGGACAGCAACCGCTTGTTGCCAGTGGGTCCCGGGCACAGGCGTCTGCACTTAACCAATTGCCGGGCTCTTTGCTGGCACTTTCTGTTCCCTCTGCTGTTGCAGATCCGGTGGACATGGCGGAGAGTGATTACAGTGACAGCGACCAGTCTTCCACATTGGCTGCCACGAGACAGGACTCCCAAGCCTCCTCGTCCGGTGAGACTGATGGTAATGGCGCGTTAGGTCAGCAGGGTGCCGTGGCCGAGGCTGCTAGTGGCAAAGGCCAGGCGGGGCTTGCCAAGGGTAAACGCTGGAGGCACGGGTGTTCCCACAAGCGCAGTAAGCGTTCTAACTGCCATAGGCATGGAAGCAGTAGCAGCAGCCCAGAAGAGGGCAGCCACCGCGACGTTGTGCGTTTCGTATACACCAAAGTTTTGCGGGGTCTCCGCCCATGGATACGGGATCGTATCAATAGTGGATCTTACGTAGATGTCTTTGCATTAACGTTCAAGACCCGCAAGGCTTTGGTGGCGGCCAAGAAAAAGAGTGGGATAGGTGAGGACGCCCATAGGTCCTATGTTAACTGGCTCAAGGGGTTCTACACCTTCTCAGCCTGTTACCTGGAGACTCGCCCGGAAGAGGCCATGAACATCGTGCGCTATCTGAACATGATTCATGGTCTATTCCTTTCTAACAGGCCTCTCGCATGGCTTCGGTACGACACAGAGTTCAGGCGCAAACAACATGGGCTGTGCATCATGGCTTTCGGGGTCAAGGACTTGAGGTATGGCTTGAGGTTACTGAGAGCACGACAAATGCCTACCCATGGGTTGCTCGGTCTCCTGTGCTTTTTGCGAGGCTTTTAGTTCATTTCTCCATTGGTGCGTTTGCGCTGGGACGGGTGAACCGGGAGTCGCCCACTATCTGGACGATTTCCTGTGCGTAGGGCCTTCCAACTCGGACAGGTGTGTTTGGCTGCTATTCTCCTTTAGAGCACTCTTTTCTGAGTTCGGGGTACCGATCGCTCCAGACAGATGTGAGGGTCCCTGCACTCACCTCTCGTATCTAGGCATTGAAATGGATACTGAGGCAGGCTGCTGCCGTTTGCCCTTAGATAAAGTTGCCAAATTGCGTGGGAGTATTGAGAGGGCATTAGCAGGTGGCAAGGTTACCTTGCGCCAGTGCCAATCCCTTCTCGGTCTTTTCAATTTTGCATGCAGGGTCATTCCCATGGGTAGAATCTTTTGTCGCAAATTGGAGCGGGCGACGGCTGGCGCTCTTAGGCCGCATCACTTCATTAGATTGTCATGCAATATTTGCAGGGATCTGCGAGTTTGGGATGCCTTTCTGCATTAGTTCAATGGTGTATCCATTTGGCTGTCTTATACAGTCCACAGCCCAGGTAACCAGTTGTTCACTGACGCGTCGGGTTCCTGGGGATACGGTGCGTACCTTGATGGTGCATGGTCCGCTGCCCCTTGGCCGGATTCCTGGTTCCAGCAGGGCTTAACCCGCAACCTTTTGTTGCTGGAACTATTTCCCATTGTCGTTGCGTTGGAGCTGTGGGGGGAGCGGATCAGAGACCGGCACGTGGTCTTCTGGTGTGACAATCTGGGCATGGTACAGGTGATCAATGGGCAGCGATCTTCCTCACTTCCTGTTCTTCGCTTGTTGGCCCGCCTGGTCTTGCGCTGTTTGTGTCTTAATGTACGCTTCGTCGCGCGGCACATCCCAGGGGTTGACAACAGGATTGCTGACGCTCTTTCTAGGCAACAGTGGGATCGATTTCGCACTTTGGCTCCTGCTGCAGCGCTTACATGTGACGTTTGCCCTTCTCATTGCTGGCAGGTTATATGGCAGGAATAACTGCTTTGGCTAGCCAGTCAGTGGCACCAGCCACGCTGGTGAAATATCGGGCAGCGTTCGATCGGTGGGAGGCATTTATTGCGCACAGGCGGAACGAAGGTAAGCCTTCCTTTCGACTACTGTTAGATTTTGTCTGGCGTATGTACGTAGCTGGGAGGTTGCGCGCTGTTGTCGGCCAGATGCTGGCAGGAATCTCCTTTTTTCTGCATTTACAGGGTAGACATGATTTCACTAAAAGCTTTTTAGTGCGACGCTGTTTGCAGGGCTGGGCTCGTGGTACTCCTGTGTCTGTGGACAGCAGGCATCCTATATCGGTTGTGATGCTAGGTAGCTTGATGGATGTCTTACCATCCGTTTGCGATTCTCATTATGAGGTGCTGCTTTTTCGGCTCGCCTTTGTGATGGCTTTTCACAGAGCCTTTCGGATCGGTGAGTTGGTGGCCCCCTCCAGGTCCGCGGTTTCCCCTTTGCTTAAGTCCCAGGTTTTTCTGGCGGATGCGTTACTGTGCAAATTGAGCCATTCTAAGACGGCTCAGTTGGGGCGTGGGCGTTGGGTTACCTTGCCTGCCTGCCCTCACACTAGCTTCTGTCCCATAACCTTAGCACACGTGTATGGTGACTCACGGCCACGTGGTGGCAGAGCGTGGCTTGTCCACCTCGATGGGTCTCCTTTGACGGTGTACCAATTCCGGTGGGTCTTTAAGTAATGTATCCTGGCATTAGGATTGTCGCCATCACTGTATGGCACACATTCCTTTCAGATTGGTGCTGCGACAACAGCCGCTTCATTAGGTTTTTCTGAGACCGAGATTAAATCGCTTGGTCGATGGAAATCCAATGCCTACAAATGCTATGTCAGGTAATAAAATTTTTCCAGTTTCTGGCCGGCCTTTTTTCTGGTTTGGCTCAATTTTTTCTTGTTCTGCTTTTGGTTTCTTTTCAGTTCACTCGGGGGGCGACGGGATGGCGGGCCATCGGTTCGGTGTTGGGGTGCCTTCGCTAACCGCTACGTTTTTCAGCCGTGTTCTGCGGTAGTGCCTCAGCTCTGACTTGTTTCCCCGTCTTTTCGTCTCTCCTCGACTGGACTCGACCTGTAGCCTTTTTTGGCCACTCGTCACCGTTGAACGGTGAGGGTCCTGTTGGATTTTGCCCTGCTTTTCTCCTGAGAACCTGGAGGGTGCTATTGGCTCGCACCCTCTGTGGCAGGTTTTGCAGGTTTTTCACTTCGGGACAGGTCGTTCCCCTCCCCGCCCCTGGCCCCACCCTTACCGTTCATTGCCGGTTAGTTCAGGTCATGCTGAGTTACATCATTAACCTGTTGTATTTGTTTGTTTTCTGGAGTGTCACTCGACATGCGCCCTATATGGATCTTGGGCCACTCATTTGTTTATTGGGCGGCTCGGTCGCCTCTGTCCAGGGACTCAACTGATGCTCACATTTTACAATGGGTTCGATGGTTAGGCCGTAGGAGGATGAGATGAGAGGAACTCTTACCTACCTTGACCTGGCACGCTAAACCCCATGGCCCCCGGGAGTACTGGTCATTCACCTAGGGGGTAACGACATAGGGTCTCTGCCTTCTCTTGTGTTGCGTCATCGGATGGCGCGTGTTTTGGAGCAGGTCATGACATGGTGGCCTTGGTGTTGGATTGTTTGGTCCGCAATCATTCCGCGTCAGGTTTGGTGTAGTCCGCGGCCAGGCGTTGTCTTGGACAAGTCCCGCCGCAAGGTCAATGCTTTGGTTGGTTGGAGCTTGGTGGCGCAGTAGTCTCCCACCCACTTATTCGTTTTAAGGACGCCCACTTATATAGACCTGATGGCGTCCTTTTGACTGATGAGGGTATTTGTTTATTTTTTGAAAGTATTTTCCGGGTTCTTGATAGCTTAGTTTGAGTTAGTTAGCGCTTAGTCCATTGTGTTGTAGTGGTGAGTTAGAGTATGGTGGCGGCACCAGCTCCTTCCGGGCCGGTGTGTGGCGGGAAAGAACGGCAGTTACAGTGGCTATTGCGCCGCTGTTTGGAGGTGCGCTCTTTGCCCAATACATGGTATACTCTGGCCCTCCTTACCGGGGTGTATTGGGGAGAGAGTTGGAAACTCAGCACTTATTGGCGTAGCCAATGAGATAAATAAAGTCATGTCGTGGACATGCATAGTGGCAATAAGTCGTAATGTCACTGTTGATCTGGCCATTCTTTCTTATTGCCACCATACTTAGTTTAAATATATCATAATAAATAACAGTTGACCGATTTTTAATGGCATTTCAGTGGTCCGTGTCGTTATTTCTCTGTGTCATTATTCTAGATAAGTTAAGTTAGTTCATATTTATATGTAAGGGTATTGTGTAATGATGTCATGCGGTCCGACATCGGCCGATAGAAAGTTTATGCTGGCGGTCAGGATGCCAGCAGTCACATGACCAACAGCGGCATCCCGACAGTGAGAATCCCGACACCGGACGGGGCCAAGTATTTTACCCCTCCCTTACCATAACCCTAACCCTCCAGGGGTGTCAGCTGGGGCTAACACTCTGGGGATGTCGGCTATGGCTAACCCTCCAGGGGTGTTTGCTATGGCTATCCGCTACTAGTGCTTAACTCTACCCCCTAGCCCCTACACCTAAACCCCACCAGATTCTCACCTTTGGGATGTCGGCTGCCAGTGTTCCGGCGCTAGTCTCTTGAGGGGTGTCGGGATTCCGGCGTTGGTAACATGACTACTGGCATCCCGACTGCTGGGTTGCCAAACGCATCACCATTTGACATATGTGGTTTACTACAGCCTAATGAAGTGGTGGTCAAAGGCACCCTATTGGTGCTATGTACAAGCCCTATTATCTTGTAAATAATAGAGATGATTTCAGATGCTCCCCATTATGTCACCTTTAATAAAAAAAAATAGGTTCTGAAACTCTGTTCTCAGGACCTAAAACAGTGCATGTTTTCCAAGGGTGTAGTATGGTATGCCAGCGGCCGGAATCCCAACCGCCAGCATACCGACAGTTGGGTGAGCACAAATGAGCCCCTTGTGGGCTCGCTGCGCTCGCCACACTGTGGGCACGGTGCTACGCGCACCACACTATTTATTCTCCCTCCAGGGGGGTCATGGACTCCCAAGAGAGAGAATCGGTGTCGGTATGCCGGGTGTCGGGATTCCGGTGCCGGTATACTGAGCACCGGGATCCCAACAGCATATTGAATACCACCCGTTTTCCAGGTCTCCTCACAGAATCACAGGGGAAATAATTAGCTCCATTTGTGGATCTTTTAAAATGTGTTGGTGAGTAATGAGTACACATGTGCACCTGCTAGGTGACCTGGAAAACATGCACTGTTTGGGGTCCTGAGGACTGAGTTTGAGAATCACTGATTTAAATAAAAGCTACAGGTATTTGTGTCACGATCCGGGTATCTGGACGCCATTACTTACCCTTCAGATGCCTCCTAAGGCGGGCTCAGCATTCCAGGACCAGATTCCGCTGTTCCTGAGTTTCCACATGCAGAGTGTCAGAGTGGTGTTTTCATCAGCCGCGGCCTCCGCTGTGCCCGCGTGGTTAAATGTGCATCTATCAGCCTGGCGTCTCCTGTCTCCGGTGGCCGGCGCCGCCATTACTGTTTCCCAGACCACATGGATTACAAACCAAACTTCCCTCCAAGTGTCTGCATGGGCGCAGCCATCTTGGATTCTGTCATCTGATCATTTCCACCAATCTGCTGTTTGTATTGTTGATTTGCATAATTGCCTAGCCAACCCCTTCCTTGCTGCAGGTATAAGTAAGCTGTGCCTGAGCAAGGAAGACGTCAGTGCTTTGGTTGTCAAACCTAGTTCCTGTTTGTCTCTCTTCTATGATTGTCTTCCAGGTTCCAGCTCCTGTCTCAAGACTTCCACCATAGAGACCCGCACCAGCATTCCACCTGCGGTGTAGCCTGACTCTCCAATCCATTGTGGATTCATCTGTTTCCAGCTACAACACTACCTGCTTCCAGCCTCAGCTTCCAGCAGAATACAGCTTCCCTTAAAGGGCCGGTGTCCTTTCTACACTTTACCACTCTCCACCGGAATTATTATTTCTCCGCTCTCAAGTTCTACATTTCAGTTCACATTTCATCGCTCCCAAAGTTCATTTATTATTTAACTGGTTCCAGCCAGTATCCACTCCGTGCTAACAACAGTCTGGTTCCAGCCAGTATCCACAGCAGCTGTTTTACCTTCAGCAACCCAGCTCTTCCTGGAACATCAGCTGGTACAATCCTGGGTTATCTCCATTACTACAGCCGGGCCTGGTAAGGACTTTCCATCTAGAAGATCATAAGAACTATCTCACACTACCAGTGCCCTGTGGCTCCTGCCATGCTGTAGTACTCAGGAACTGTATTTATTCTTTGCTGACTTTTACGTTTTCTTTTATTGCTGCTGTGATGCGGAGTTGTCATAATAAACATCATTGACTTTTATCTAAGTTGTCGTGGTCACGCCTTCGGGCAGTTATTATCCATGTTACTTACATGTCCAGGGGTCTGATACAACCTCCCAGGTTCCGGTACATCTCAGCCCCTACAACTGAGGCTGCCTCCCGTCAGCTCAGGCCCTCAGTTGTGACAGTAAGCACTGACCTAATGAATCCAGCCGGAGACCAGGATCAAGCGGCTAGGCCGATGCAAGAACTGGCAGCCCGACTAGAACATCAGGAGGCTGCACAGGGCCACATCATCCGCTGTCTCCAGGATCTCTCTACTCGGCTGGATGGGATTCAGACCACTCTCCGTGGATCAGGCGCGTCTGGTACGTCAACCACAGTGACTCCAGCTATAACCCCACCCACCTTACCCATTCCTGCTCCACGTCTTCATCTTCCAACGCCAGCAAAATTTGACGGATCTCCAAGATTCTGCAGGGGATTTCTCAACCAGTGTGAGATTCAGTTTGAGCTACAACCTGGCAATTTCCCCAGTGACCGTACAAAAATTGCCTACATTATTTCTCTTCTCAGTGGCTCAGCCCTCGATTGGGCATCACCGTTATGGGAGAGGTCCGACACCCTGCTATCTTCTTACACTGCATTCGTGTCAACATTCAGGCGCATCTTCGACGAGCCAGGCCGGGTAACTTCAGCTTCGTCTGAGATTCTCCGTTTACGCCAGGGATCACGTACTGTAGGACAATATCTTATACAGTTCCAGATCCTGGCATCCGAACTGGCATGGAACGACGAGGCCCTGTATGCTGCATTCTGGCATGGTTTATCCGAGCGTATTAAAGATGAGTTAGCTACCAGAGACTTACCCTCCAAGTTAGATGAGTTAATCTCACTTTGTACGAAAGTTGACTTACGTTTCAGAGAGAGAGCAACTGAGCGTGGAAGATCATCTGCTCCAAAATCTTCTGCTCCTCCTCCTCGCCAACTGTCACCAACTAAAGATGAACCCATGCAAATTGGCCGTTCCCGTTTAACTCCTGCTGAGCGCCGAAGACGTCTCTCCGAGTTTCTCTGTTTGTACTGTGCAGCTCCGTCTCACACCATTAATGCCTGTCCCAAACGTCCGGGAAACTCCAAATCCTAGCTCGCCAAGGAGAGGGCCGGCTAGGAGTAATGATCTCCTCTCCATCTCCTCAAGATTGTAACCTCCCAGTCTCGCTTCAAGTTGCTCAACGTTATCAGAACGTCATTGCCCTCCTGGATTCCGGAGCAGCTGGGAACTTTATTACCGAAGCCTATGTTAAACGGTGGTCCCTACCCACCGAGAGACTTCCTTCGTCCTTTTCCTTAACTGCTGTGGATGGCAGTAAAATTTTTGATACAGTTATTTCTCTAAGGACTCTACCAGTTCGTCTGAGAGTGGGAGTTCTTCATTCCGAACTTATTTCACTTTTAGTGATTCCAAGAGCCACACATCCTGTGGTCCTGGGCCTTCCATGGCTCCGTCTTCACAATCCTACAATTGATTGGACGACTACGCAAATCCTGGCATGGGGTTCCTCCTGTACTAAGACATGTTTGTTTAAAGTGTTGCCTGTCTGTTCCTCCTCCCCCAGGTCGTCTGATGTTCCACCTCCTCCATATCAAGATTTCACGGATGTGTTCAGTAAAGCTTCTGCTGATATCCTTCCCCCTCATAGAGAATGGGACTGCCCGATTGATCTCGTTCCAGGGAAGGTTCCACCTCGAGGCCGAACTTATCCGTTGTCTCTCCCCGAGACGCATTCTATGGAGGAATACATAAAAGAGAACCTAGCAAAGGGGTTCATTCGACCTTCTTCTTCTCCAGCCGGCGCAGGCTTCTTTTTTGTAAAGAAGAAAGATGGTGGTCTGCGGCCGTGCATCGACTACAGAGGTTTGAACGACATTACCATCAAGAACCGCTATCCTTTACCCCTGATTACTGAGCTCTTTGACAGAGTTAGCGGAGCTACCATCTTTACAAAGCTGGACCTGAGAGGTGCATACAATCTCATCCGGATCCGTGAGGGTGACGAGTGGAAGACCGCATTTAACACCCGTGACGGACATTATGAGTACCTCGTCATGCCCTTCGGATTGAGCAATGCTCCAGCTGTCTTCCAGCATTTCGTCAATGAGATCTTCAGAGACATTCTATACCGTCATGTCGTGGTCTATCTAGATGATATCCTCATTTTTGCCAACAATTTAGAGGAACATCGTTTCTGGGTAAAGGAGGTTCTGTCCCGTCTCCGTGTCAATCATCTTTACTGCAAATTAGAGAAATGCGTCTTTGAAGTCAAGTCCATTCCGTTTCTAGGGTACATTGTGTCCGGTTCCGGACTAGAGATGGATCCTGAGAAACTACAAGCAATCCAGAATTGGCCAGTACCCTTAACCCTCAAAGGGGTCCAGAGGTTCTTAGGGTTCGCCAATTATTACCGAAAGTTTATACGAGACTTTTCCACCATTGTGGCGCCTATTACTGCTTTCACCAAGAAGGGTGCTAACCCGTCCAAGTGGTCTGAAGAAGCCATGCAAGCTTTTCATCTTTTAAAACAGAGGTTCATCTCTGCACCTGTCCTGAAACAGCCTGACGTCGACTCTCCTTTCATCTTAGAGGTGGATGCCTCCTCCGTTGGAGTAGGAGCGGTGTTATCTCAGAGGGCTAAAGATGGTCATTTACATCCTTGCAGTTTCTTCTCACGGAAGTTCTCCCCAGCGGAGCGCAACTATGCCATTGGCGACCAGGAGTTGCTAGCCATCAAGCTCGCTCTAGAGGAGTGGAGATATCTGTTGGAGGGAGCTTCTCATTCAATCACCATCCTTACAGACCACAAGAACCTTCTATATCTAAAAGGCGCACAATGTCTCAACCCTCGTCAGGCCAGATGGGCACTTTTCTTTTCCAGGTTCGACTTTAAACTCCAGTTCTGTCCGGGCTCTCAGAATCGCAAGGCCGATGCCCTTTCCCGCTCATGGGAGCAAGAAAATGAGTCAGAGTCTTCAGACAAGCATCCTATTATAAATCCGTTGGCATTCTCCACGGTAGGGATGGACTCTACGCCCCCATCAGGGAAAAGTTTTGTGAAGCCGACACTAAGGAAGAAGCTCATGCATTGGGCCCATGCTTCCCGTTTTGCCGGACATACAGGTATCCAAAAAACCCTGGAGTTTATCTCTAGGTCCTATTGGTGGCCAACTCTGAAAAAGGACGTTTTGGAGTTTATTGCATCTTGCCCAAAGTGTGCTCAACATAAAGTATCCCGCCAGTCGCCTGCGGGGCAACTGGTTCCACTATCTGTTCCCCGTCGACCATGGACCCATTTGTCGATGGATTTTATTACAGATTTGCCCATGTGCAACAAGTTCAATACCATCTGGGTGGTAGTTGACCGGTTCACCAAGATGGCACACTTCATTCCTCTCACCGGTCTTCCGTCAGCTTCCAAGTTGGCTCAAGTATTCATACAAGAGATCTTCCGACTCCACGGTCTTCCAGAAGAAATTATCTCAGATCGAGGAGTTCAATTCACAGCCAAATTCTGGCGAAGTTTATGTCAAGTCCTCCAAGTCAAGTTAAAGTTTTCCACGGCTTACCATCCTCAGACCAATGGTCAAACTGAGAGGGTGAATCAGGACTTGGAGGCCTTCCTCCGCATCTATGTGTCCTCCTCTCAAGATGACTGGGTTCAATTACTTCCCTGGGTCGAGTTCTGTCATAACAACCAGTATCATTCTTCATCTTCTTCAACACCATTCTTCACCAACTTTGGATTCCACCCTAAAGTCCCTGAGTTCCAACCGCTTCCAGCAACTTCTGTTCCCGCAGTGGATATCACCTTGCATCAGTTTGCCAATATCTGGAAGAGCGTACGATCAGCTCTGCTCAAGGCATCGTTCAGGTACAAGAAGTTTGCGGATAAGAAGCGTCGAGCAGTTCCTGCTCTCAAGGTGGGTGATCGGGTATGGTTATCCACGAAGAATTTGAGGTTAAGAGTTCCCAGTATGAAGTTTGCACCTCGCTACATCGGTCCTTTTAAAATTGACCAAGTCATCAATCCTGTTGCTTACAGACTCCAGTTACCTCCCTTCTTAAAAATACCCAGGACATTCCATGTTTCCCTGTTGAAACCGCTAATCTTGAATCGGTTTCATTCCTCACTTCCACCAACTCCGAAAGTCCAAACTCAACGAGGCGTTGAGTATGAAGTGGCCAAGATCCTGGACTCACGTCACCGTTACGGTCAACTTCAGTATCTCATTGACTGGAAGGGCTATGGTCCTGAAGAACGCTCTTGGACCAATGCCTCTGACGTCCATGCTCCTGCCTTGGTCCGAAATTTCCACGCAAAGTTTCCTTTAAAGCCTAAGAAGTGTCCTGGGGCCACTCCTAAAGGGGGGGGTGCTGTCACGATCCGGGTATCTGGACGCCATTACTTACCCTTCAGATGCCTCCTAAGGCGGGCTCAGCATTCCAGGACCAGATTCCGCTGTTCCTGAGTTTCCACATGCAGAGTGTCAGAGTGGTGTTTTCATCAGCCGCGGCCTCCGCTGTGCCCGCGTGGTTAAATGTGCATCTATCAGCCTGGCGTCTCCTGTCTCCGGTGGCCGGCGCCGCCATTACTGTTTCCCAGACCACATGGATTACAAACCAAACTTCCCTCCAAGTGTCTGCATGGGCGCAGCCATCTTGGATTCTGTCATCTGATCATTTCCACCAATCTGCTGTTTGTATTGTTGATTTGCATAATTGCCTAGCCAACCCCTTCCTTGCTGCAGGTATAAGTAAGCTGTGCCTGAGCAAGGAAGACGTCAGTGCTTTGGTTGTCAAACCTAGTTCCTGTTTGTCTCTCTTCTATGATTGTCTTCCAGGTTCCAGCTCCTGTCTCAAGACTTCCACCATAGAGACCCGCACCAGCATTCCACCTGCGGTGTAGCCTGACTCTCCAATCCATTGTGGATTCATCTGTTTCCAGCTACAACACTACCTGCTTCCAGCCTCAGCTTCCAGCAGAATACAGCTTCCCTTAAAGGGCCGGTGTCCTTTCTACACTTTACCACTCTCCACCGGAATTATTATTTCTCCGCTCTCAAGTTCTACATTTCAGTTCACATTTCATCGCTCCCAAAGTTCATTTATTATTTAACTGGTTCCAGCCAGTATCCACTCCGTGCTAACAACAGTCTGGTTCCAGCCAGTATCCACAGCAGCTGTTTTACCTTCAGCAACCCAGCTCTTCCTGGAACATCAGCTGGTACAATCCTGGGTTATCTCCATTACTACAGCCGGGCCTGGTAAGGACTTTCCATCTAGAAGATCATAAGAACTATCTCACACTACCAGTGCCCTGTGGCTCCTGCCATGCTGTAGTACTCAGGAACTGTATTTATTCTTTGCTGACTTTTACGTTTTCTTTTATTGCTGCTGTGATGCGGAGTTGTCATAATAAACATCATTGACTTTTATCTAAGTTGTCGTGGTCACGCCTTCGGGCAGTTATTATCCATGTTACTTACATGTCCAGGGGTCTGATACAACCTCCCAGGTTCCGGTACATCTCAGCCCCTACAACTGAGGCTGCCTCCCGTCAGCTCAGGCCCTCAGTTGTGACAATTTGTTTGGAATAGACAAAAGTGGCTTCCACATCAGTAGTTACTTTTGTATTCTGTTCAATAATAAACTATGGTGCAGATTCAATTAGCTGCGGATTCTGTGGAAATATGTATGTCCAATTGTGTGGAAGTATGTATGTACAGACTTGGGGATGTAGCATTATTTCTGTACACCAGCAGATACCTTACAACTATGAATAGCCCAGTTCCTTAACAAGTGGAGTGGTTTTATTGAAAATAAAGCAGGTACAGCTGTATACATACTGGTACATGGAGAGGAGCTTGAGTGGAGCGGAGTGTCATACAGCTCACCAGCTGGTGAGTGTATGTAGGTACTGGGTAGCAGTGCAGGATGCTGGAGCAACATGTAAAACAGCAGGTAATCGCAGGTCTAAATGCAAAACTATAGTCTCCTGCTGTGGAACTTTGCACACAGTCTCAAGATGGCTCTGCACATGCTCAGTATTAGACTCAGTGGCCATCTTGGTACAGAGAATGAAGCTTACCTTGAGGAGCAGCAGCATGGAGTTTGTGTAGTAGCATACTCCACTTTCAATAGTATTATCCGGTCTGCCGCCACAGATAATGCCCATAGCTATTCAATCAGATATCCTAAATAGACCACCCCGAGCAGCCTTGAGGAAGCTGTTAACTCTTATTTCTGCTCGCACCTCAGGTAGAATATTCTTTTATTCAAATTGTTAGCACCCAAGATGTAATTAAATATGCACCTCACTCTCCACCACATGTCCTGTCTTGTTGGATCATATTAAGAAAGGTGAGAGAGCACAATCCTACTCTTTCTGCTCCAATGGGACCATGCCTGCATTAACCATTGTTGTGCATTGCAATACTGCACAGAGCAGCGCCCAATCACAATGACCCCTGTGCCCGGATGCTGCATTGTAAAGCATTGCTTCAATGGATAATGGAGTCTTGAGAAATCATGACATCTTAACATTAAGGCAAAGAGTGGCAAACAGGCCCCCTAGATTCCAACAGGCAACAGACAGAGGCCTGTCCCAACTTGTCGATAATCTATCCCTGAGTTGATGGGATTGCAATGGAGTCTGATGATTGATGAGGACAAGACACAAAGCTGAATTCAGTAACAAGAACCGTTCCAGGAATCTCCCAGCCTAGCTGCATGGTGCCTTATCTTGCTGAAGAATATGTGGCCAATGACCACATTACTATGATAAATGGATGCTGTCTGAACATGTTGTATCATTCCAGCAGAGATAGGCAGCTAGGGCTACGACTCCGGGGGTGGCAGCTAGGGCTAAGACTCGGGGCGTGCCAGACCTTTTTAAGGCTTAAACTGGATACACACTATAATATTGTCTGTCCAATCCTTTTGGTTGGAGCAAAAATCTGGTAATGTGTGGGACCATAGTGACCAAATTTGACCAAAAGCTGAAAATGGACAAAAATGGTAGTTTGGATAAATTTATTAAATTAAATGGATTTAACCAATTTGTCTGATCTTTGTCTGTTTTCCATTGCTTGGGAGCAAATGGTCAATTGTCATTTGCTCCCATAAATTACCAGATTTTCGTTCCAACCAGAAAGATTTGCCATCTAATCTTATAGTGTGTATCCAGCTTAAACGCTTTTCTTTGAATACTGCCCAGTTGTCCACCAATATAATATATAATAGCTATACCTGTTGATTTTGTGTTTTATTATTTAATTTTTTATTATTTTTGTAAGTTCATTATTACAGTTATGTTTTAATTGAAGACAAGTCTTTGTGCCTTAATGAAAGGGCTTACACATTTTTTTGGGTGAAAATTCCCTGGATCAATGTTGTGAAACCGATTTTTCTTTTATTGGTCTTTGAAGGTAAATGTAGATGTGAAGTATAGGGTAATACAAGAACAGGTGACTTGGGGCAAACTCTATAACTATCAGCACTGTGATAATATGCCATTGAAGTCTTTACCTTTATACAACAGGGATTAAAAAAAACTCTTTCACTGTTTACACGTATTAGAAGTGTTGTATTTTATTGGTGTTTTATCAAGTTTATATCAGTGAAGAGTCCATCAAGATAATGTATGTACACACTCTATAACCCTATGGAAATCTTACATCCTCGTGCTATAGGGCAATACTGACACTGTTCTAAATAACAGCCATTAATTTGGCTATTTACTAGATATAACTAGTGATGGCTTGTAATTGACGGAACTCTATGATGGGTCCTAATGTCTTTAGCAGCAGTCTCTCATATTTATTTTATACTTTCTGTCTGTGGTCTCCAGCAGTGGCAGCTGGTGCACCTGGGCTGCAGCTCCGACTGACCACACATAGCAGGGAGGAGCCGATCAGCACATTTAAACATACATGTGATGTTGTATGTAATATATGTGCTGGCTTACCTTACCCCCTGACACCTGTGAGCCAATGGGAGTCAGAGGCGGGGGTGGGGGGCTTATAGAAGATGATAGACAAGTAGAGTGATGTCTCCTGTGCAGCAGTGGCAGGTCAATGATGCACACAGTGGCGGTGACTGATCCCTGGGCAGGGCCAGCCCTAACCAATTTGATGCCCTAGGCAAGATTTTGGCTAGTGCCCCCGAGCACCGCCACTAGTTCCGCATCTGACCTTGCACCTCTTTCCCAGCACCATCACCCCTCACCCATAGTAGATCTAATTTTGGTGCTCCTACCCCCTATATTTTAAATAGGAACAGTGTGCACATTCACTTTGCAGCCCAAAAAGTGGGGTGTTTTTGCTGTGAAAGGGCATGGCCACACAACAGTATCCCCAGTTCAAATTACACCACTCTGTAGTGCAACTTTATTCACATTATATCATGCAATATTGTCCCTAATTCACATTACATCACACAGTAGTACCACTGTACCTTATATACGTTACTCCTCACCGTAATGCCCCTTATTCACATTACATCACACAGTAGTACCACTGTACCTTATATACGTTACTCCTCACTGTAATGCCCCTTATTCACATTACATCACACAATATTGCTCTTTATTCACATTAGACCCCACAGTAGAGCACCTTATACACATAATGCCACACATTAGTAATGCATTTATACACATAATACCACACAGTAATGCCCTCACACATATGACACACATTATTAATGTTCTTATAAACATAATGTGCCTTACACATTGTTCCAACCTTTAATAATGCCCTTATACACATAATGTCCCTTACACATATGCCGCACATTATTAGTAATGCATTCATACACAACACACATAATGCCCCTTACACATAAGCCGAACAATATTGCACAACCAACCCACCCGCACGCAGCACTCACACGGCTGTTAACACTGTCAAATCTGCCTCTGCTTGGATACAGATGTGTCCTCATACATCTTGCCTTAATACACCAAACAGAAGGAGATGCCTGGCGTGAGTCAGCTGGCAGCTCCTCTCCAGCTATGCTAACACCTTGCCACTTGCCAAAAATTTGTCTTATTTACATTAGTGATGAGCGGGTTCGGTTCCTCGAGATCCGAACCCCTCAGAACTGCACCCATTTTACACGGTTCCGAGGCAGACTCGGATCTTCCTGCCTTGCTCGGTTAACCCGAGCGCACCCGAACGTCATTATCCCGCTGTCAGATTCTCGCGAGATTCGTACTCTATATAAGGAGCCGCGCGTCGCTGCCATTTTCACTCGTGCTTTGTAGATGATAGCGAGAGGACATGGCTGCTTTCTCTCAGTTTCTGTGTTCAATGTGCTGCAGATATCTGTGCTCAGTGTGCTGCAAATATCTGTGCTCAGTGTGCTTTCAAATATCTGTGCTCAGTGTGCTGAAAATATCTACGTTCTCTGAATGAAAAACACTCCATATCTGTGCTGCATTGTAGTATATAGTAGGAGGACAGTGCAGAATTTTGCTGTGACAACCAGTATATATAGCAGTACGGTACAGTAGTCCACTGCTCTACCTCTGTGTCATCAAGTATACTATCCATCCATACCTGTGCTGCATTTTAGTTGTGCGCAGTATATAGTAGGAGGACAGTGCAGAATTTTGCTGACCACCAGTATATATATAGCAGTACGGTACAGTAGTCCACTGCTCTACCTCTGTGTCGTCAAGTATACTATCCATCCATACCTGTGCTGCATTTTAGTTGTGCGCAGTATATAGTAGGAGGACAGTGCAGAATTTTGCTGTGACCACCAGTATATATATAGCAGTACTGCACAGTAGTCCACTGCTCTACCTTTGTTTCGTCAAGTATACTATCCATCCATCCATACCTGTGCTGCATTTTAGTTGTGCGCAGTTTATAGTAAGAGGACAGTGCAGTATTTTGCTGTGACCACCAGTATATATATATATAGCAGTACGGTTTAGTAGTCCACTGCTCTACCTCTGTGTTGTCAAGTATACTATCCATCCATACCTGTGCTGCATTTTAGTTGTGCGCAGTATATAGTAGGAGGACAGTGCAGAATTTTGCTGTGACCACCAGTATATATATATATATATATAGCAGTACGGTACAGTAGTCCACTGCTCTACCTCTGTGTCGTCAAGTATACTATCCATCCATACCTGTGCTGCATGTTAGTTGTGCGCAGTGTATATAGTAGGAGGACAGTGCAGAATTTTGCTGTGACCACCAGTATATATATAGCAGTACGGTACAGTAGGCCATTGCTATTGATATATTACTGGCATATAATTCCACACATTAAAAAATGGAGAACAAAAATGTGGAGGGTAAAATAGGGAAAGATCAAGATCCACTTCCACCTCGTGCTGAAGCTGCTGCCACTAGTCTTAGCTGAGACGATGAAATGCCATCAACGTCGTCTGCCAAGGCCGAAGCCCAATATCATAGTAGAGAGCATATAAAATCCAAAAAATAAAAGTTCAGTAAAATTACCCAAAAATCAAAATTAAAAGCGTCTGATGAGAAGCGTAAACTTGCCAATATGCCATTTACGACACGGAGTGGCAAGGAACGGCTGAGGCCCTGGCCTATGTTCATGGCTAGTGGTCCAGATTCACATGAGGATGGAATCACTCATCCTCTCGCTAGAAAACTGCAGTGCCACTCCTAGATGGGCCAGGTGTTTGTGTCGGCCACTTGGATCGCTTAGCTTAGCCATCCAGCGACCTTGGTGCACCTCTTTTTTTCTTTGCATCATGTACTGTTTGGGGACTATTTTTTAAATCTGCCATCCTGTCTGACACTGCAGTGCCACTCCAAGATGGGCCAGGTGTTTGTGTCGGCCACTTGGGTCGCTTAGCTAAGTCACACAGCTACCTCATTGCACCTCTTTTTTTCTTTGCATCATGTGCTGTTTGGGGACTATATTTTAAATCTGCCATCCTGTCTGACACTGCAGTGCCTAGATGGACCAGTATATATGTAGCAGTACGGTACAGTAGTCCACTGCTCTACCTCTGTGTCGTCAAGTATACTATGCATCCATACCTGTGCTGCATTTTAGTTGTGTGCAGTATATAGTATGAGGACAGTGCAAAATTTGGCTGGCCACCAGTATATATATATAGCAGTACGGTACAGTAGTCCACTGCTCTACCTCTGAGTCGTCAAGTATACTACAAAAGTTCAGTAAATAGACCCAAAAATCAAAATTAAAAGCATCTGATGAAGAGCGTAAACTTGCCAATATGCCATTTACGACACGGAGTGGCAAGGAATGGCTGAGGCCCTGACCTATTTTCATGGCTAGTGGTTCAGATTCACATGAGGATGGAAGCACTCATCCTCTCGCTAGAAAAATGAAAAGACTTAAGCTGGCAAAAGCACAGCAAAGAACTGTGCATTCTTCTAAATCACAAATCCCCAAGGAGAGTCCAATTGTGTTGGTTGCGATGCCTGACCTTCCCAACACTGGACGGGAAGAGGTGGCGCCTTCCACCATTTGCACGCCCCCTGCAAGTGCTGAAAGGAGCCCCCACAGTCCAGTTCCTGATAGTCAAATTGAAGATGTCACTGTTGAAGTACACCAGGATGAGGATATGGGTGTTGCTGGCGCTGAGGAGGAAATTGACAAGGAGGATTCTGATGGTGAAGTGGTTTGTTTAAGTCAGGCACCCGGGGAGACACCTGTTGTCCGTCGGACGAATATGGCCATTGACATGCCTGGTCAAATTACAAAAAAAATCACCTCGTCGGTGTGGAATTATTTGAACAGAAATGCGGACAACATTTGTCAACCCATGTGTTGCCTTTGTCAAGCTGTAATAAGTAGGGGTAAGGACGTTAACCACCTAGGAACATCCTCCCTTATATGTCACCTGGAGCGCATTCATCAGAAGTCATTGACAAGTTCAAAAACTTTGGGTGACAGCGGAAGCAGTCCACTGACAACTGAATCCCTTCCTCTTGTAACCAAGCTCCTGCAAACCACACCACCAACTCCCTCAGTGTCAATTTCCTCCTTAGACAGGAAAGCCAATAGTCCTGCAGGCCATGTCACTGTCAAGTCTGTCGAGTCCTCTTCTGCCTGGGATTCCTCCGATGCATCCTTGAGTGTAACGCCTACTGCTGCTTGCGCTGCTGTTGTTGCTGCTGGGAGTCGATCGTCATCCCAGAGGGGAAGTCGGAAGACCACTTGTACTACTTCCAGTAAGCAATTGACTGTCCAACAGTCCTTTGCGAGGAAGTTGAAATATCACAGCAGTCATCCTGCTGCAAAGCAGATAACTCAGGCCTTGGCAGCCTGGGTGGTGTTAAACGTGTGTCCGGTATCCACCGTTAATTCACAGGGAATTAGAGAATTTATTGAGTTAGTGTGTCCCCGGTACCAAATACCATCTAGGTTCCACTTCTCTAGGCAGGCGATACCGAGAATGTACACAGACCTCAGAAAAAGAGTCACCAGTGTCCTAAAAAATGCAGTTGTACCCAATGTCCACTTAACCACGGACATGTGGACAAGTGGAGCAGGGCAGACTCAGGACTATATGACTGTGACAGCCCACTGGGTAGATGTATTGCCTCCCGCAGCAAGAACAGCAGCGGCGGCACCAGTAGCAGCATCTCGCAAATGCCAACTCGTTCCTAGGCAGGCTACGCTTTGTATCACCGCTTTCCATAAGAGGCACACAGCTGAAAACCTCTTATGGAAACTGAGGAACATCATCGCAGATTGGCTTACCCCAATTGGACTCTCCTAGGGATTTGTGACATCGGACAACGCCACCAAAATTGTGCGTGCATTACATGTGGGCAAATTCCAGCACGTCCCATGTTTTGCACATACATTGAATTTGGTGGTGCAGAATTTTTTAAAAAACGACAGAGGCGTGCAAGAGATGCTGTCGGTGGCCCGAAGAATTGCGAGCCACTTTCGGCATTCAGCCACCGCATGTCAAAGACTGGAGCACCAGCAAGCACTCCTGAACCTGCCCCACCATCATCTGAAGCAAGAGGTGGTAACGAGGTGGAATTCAACCCTCTGTATGCTTCAGAGGATGGAGGAGCAGCAAAAGGCCATTCAAGCCTATACATCTGCCTACGATATAGGCAAAGGAGGGGGAATGCACCTGACTCAAGCGCAGTGGAGAATGATTTCAACGTTGTGCAAGGTTCTGTAACCCTTTGAACTTGCCACACGTGAAGTCAGTTCAGACACTGCCCGCCTAAGTCAGGTCATTCCCCTCATCAGGCTTTTGCAGAAGAAGCTGGAGAGATTGAAGGAGGAGCTAAAACGGAGCGATTCCGCTAGGCATGTGGGACTTGTGGATGGAGCCCTTAATTCGCTTAACCAGGATTCACGGGTGGTCAATCTGTTGAAATCAGAGCACTACATTTTGGCCACCGTGCTCGATCCTAGGTTTAAAGCCTACGTTGTAGCTCTCTTTCCGGCAGACAAGTCTGCAGAGGTGCAAAGACTTGCTGGTGAGACACTTGTCAAGTCAAGCGGAACGTGCTCGGTCAACAGATCCTCCTTCACATTCTCCCGCAACTGGGGCTGCGAGGAAAAGGCTAAGAATTCCGAGCCCACCCGCTGGCGGTGATGCAGGGCAGTCTGGAGCGAGTGCTGACATCTGGTCCGGACTGAAGGCCTGCCAACGATTACTGACATGTCGTCTACTGTCACTGCATATGATTCTGTCACCATTGAAAGAATGGTGGAGGATTATATGAGTGACCGCATCCCAGTAGGCACATCAGACAGTCCGTACGTATACTGGCAGGAAAAAGAGGCAAGTTGGAGGCCCTCGCAGAAACTGGCTTTATTTTACCTAAGTTGCCCCCCCTCCAGTGTGTACTCCGAAAGAGTGTTTAGTGCAGCCGCTCACCTTGTCAGCAATTGGTGTACAAGGTTACTTCCAGAAAATGTGGAGAAGATGATGTTCATCAAAATTAATTAGAATCAATTCCTCCGTGGAGACATTCACCAGCAATTGCCTCCAGAAAGTACACAGGGACCTGAGATGGTGGATTCCAGTGGGGACGAATTAATACTCTGTGAGGAGGGGGATGTACACAGTGAAAGGGGTGAGGAATCGGAGGATGAGGAGGAGGTGGACATCTTGCCTCTGTAGAGCCAGTTTGTGCAAGGAGAGATTGATTGCTTCTTTTTTGGTGGGGGCCCAAATCAACCAGTCATTTCAGTTACAGTCATGTGGCAGACCCTGTCGCTGAAATGATGGGTTTGTTAAAGTGTGCATGTCCTGTTTATACAACATAAGCGTGGGCGGGAGGGCCCAAGGACAATTCCATCTTGCACCTCTTTTTTCTTTAATTTATCTTTGCATCATGTGCTGTTTGGGGACTATTTTTTGAAGTGCCATCCTGTCTGACACTGCAGTGCCACTCCTAGATGGGCCTGGTGTTTGTGTTGGCCACTTGGGTTGTTTAGCTAAGCCATCCAGCGACCTTGGTGCACCTCTTTTTTTCTTTGCATCATGTGCTGTTTGGGGACTATTTTTTAAATCTGCCATCCTGTCTGACACTGCAGTGCCACTCCTAGATGGGCCAGGTGTTTTATTGGTTCAACTCACATAAATATGAGTCAATCATGCATATCATCCACCAGATGGCGTGGATCCTCAATTCCCACAGATATCCTGATATGCTGAAAACTCAGAAGGATAAAAATATAGTGCAATACTGCTTCACCATACAGACGGTTTATTCTGACAAAAACACACTTACATCAAGCATTATGCTTCTGAGGAAGGTCTGAGGACCGAAAGCGCGCTTAAGCACAAGGCTCTAACCAACTGGATCCCGCACAGGTGACCGAACGCAGCTGGCTCTGTAGTGAAGTGGTGTTCCAGTATCCCATATGGGTGATATGCTTTTAAATTGCATGTTTGATGTAAGTGTGTTTTTGTCAGAATAAACCGTTTGTATGGGGAAGCAGTATTGCACTATATTTTTATCCTTCTGAGTTTTCAGCATATCAGGATATCTGTGGGAATTGAGGATCCACGCCATCTGGTGGATGATACGCATGATTGACTCATATTTATGTGAGTTGAACCAATAAAACCTCTCTTTCATTTTAACCTAAAAAATTGGTTGCACTATGTTTGTTTATTTTAATTTTACAGATATGTTACCTCTCTGAAAAGAGTGGACTATTACATCTCTCTGTCCCAGGGTGCGGCAAAGCCAGCACATTTATTACATACCTCCCAACTGTCCCAATTCCACCTTCTGTTTCACCCGCGGTTAGCAGTGTCCCACGGGCAGGGGGGCAGGTTGGGAGAGCCTCAGATCACCGCTGTACTGCCATGCAAAGCAGCCGGTGATCACTGAATTAGATGCGCTCTGCATCTAAACAGTGCGGCGAGTGAGACGGGGGCTGCCCTGCTGCTCAGGGAGCGCTAGGCATGCCCGCAAAATGACAAAACGGGGGTTGTGTGATGAGGCCCCGCCCCTTCTGCTGAGGCCTGCCCCTTTTCCTGAAGACCCATCCCCTTTTCAGCAACGGTCGCACCTATGGTGCAGCAGATCCTGCTTCAAAGGATTCAAAGGTTGGGAGGTATGTATTACAGATAACACCACATGTATGTTTATTTGTGCTGACCTGCTCCCCTTGCAATGTGTAGTGGGAGATGCAGCCCAGGGGCAGCATCAGCCACTGGTCTGGTCTCCATCATAAATCAGAGAACGTTCCTGAATGGCTTGCAGCCCTAGTCATGTACTTCCTTCCTTAATTAGCTGCTGAAGAGGGAAATAATATATTTGTAGCATGCCAAAAAAAAATGTTCTACCCTGCACTGTTAGGTGTGTTTTTAGTAGTTATGAGTGGGGATCGGTTCCTCGGGATCCGACCCCCCCCCCCCCCCGAACTTCACCCATTTTACACGGTTCCGAGGCAGACTCGGATCTTCCCGCCTTGCTCGGTTAACCCTAGCACGCCCGAACGTCATCATCCCGCTGTCAGATTCTCGCGAAATTTCGTATTTTATATAAGGAGCCGCGCGTCGCCGCCATTTTCACTCGTGCTTTGGAGATGATAGCGAGAGGACGTGGCTGCGTTCTCTCAGTTTCTGTGTTCAGTGTGCTGCAAATATCTGTGCTCAGTGTGCTGCAAATATCTGTGATCAGTGTGCTGCAAATATCTGTGCTCAGTGTGCTGCAAATATCTGTGCTCAGTGTGCTGCAAATATCTGTGCTCAGTGTGCTGCAAATATCTGTGCTCAGTGTGCTGCAAATATCTGTGTTCAGTGTGCTGAAAATATCTACGTTCTCTGCCTGAAAAACACTCCATATCTGTGCTGCATTGTAGTATATAGTAGGAGGACAGTGCAGAATTTTGCTGTGACAACCAGTATATATAGCAGTACGGTACAGTAGTCCACTGCTCTACCTCTGTGTCATCAAGTATACTATCCATCCATACCTGTGCTGCATTTTAGTTGTGCGCAGTATATAGTAGGAGGACAGTGCAGAATTTTGCTGACCACCAGTATATATATAGCAGTACGGTACAGTAGTCCACTGCTCTACCTCTGTGTCGTCAAGTATACTATCCATCCATACCTGTGCTGCATTTTAGTTGTGCGCAGTATATAGTAGGAGGACAGTGCAGAATTTTGCTGTGACCACCAGTATATATATAGCAGTACTGCACAGTAGTCCACTGCTCTACCTTTGTGTCGTCAAGTATACTATGCATCCATACCTGTGCTGCATTTTAGTTGTGCGCTGTATATAGTAGGAGGACAGTGCAGAATTTTGCTGACCACCAGTGTATATATATATATATATATATAGCAGTATGGTACAGTAATCCACTGCTCTACCTCTGTGTCGTCAAATATACTATGCATCCATACCTGTACTGCATTTTAGTTGTGCGCGGTATATAGTAGGAGGACAGTGCAGAATTTTGCTGACCACCAGTATATATATAGCAGTACGGTACAGTAGTCCACTGCTCTACCTCTCTGTCGTCAAGTATACTATGCATCCATACCTGTGCTGCATTTTAGTTGTGTGCAGTATATAGTAGGATGACAGTGCAGAATTTTGCTGACCACCAGTATATATATAGCAGTACAGTACAGTAGTCCACTGCTCTACCTCTGTGTCGTCAAGTATACTATCCATCCATACCTGTGCTGCATTTTAGTTGTGCGCAGTATATAGTAGGAGGACAGTGCAGAATTTTGCTGACCACCAGTATATATATAGCAGTACGGTACAGTAGTCCACTGCTCTACCTCTCTGTCGTCAAGTATACTATGCATCCATACCTGTGCTGCATTTTAGTTGTGTGCAGTATATAGTAGGAGGACAGTGCAGAATTTTGCTGACCACCAGTATATATATAGCAGTACGGTACAGTAGTCCACTGCTCTACCTCTCTGTCGTCAAGTATACTATGCATCCATACCTGTGCTGCATTTTAGTTGTGTGCAGTATATAGTAGGAGGACAGTGCAGGATTTTGCTGACCACCAGTATATATATAGCAGTACGGTACAGTAGTCCACTGCTCTACCTCTGTGTCGTCAAGTATACTATCCATCCATACCTGTGCTGCATTTTAGTTGTGCGCAGTATATAGTAGGAGGACAGTGCAGAATTTTGCTGACCACCAGTATATATATAGCAGTACGGTACAGTAGTCCACTGCTCTACCTCTGTGTCGTCAAATATACTATGCATCCATACCTGTACTGCATTTTAGTTGTGCGCAGTATATAGTAGGAGGACAGTGCAGAATTTTGCTGACCACCAGTATATATATAGCAGTACGGTACAGTAGTCCACTGCTCTACCTCTGTGTTGTCAAATATACTATGCATCCATACCTGTGCTGCATTTTAGTTGTGCGCAGTATATAGTAGGAAGACAGTGCAGAATTTTGCTGTGACCACCAGTATATATATAGCAGTACGGTACAGTAGTCCACTGCTCTACCTCTGTGTCGTCAAGTATACTACAAAAGTTCAGTAAAATGACCCAAAAATGTAAATTAAAAGCGTCTGATGAGAAGCGTAAACTTGTCAATATGCCATTTACGACACGGAGTGGCAAGGAACGGCTGAGGCCCTGGCCTATGTTCATGGCTAGTGGTTCAGATTCACATGAGGATGGAAGCACTCATCCTCTCTTTAGAAAACTGCAGTGCCACTCCTAGATGGGCCTGGTTTTTGTGTCGGCCACTTGGATCGCTTAGCTTAGCCATCCAGCGACCTTGGTGCACCTCTTTTTTTCTTTGCATCATGTGCTGTTTGGGGACTATTTTTTAAATCTGCCATCCTGTCTGACACTGCAGAGCCACTCCTAGATGGGCCAGGTGTTTGTGTCGGCCACTTGGGTCGCTTAGCTTAGTCACACAGCTACCTCATTGCACCTCTTTTTTTCTTTGCATCATGTGCTGTTTGGGGACTATTTTTTAAATCTGCCATCCTGTTTGACACTGCAGTGCCACTCCTAGATGGGCCAGGTGTTTGTGTCGGCCACTTGGGTTGCTTAGCTTAGCCATCCAGCGACCTTGGTGCACCTCTTTTTTTCTTTGCATCATGTGCTGTTTGGGGACTATTTTTTGAAGTGTCATACTGTCTGACACTGCAGTGCCACTTCTAGATGGGCCAGGTGTTTGTGTCGGCCACTTGGGTCGCTTAGCTTAGTCATCCAGCGACCTCGGTACAAATTTTAGGACTAAAAATAATATTGTGAGGTGTGAGGTGTTCAGAATAGACTGGAATTTAGTGGAGGTTAATAATACTATGGGATCAAAATGACCCCCAAATTCTATGATTTAAGCTGTTTTTGAGGGGTTTTTGTAAAAAAAACCCGAATCCAAAACACACCCGAATCCGACAAAAAAATTTCAGGGAGGTTTTGCCAAAATGCATCCGAATCCAAAACCAAAACACGAAACCCGAGAAATTTCCGGTGCACATCACTAATTTACATTACTATGTGACTGGTATGCACAAGCAGCTTCTACTGATTAAAATGATATTCAGCATGCCTACATTCTGTGTGCGAATGTGGCTGTATCTGCATACGGAATGCTGCATTACAGTGATTTCCAGGAATACACTATATGCAGATAGAGCCACAGTCATACACAAAATATAGTCATGCTACATATCATTTTAATCAGAAGAAGCTGCTTGTGCCCCTAGCTTGTTTGCCTATGCCTAGGGCCGGCTCTGTCCCTGGGTGCGGCAAAGCCAGCACATTTATTACATACCTCCCAACTGTCCCAATTCCACCTGCTGTTTCACCCGCGGTTAGCAGTGTCCCGCGGGCAGGGGGGCAGGTTGGGAGAGCCTCGGATCACTGCTGTACTGCCATGCAAAGCAGCCAGTGATCACTGAATTAGATGTGCTCTGCATCTAAACAGTGCGGCGAGTGAGATGGGGGCTGCCCTGCTGCTCAGGGAGCGCTAGGCATGCCCGCAAAATGACAAAACGGGGGTTGTGTAATGAGGCACCGCCCCTTCTGCTGAGGCCTGCCCCTTTTTCTGAAGACCCATCCCCTTTTCAGCCACGGTCGCACCTATGGCGCAGCAGATCCTGCTTCAAAAGATTCAAAGGTTGGGAGGTATGTATTACAGATAACATCACATGTATGTGTATATGTGCTGACCTGCTCCCCTTGCAATGTGTAGTGGGAGATGCAGCCCAGGGGCAGCATCAGCCACTGGTCTCCATCATAAATCAGAGAACGTTCCTGAATGGCTTGCAGCCCTAGTCATGTACTTCCTTCCTTAATTAGCTGCTGAAGAGGGAAATAATATATTTGTAGCATGCCAAAAAAAAATGTTCTACCCTGCACTCTTAGGTGTGTTTTTAGTACTGATGAGTGGGTTCGGTTCCTCGGGATCCAAACCCCCCCAAACTTCTCCCATTTTACACGGTTCCGAGGCAGACTCGGATCTTCCCGCCTTGCTCGGTTAAACCGAGCGCGTCCGAATGTCATCATCCCGCTGTCAGATTCTCGCGAGATTCGTATTCTATATAAGGAGCCGCGTATCGCCGCCATTTTCACTCGTGCTTTGGAGATGATAGCGAGAGGACGTGGCTGCGTTCTCTCAGTTTCTGTGTTCAGTGTGCTGCAAATATCTGTGATCAGTGTGCTGCAAATATCTGTGCTCAGTGTGCTGCAAATATCTGTGATCAGTGTGCTGCAAATATCTGTGCTCAGTGTGCTGCAAATATCTGTGATCAGTGTGCTGCATATATCTGTGCTCAGTGTGCTGAAAATATCTACGTTCTCTGCCTGAAAAATGCTCCATATCTGTGCTGCATTGTAGTACATAGTAGGAGGACAGTGCATATATATAGCAGTATGGTACAGTAGTCCACTGCTCTACCTTTGTGTCGTCAAGTATACTATACAAAAGTTCAGTAAAATTACCCAAAAATCAAAATTAAAAGCGTCTGATGAGAAGCGTAAACTTGCCAATATGCCATTTACGACACGGAGTGGCAAGGAACGGCTGAGGCCCTGGCCAATGTTCATGGCTTGTGGTTCAGATTCACATGAGGATGGAAGCACTCATCCTCTCGCTAGAAAACTGCAGTGCCACTCCTAGATTGGCCACGTGTTTGTGTCGGCCACTTGGGTCGCTTAGCTTAGCCATCCAGCGACCTTGGTGCACCTCTTTTTTTCTATGCATCATGTGCTGTTTGGGGACTATTTTTTAAATCTGCCATCCTGTCTGACACTGCAGTGCCACTCCTAGATGGGCCAGGTGTTTGTGTCGGCCACTTGGGTCGCTTAGCTTAGTCACACAGCTACCTCATTGTACCTCTTTTTTCTTTGCATCATGTGCCTTTTGGGGACTATTTTTTAAATCTGCCATCCTGTCTGACACTGCAGTGCCACTCCTAGATGGGCCAGGTGTTTGTGTCGGCCACTTGGGTCGCTTATCTTAGCCATCCAGCGACCTTGGTGCAAATTTTAGGACTAAATATAATATTGTGAGGTGTGAGGTGTTCAGAATAGACTGGAAATGAGTGGAAATTATGGGTATTGAGGTTAATAATACTATGGGATCAAAATGACCCCCAAATTCTATGATTTAAGCTGTTTTTGAGGGTTTTTTGTTAAAAGAAATGAATCCAAAACACACCCGAATCCGACGAAAAATTTTCAGGGAGGTTTTGCCAAAATGCGTCCGAATCCAAAACACGGCCGCGGAACCGAATCCAAAGCCAAAACACAAAACCCGAAAAATTTCCGGTGCACATCACTAGTTTTTAGAAGTGCAGATGTTGCCCATGGCAACCAATCATATTCTAGCTATAATCTTCCATAAGGTGGTAGATAAATGATAAGTACTTTGGCATCTGATTGGTTGCTATGGGCAACATCTCCACTTCTAAAAATCCGCACTTTCGTAAATATACCCCCAAGTCACTACTGAACAGAGGTGAATTAGAACCAAGATGTTTTGTTTTGGAAGACTTGTTCTGTTTTTCAAAATAATATTTTATAAAATTTGCAACTGTAACTTGTTATCCTCCAGTGAGTGCATCTCTTTATGGAGCGGTGAAAGGCAGAAATGATAAAGGAATGCCATATCCAGATACAGTTGTTATCGCTGGGCTCCCTCTGGTATTTTTTTCACAATTCCCCTTAGTGAATTTGGGCAGACCGCATTTCCCATTACAAGTATGCGAAATGCAATCTGGAATTTAAGGGCTTGGAAGATAATTTTGCTAATTCACCTCCAATTGCCACAGTACATTCTGGTGATACTATTTATTTTAGTAAAAATAAGGGATAAGTACTTTGTACTTTGATTTGTAATCGATCAGAATGTTCTTTAAGACCCCCTGCAGCTCAGTGTACTTTTTTTTTTTTTAATATTAAATTTTTATTGAGTTTTCACACAGATTACATGTACGTGTATATGTAGATAGATAAACAAAATCTGAATGGGGGTAAAGAGACATACACAAAACAGAACTAATAAAGACATAGGGGGGGAAAGTACATATCAGGGATATCGTAATACAGCAATGGGATCATAGTATAGTGAGAAAAAAACAAACAAACAAGAGGTCTACTTCACTTAGCTCATTCATGCCCGGAATGGGCCGGGGAGTGAAGCACGGATAGGTCTGGAATATCAACTGAAGCCTTGGAGGCACCTGTCTGGCCCGAACCCTCCTTGTAAAGGGACCATTTAATCCATTTCTTGCTAATAGAGGTATTACCTGAGGGATAATTGCCCTGTGCTGTTTCAAAAACATAGTGTTGTTGAACTCTATTTTCTATCATAGAAATAGTGGGGACGACCGCCGATTTCCATTTGGAGGCGATGGCGGCTTTAGAGGCTATAAGGATATGGCCTAAAAGGTATCTATCTCCGCTAGACATCTCCTTCCCATAGTAATGGAAAAGTGCCAAGAGGGGTTCAGGCATAAGGACCACTCCCAGTATGTGGGAAATGAGTAGAAACACTTCCCTCCAGAGCGCCCGAATTACCGGACACAACCAAAATATATGTAGGATATCCCCCACCATCCCACAGTTTCTCCAGCAACTAGCGGAGACATCCGGCCAAATTTTGTGCATACGATCTGGCGTTAGGTATACTCTATGAACCAATTTGTAATACATTTCACAATGATTTACACATTTAGAAATTCTAAAGCAAGATTTAAAGATATCTCTCCAAACATCTTCAGTGAAGACCGCAGGGAGATCTTTTTCCCATTTGGTCTGTGCAGGGAAGACCCCATGGTGGGCCTCAGTCACCAGATGCTGGTACCATCGGGATATACCTCCCCTGTTGCCGCTGGGTATAAGGAGTGACATCAGTAGTTTAGGGGGATCAGTATGTGGGACTCGACTTGGAGAGCAGCTTTGAAGCCAATGCCGCAATTGTAGATATTTATGGAAGTCCTGTTTGGGAATCTGAAACTGTTCTTGGAGCAGGGAGAAGGGGACTAAGGCGCCGTCCCGGAGGACATCTTTTAGAGTAGTGAGACCTAAGGCCCGCCAATGGTATAGTTGCATATCTGGGATCAATAGGGCTATAGCGTGGAGGGACAACTGGGGGGAGGGTATAGCACCAGGAGGGAGAGATCTAATTACTTCTTTCCATGCCATCAGGGTTGTGTGTACAGCGGGGCATTCAGCAACTCTGGTTGGAACTGAGTTGGTGGGCAACCATAGTAAATCCGATAGTGTGAAGGGGGATATCGCGTCCCGCTCCAGGGACACCCATGGTTTAAAATTGCTCTGAGTGAACCAGTCTCTAGCCTGTGTAAGTAGACAAGCGATATGGTATCTCTCTAGATCTGGATACGCGACGCCCCCTGCACATTTAGGTGCAGTCAGTGTGGATTTCGCTATTCTCGGCTTCGAGCCCCCCCATATATATTTAGTTAAAAGACGATTGAATCTGTTACAAACATCTTTGGGGAAAGCCCTTGGGATGGTACGAAACAGGTACATCAACTTTGGTAAGAGGACCATCTTCGCCGCCGCCACCCGTCCAACCCAGGAGACCTCCTGCATCATCCAATCTTTAATTACCAATTCAAATGTACGATAAAGAGGGTCATAGTTGCACCCTATTAAGTCCCGCTCCCTAGATATATGAACACCCAGGTATTTAAGCGATCTAAGTTGCCACGCATACTTATAGTCATTCTTTAGACGACTAAGAGCGCTGTCAGAGATATTCAAAGGGAGGGCCTCGGTCTTATTAGCGTTCAGTTTGTAGTAAGAAACCGCTGCATATGAGTCTAAAAGAGAATGTAAATGAGGTAAGGACGCTTCAGGCTCTTTAAGACACACCAGAATATCATCCGCAAAAAGACAGATTTTGTGCGGCAACCCCCCTACTACTGGGCCAACAATTGAATCTAACACCCTAATTCGTTCTGCCAGAGGTTCCACTGCTAGTACAAAAATAAGGGGCGATAATGGGCAACCCTGCCGGGTCCCATTAGTAATATTAAATATAGAGGAGTTGCACCCATTGGTGAAAACCGAAGCCGAGGGCGAGGAGTACAAAGCCAATATATAATCGAGTATCCTACCCGCAAATCCAAAATGGCCCAGGGTAACCCTTAGGTAGTCCCAATGGAGCCTATCGAATGCCCTCTCTGCATCCAGAGAAAGAAGCAAGAGAGGCTCGCTCCGGACCTGGCAGCGGTCAATTAAGTTAATAACCCTACGTGTGTTATCTGACGCTTGCCTGCCCAGAACAAAACCCACCTGATCCGGGTTAATCAAACTTGGCAGGAGAGGGGCGATCCTATTTGCCACCATCTTGGCGAACAACTTAAGATCAGTGTTCAGCAATGCTATTGGGCGGTAATTCTGAACCACTGTAGGGGATTTTCCTGGTTTAGGGATGGTGACTATTCGGGCCTCTAACATCTCTCTCGGGAAGCATGTGGAGTCAGAGGCTTCATTGTAGACTGACATTAAGAGTGGAGCAAGGGTTGGTTTAAATGTTTTGTAGAAGCTGGAGGGGTACCCATCTGGGCCGGGGGCTTTATTTACTGGACAGGAATCTATGGCTGCTTCGACTTCGTCGAGTAACCAGGGGGCGCTAAGGGATTCACGGGTCTGAGCGTCTATAGTGGGGAGCGATAGCCCGTCCAAAAAACCATTGATGTCTGCAAAAGTGGGCTGAGGGGTGCCAGGGTCCCCTTTGAGGTTATACAGCTGCGAGTAATATTCAGCAAACGCATTCGCTATCTCGACCGGGTCAGTTACTTTAACTCCCGAAGATGTATGGATAGCATGTATGCGTTCCTTGGCTCTACGTCCTCTCAATTTACGCGCCAATAACCTTCCCGCTCTATTACCAAGCCTGTAATAATTTTGATTTAGCCGCTGTAGGTTGCGATGTACTTCGGTTAAGGCAAAGGCGTTCACTTTGTCTCGGGCAATAAGGAGTTGCTTAAAAAGAGATTTATTGTCGGGGCTTATTTTATGTGCCGCTTCCAACCGTGCAGCCTCTCTTTCGGCCGATTCGTGTCTTTTCCTATAGTCGCGTTTAAGTCTAGCTGCAATTTGAATTGCAGAGCCTCTAATCACGGCCTTCAGAGAACACCAATGGGTAAAAACAGATGTGTCCCCGGGGCAATTAGTGGTCAAATATAAATCCAGAGAATGCTGGATGATCTGGTGTGCCTCAGGGTGAGCCAGTAGGTGTTGGCCCATTCTCCAGGGGCCGTGGGGAACCTCCCTCTTACTAATATCCCAAACAACAATAAGCGGTGAGTGATCAGACCAAGACATTGGTAATATGTCTATCTTGCTGATAGTCGCTAAAGTCCATCTATCCGCTAATGCTAAATCTATTCGAGAGTACAAACTATGGACGTGGGAATAGAAAGTGTAATCTCGCTCTCCTGGGTGTTTAGCCCTCCAAACATCATACAACGCATACTCAGCCAGTAGTTGGCTAAATTTGCCTGAGGGGTCCTGAGGCGGGCTGCTACGAAGGGCCCGGGTCGGACGGGAGCGGTCAACAACGGGGTCCAGTACCATATTGAAGTCTCCTAATATCAAAAGGGCTCCCTTAGTACGTTCCTTGAGGGTTCTACAGAAGGTTCTAAGAAATGGGATTTGTTTGGCGTTGGGTGCATAGCAGGAGACCAAAGTAGTCTCTACATTATCCAATTTACCCACTAAGATTAGATATCTCCCGTCTGGGTCCTCATATTTATCGGACAGAACAAACGAGCAGTGTTGTGCTATAAGGAGGGCTACGCCAGCTTTATTGGCGGGTCCATTTGCCATATAGCAGAGGGGGTAACGTGAATTAGTGAATGAGGGAGGATTTTGGCTCTGGAAGTGTGTCTCCTGCACTGCTACCACATGTGCCTTAAGTTTATAAAATTTTTTTAAGGCAACTCTTCGTTTGTGAGGGGAGTTGAGCCCTTTGGCGTTGATAGAGACTATGTTAACCATAATCCGTTGCAAAAAGAGCTATTAGTTCCGTTGACCACTTTCCGTGCTTAGACTGATATACCTGATAGGGGGGGGGGGGGGACATTTCCGGGGATGGGAAGGCAGACAGAAAAAAAAATAAAAAAACAAAACTGAATTGATCTCCCTTGAGATCATAACCAGTCGCCATAATAAGGCGGCTGTGTAGGCTAAAGGGGGGGGGTTAGTGGCATAGCACCTACCCGTTGCCATACTTTATACTGCATTCTATACTAAACACATAAACATCTTGGAAATATTAAGGCACATAGTGACATATGCATGTAAATAGAACATGAGGAGCAAATACTGCATAACAAAAACTGTCCAACCTGGACACAAAGCATAGAAACAGACACTGACATCAGAAGAAACTCCAGGGTCTCTCCAGCGACTCATCTTGTATATCAAACTCTGATAACCATAGCTGGAGAGTCACTAGAGTCATTACGTTACCGAGACAGCATCTGTGAAAGGTATCCGATCCCGAGCAGGCCACCTCACTTCACCGCGGACCAGTCCTGCTGAAGTCGACGGGGTGAGGAGTCCGCTGAGGGCTCCGCAATGTTCCAGGATTTGAGCCACTTTGCTCCTTCATCTGCTGTAGAAATAGAGACAGTGGAGCCATCGCGATGAATCAGTAGCTTGGTAGGGAAGCCCCAGCGATAAGGGATATCCGCCTTCCTGAGAGCTGCCGTAATGGGGTGAAAGGAACGCCGTTTGTAGAGAGTAGCTGCAGACAAGTCTCCGAAAAGCTGAAGTCCTTGAAGGGCAGAAGAGTTTTCCAACGTCGGTCTTGATGCTTTCAGTAATGCCTCCTTAACGTGAAAATAGTGCATTTTCATTAGGACGTCCCTAGGCGCGTCTCCTGGGGCCGCTCTAGCCTTTGGTAATCGGTGAATTCGGTCAATAATGAAGTCTGCCGAAGGGGACTGGGGCAGTAAATCTTTAAATAGGACCACAGCATAATCGTGCAAACTGCTATGTGACACAGATTCGGGGACTCCCCGCAATTTAAGATTGCTGCGACGTGATCTGTCCTCCAGTTCTGTGACTTTGTCCCGCAGAAGCTTCACCTCCGCCTCCAATGCGTCATGGGAGTCTAGCAGGGAATTGTGGGACCCCACGACCTCCTCCATTTTATTTTCCAAATGGTCAGTGCGTCCACCTAGGTCATCTATGGATTGTTGACACGCTGTTAATGTGGTACGGAACTCCGCTGCCACGTCGTCCTTAAAGCGAGACAGAAGTAGTTTCATAGTGCCCACGGTCAGAGCATCTCCATCTCCAACTTTATCCAGGCTTGTAGCAGCTATGGAAGCGAGAGGAGGTACCTCCAGAGAGGGGGGAGTTTGTGGGACTGTATCTGTTATAGAGGACCCAGTGGATTTAGGGCCCGACATCTTCGGGGATGACTTCAAAAATGAAAGCTGCTGCGCAGGCTTAGACGGCTTGCTACGTCTGGAAGGCATACTAAGACCAGTGAAAGATAGCTCGGCGGTTCCGATCACGTAAGATATGGAAAGTTGAAGGCTCCGCTGTCTCCGGGATCACCAAGATGTCACGTAGATATTGGCAAGGGTAGGGGATACTGCTCGTTTTACATTGGCATAAGCAGGGCTGGCAAGGCTGTGCGACTAGCCATCATCTTCTATGTGCCTATGTAGCAATGGGGGGAACTGCTGTCCCACACCTCAGGCCACCCAGGTACACTTAGGGTCGGGCCGCAAATTGTAGAAGGTCTGAATCAAGCCCAGGGCCTCCCGGAGGGATAATATATCTTGCAAAGGGGAGGTTCCCGGTGGCACCAGACGCAGGACCAGGATTGTTGCTCTGCTGCAAAAGGGGGGTCTAGTCAAGGAAGGGCTCGTCTACTGAGCTGCGGGGTCTGGTCCGACGTATTTGCCCCTACCGCCGTGCTTCCTGGGCTCCTTCACAGCTCCCGGGTCTAATGTGGGGCACCTGCGGGTCGCAGGACTCCGTGCCTCCCTCCCGCTCCGTTCAATACGCCACCCACAGCCGCGGGTGTACCTGTAGAGGGGCCGGGGTAACCAGGCTCCTCCGATATCTGCGGGTATGTCAGTGAGCAAGGATGGAGTGAGTGAGAGGGGGGTCTCGTCTTTTGCTTGATGGGGACCTGCACCCCCGAGTATGTCCCGGCTGATTCCGGACCCCAGACTTGGGAGAGGGCTCCTATTAATCTGGCCACACACTTTCTGACTAACAGGCAGGGGGGGAGCCCCGGCCGGGCCTGCGATCTTCCGCAGCAGCGCGCCGCTGATGGCTGGCAAAGGCACCTGGCACTCAGGGCGGGAGATGGACATCCACTTCAGTGGGGTGAACGCTGCAAACCGCTCACCTCCGAGGGCCGCCAGGCGTCTCCTCCGAACCTCCGCCGCCTCGCCTCCCGTTCTCCTTCTTCCAAGATGGCCGCCGCTCACGCTCCGGAGCGCGCTTCTCCGCTCCTTTCCGATCCCGGGCCTCCTCCAGCCAGCCAGCAGGGACCTCCGGGGAGTCTGCAGCGAAGCCCCTACAAGGGACAGGGTAATAGCAGGTTCGTCCAACGTCCCAGGCAGTCCGACCACTCAGCTGGGGGACAGTGTGGAAATTTAGGCCCCGGCTTCTGGGTGACGAGTAGGCCGCAATCCGCGGGAGCCAGGAAACCGGCTCCCCGATTCCGCAGCTCGTACTCGCCCCCTGCACCAGCACTATAGGGAGGTGATCCAGCTGTTTGAGGCAAATAATAATATCGTGAAGGCTGTGATTATACAAGGAAACTCTCAGGTCCCTGAGAGCTCACCAAAAACGCAGCCTGCTCATACAGCCTCCAGGCCACGCCCCAGCTCAGTGTACTTTATACTTGTGGCCGGAGAGAACCCCAGCCCACGTGGACAATGGCCGCCGCAGCACTGAAGGGGTTAACCCCTAGTGCCCGACACCATTATGAGGACGATGGGCGCTTGGCGCCATATTTAAAACAGTGCAGGCGCTAGGCGCCGTGTGTCTACAAATGTTTAAAAATGTATTTTTTTATGTGTCACCGCAGTCCCGGACCTCTCCGGCGACCGCGGCAGTGAGGGCATCCCCCGGCGCACTGAGCAGTGTGTGCGTGCCGGGGGAGAGGGGAGCCGCTGCAGCCGGGAGATCAGCTCCCGCTGCAGCGATCTGTGCCAGCCGCTGACCGCCGGAGTCCGGGAGCTCCGCTCCCGGCAACTGCAGCGGTGAGCACAGCCCCCCGGCGCACTGAGCTGTGTGTGCGCCGGGGGAGAAGGGTGAGCCGCTGTGGCTGGGAGCTCAGCTCCCGCTGCAGCGCGCTCTATGGTTGCCTCTGCTGGGGGGCCGGGTTCAGCACGCTGGAAGTAGCCGGCTGCTGGGCGGCAAGGGGGATGCGCCGCAGCCCGGCTCCCTGCCGGACGCTGCGGCAAGGGCACCGTACTCAGCGCCGCATACAGGGGACCGGGCTAGCCAGCTCCCTGCACGGCGAGGCCACCAGAGTGCGCCGCTTAGGGGGGACTGGGCTAGCCGGCTCCCTAGCGGCGGGGGGATGATTAGGCTGGTGAGCGCTGGGGTCCGGGAGCTACGCTCCCGGCACCTCAGTGCTGCAAAGGGCACAGTGCCACGGCGGCTGGGACAAGCGTCCTGAGCCGCCGGGCTTCCGATAAGGGGGGTGCGCCGCACGGTGTGGCGAGGCCACAAAGTGAGTGCCCCACTGGGGGGACAGGGAGAGCCAGCTCCCTGGACCCCAGTGGCGGGCATTACAGGCAGGCTGGAGGATGGGGGCAGCCAGCCCCATACCTCCAGCACAGACAGAGCCCTAGCAGCCAGGCGGCAGGGCTAGGGGACAGTATGTAGAAAAACAAAGACATTGTTTTAAATGTAATAACATATACAGTGTGTTGTAAGGCACTGCAGTGCCTAGGTATGTGGAGCCTGTGCAGGGCACAGGCTCAGTGTATATTTAAAGGGGAATGTACAGTGTATTTTAAATGTGATGTATTTAAAGGTAAAATGCACTTACCTGGTTGTGTGTCCCAGGAGGGGGGAATCCATGGCTGTGCAGGCTGATGGATTCTCCCAGACCTTTTCCCCAAAAACAGAATCCTTTCCCTTCCAGCCTCACACTTGAAAGTTGGCTTGAAAGATAGAGGAGAAGCTCAGCTTTGAAACAAGCTGAGTGGTTTTCTGGAGCTCCATGGAGATCACCCGTAGTGGCCAGGAAACCTTGACCGGGGATCTAGGCTGCCCAGCTCTGGAGACCAAATCCAGGCTGCAGGCAGTGGGCTAGGTCCCGGGCAGGTTTCTGGAAGTCAGTTTAGGCGGAAAACTTCCCCCAGCCTAGACTGAACGGCACCGGGGCGTATCCTGATCCTCCAGGATGGGACAGTCAAAGGAGAGTGACCACTCCCCACTGTCCATAGAGAACAATGTTAGCTGTGCATGTGACCAAGGCATGCACAGCCCATGGGTAAACATGGATTGGTTGTACACCACAGGGTGGGCTTACCCCCTGTGGTAATGTGTATTGGAGTAAGATAAAAGGAGGGCAGTTGCCCCATGAAAATGGTAGTTGTACCATCTTTATTCTGCTGGAACATCTTGCTGTATGCTGTTGCCCCTAGCAATAGGGAAGAGTCTTTTTTAAGGCTATTATTGAGCAAATAAACATCTCATCTGCCTCAAGAAGATTGCTTCATCTTGTGACCTACAGGGTTATGCCAAACATAGCCCCGTCCTCCGGCTGTCCAGGGAAGCACCTAACGTCTCCAAGTTCCGCCTTCCGCCAGCTATCGGTAGAGGCCTAGCAAGTGGCCAGTGGGGATTCGTCAACACCACACAGGTGTGGTAAGGTAGTGTGTTGGCACATACAGAGCAGAACCGTGGTTCCAAACGCCACGGCAGGTTAGGAGTTTGGTGGTGGCAGCATAAACCCGCCCACAGTGCAGTGGGTGGAGTCAGTAACAGGCGGTTACTGACGGTAAGCGGGAATCCCCTATGTGGTCAGGCCTCGTGTGACCTGACCCTCCATTCTGTGTGCAGGAGACGGGACGCGAAAGCGGCGAGTGCTTTCGTACGGGACCGTCCTGTCACAATACTGTACAAAATATTTCCATTCCCATGGTCCCTAATACCACTCTGAGCTCTGTAGGCAAATGCCATGTTGGCAAGGAGAAAACTGAACCAAACTGTGAGAGTGTGTGTAGTGGTGCATTGTAGGTGTATTATTATTAACCATCAGTACCATAATTGTTTTAAGGTGCTTAAAGAATGTACATTACATGCACACAATTATATCACACTTGTATAAGGCCTAAGAACAGAAAAATGAATAGCAATGTTTGAAAAGCATCTATTAACCGGATAATATGAAATATTAAAATAATGATGTAACAATGTTATCAGTCAATCATGCATTTCTGAATAATAAAAGTGATACAATTTAGGGATCAATGATACAACTGTATTTCAGAATTGAATTAATGAAAGCTTCACTATTCATTTACTGCAGAATATAAACATTAGAAAGGTAAATGATTAAAATATTGGACAGTTACAAGAGAAATTATGGTTATAGAGAATGCACAATAAAATATAATTGCTATATACTTATACTTGCGGCCAAAGTGACATCACATATAAGATCTTAGGTCATGGTTTGGTAAAATAAGACTAAATATGGCTAAATTGAAATAAAAAATGAATGTGTATCTCAACACTTACTGCCGTCATACCCACTGCAGTTGTCCCCAGTGCCATCATGCCCTGAGCAGTCTTCCCTAGTGGAGTCATACCCAGTGCGATCATGCCCACTACCATTACGCCCAGTGTCATCATCCCCGATGCCGTCACTTAAGAGCCTTAGGGGTACATTTACTAAGCGGTGATAAGAGCGGAGAAGTGAGCCAGTGGAGAAATTTCCCCATCAACCAATCAGCAGCTCTGTATCATTTTATAGTATGCAAATTATAGATGTTACTTCAGTGCTGATTGGTTGCCATGGGCAACTTCTCCACTGGCTCACTTCTCTGCTCTTATCACTGCTTAGTATATGTACCCCTTAATACCCAGTGTCATCATTCCCAGTGTCATCATGCCCAGTGCCATCTTACCCACTGCAGTCGTCCCCAGTGCCATCATACCCACTGCTGTCATCCACAGTGCCATCCTGCCCAATGTGATCATCACCAGTGTCATCATGCCCAGTAACATAATCCCCAGTGTCGTCATGCCCAGTGTCATCATCCCCAGTGTCGTCATGCCCAGTGTCATCATCCCCAGTGCCGTCTTGCCCAGTGCCATCACTTTAGTGCTGTCATTCCCACAATCGTCATACCCAATGCCATAGTTCCCATGCCATGATACCCAGTGCCACAATATCCACTTCCATCAGGCCCAGTGCCATCATGCCCACTGCCATCAGAATCACTGTTGTGATGCCCACTGTCGTCATATTAACCGCTGTAAATACTGTGTGTAATACTTAAGTTTTTAACATTTTAGCATATGCATTTGACATGCAGTTCCATTGACACTTAACCCACAACAGACCCCAGTGGGTAGAAGGCCTGTGGGAGATAGGGGGGATGCTCTCCTTATATAAAGGGTAGAGAATATACCTTTACTGTTCTCTTTGTACACAGAAACCATGTGGTACTGCAAAGACATGCCAATGCAATTCATTGTTTCAATGCTAGAACTGTAAGTAAAACTATTTTATTTCAGGTCTTTTGCTTATTTCAAGACAATGATATAATTCACAGCCACTTTCCTCTGGGTTTTATAGATATCAATGTATAAAATGTAAAATGTAGTATAGTATATTTGAATAAACTGATATTACGTGAAGGCAGGAAACACTCAAAACAATCCTAACTTACTGATCCGTTACGTTCTCTATTGCCTGAACACGTCAGATAGCGTTCCTCTATATGCAGCTACAGTACTGTTTAACTACATCGAGTTTTGATTACGTTTTCTGATCCTATGCTGCTTTATTAATGTATATAAACCATGAGCAAGATACAATGATTACACATAGTAACTAAATAAAGCATACAAATATTTGAAGAACAATTTGATATGGTTGTCTGATGTTAGAGTAATATCATTCACTACCGGCTGGGAGCAAGGTGCCGTTAATGAATTTGCTGATCTTGTCAAGGAAATCTTTCTCCAGGATCTCCAGGTTCATTTGATCCTGTTCACTCACAGCGTCATTTATCAGCTTCTGCTTCAAGTCTGCGACACTCTTTACAAGTGCTTCCTTGAGGATGTCTCGGTAGGTGGTTGCCATAGCTTTGAATTCTACAACCTTCAGGCTCATATTGGTCATGAATCGGTCCAGTGTCTTTTTGGCATACCCAAACTCCAGATTGCTTTCCTCCTTTAATATAACCGTATAGAGGCTCATTTGCTTTTTCAGCAGTGCCGTGTTGTTCAAGATCTTGCTCACCATCTGGCTAACGTTCTTTTTAATCTGGAACTTCATGTTTTCGGTCTGTTTTCTCAAGTTATCTTGCATATCATCTGCAAATGGAGACAGACTCTGATACAAAGTCAGGACCTGCTGGTCTATCTTCTCATTCACCTTCTCAGTACTAGTTAGTAGGCTCTCGCTTAGTTCCTTAAGGGTTTCTGTAATGGTAATTTCCAGCCTTTGTGAATAAGAGGCCAATGACAACTGCATATTTCCCGGATTTGCTCTGGTCTCAATGTCTAGATCCAAGGCTATATTCTTCATCATCTCGCTAACAGCCAGGTTGCTTTTTTGTAGAAGGGCTTGAAGTTCCTCATCAAAGAAAGTAAATATGCCTGTAAGTGCTGCTGTAGTCTTGCTCAGCTGCTTGTTCACCGCATCTGAATATGGGGAGAGCTTGGTTCTCAGCTGCTCCGAATCCTTTTGGACCTCTAGCTGCAGTTTCACTAAGTCTGGTGTCATCTGGGCCTGGATCAGTTTGACAAAAACAGTAACTTTGTTCTGCAGGTCTTCTACATTTACACTATTTAAGTTGTCTATCAGAGCACTGTTAAAATTTAAGAAGAGAAAAAGGTTACTCAAAAAGATAGAGGGTGCATAGATATATTGGGGTCAATTAAGAGCGATTTTGCGCAAGCTAGCAGGGCCGTACTATCCATAAGGTTGACTAGACTCTAGCCTAGGGGCCTGTCAGGGACTAGGGGGCTCATAATTTTTTTTTTGTTGAGGCACTGTTACCTGCACCCTATGGCTCCAGTGGTTAAAGGTACTTTGTACTCTGCACCATAGCAAAGGCACACTTGTAGTCAACTGAGGTTTGTTTTGAGACAATGTGGGGGAAGAGACAGGAGACCAATAGCTAGTGCTATTGCAAAAGAGAAAAGAAAAGGAAGAAAGATTGCGCTGTGAGAAAAGAGATCAGCATACGTTACAGTATTTCAACTTGGTATCGGTGTCCATGTGAATACTGAAAGTGTAAATGATGACATAAGCTCTGCTACCTAAACATCGACTGTAGTGGGGTGAAAGATTGAAGTGTGGAGGTAACCCAAAATACCTGAAAGCCTAGGGGCCCATCCATGGGTTATTATGGGCCTGCAAGAGGGGTTATATCATGAAATTCACATACACTGCGTGAATACGCACACCGAGTAATGCAAGATTCAATTAGAAATACCAATTCGAGAAACTCGCTGCCAGGTTGAGAGACTTTTCTACAAAAAACGACCTGGGAGAAGTGCATGAAAAAGTGGGAAAATCACCCTGGACACCCATGAAAGTGGCAACTGAGATAGCAGGACCATATAGGAAAGTATTGGAGGTTCTTAAAAGGCGTCAAATGGATAATTTTTGCACTTTATAATTATAGTGGAAAAATTATAGCAAGTGTTTATCATCAAACTTAAGTCTTTCCAGCATCTTGGGGTTCAGAAAGAAACTTTTGAAAAAGTTGGAAAAAAGCATTTTATCTCCCATCTGCAAGTTCTAAAACCAATCTACCATCAATACACCTCTGCCAGGTACCTGTCCCACATCATTTAACCCATTATTGAGACTGACATCTTTTTTGCCATATTATGCTATTTAAACCCCTCCAAGTTCGTCATTAGTTATTGAAGGTTCTGCCCTCTGCCAGAAGTTCCACGCTGTGCCCTGATATTTTTACCTTACAATATTTTCCCTAACTTTTTATCTGCTTAAGGGAAGGTGTGCAATAAAGCGCAAATTTACTCATGAAAAAGCAAAGCGAGCTTGAAATTGAATTGCAAATGTTTCTGAGAACAGCTTTCAGGACCTCACTCACACAATCTAAGAACTGACCCCATTAACTGTAAATGAACTTCAGCTAGTAACACTCAGAGCTTCTAGGTATTTCAGCCTTATGGAGTTTTTGCTTACAGGCAGCATTCATATAGTGTACCGGGTATGGATCATCAAATCGACAGTGTCTAGGTCGACAATGTTTAGGTCGACCACTATAGGTCGACAGTCACTAGGTCGACAGGGTCTGAAGGTCGACAGGCTTTCTAGGTCGACATGTGCTAGGTCGACAGGTCAAAAGTTCGACATGAGTTTTTCATGTTTTTTTGGTGTCGTTTTCTCCGTACAGTGACTGGGAAGCCCAATTAGTGCACCGTGTCCACTCGCATGGCTCGCTTCGCTCACCATGCTTTGGGCAAGGTGCCTCGCTCCGCTACCGCTTCGCTCGGAACAGATTACCGTTCCAATTGTAGTCCACGTGGATCGTTAAGTATGAAAAAGTTTTAAAAAAAGATTTAAAAAAAACAAAAAACTCATGTCGACCTTTTGACCTGTCGACCTAGCACATGTCGACCTGGAAACCCTGTCAACCTTCAGATCCTGTCGTCCTAGTGACTGTCGACCTATTGTGGTCGACCTAAACATTGTCGACCTAGACAGTGTCGATCTTCAGACCGGATCCCAGTGTACCGGTGCTACTGTCTAACACAGTGGTTTCCAAACTTTTTTGAATCACGGCACCCTAGAATATCAGATTTTTTTCCACGGCACCCCTAGGCCAAAAATTTCTTATTGAGAAATTTAGAAAGAAATATTACATTAAGTAGATTGCGTTTATATGTCATCCTTAGGGTAAGTTGTGTGCTGAGGGACAAGATTTGCTTCTGTTTGGCCACATATTTTATGACTGGCAGCCACCAGCACTGGTTTTGCCTATTATATTGACCATGAATAATTTGAATTGGTCCTGGAGCACCAACCCAGGGCACCCCTGCAAGTGTCCTGAGGCACCCCAGGGAGCCACGGCACACAGTTTGGGAACCTCTGGTCTAACATATGTATGGAAATACCATGTGTAAAGCTGGGCAGAGGCGGAACTACCGGCAGTGCAGGCAGTGCACTGCACTGGGGCCCTCCTCTGTCCAGGGGCCCAAGCATGTAATGAGTCAAACTGACTCATTACATGCCGCTGTGCGCTGCAGGCAACCGCTGCCCGCAGCGCACAGCCGCCCGGAGATAGGAGCTGAGCAGCGGTACAGACGGGGGAAGGAGGAGGGAGCCGGAGGACGGAGCCGCAGCAGCGCTTTGTTACTGGTGGAGGCGCTGCTGCTGCTGCTCCTCTGCTTCCCTATAGGCTGTCTTCCGAGAACAGCCTATAGGGAAGCAGAGGGGCAGCAGCAGCAGCGCCTCCACCAGTAACAAAGCGCTGCTGCGGCTCCGTCCTCCGGCTCCCTCCTCCTCATTCTCTACTGCCCGGGAATCGTCGTCTGACGCAGCTGCACCGAGGAGCCTGAGGGTAAGTATAATTCTTCTTTCTTTCTTTCTTTCTTTCTTTCTTTCTTTCTTTCTTTCTTTCTTTCTTTCTTTCTTTCTTTCTTTCTTTCTTTCTTTTTCTTTCCTTCTTTCTTTCTTGTGCCTGCCTGCCGCAATGTGTAAAAAGGGGGGACTACCTGCCGCAATGTGTAAAAAGGGGGGACTGCCTGCCGCACTGTGTAAAAAGGGGGGACTGCCTGCCGCAATGTGTAAAAAGGGGGGACTACCTGCCGCAATGTGTAAAAAGGGGGGACTGCCTGCCGCAATGTGTAAAAAGGGGGGACTACCTGCCGCAATGTGTAAAAAGGGGGGACTGCCTGCCGTAATGTGTAAAAATGGGGACGCTGTCTGCCGTAATGTGTAACAAGGGCACGCTGTCTGCCGTAATGTGTAAAAAGGGCACGCTGTCTGCCGTAATGTGTAACAAGGGCACGCGGTCTGCCGTTATGTGTAAAAAGGGGTAATCTGCCCGACGCTATGTGTAAAAATGGGGAATCTGCCTGCCGTAATGTGTAAAAAAGGGGGGCTGCCTGACGCTATGTGTAAAAATGGGGAATCTGCCTGCTGCTATGTGTAAAAAGGAGGAATCTGCCTGCCGTAATGTGTAAAAATGGGAACGCTGTCTGCCGTAATGTGTAACAAGGGCACGCTGTCTGCCGTAATGTGTAACAAGGGCACGCTGTCTACCGTAATGTGTAAAAAGGGCACGCTGTCTGCCGTAATGTGTAACAAGGGCACGCGGTCTGCCGTTATGTGTAAAAAGGGCACGCTGTCTGCCGTTATGTGTAAAAAGGGCACGCTGTCTGCTGTAATGTGTAAAAAGAGGAATCTGTTCGCTGTAAGGTGTAAAAGGGTCTCTACCTGGTGTAGTGGTGCTACTGTGCGGCGTAATTTGAATAATGGAGACTACTGTGTTGGTATTATTTTGTGGCCACACCCCTTCCCCACGAAGCCACGCCACTATGTATTTTTGCGCGCGCCTACGGCGCGCACTGCCCCCGGGGTGGACTTGGATGGGGGGGGGCCCAAAGCATTTTGTCGCACCTGGGCCCACCGCTTGCTTGTTCCGCCACTGAAGCTGGGTACATACATACAGTACCTTTGCAGTTATCTGAGTCCATGACAAAGAATGTTGTCAGACTTGCAATATTCTGACATTCATGAAAGGCAATATGAGAGTACAAACCCCTTACAGTATACCAAGATATTTTGGAAGATTTAGGAGTGATGTACTAAGCAGAGAAAACAGCGGAGAAGTGAGCCAGTGGAGAAGTTGCCCATGGCAACCAATTAGCATTGAAGTAACATTTATAATTTGCATACTTCAAAATTATACAGAGCAGCTTCTCCACTCTTTTCACTGCTTAGTACATCTCCCCCCTAAGTTCCATTTTAAGTGAGGAACTGGCGGCTGTTTAGCTATGGATTTATGTCAAATTAGATAGGACCAATTAAAGAAGCCCGATACCTGGTAACAGATCCTTCTTTTAAAAATGACAGGCTTTTATAAAAGTAAACCTACCTTTTTTTTCTATGATTAAGCTGCTTAGCCTTTTAAAATCATACATTCTCAGGTGGGGGGGGTTTACGGTTAAGCATTAGGGGGGGTTGTTTACCCTAGCCGACACCCACCGAGGGTCAACCCCAGCCGCCACCCCCTTAGGGTTCACCCTAGCCGCCACCCCTGGAAGGTTATGGGGGGGGGGGGGTGTAAAAATACCCCCTACGATGTTGGGATCTTCAGTGCCGGGATGCCGCGTCAGTCATGTGACCACTGGGATCCCGACCACCGGTATTTCATACTGAACCCCTTTATAATACATCTGGTAATAAAAATCCCAACCTCCTGTACAATGTTATTAATAATATCATTCTGCTTGTAGGTATTCCATAACAGGCTTCTTCTAGATCACTCACCTTAGTTTTTTGGTGAGATCTAATAGCTGGATCTTTAGCAGGCTGCCTTTGGTGCTGCTGCTTTCCAGACTGAGGTAGTTCAAGGCAGCATCAGCTAATTTGCTGTCGGTGACTTCAGCCAGAGAACCTAAGATAAAGAAATGGTTATCCTTTAATACAGTGTATATAGTAACTCAATTCCATATGGCATAATAGTTATACTAAAACGTGCTACGCACCAGCTATATACAGTATATGTGAATATGAAGAACATTGGGCTATTGTTGGAGGATGTAGTATGCACAGTAGGTAAAGGGTTGAAATTAGTTATGCTGGTGACACGTGTTGCAGTTTGAGCAAATCTGTGAGCTCAACAACATGATGTGTGGGTTGACAAAATGTGCATCTTACTATTTTGTATTTACAGTATATGGTGCCACTGTCACATCGCACAATGAAAAATTACAATGATACAAAAACAATTGAGTAAATTCAAAAAGTCCTAACAAACAGTACAATAAATCAAACAACTAAATGAGACAACAAAGGGAATGACAGTAAAAAAAACTGTTGCACTCAATGATCCAGTACCTTGGGGTTGGCGGGCTTAAAAAAATCACTGACTACCAGCAGAAGGCGCTATAGGCAGCAACAGTGCAGGGAGAGAACGGAGGGTGGTGGGATCTGCCCGTTAGGTCACAGTCTAGGGTAGTGGGGGCTTTGACTGCGAGGTGAACTTGCAAGAAATGACAAGTACAGTGAGAAAGAATGAGTTAAGAGTGTGAAGAGCAGCTGGTGCGCTAAAATAAACTGGTACATTTTCTGGGAATTGAAGATTTAACAAATTATTTATATATAGGACATATAGAATATTTAGTCATTCACCTCAGTCCCTCCCTCAGAAGAGCTTGCAATCTATAGTCCCTACCACATGTGCACACACATACACATGCACACACACAAATATAAATTTTTGTCAGAACAAACCTACAGAAACACAGGAGAACATACAAACTCCACAAAGTTAGTGCCTTGGTGGGACCTCAGTGCTGTGTGGCAGTAATGTTATTACACCACCCGTGCTGCCCAAGATGAAGGAGAGGTGGAATCAGAGTAAAGAGATAGCATTACTATGAAATGGAAATTAACTACGGGTCAACTAACAACCTTAGATATGTGGCAATAGGGGTCATTGGAAAATAGAATTTTTCATTTTGCCAGATCAAATACAATCTCTCTGATTTAGATAGTTTAAACTCTGCAATGGATGTTGCGTTTGGGGAATTAAACACTGACTGACTGAATTGAAAGCTGACCACCCAAAATCTCACCTTATGCGGACGTAATGGGGGGAGGCTACTTACTAATCTAAGCTTGTAAGACCAACACTACTAAGGTATCACACTCAGAACTGTACATTAACACATATTATTTTATTACAGCCCCAACTGCCAACATAAGGAACTGGCAAGCCAAAGCAATCTACTTAGAGGTTAAGGTGCTACCATGTTTTTCGTCTTACTGACCAGCAATAGTGAATACAACGAGAGTGATGGTTATCGCTTTCACCAACATTTCACTGTTTGATCTGTGGGTTGAATCAGAATCAGCAATAATAATGTTATATTTTACTGTTTGTTATAGACAATTCATATAGCATCAGTTAATAAGTTAATACAGTACAAGACCATGCATCAATGATACACTTTCAAACTACAATAACTGGAGACGGGTGTAGTACGTTATGCCAGTATACTGGCGCTGGGATCCCGACCACTGGCATGCAGGCAGCATGGTGAGCGCAAAAGAGCCCCTTGCGGGCACGGTGGCGCGCTGGGTGCGCCAAGATATTTATTCTCCCTCCAGGGTTGTCGTGGACACCCCAAGAGGAAGAATAGTTGTTAGTATGCCGGCTGTTGAGATTCCAGCGCCGGTATGTTGAGCGCCGGGATCCCGACAGCCGGCATATCAAATGCCTCCCCTTTAGACAACAATAAGAATATTTCTTGACTGCACAGATCAATCAGAATCTACCAGACAAAAAGTGTGCAAACATCTGCTTTTCACTAAAGCATAAATATCAAGTGGAATATTTCAAATTAATAATATGAATAGTAAAAAACAGTATCTATCTATCTATCTATCTATCTATCTATCTATCTATCTATCTATATATGTATGTATATATAAACACACACACACACACACACACACACACACACACACACACACACACACACACACACACACTATAGGCTGCTCAGTGCTCCATACATTGACCTTAGCACACACTAAGTTTCCTTGCCAGTCTTACCTTCGCTCCTTACAGCAAGCAGCAAGTTTATTCATTTACGTTACCCCCCTCTTTTCTGTAGCGTTTAATGCTAGTACCATAAAGTCTTATTTATATCAGGGCATCCCTATTGTCTGGCTGTGCTTGCAAACGGCTTCTGTGACATAAGCTCATGTAACAGCGTCAGCGTGGCATCCCTGATGCTTCTCCAATGTCAGGAGAATGCTGGCAGTGTGATGAGACAGAATGTTAAAAGTCTTGAATTAACAAAGCACTAAAGGGATCATTGTTAATACAACATACAGTTCATTATATTTTACTGGAACTTTGATTATACCATATTCTATGTGCCTACTTTTCACGGCCATGTTGACTGCAATATGTACTGTATGTATAGCATATACACGGTCAAGTCACATTATTATGACCACCAGCTAATAGCCAGAGTAGCCGCCGTGTGCAGCACGGACAGCAGCTAGATGGGCTGAACTGTTTAAGACACACATTTGGTAGCCCCCTGGTTCATTTTCATGGTGAGCTGCTCTCCTGTAGCGTGTTGGTCGCCCTTCACGCACCTTCGTAGCCGACGTTCACCTCTCACATCAGTGGCACGTGGTGCTCTGCAGTTTTCACGTTGGTTATTCGCAATGGTGCCATATGTTCAGTCACAATACACCTTCACCACAGCAGCATGCGAACAGTTCACAAACTGCACTGTGTCAGAAATACTACCACCCTTGTCCTGAGAGCAAATAATCATCCCTTTTTCCAACTTGGATAAATTGCTCCTTTTACCAATGACAGTAACAAGTGATATGTGTGCGGGCATCCTATCGCACACCTTATATACCTGTCAGCCAGCACGCGACATGTGATGTAGTTCATGAGCTACATGCTGACAATGTCAAATGTAGAAGGTGGTCATTATAATGTGACTGTGTACAGATGTAGCCTCCCTCATCATTGCAGTTTCTCTGCCTAAACAGAGTATTAGTCACGCCTAAGCTATAGCTCAAGTTGTTGAGTTGTTGCACGGACAGGCGCGTTGAGGCACGACAACATACACAGCATGCAATACACATCTTCACCACTGGGTGGCTAATGCTCCTCTAACCCAGTACTGTAGAGCGAATAGTGGCGGATGGATATATAAGCTCTGGCAAATGGCAAGTGACAACTGTAATGTTATACTGTACACACAGACCAATGGTCAGACGGAGAGAGTCCTAAAAAATAATAATAAATCAATAAATAAACATAGTGTATACAGACGCAAACTAATGTCTTAAAGCAATGGTCCGTTGATGTTAGGATATGTGAGTGTCCCAAGTCCCGTAGACAAATTAATACATAAAAATAGTGTATACAGATGCAAACTAATGTGCTAACACAATGGTCCATTGGCATTAGGGTTATGTGAGTGTCTAAGTCCTATAGACAGAGCAATAAATATAAATACTCTATACAGACGCAAACTATTGTGTTGAAGCAATGGTCCATTGGCGTTAGGGATATGTGAGCGTCCAAGTCTCATAGCCAATAAAGCATAAGCAAAAACAATGGGAAGGGATCACTGCTTACATTTACACATGAGCTTGAATCTATATCACCAGGCATCGTGGCCTAACGGTGAGGTGTGCATTCAATAGAATTATGCACACAGGAAAACACCAGTGTCCATAACTAACTGTCTGAGCATCTGCCACGCAAAATCCGTAGCACAGTACTGTACTTCATACAGTATAAACACTTCCTGTAATGTACATTTTTACAGTAGTATCAGCCCTTCATTTACATACTGTGTTTTCAATTTATTGACTGTAAGCTGGCCTCCCTGTTTGTGAAATGAGCAGTCTCCCAGGGGATGGGGGAATGGAGAAGGGGGAGGGGGGGGGGTTAACCAGTGGAGTGGGTAGCCTGCCTACAATACTGTGTGAACGCTGGGCTTCAGGGACGCTGTAGAAAATATTAATTCTCTGCTGGGACCCCAAAAAATAAACCAAGAAATCAATAAATAAAACAGTGTATACATATTCTATTATGTCAAAAAAAATATTTGGTAGGTTGGTCCATAAATACTGTATAAGTCAGTTTTCAAGCACACTTGCAACAAAGAAACACTTTTCAATACACTGTGACACTTAAAAAATGAAGAAGAAAAAACCCCTTTAATTGGAAAAAAAATGCTCCATGTACTGTAAATGTAATTTGTAATTTCTCTGACGTCCTAGTGGATGCTGGGAACTCCGTAAGGACCATGGGGAATAGCGGCTCCGCAGGAGACAGGGCACATCTAAAGAAAGCTTTAGGATCACCTGGTGTGCACTGGCTCCTCCCCCTATGACCCTCCTCCAAGCCTCAGTTAGATTTTCTGTGCCCGACGAGAAGGGTGCACACTAGGGGCTCTCCTGAGCTCTTTGTGAAAGTTTTAGTTTAGGTTTATTATTTTCAGTGAGACCTGCTGGCAACAGGCTCACTGCATCGAGGGACTAAGGGGAGAAGAAGCGAACTCACCTGCGTGCAGAGTGGATTGGGCTTCTTAGGCTACTGGACATTAGCTCCAGAGGGACGATCACAGGTTCAGCCTGGATGGGTCACCGGAGTCGCGCCGCCGGCCCCCTTACAGAGCCAGAAGAGCGAAGAGGTCCGGAAAAATCGGCGGCAGAAGACTTTCCTGTCTTCAGATAAAGGTAGGCGCACAGCACCGCAGCTGTGCGCCATTGCTCTCAGCACACTTCACACTCCGGTCACTGAGGGTGCAGGGCGCTGGGGGGGCAGCGCCCTGAGACGCAATAAATCGATAGAAAACCTTTTATGGCTAAAATAAATGCATCACATATAACTCCTGGGCTATATGGATGCATTTAACCCCTGCCAAAACATACAAGAAAACGGATGATAAGGACGCCGAGAAAGGGGCGGAGCCTATCTCCTCAGCACACTGGCGCCATTTTCCCTCACAGCTCAGTTGGAGGGAAGCTCCCTGGCTCTCCCCTGCAGTCATAAAAAAGAGAGGGGGGCACAAATTAGGCGCAGTATAAACAATACAGCAGCTATAAAGGGAAAAACACTTATATAAGGTTATCCCTGTATATATATAGCGCTCTGGTGTGTGCTGGCAAACTCTCCCTCTGTCTCCCCAAAGGGCTAGTGGGGTCCTGTCCTCTATCAGAGCATTCCCTGTGTGTGTGCTGTGTGTCGGTACGTTTGTGTCGACATGTATGAGGAGAAAAATGACGAGGAGACGGAGAAGAGTGTCTGTAATAGTGTTGTCACCCCCTGGGGGGTCGACACCTGAGTGGATGTACTGTTGAAATTGCGTGACAGTGTCAGCTTTGTATAAAAGACAGTGGTTGACATGAGACAGCCGGCTACTCAGCTTGTGCATGTCCAGACATCTCATACAGGGGCTCTAAAGCGCCCGTTACCTCAGATACAGACGCCGACACGGATACTGACTCCTGTGTCGACGGTGAAGAGACAACCGTGATTTCCAATAGGGCCACACATTGCATGATTGAGGCAATGGAAAAAGCTTACACTCTTCTGATAATATAAATACCACCAAAAAAAGGGGTATTATGTTTGGTGAGGAAAAACTTCCTGTAGTTTTCCTGAATCTGAGAAATAAAATGAGGTGTGTGATGATGCGTGGGTTTCCCCCCGATAACAATTGATAATTTCTAAAAAGTTATTGGCAGTATACCTTTTCCCGCCAGAGGTTAGGGTGCGTTGGGAAACACCCCCTAGGAGATGGCCGCCCTTAGGGATCCTGCTGATAGAAAGCAGGAGGGTATCCTAAAATGTATTTACACACATACTGGTGTTATACTGCGACCAGCAATCGCCTCAGCCTGGATGTGCAGTGCTGGGTTGGCGTGGTCGGATTCCCTGACTGGAAATTTGATATCCTAGATAAGGACAGTATATTATTGCCTATAGAGCAATTAAAAGATGCATTTCTATATATGCATGATGCACAGCGGAATATTTGCCGACTGGCATCAAGTATAAGTGCGTTGTCCAATTATACCAGTAAAGTGGTCAGGTGATGCGGATTCCAAACGGCATTTGGAAGTATTGCCTTAACAAAAAAGGGGATGTACCCCAGGTCGCCTCTCAAAATAAGACGCCGTATTATCAGGCGCAGTCCTGGTTGGCAAGCGGACAAAAGGGTTCCTCTTTTCTGCTCGTGACAGAGGGAGAGGAAAATGGCTGCAGAGATCAGCCAGTTCCAAGGAACAGAAACTCTTTTCCGCCTCTGCCAAGCCCTCAGTATGACGCTAGGGCTTTACAAGTTCAGGCACGGTGGGGTCCCGTTCTCAATGAATTTCAGTGCGCAGTGGGCTCACTCGCAAGTAGACCCCTGGATCCTTCAGGTAATAATTCAGGGGTACAAATTGGAATTCGAGACGTATCCCCCTCGCCGTTTCCAAAGGTCTGTTTTACCGACGTCTCCCGCTGACAGGGAGGCAGTTTTGGAAACCATTCACAAGCTGTATTCCCAGCAGGTGATAATCAAGATACCCCTCCTGCAACAGGGAACGGGGTATTATTCCACACTATTGTGGTACCGAAGCCAGACGGCTCGGTGAGACCGATTTTAAAATCTAAAATCTTTGAACACTTGCATACAGAGGTTCAAATTCAAAATTGAGTCACTCAGAGCAGTGATTGCAAACCTGGAAGAAGGGGACTACATGATGTCTCGGGACATCAAGGATGCTTACCTTCATGTCAAAATTTACCCTTCTCACCAAGGGTATTTCAGGTTATGGTACAGAACTGTCACTATCAGTTCGGACGCTGCCGTAGGGATGGTCCACGGCACCCCGGGTCTTTACCAAGGTAATGGCCGAAATGATATCCCTTCGAAGGAAGGAAATTTTAGTTATCCCTTACTTGGACGATTCCCTGATAAGGGTAAGATCCAGGGAACACTTGGAAGTCGGTGTAGCACTATCTCAGGTAGTGTTGCGGCAGCACGATTGGATTCTCAATATTCCAAAATCGCAGCTGGTTCCGACGACTTGTCTTCTGTTCCTAGGGATGATCCTGGACACAGTCCAGAAAGAAGGTGTTTCTCCCGGAGGAGAAAGCCAGGGAGTTATCCGAGCTAGTCAGGAACCTCCTAAAACCGAACCAAGTCTCAGTGCATCAATGCACAAGGGTTCTGGGTAAAAATGGTGGCTTCCTACGAAGCAATCCCATTCGGCAGATTCCACGCAAGACTTTCCAGTGGAACCTACTGGACAAATGGTCCGGGTCGCATCTTCAGATGCTTCAGCGGATAACCCTGTCACCGGGGTCAAGGGTATCCCTCCTGTGGTGGTTGCAGAGTGCTCATCTTCTAGAGGGCCGCAGATTCGGCATTCGGGACTGGGTCCTGGTGGCCACGGATGCCAGCCTGCGAGGCTGGGGAGCAGTCACACAGGGAAGGAATTTCCAGGGCTTATGGTCAAGCCTGGAGACATCTCTTCATATAAACATTCTGGAACTAAGGGCCATTTACAATGCCCTAAGTCAAGCGAAACCCCTGCTTCAGGGTCAGGCGGTATTGATCCAATCGGACAACATCACGTCAGTCGCCCACGTAAACAGACAGGGCGGCACGGGAAGCAGGGGGGCAATGGCAGAAGCTGCAAGGATTCTTCGCTGGGCGGAAGATCATGTGATAGCACTGTCAGCAGTGTTCATTCCGGGAGTGGACAACTGGGAAGCAGACTTCCTCAGCAGACACGATCTACACCCGGGAGAGTGGGGACTTCATCCAGAAGTCTTCCACATGATTGTGAACCGTTGGGAAAAACCAAAGGTGGATATGATGGCGTCCCGCCTCAACAAAAAACTGGACAGGTATTGCGCCAGGTCAAGAGACCCTCAGGCAATAGCTGTGGACGCTCTGGTAACACAGTGGGTGTTCCAGTCAGTGTATGTGTTCCCTCCTCTGCCTCTCATACCAAAAGTACTGAGAATTATACGGCAAAGGGGAGTAAGAACGATACTCGTGGCTCCGGATTGGCCAAGAAGAACTTGGTATCCGGAACTTCAAGAGATGCTCACGGACGAACCGTGGCCTCTACCTCTAAGAAAGGACCTGCTCCAGCAGGGGCCTTGTTTGTTCCAAGACTTACCGCGGCTGCGTTTGACGGCTTGGTGGTTGAACGCCGGATCCTGAAGGAAAAAGGCATTCCAGATGAAGTCATCCCTACCCTGGTCAAGGCCAGGAAGGACGTAACCGCAAAACATTATCACCGCATTTGGCGAAAATATGTTGCGTGGTGGGAGGCCAAGAAGGCCCCTACAGAGAAATTTCAACTGGGTCGTTTCCTCCATTTCCTGCAAACAGGACTGTCTATGGGCCTAACATTAGGGTCCATTAAGGTTCAATTTTCGGCCCTGTCGATTTTCTTCCAAAAGGAACTGGCTTCAGTGCCTGAAGTTCAGACATTTGGAAAAGGGGTACTGCATATACAGCCTCCTTTTGTGCCTCCAGTGGCACCTTGGGATCTCAATGTTGTGTTGAGTTTCCTAAAGTCACATTGGTTTGAACCACTCACCACTGTGGACTTAAAATATCTCACATGGAAGGTGACGATGCTGTTAGCCCTGGCTTCAGCCAGGCGTGTGTCAGAATTGGCGGCTTTATCATATAAAAGCCCTTATTTAATATTTCATTCTGACAGGGCAGAATTGAGGACTTGTCCTCAATTTCTACCTAAGGTGGTTTTCTGCATTTCACATGAAGCAACCTATTGTGGTACCTGCGGCTACTAAGGACTTGGAGGATTCCAAGTTGCTTGACGTGGTCAGGGCCCTGTAAATATATGTTTCCAGGACGGCTGGAGTCAGAAAATCTGACTCGCTGTTTATCCTGTATGCACCCAACAAACTGGGTGCTCCTGCTTCTAAGCAGACGATTGCTCGTTGGATTTGTAGTACAATTCAGCTTGCACATTCTGTGGCAGGCCTGCCACAGCCAAAAATCTTAAAATGCCCACTCCACAAGGAAGGTGGGCTCATCTTGGGCAGCTGCCCGAGGGGTCTCGGCTTTACAACTTTGCCGAGCAGTTACTTGGTCAGGAGCAAATACGTTTGTAAAATTCTACAAATTTGATACCCTGGCTGAGGAGGACCTGGAGTTCTCTCATTCGGTGCTGCAGAGTCATCCGCACTCTCCCGCCCGTTTGGGAGCTTTGGTATAATCCCCATGGTCCTTACGGAGTTCCCAGCATCCACTAGGATGTCAGAGAAAATAAGAATTTACTTACCGATAATTCTATTTCTCGTAGTCCGTAGTGGATGCTGGGCGCCCATCCCAAGTGCGGATTGTCTGCAATACTGGTACATAATTATTGTTACCAAAAAATTCGGGTTATTGTTGTAGTGAGCCATCTTTTATAGAGGCTTCTCTATTATCATGCTGTTAACTGGGTTCAGATCACAAGTTGTACAGTGTGATTGGTGTGGCTGGTATGAGTCTTACCCGGGATTCAAAATCCTTCCTTATTGTGTACGCTCGTCCGGGCACAGTATCCTAACTGAGGCTTGGAGGAGGGTCATAGGGGGAGGAGCCAGTGCACACCAGGTGATCCTAAAGCTTTCTTTAGATGTGCCCTGTCTCCTGCGGAGCCGCTATTCCCCATGGTCCTTACGGAGTTCCCAGCATCCACTACGGACTACGAGAAATAGAATTATCGGTAAGTAAATTCTTATTTTTTACATTATTTTCCACAGGAAATGTGTATTAGAGGCATGTAAATGTCACACAAGCAGTTCCTGCTTAATTCTACAGTATGATATGTGACATGCCTACAGTATAGTCTGTGTATAATTTCAAAATACTACACTTTTTTTTTTAAACACACAAATGCGTCACAGGGGCAAATGAATGTATGTTACTACTGTAAGTCACATAACCAGCTTACAGTGATTTAAATGATATGTGGCATGGCTATATTCAGTATGTACTGTAATTGCAACTGTACAGTACTGTACTGTATGTACTGTTATTACAGTAATGTATGTTATAGTGTACAGTATGGATGGAATACATTGTACTGTATCATAACATTTTGTATGCACATACTGTACTGTACAGTTGCTATTACTGTAGGTATGCTACTGTACATATAATTTTAAACAGCAGGAGCCCCATAGCCCCTGTGTGTTATAACTGGAGTAATGAGACGCATAAGTAGTGTTACCTTTAGACATGTAAAACCTATGCCTGTCGCTTGCTCCATCGATGTGGGCTTCCACAAAGCCCTGGTTCACACTTGGAAGCCATTTTGTTAACCTGCTAGGTGCTCGAGTCTGGCCTGCTACGTTGTACTGTACGTTGCCCAGAGTTCGCTTATCCCTATAGCCTCTGTGTGTTTTAACTAGCTTAATGAGATGCTCAAGCAGCATTGCCCTTAGACATGTAAAACCTGTGCCGTCGCTTGCTCCATCTTGTGGGCTTCCACAAAGCCATTTTGTTAACCCGCTTGGTGCTCGAGTCTGGCCTGCAACGGTGTATGTTGCCCAGAGCTCGCTTGTCCCCATAGTCTCTGTGTGTTTTAAGTTTAACTAGCGTAGAGACACACGTACAGCATTTCCCTGATACAAGGAAAACCTATGCCGTTGCTCGCTACATAGATGTGGGCTTCCATGAAAAACCCACTCGGTGATCGAGTCAGGCCTGCTACTACACTGTATGAATGTTAAAAAATTTTTTTAAATGTATAAAAAAAATGTAAAGAAAAAACAAAAAGGCATTCGAACTGTGGGAATCGAGACCGGGACTATGAGCATGGGCCGCTGCATGCCTCACTGTTAGGCCATGATGCCTGGTAATAGAGACACTAGCTCATGTGTAAATATAAGCAGTGATCCATTCTCATTGGTTTTGGTTATGGTGTATTGGCTATGGGACTTGGACGCTCACATATCCCTAACGTCAATGGACCATAGCTTTAACACTTTAGTTTTCAACTGTATACACTATTTTTATTTATTGATTTGTTTACGGGACTTGGTTGCTCACATATCCCTAACGTCAATGGGCCATTGCTTTAACACGTTAGTTTGCATCTGTATACACTATTTTTATTTATTGATTTGTCTACAGGAGTATGGGGGTAATTCTGATCTGATCGCTGCTGTGCATTTTTCAGGTCCTAACTGTACATGCATATGCACTGCAATATGCATGTGCGTCGGACAACAACGGGCATTGCCGGTCAGCGACGGGATGGTGCGAAAAAATCCAATCGCACCAGCTTTCACAAGGTGATTGACAGGAAGAGGCCGTTTGTGGGTGGCAACTGAGCGTTTACAGGGAGTGTCTGGAAAAAAGCAGGCGTGTCCAAGCATTTTCAGGGAGGGTGTCTGACGTCAGCTCCGACCCGATTAGCCTGTTGTGATCGCACTGGAGGAGTAAGTCTTGGGTTGCGTACAGACTAAACACAGTGGATTTCAGCAGCTCGGCGTACACATAGGATCAAACACTTGCACTGCGAATTTACACTCCCCTTGGAGGCGGCGACTATCTGATCGCAGGACAGCAAAATTAGCAGCCCAGCGACCAGATCTGAATTACCCCCTATATACGTTGCCCAGAGCTCACTTATCCCCATTGCCCCTGTGTTTTAAATAGCGTAATGAGACGCACGTACAGCAGTGCCCATACACAGAACTGTACAGTAAAGTAGTTCTTGCATTATAGTGTATTTCAATGGAGACCACACGCATGCGCAATGGTGATTTTAAAAAGCGATATCTGGTGGATGATCGCTGGTATTACACTCACCGGTAACGCCAAACAACATATTAAGCTCTGTGCGCCTCCCTACGACTAGACACGCTGCCTTGCGCCCAGGCACGCTGCGACTCTGTGATTGGGACCAGCGCCATAGATAGCATATATAAGCAAGGCTCCATCTGTATATTTAAATCATGAAATCCAAGACAGGTGCCTTCAATTATGACTCACACCTATCTAATAATGTATACAGCACAAATGAATTTAACTAAAATGACATACAGATGTGTCCTCATACAGCACACTTCAATACGCCATATAGCGATAGACACCGCAGCCTGAATGAGCCTAACTGCAACTTTTTCTTTCATTTGTGCATCTTAAACACTACTCAGTATGCTCCAGAGACGCCTGGCTGCACAGGAATTAGTTGTAAGCATGCACAAAGTCGCATGATGAAGCACAAAGGTGCATCATAGCTGCATCATAGCGCTTCATATACAGATTCAGACTCATTCAAATTTCACACACAGATATACAAATGTCGCACATCACATTGATCAGGGCAATCTAGCTAAGTGTCTTTTGATGCTTCCAGTTGTTTTATTAGTGTGAATAAAACGCTCAGCACTTCTGAGTCACACAGGACCTGGCATGCAGAGTGGGGGCTGTTTGGTGCGACTGTGGCCGCGGTGTATGAGGACACATCTCAACCCACTATGGTACTATTAGGGTAACTCCAGGGGCGTATCTAGAGAGGAGGGGACCCGTGTGCAGTCTCCGGGTGTGGGCCCCCTCCTCTCCCATCCCATAGCCGGCAGCAGCGCTGTTAGTGCTCTGTCTGAGTGCTAGGGACACTGGCACAGTGCCAGAGTCTACAGCGCGTCCGCAAGTCTCCGAAAAAATGGCACGGTGGCCATTTTTTCGGAGACCTGCGCATGAGCTGTAGACTCTGGAACTGTGCCAGAGTCTCTAGTGCTCAGACAGAGCACTAACAGCGCTGCTGGGACGGCCGGCAACAGGACTCGGTAGAAGAAGGGACCCATACCCAGACACCAGAAAGATAAGTATATAGAAAAATGGGTGCAGTGTGTGTGGTGGGGGCCTCCTCTGGACCCAGGGGCCCGTGTGCACCGCGCACACTACACCCATTATAGATACACCAGTGGGTTACTCTAATGTTATGACTACTGTAGGATTTATCTTCACCTCCACTGTATTACCTCTCACGAAGAAACCCCTTATAGGTTACTTCTAACTATCTGCAAGGGCAGCAGTGACAAAGGCTGTAACAAAAGCAGAACACACAGTATAGTCAGGGGCTAGATATAAATAACAGTACTTGGATCAGAAACCCTGAACAACAAACATCAAAGGTTATGCAGGGCAAGGCCGAAACTAGGATTTTTGTCAACCGGGGCAAGGCAGAAAATTGGCGCCCCCCTTCCAAAAAAACAAACAAAAACAACTAGACTAAACAAACAGACTAAAATAATCATATTATCAAAAAATGCAAAAAAAGAGGATACTATTGGACAATATTCCCCTTTGTGCCTCAAATACCCTATGCGTCACATGCCCCGCCAGCGTGTTCAACTACATGCTCCTTTGTGTGTCCCCATACATTGCACTATATCATAACACTTCATCACTGCACTACATTCCCCTATCCCCTATCCACTGCACTACATCACTATACTACATCCCTTACACCCTGAACTACATCACTACACTACATGCCCCTATGCACTGCACTACATAAACTATATGCTACACTACATCACTACACTACATCCCCTTATATGCTACACCACATCAGTGCACTACGTGCCCCTATATACTGCAATACATTACTTCACTACATACCCTATAAGCTACACCAAATCCCCTCATCTGGGAGACAAAGTGGAGGTTGATACTTCTAACTGGGAGCACAGTGCGCTTCTATAGCTTGTATAGTGCACTGCACGCTAGTCGCAGCACTGCATGGCAAAGAAGAGAGTTTAAGACAGTAGCTGGCATAGGAGAGATCCCAGGTACTGGAGCTCACCTGCACAGCGCCGGAGCCAGCTGCGGGCAGACAGGTGGGTCAGAAACATTGTCCTGGGAGCTGTCTGCTTTCTTACAGGAGCAGCACAGCACTGCCGGTTTAAAAAAAAAAAAACCTGCTCCTCTGTAACTCCTTGGCGCCCCCTCAAATCCTGCACCCGGGGCGCATGCCCCCTTAGCCCCCCCCCCAGTTACGTCTTTTCATATGGGACACATGAGTACAAGGGCCTGAGGGTACCCTCTTTCCAAGGGTACCAGATTTTTTAAAATCGGCCCAGGAGAACTGGAGGTATCCGATGTCAAAGCAGCGATCCCCATCCGAGCCTGTTAATTGCTCTTCCCAGCCAGATATCTCGGGTTCTTTCTGACATTTTTCTGAGGGTATTCGCCAAAAGCTGGGACTCTCCCCTTTCGGTGGACACTAGCAGCTTGTCTCTACTATGCTTAGAACCAGAGATATCAGCCTTCCAGCAGCTGGTCCCTGCTCTAGCTACACACGCCTAAAATGCAGTTTTATATTTTCATTGGTGGATTGCTCTGGCTCCTGAACTCTGATCCCCAAGTACCCAGCACCTCCTGAAAGGTGAGACTCTCTAGTTTTTTTGTTCCATTCAAAGCTAAGAAATCTATTTTCAGGAACTTGAGATATATGCAGTCAAGCAAGCTGCCCTCCCACCAGAAAATGATGAATATTAAGCCAGTCCACTATCCACCCCTCCCCTATGTAACTAACACCCCCTACCACCCTGGAAGTTATGTACCAGGGCCCCTTCATTCAGCACAATGCCCCCTTCTACAGTTTAGTGTTCTCCCTCCCACCTCATCTCCCACCACCTGTGCAGTAAAGGAGTAATTAGCAGAAATGACTGCTCCAGGTCTTACATGCTGAGCGGAAGATAGAACACCCCCTACCGCTCGCTGGACATCAAAGCTGCCACTGATAGCTCCCCCTACCTCTACCGCTGGAGGACGGGTAGGGGCCCCAGTGCATTCCTGTGTCCAGGGGCCTACACTGCTGTTAAGACGGCCCTGAGGCTATGCAGTCTTAATGTCAACACCAGTATGTCTATAGGTATAATGTTGACATACAGTACATGTAGTTAAAATGTCAACATCGCTGTTAAGGTGAGGGTTAGGGTTAGGATTAGCATTAGAGTTAGGGGTTAGATTAGGGTTAGCATTTTGGTTAGGGTTAAGGTTAGCAATAGGGTTAGTGTTAGGCATACATTAAAAATACATTGTCAACATTGCGAACATGTCAACATATCAGTAGTGACGACACGCTCAGTGGGGGATATTCAATTGTTTGAAAAGTCAGTTGGGTGTCTGTTTTTTCCTAATAGACAGGAAAAAAACTGACACGCAACCGACTTTTCAAACATTTGAATTCCCCCCAGTATGTTAACATGTTGTCTGGGGCTGATTGTGATTTGTAGTTCAAAGCTTCCAAACTTTAAGAAGCAGAGGATTTAATGGGTAGTAAGGTCAATGTGGTAAGTATGTAGGGTACACTGTAGTTGCACACTGTTGATATGGTTGGGGGAGGGGAGTGGGGGGGGGGGGGTTTCTTCCAGGGGTCCACTGTCTGACCTGTGACTGCGCTTAATGATATGTTTAATTAACTTATGAGGATGCTTGGGGACCAGTATTTGACAGGGGAAGTTGAATTAATTGGAATTGTGTGAGACATCACAGTGATAAGGGAGATCAGGTTGAAGACTACAACTATAAGTTTCAAAGTTTAGAGCAGCTTCATCAGAGTGTATTATATGATTTCTGCTGCACTTTAGTGAGACTTATTAAATGGCATATGACAGGTAGCTCAATCATACTGCACTCTTAAACTATCTAAAAAAAAAACCACACAGATATCAGATTGTGATATTAAAAATTGGTCGGCCTGTTTATTTAAAATGATCATGAATAAACTATAAAATGGTATCAACAGAAAGAAACAGGCTGCCGACCGGACCAACAAAATACTTGCAGGGCCAATTTATTCAATGGCAAGAACATAAGTCTCCAATTCCCACACCAAATACACTACCTGCTATAAGGAGTGTATTTAGGGGTCCGAGCACCCCTGGCAAAGTAAAGGACTGGTGTCCCCCCCCCCCCCCCCCCCCCCATATTTGAAGTAGGGAAGGCACGTGTTCCAAAAAAAGGGGCATGGCCACTCAATAGTACCCCAATTCAAATTACACCACAATAGTGTGCCTTACTCACATTACACAGCTCAGTAATGTACAGTACATTATTCACGTTATGCTACACAGTAGTATTAGGGCCGTCTCTAGAGAAGAGGGGACCCGTGTGCAGACTCCGTGTTTGGGCGCCCTCCTCTCTTGCACAGTGCCAGAGTCTACAGCGCATACGCAGGACTCAGAAAAATGGCCACGTGCCATTTTTTCGAAGTCCTACGCATGCGCTGTAGAATCTGGCACTGTGCCAGAGTCTCTAGTGCTCAGTTCGCTAGCAGCGGCGGTGACAGCTACAGGGGAGGAGGGGGCCCACACACAGTCAGTGATGGACTCTGGAAACGTAAGTATAGGAGAAATGGGTGCAGTGTGTGCAGTGTGGGCCCCTGTGGACTCAGGGGCCCATGTGCACTGCACACACTGCACCCATTATGGATACGCCACTGAGTATTACCCCTTATACACATTATGCCACACAGTAGTGCTCATATATATGGGAAGGCATGCAAGCTCCTGGGAAAGTGGGCGTGGCCTCATTATGTTATATTATGATATCAAACTATAAATATATAATCACACCCACTACACATGCACACACACAATTAGCAGCCTTACACACAAAACAGTAGTTCTCCTTACACATAGTGTCCCAAGTATAGTGTCAGATGCACATAATGTCCCCCAGTATAGTGCCAGTTACACATAATGACCCCAGTAGTGCGGTGCCATATACACATAATTGCTCTGAGTATAGTGCCAAATACACATATGCCCCCACAATGCCAGATACACATACAGTATGCTCCCACAGTACCAGACACTCATATGCCCCCACAGTGCTGGACACTCAAATGCCCCAACAGTGCCAGATACACATATGCCCCCACAGTGCCAGATACACGTATGCCCCCACAGTGCCAGATACATGTATGCCCCCACAGTGCCAGATACACATATGCCCCCACAGTGCCAGATACACTTATGCCCCCACAGTGCCAGATACACATATGCCCCCACAGTGCCAGATACACATATGCCCCCACAGTGCCAGATACACGTATGCCCCCACAGTGCCAGATACACGTATGCCCCCACAGTGCCAGATACACGTATGCCCCCACAGTGCCAGATACACGTATGCCCCCACAGTGCCAGATACACGTATGCCCCCACAGTGCCAGATACACGTATGCCCCCACAGTGCCAGATACATGTATGCCCCCACAGTGCCAGACACACATATTCCCCCACAGTGCCAGACACACATCTTCCCCATGTTGATTTTACTATTAAAGGCAGCACTTTTAAGTTTATTCACTTTTAGAGGTGGCAGCTATCCCCCCACCCCCATGTAGTTCCTCAACAGCAGGGATGCCCATTAATGATCAAAGAATGCAGCAACAGCCACTATAATTGGCACCGGGGTCCAGCACCACACCACAATACAGACAAGAAACTCTACATACTGTAAACTACACCTCCCAGCAGCCGCTGCTGCATGCTGTGATCGTTACTGGGCATCCATGCTGAACTACACGGGGGTGGGGGGATAGCTGCTGCCTCTAAAAGTGAATCTATAGTACCTACTGCCCGTGGGTGGCACCTCTGGATGGCGCCTCTCCTCGACTGGCGCCCCTGGTGAGTGCCATCCTGGCCAATAGGAAGATACACCCCTGCCTGCTATGTTAGAAAACCAAGGCAGATGACCCCAGTAAAAAAAGCAAATATACTGGCCCCATGGCTGCTGTTCTTTCCTGACGAAAAGGATGATGTAAGGAGGAAAACACAGGGAGGGAGGGCAATTAACTGAAAAAAGGCAGAACACTTCCTGGAAACAGCATAACACTTCCTGGAAACAGCATCATAACACTTCCTGGAAACAGCATCATAACACTTCCTGGAAACAGCATAAAAAGGCCAAAGTCCCACACTCCAATTGCCCATAGACCAAACCATTGGCTAACAGCAAAACTAAAATTATCCCTTTAACCACAAAGCAAGAGAAGCTCCTTCCGTTTCTAGCTTAGGGGTTTAAGGTCCGTCGTTCACAAGGCATGCCCTGCGGCCTGCGTCATCAATATATGTGTGAGAATCCTTGACATTGGATCATGAGCTAAAATGTTTTGATCAAAATATGATTTGAGCTACTGTAGTAGATGAGATATAGAATAGTAAGGACAAAAACTGACAGTTCTTTTTTTTCTTTTTCTTCCTTGATATTGATACCCACTGTGTCTAAAAATAATGAATTAGCTCCACACAGTGGCACCAAGAGAGGGGGGGAGTGGGTACAAATTACCTGGGCACAGGTTTTATATAGTAGCCCAGTGGTGGCCCAGGTCCACTATCCTTTAGATTAGGCCATGCCCCCTGAAAAGTACCTGGGCCCAACCTAGATCTCTACTGCCCTGGCTGGGAGACATGCCATCTTCCTGTGAGTGGGTTCTTCTGATGTTCTAGATACGCCCCCAAAGAGGAGTGGCGATGCCCTCAGCATGCTGTGGTCACACCCCTTCCAGTGGGGGCAGAGGGGCCTTGGAAGTTGTTGTACCGGGGCTCAGGATTTATCTTGGCAGCCCTGACTTCTCCCACCTATACTGCCCACATTACTATACCCTCACAGCTCTCCCAATCTCTAATCTGTTTCAGCTGTGCCCTCTTCAATTAGAAAGTAAGCTCTTATGAACAGGGCCCTCCGAACTGTTCAGTTTCATGTCTGCATTTATTTTGTCTGCCTTTTTGTCCTGTGAATTGAAATATGTATCTCTTCATCCTCTGGGAATACACATTGCTACTGCATAATTATTTTTATTTTACATACATTTCTAAATAATGTAAGGCTCTAATCAAAGCAATCAATTCAGTTACAAAGATACTGATACAAGTACTAATAAAATGAGTGTTAGTCGTTCTAACCACATAAGACGTTTTAGGTCAACACTTAAAAATGCTGACAGCCAAATGAACATGGTGATAAAATATATTAAGACATTTTAAAAAATCATCAACAGTGTAACACAATGACACACATGATTTATTTCAATATTACACAGTCTTCAGAATATCTCAAGTTCCTGTCTAAAGCCACTAGCTCCGCTATAAACATTTGCCTTTATTAAGTTCCCATTAGTATGATATGCATTATTAAGTAATGCCATTATTTTATTACTTTACCGATTTAATGTTTTATTGTATAAATGTAATAAGTTAGATATTGCGGTCCATTAGTGATTATACGTGTGTGCCACCTACAGTCTGAAAATACATTTGCAGATGAGAACATTATAGGAAAGGAAAATATCTTTATCCTTAAATTAAAATGTTTGGCAAAATTATGATTAGATTATACTTGACAAAAGTATATATGTTGTTTTTTATGTTTATTAAGCCTATGGGGGTAATTCCAAGTTGATCGCAGCAAGATTTTTGTTAGCAGTTGGGCAAAACCATGTGCACTGCAGGGGAGGCAGATATAACATGTGCAGAGGGAGTTAGATTTGGGTGGGGTGTGTTCAATCTGCAATCTAATTTGCAGTGTAAAAATAAAGCAGCCAGTATTTACCATGCACAGAAATAAAATAACCCACCCAAATCTAACTCTCTCTGCACATGTTATATCTGCCTCCCCTGCAGTGCACATGGGCCCTCATTCCGAGTTGTTCGCTCGGTAAAAATCTTCGCATCGCAGCGATTTTCAGCTTAATGCGCATGCGCAATGTTCGCACTGCGACTGCGCCAAGTAAATTTGCTATGCACTTAGTAATTTTACTCACGGCATTTTCTTCGTTCTGGCGATCGTAATGTGATTGACAGGAAATGGGTGTTACTGGGCGGAAACAGGCCGTTTTATGGGCGTGTGGGAAAAAACGCTACCGTTTCCGGAAAAAACGCAGGAGTGGCCGGAGAAACGGAGGAGTGTCTGGGCGAACGCTGGGAGTGTTTGTGACGTCAAACCAGGAACGACAAGCACTGAACTGATCGCAGATGCCGAGTAAGTCTGAAGCTACTCAGAAACTGCTACGAGGTGTGTAATCGCAATATTGCGAATACATCGTTCGCAATTTTAAGATGCTAAGATTCACTCCCAGTAGGCGGCGGCTTAGCGTGAGCAACTCTGCTAAAATCGCCTTGCGAGCGAACAACTCGGAATGAGGGCCATGGTTTTGCCCAATTGCTAAAAAAACTTGCTGCTGCGATCATGTGGAGATGTGTCCGGTCCCCCGAGACACATCCCTTCAGCAGCACGCAGGGGATCTGTGTCCCCTGCGGAAGTGTGTGCGGGGCAGCGCTGGGGCAGTTGGTCTGCCCCCAGCGTTTGTCCGTGGGCAGGAGCGGCGGGTGTCCGGGGCAGGGATTACCCTCTTCCCTGCACCGGACCGGAGGCTGCTGGAGGATTCAAATGTTGGCGCCCTCCGGGAGCCAATCGCGGCTCCCCGGAGCGGCAGCTAGTCATAGAGGGACGCGGCGAGCCAATCGGCGCTCGCCGCGTCATAGGCCCCGCCCCCGGCGTCTGACGTCAGACGCCGGGCGGGAGCCGAAGAGACCGCGCGCGCGGAAGAGCGTGGAGAAGAAAGAAGAAGACGGGCGGGAACAGCGAGGACGGTCGTCGGCGCGCCGGAGCGCAGAAGATCCCGGCGGCGCGAGGAAGAAGACGGAGCTCGGGTGGCCGCGGAAGAGGCCTGAAGACTCCAGCCCTGGGAAAGAAGATGTCCAGCGGCGGCTGGACGCGGCGATGCGACGGCGGCGCCGCTGGCCAGGACGGGCCAGCGGCCGAAGAGGGCACCGAAGATCCCTGGAGCAGGTGAGGCCTCAGTGAGGCAACTTCACCCCCTCCCTTTTCCTCCCTCGACCACCAGGGACGGGCATTAGGCCCGAGGGCACAAGCCAGGCACTAGGCCTGTGGCACAGGTAGGAGAGAGATAAGGTGACCCTGGGCACAAGGCCCAGGTCACCCAACGGGCAGCAAGTTAGGCGGGCGCTAGGCCCGTGGGCGAAGTCAGGCCTCCGGCCTGAGCGTAGTCAGGGGGCGCTAGGCCCAGCGAGTAAGTACCCCCCCCCCCCCCAAGGTGAATAAAGGTGGCACTGGGCACAAGGCTCGGGCCACCCGGAGGTGTTTAGGTGGGCAGGCCGTGTGGCACCCACCCCCTTCCAGCGGCAGGTAGGGATTTAAAGGGACAACACCGTGTGATCTTGCATTCTGATATTGTGATGTATGTTGTTACCGTGCAGGGCAAATTGTCTGTGTTTGCATAGTTTTGTTGCACCACACCCACAGAGCTAGTTTGAGGGCACTGCCGTTGTAGTTATTAGAGGGTGTGACACTAGGTTAGAGTTAGGCCCTGCACAGCTGTTTCTCTTTGCCTCCTTACAGGGACCTGTAAGTGGAGAAGATCGGAGTGCAAGACTTGTGACGGTGAGTAGCATCCGTGTACGTTTGTCCCTTGTCTGTCCCCGAGCGCCGGAGTCAGGATTGCTCACGGACGTGAGAATCCCTTTCATCACACTACGTGCGAGAGCGCGAGTGTGTGAAAGCTGGGTGGCTGAGGCTTTGTGCCAGTGATGACCTTTCACCCAACCGGTGAAGGTCGCGGTCACCCCTGGGGTATCCCCTGTTCCAGTGGAAGAAGGGTCGATACCCCTTTAAGGTAAACCATTCTCTCCTCAGCTCGGTCGTCGGTCAGCTCCGAGAGGGAATCGCCGTGTCCGGATCCGACTGAAGATTTCCAGGTCCGTTGGAGGTTCCGGTACCTGAAGGTGAGAGAGAGCGGCGCCTGGTGAGTACAGAGTCTACACCTGCACGGCAGCAGGCACCACCACACAGCAGCCGCACCTCTCACACTTGGCGTAGTCGGCAGGATCAAAGAGACCGGATCACGGACACGATGTGGAACGCCACCAAGAAGACCTCCCTGCGGACGGCTCCGGAGAAGACTCACCCCCGGATGTGTGCGGACCAGAGCGACTGGGTGACAGTGTCTGGGGCAGACATCCTGAAGATGGTGCAGCGGTCGATCCAGCGTGGAAAAGAAGAGCGCCGGGAGAAGGGGCGCAAGAAGGCCGCTGTGACGCCCTGCAAGAAATGTCGGCAAACAGGGCACTTTGCCAGCGAGTGTACTTGGCGAGAGACGTCCCCAAAGAAGGTGGTCCAGGAAGCGGACCGAAGACGTCAGAAGGGCCAAGCGAAGAAGGAGTCCTGGTGTTTGCTCTGCGGAAACTACGGGCATGAGCACAACAGTTGTCCTTGGGACGAAGAGTTGAGCGAAGACGAGGTTGATTCCCGGTGTGAAAGCTGTGGAGATCCCCGACATCGGCTCCTGGAATGTCCTTGGACGGAAGACAGGACGGACTACGAGGCCACGGTGAAGCAGATGACGGAGTCTCGTCAGCAGCTTTGGGACCGGGTGGCTGCAGAGCCTGTGTGTGCGCTCTGCGAGGCGAGAGGACATGCGCTTCCCGATTGTCCGTGGAATGAAGACCGGATGATTGCAGATGGTCGCGCCCAGAGATGGGGGGAGGAAATCAGGGAAATGGAGCGGAAGGCCTTGCTTGAAGTTAATTCGCAGGTGCCCATTTCCTCTGAGCCGGAACCAACGGGTGAAGATTCCCCAGTGAAGGAGGTGGACCAGGAACCCGTCTTGGAGAAGGTGGCAGTGGCCCTCCCTTGTTGGAAGTGTCGGCGACCAGGACATGCGGCCAGTGAGTGCCCCTGGGAAGATGCCGCGGACCTACTCTGTCCCAAGAAAGTGACCCCAGTAAGGCAGAATCCTTTCCCGCATCAGACGGAGGTGGACGACTGGGAGGTGAAGAGACCACGCTGCGAAGAAAAGCGTGAAGACCCAGTGACTGAGACGTCCGGAATCTCCCCGCGATGGAACCGTCCACGACCAGGACGTGCGGAACAGGAGTGTCCTGGGTACCAAGAGATGCCAGCGGAAGCGAAGGAGTACGCTGAGGAAGTAAAGAATCCAGCGGAAGCGAAGGAGTACGCTGAGGAAACAGAGGTGCCAGCGGAAAGGACTAAGTACGCTGAGGAGGAAAATAATACCCCAGTCCAGATATCGGAGGAAGACTCGGACTACGGTGAGCTGTCCGCCGACGAATCCCTCCCAGAACAGATGGAGGACGACTCTGGCATCGGAAGCGCCGACGAGAGTGACTGGCAGGATCGGGTGGAGTCATGCTCCCAGTTGAATGCCCTCCGTGAAGAGGAGGAGATAGTCCTGGAGCAAGAGTACCTGCCGGGAGTGCCGAAATGGACGGATGTACGGGGACAGGATCGTGATGCCGTGGGAGGACCCGTTCCAGAGGAAGACACAGGACCTTTGGAGATGCCCACGAGGAAATGCAACATATGGTGGCTGTTGCCCGGGAGGAAACGGATGCCCCGGAGGATTCCGCTGTTGGGTGGTGGTCGATACCACACCCGGAAGACAGGGACAAAGCCACAGACGATATCGGAGGTCAAGAGTGGGTGACTGTTGTCCCCGTGGAGGAAGATTCCCCTTGGTGGCCAACGTCGAGCGACCGTGAGGAGGTGCCACTCCCCCAGAGGATCCGCCGATGGAGGTCAGGACGTAAGAGGAACCCGGAGCTGGAGGTGGAAGGATGTGGGGTCACAGCCTGTCCAGGCTGGACCCTTGAACACAACCTCGCCGGAGGGACCTCGGAATTCCCTGACCCGCGGACAATGGACGGCGTGGAGATCTTTGTAGGGACTACAAAGGAAAAAGGGGGGGGAAATGTGGAGATGTGTCCGGTCCCCCGAGACACATCCCTTCAGCAGCACGCAGGGGATCTGTGTCCCCTGCGGAAGTGTGTGCGGGGCAGCGCTGGGGCAGTTGGTCTGCCCCCAGCGTTTGTCCGTGGGCAGGAGCGGCGGGTGTCCGGGGGCAGGGATTACCCTCTTCCCTGCACCGGACCGGAGGCTGCTGGAGGATTCAAATGTTGGCGCCCTCCGGGAGCCAATCGCGGCTCCCAGGGCGGCAGCCAGTCAGAGAGGGACGCGGCGAGCCAATCGGCGCTCGCCGCGTCATAGGCCCTGCCCCCGGCGTCTGACGTCAGACGCCGGGCGGGAGCCGAAGAGAGACCGCGCGCGCGGAAGAGCGCGGAGAAGAAAGAAGAAGACGGGCGGGAACAGCGAGGACGGTCGTCGGCGCGCCGGAGCGCAGAAGATCCCGGCGGCCGCGAGGAAGAAGACGGAGCTCGGGTGGGCCGCGGAAGAGGCCTGAAGACTCCAGCCCTGGGAAAGAAGATGTCCAGCGGCGGCTGGACGCGGCGATGCGACGGCGGCGCCGCTGGCCAGGACGGGCCAGCGGCCGAAGAGGGCACCGAAGGATCCCTGGAGCAGGTGAGGCCTCAGTGAGGCAACTTCACCCCCTCCCTTTTCCTCCCTCGACCACCAGGGACGGGCATTAGGCCCGAGGGCACAAGCCAGGCACTAGGCCTGTGGCACAGGTAGGAGAGTGGGGGCCATTTTCTGATTAGGTGGTTTGGGCATTAGGCCTAAGCCACCCTCTCCCGTTGGCACCAGTTAGGCGGGCACTAGGCCCGGGGGCATATCAGGCACTAGGCCTGTGGGGCATTAGAGGGCGCTAGGCCCTAGTGTATTTTGGCCAAGTAGGTGCAGATAAGGTGACCCTGGGCACAAGGCCCAGGTCACCCAATGGGCAGCAAGTTAGGTGGGCGCTAGGCCCGTGGGCGAAGTCAGGCCTCCGGCCTGAGCGTAGTCAGGGGGCGCTAGGCCCAGCGAGTAAGTACCCCCCCCCCAAGGTGAATAAAGGTGGCACTGGGCACTAGGCTCGGGCCACCCGGAGGTGTTTAGGTGGGCAGGCCGTGTGGCACCCACCCCCTTCCAGCGGCAGGTAGGGATTTAAAGGGACAACACCGTGTGATCTTGCATTCTGATATTGTGATGTATGTTGTTACCGTGCAGGGCAAATTGTCTGTGTTTGCATAGTTTTGTTGCACCACACCCACAGAGCTAGTTTGAGGGCTCTGCCGTTGTAGTTAGTAGAGGGTGTGACACTAGGTTAGAGTTAGGCCCTGCACGGCTGTTTCTCTTTGCCTCCTTACAGGGACCTGTAAGTGGAGAAGATCGGAGTGCAAGACTTGTGACGGTGAGTAGCATCTGTGTACGTTTGTCCCTTGTCTGTCCCCGAGCGCCGGAGTCAGGATTGCTCACGGACGTGAGAATCCCTTTCATCACACTACGTGCGAGAGCGCAAGTGTGTGAAAGTTGGGTGGCTGAGGCTTTGTGCCAGTGATGACCTTTCACCCAACCGGTGAAGGTCGCGGTCACCCCTGGGGTATCCCCTGTTCCAGTGGAAGAAGGGTCGATACCCCTTTAAGGTAAACCATTCTCTCCTCAGCTCGGTCGTCGGTCAGCTCCGAGAGGGAATCGCCGTGTCCGGATCCGACTGAAGATTTCCAGGTCCGTTGGAGGTTCCGGTACCTGAAGGTGAGAGAGAGCGGCGCCTGGTGAGTACAGAGTCTACACCTGCACGGCATCAGGCACCACCACACAGCAGCCGCACCTCTCACAATCAACTCAGAATTACCCCCTATGTGTCTATTCATACAGAGGAATGTATGGGTTTGTGAGGCAAAGTGGCACCCATTGCAGGGTCAGTAATGTTTGAATGGCTTGATGGTCAGTCCTGGAACAAAATTAGGTACATACATATCATGAGAAATACATGGTAATAACCTGGGTTCTCAGCACTGTCCTCTCTCTCCCTGTTCGATGTATGGGGGGAAGGGTGAGCGATCGCACATCCCCACCGCCCATCGGTCCTCACCCACTTCGTGGTCGCATAGAATCTATATTTTTAAAAATATATTTCCTAAGGAGGGGGGTGGCACAGCCGTCTACACCCCTGCTCACAAGTATAGATGTGACCCTCTGTATCTGGGATGTGAGTGCACTTAACTGCAAAATAATGGTGTGCGGGCATAGACGCTAGTGTAGGAACTTGCAAAAGTTGGGATACCTTGACGATGGTCGGCAAACTTAAGTGTTTTGATCAAAATAAGAACAAAATCCCTATGCTTTTTTTCAGTGGTTGCACTGGGGTCGGTGACACGTGATGCAGTCAATACCCCCCCCGCTTTCCTGAAAAGGGGTGTGGCTTTTTTTAAAGGGGTGTGGCCTCATGGTAGAACCTCTTTACATCACTATGGGAGCATGGCCTTGCAGTAAGCTCCCTGGTCACATCAGCCTGAGGGCTGCCTTCGGAGACTGTCTGCACTGCCGACTCCTTCTCAGTGACAGGAGCTTGATGCTGCAAGATAATAGTCACACTGAAACAGCCAGCTCCCAATCACTGAGGGAAAGCCAGCATTTTGATGTCACCCCCTGGAAGGGTGACACCTGGGTATGGTCCCCAACTCCCTTGTGGCACCTCTGCTTTCATTTGCTAGATACACACAAAATTGTAGCAAATTTTTGTTAGCACCAATCGCAAAAATCTTTCTGTTTTGTATACATATATGGCATTAATACTAAGCACAGTATATACATTTTTCTCTTTATCTATGAGGCCTGACATTGGTATTCCTAAAGAAAACATTTCTTCAAGATAGTAATGTATGTTGTGTAGTGCATTATTTTCACACAACAGCAATAGTGGCAGGGTCTAGAATTCATGCATTTACCATTTGATCTAAATATACCATGTCTCATCACTGAGCTTTGTAATTTTAAGAAACACAAGGTATTTCTGTTTTAACAGTTAGCCAAACACACATATGCTTAGTGACAGTGAGAACAGGAATACTTTACCAAAATGCAACTTGAAATTTGATAACTGCTCTCTCCAATTAGTAATGTCATCCAGGTGCATGAAAGGGGGGTTACTCTGAACAAGAAACAAAAATCAGGTATCCCCCAGCACTCAGGATGACATCAGCAACAGGATTTGAAACTACATGGTGGTAGATAAATCAGAGATCTCAGTTGCATAGCTTTGCAAAAATATAATAAACCCCCAGGCCATCTTCAAATTGTAACTTGTAACCCTAACTATTAGGGGGTATTCAATAAGCCGCGGGGGTTTACCCCATGACTACTTGCCTGCAAAATCCCTGTGATGTGGGGAAAGGCTGTTCAATTAAATAGCCTTTCCCGCCCCGCAAAATAGGGATTCATGCAAGGAAAACCACTGATTCTGCATAAACTGTGGAACCAGTGTTTTTTTTTCACACACATGACCTGATTTTGGAAGGGGTGGAGGGGGTTACGTGAACTTTTTAGTTCAGTCTGTCTCCAGGGGAACTCGCTCGCAGGGGAAACCCCACTAATTGAGTAAGTCCATTGCGGCAATTAGCAGTGGGGGGTTAGATATACAGTACCTACATACCTCCCAACATGACCCTCTCCAGGAGGGACAGAATGCTCTGCTCTTGGGCTTCCCTCTTAATTTCTGATTGCCATCACATGTAGTGAAACACCTTTCTTATCCATTAACCTGTTCAAACCAGGTGCCGGCAATCACAAATTAAGAGAAAAGTCCAGGAGCAGAGCATTGTGTCCCTCCTGGAGAGGATCATGTTGGGAGGTATGTACCTATAATGTTTGTGTCTAAATTTATCCATAACATGGCACCATTATAGTTAAGTAATTTATTTAGATAGTCACTTACCCTGAGTAACTGATCATTAAAATGCTGATGTTGGAAATCAATGGAAATATGTGCATGTTCAAGAACACTGATAGTTTTACTAAAAGAAAAGCTAAAATGATCTTGGAAATATTGACAAACAATAATTAGACATAAGTAATGTCTGGGCAGTGGCTATCTAGGGCAAGGTTTCTCACTGGGATCAGTATGGTAACTTGCCGCACGGGATGCCGAATGTCATTATACCGAACGGTGGAATGCCGGCAGGGGGTCGAGCGCAACTAAGCCACTTACGGGCTTGCTGCGCTCACCACACTGCGGGCTCGGCGGCTACTTACGCTTGCCACAGGTTCTATTCTCCCTCTATAGGTGTCATGGAATCACCTACCTTGCTGGTATACCGCCAGCGGTATGGTAACCCATTCGGGATCCCGGCGTCGGTATTGTGTCAACCGGGATCCTGACGAGCGGTATGCTGACCGCATACCTTCTCACTCTGTTAAAAATGTATGTAGCACAAATACACATCTGATTAATGAATCTCTCAGCCTGATAAATGTCGTTTAAAAGGTTGTATTTGTTACACAGACATTCGGGATTCATTGATAGAAATATACAGGTACTAGGTAGTTACTGATAACTTGGGGAACTTTTGGAGCAGTTAGTAAAAATGGCTAATTATGCAATTCTTAGTAAAGAGTTAAGTAGATAAAGGAGTGTATAAACAAAAATTGAAAATGAAAATGAAAGTACTGTAAGAAGATATAGAACTAGTAAGAAGATATAGAACTAGTCAAGATTCAGAATACGATGAGCATCAGAAATTATTAGGATGAGCTAAATTTTAGAAATGTAAATATTTATTATCAGAATTCTGTTCATTAACTGGAATCAGGACGCACTGTGCATTGCTGAGTTGCATTTTATTAATGAGTTCCAAAAAGAGCGCACACAGGGTTATCACAAAGTTGAGGGAGGGACAACACAAAATTTAGTAATGCACCTATACAATAACATAAGCAGTTGTAACGCTAAGTAACTTCAGAGTTCCCTCTATTGTATTATGCAGCCCTTTGTTTTTTTTTAGAGATGAGCGGGTTCGGTTTTACTCCGAATCTCCTTATTGGCTCACGGACGTCACATGTTTTGGTTAGCCAATAAGAAAAATCCAGAAAGATAGAACTTGCGATAATTCTGGCGTTAAGAACCGAGTAAATCCGAACCCGCTCATCTCTAGTTTTTTGTAATGCTGTTAAATGGCGATCAGGCTACTTGTGCATCTCGAGCTGCTGATAGACAGGTAATCCCAACATCCTTTTCCCAGTATGTTTATTGTGTATTATAAAAGTTATAATGGTAATTCAATAATATCTGGAGAGCACAGGCATTTTTATATCACATTGGAAACAAGGGCCAGGATGTAATGAAATCTCAGATCGGCGGCTGTGCAGGATGTTGGCCAAACTCTGACATTTTTTTTTAAGGGGCAATCATTTACGCGGCATGGTTTAGCCTTGTAGATGATTGCCCTTTTAAAAAAAATGTCTGGGTTCGGCCAAAGACTATTATAAGAACCTGATAAGCATAAATGCCTTGGACCTATTAAAGCTTAAACCATGTCACAACAACATTGTTATATAATTTTGTCTTATGCAATAGCAAGCATCCAGTATATGTTATGCTATAAGTTACATTAAGTAACTTGGTCAGCAGGTATAAGTCAGGGTGATGAAGACTCAGTTCTCAGTGGAAATTCCCCTACTAATAAAATCTTGTATCTTGTCTCGGACATCTTGCTCGAAAACATCCATCTGATCCTGCATGCTGACAGTATACTGGCTCAGTTCCCGCTTCATGTCCTCCACTCTCTGCACAAGTTCCTTGTTCAGGCCATCTGCATAGGGGACAATTGTGTCTTTGAACTCTGCAATCTTCTGGTCCATCTGCTGGTTCATCTTGGCCAGGTAGGGCTCCAGTTTCTCTCTGACACCTGTCATATCTCCATTGAGCATGCTTCTAAGCTGGTCTGCATATGGGTAGAGTTGCCCTTTCAGCTGTACTGTGAAGTTCAGGATTTGGCTTTCCATCTGGTCTACCTTCTTCCTCATCTGGATGTCCACGTTCCTCATCTGTTTGCGTAGTGCATCCTGCATATCCTCAGCATAGGGGGTCAGGCTTTTAGATAGCTCTTGTAACTGTTGATCTATATCATCTTTCATTTTGTCAGTAATGGGTTTCAGCTGCTTCCTCAGCTGCTCCACATTGTTGTCTATTGTGACCCCCAGTTCTTGATAGTATGGGACCAGTGACACCTGTATCTGTTCTGCATTCTCTCGGATTTTGGCTTCAAGGTCCTTAGTTACAGACTTTATCTGCTGGCTGACCACCTGAATGTTTTTGTCCAGTTGGGTGCGAAGCTCCTCTGCATATGGAGCCACTTTTATCTGAAGCTCCTCTACATTCCTGCTCAGCTGCTTTTTGACCTCATCTGCATATGGGGACAGCTTGACCCTCAGCTGCTCCAGCTCCTGCCTGATCTGTTCTCTCAGCTTGTCTGAGTCCTGTGTCAGTTGCTTTTGAATCTGCTGCGCAAAGGGAACCAACTGTTGCTGCAGTTCTCCTGCATAAAGGTTTACGCTCTTCAGGTTTTCCTCAATTAGAGAACTGTGGAGGAAGAGGGAGCATTAGTCACTACAGGTAACAGGGTCAAGGTTTGTGATCATATTATATAATGTATACCCGGTGGACATCTGCAAAATTCTGAGATCATGAAAGATACTTTTTCCATCTGTAGGTTTTCTTTCAAGGCAAATTGTATTATTAACATTATGCTCAGTGTATACATAGCAACAAGGGCATTGCCAAAACTTTGTTGGCCCTTTAGCAATATTTGAAGGGACCCCTGTCCTAATGATTTTAGTGAGACACCTCTTTGAAGCAGTTGTTAATGTTATTCCCTATAATAGTGCCCTAGTTTATTTTCTGAACCATAGTAGTGCTCAAGTTCATGTTATGTTACATTGTAGGTCTGCCAGGTCGTATTATACCCCCAATTCACATTATGACATACTTGTCCCTGTTCGTATTATGTCACATTACAGTGCCCTCAGTTCATGTTATGCCACACTATAGTGCCTCCACTTCATATTGTACCACACTACAGTGCCCTAGTTCATATTATGTAACACTATAGTGCCTCCACTTCATATTGTACCACACTACAGTGCCCTAGTTCATATTATGTAACACTATAGTGCCTCCACTTCATATTGTACCACACTACAGTGCCCTAGTTCATATTATGTAACACTATAGTGCCTTAACTTCATATTGTACCACACTACAGTGCCCTAGTTCATATTATGTAACACTATAGTGCCTCCACTTCATATTGTACCACACTACAGTGCCCTAGTTCATATTATGTAACACTATAGTGCCTCCACTTCATATTGTACCACACTACAGTGCCCTAGTTCATATTATGTAACACTATAGTGCCTCCACTTCATATTGTACCACACTACAGTGCCCTAGTTCATATCATGTAACAGTATAATGCCCTACAGCTTATTTTATACTACTTTACAAGGGATACGGTCATTAGGTCGACCACACTTGGGTAGACAGTCATTAGGTCGACCACTATTGTTTGACATGCATTAGGTCGACATGGTCAAGGTCAACATGGAAAAAGGTCGACATGAGTTTTTCATACTTTATTTTCATTTTTTTAACTTTTTCATACTTTTACGATCCATGTGGACTACGACTGGGAATAGTAACCGGTGCTGAGCACAGCGGCAGCGGAGCGAGGCACCTTGCCTGAAGCATGGCGAGCAAAGCGACCTAATGACCATGTCGACCTAATGCATGTCCACCTATAGTGGTCGTGCTAATGACCCATACCCCTTAGCAATGAGCAGGTCCAGGGTCATAACTAGATATATTGTATGCCCCAATGCATAAGTATTTAAGTCCCCAATGTACAACCTATTGGTGAAAAATGTATACAACACATGTAACTTTGACAGGGAAGGCGGACCCCTCTCAGCTCTGGGCCCCATAGCAGCTGCACTCCTTGCAACTTTGGTAGCACCTATTTGTAAGCAGCTGCTTCCTGTTGGGTTGTAGGTGAAAATTGAAAAAAGGCACTTGTGGTCAGTGTAAAGACCGGCATGTGACACGGTGTAAAGCCCCACCTGCTTTACATGGGGTGGTCTTCAGTTTGCTGGCTGTCGGGATCCCGGCGCACAGTATACCGGTGCCGGAATCCCGACAGCCATCATACCGACACTTTTTCTCCCTCTTGGTGGTCCACGACCCCCCTGGAAGGAGAATAAACGTGCCATCATGCCCGCAAGGGGCTCATTTGCGCTCACCACGCTGTCGGTATGCCGGCGGTTGGGATCCCGGTGCCGGTATGCTGGTCGCCGGGAGCCCGGCCGCCGGCATACCATACTACACCCCTTTACATGGACTGCAAGTGCCGTCTTAAATTTTCACCTTCAACCCACCAGGGAACAGCGGCTTACAAAATCCGCTGCTTCATAGATAAAGCCCCCATCCTTGAAAACAAAACTGCAATGTGACTAATATATAAGATGAATGTTCATAGAACAAGCTGCTTTCAAACACATACCTGTAGTCCAAAGCCCATACACAACTGCATTTCTAATAGGCACTAACAAAACATGGAAACATCCAAAACTATTCCAATAATGAATTCACTATATTGCATTCAAAGCTGACTGGTGAAAAAAATGCCCAAAACCTGAAGAAGATGTATAACACACATTTATGAAAACTGTTGTAAAGGAAACACAACACAATATTGTTTTTAACAATAACATCCTAATAGTAATTTTTCTAGTACAGTTTAGAAAATAAAAACACCACCCTCGTCCCTGGCACTACTTATTATACCTGAAACTCTGGCTGGTATAGCTGTCTATAATGCGATCACTTACTTTAGCTGCTTGCTGATGTCAGCCTGCTGAATCTGCTCCACGGTGTCCTTAGTGCCGCTGGTCAGCTGGCTGAAGTAATTCCAGAAGGCATCAACCACCTTGTCAGTGCTGACTTCAGCCTGAGATCCTAAAGCAAGAAGGACCTGTTATAAGCTTTAAGTCTTTCACTCACGGAAACTCACCTGGCCGTACATGTACTGACCTGCGACAGCGCACACAGCAAGCGCAAACACGGCTACTTTCACCAACATGTTGAGTCCCTGGATGGGTCAGGATAGGATGAGAAGATCCCCAGCAATGTAAATCTGCATAAAGAAATGTATAATAAGATTAGAAGTGTTGTCCATAGGTCCATGGTAAGGCTTGATAATAAGGACTCTCAAAACTCCATAAATTACAAATTAACATTAAAATAATGTTGTTATGTTACTAATGCATATATAATGCCCTATCAAAATTATAACAAATGCGACAATCCGGCTAATTTTGAAAAACAAAACCTCATCTTCTATGCTGTGACTTTCTACTCCCATAGGAAGGCTGGATAAGATCCCCCGTTACCTGGAACCTCGGTGCCTGGGTGTGAGGTTGATGCTGATGCTGCAGGCTGCCTTTATATTACACCGTCTCTGTGTCCTGTCTGTGATACAAGACAGCTTATTGGACTTTAGATTTGTTTTACAATGTGGTAATCGTGACGTGTCCCAGACTTCATGGTGATGCTGGAAGTGTGATCAGACCTGGTCACTGAGTCATAATACATAGAAGGGAACTGCTGAGTGTTTTGTTATTCAAAGACTACAGCTTACAGTGAAATAACAAGTACCACCATCAATCCATGTGGTCACTGAGTTACAGGTTATTATCGGTCATATCTGGGCTTAACAAAATAATAGACTTGCAGAGTACAATTCGGGCCAAATAACCATGAATCACATGAGGTTCTATTTTATTTGTACTGAACTGCAGATGTTGACCTTAGGAAAGTGCTTACTAGGTCAAGATTAAGTTAAAGCAACTTTGTGCTTTATATACAGTACATTATGCTATTCTGCAAATACTGTATTGTAGCTGCTGGAGGGAAGCCACACCACAGAATTGATTTCATAACCATACTGTCTGTGTCCTGCTAATGAGGTCATGTGATGCTGGCATTTCCTGAAAGCCATACCTCCCAACATGACCCTCTCCAGGAGGGACAAAATGCTCTGCTCCTCGACTTTGCTCTTAATGTAGGATTGCCCTCACCTGTGTTGGACTAGTTACTTGATAAGAAAGGAGTTTCAGTACAGGTGATGGCAATCATAAATTAAGAGGGAAGTCCAGGTGCAGAGCATTTTGTCCCTCCTGGAAAGGGTCATGTTGGGAGGTATGTGAAAGTAAAGGGCCCTACACATATAAAGATCTGCCGCTGAGCTGCCCGACAGCTGGTACGGCCAACGGGCGACCCGGCGGCGGGGGGGGGGGGCAGTCACCCGGCTCCATTGAAGTGCACGCAAATATGGACGAGATCGTCCATATTGGCCTGCATGCACAGCCGACGGGACACCAGCGATGAACGAGCACGGGGCCGCGCATCGTTCATCGCTGGTGCCTCCACACTCAAAGATATGAACGGTATCTCGTTCAATAATGAACGAGATCGTTCATATCTTTGAGGAATATCGGCCAGTGTTTAGGGCAGGGGTGGGGAACCTCCGGCCCGCGGGCCGTTTATGGCCCGCGAAGCCGTTTGCTCCGGCCCACCCGCTTCTCCCAGTGAGACACGCCGCCGCTCAGTCCGGCGGCAGCGTGTCTCAGCTGTCAGTGTCAGGACAGGGAGGAGAGCGCGGCGGCATGTAGAACTTGAAACCAGCCGCCGGTTCGTGAGCCAATCAGAGCTCACGGACCGGCAGCCAATCAGGAGCCGCGGCTGCCGGTCCGCGAGCTCTGATTGGCTCTCGAACCGGCGGCTGGTTTCAAGTCCTACACGCCGCCGCCCAACATAGCCACGCTCTCCTCCGTGTCCCGCCGAAAGGAGCGGTAAGTAGCACGGAAGGGGGGGGGGCACTGTGGGGGCATTTGTATACCTGGCACTGTGGGGGGCATTTGTATACCTGGCACTGTGGGGGCATCTGTATACCTGGCACTGTGGGGGGCATTTGTATACCTGGCACTGTGGGGGGCATCTGTATACCTGGCACTGTGGGGGCATCTGTATAACTGGCACTGTGGGGGCATCTGTATACCTGGCACTGTGAGGGGCATTTGTATACCTGGCACTGTGGGGGCATCTGTATACCTGGCACTGTGGGGTCATCTGTATACCTGGCACTGTGGGGGCATTTGTATTCCTGGCACTGTGGGGGCATCTGTATACCTGGTACTGTGGGGACATCTGTATACCTGGCACTGTGAGGGGCATTTGTATACCTGGCACTGTGAGGGGTATTTGTATACCTGGCACTGTGAGGGGCATCTGTATACCTGGCACTGTGGGGGGGGGCATCTGTATACTTGGCACTGTGGGGGCATTTGTATACCTGGCACTGTGAGGGGCATCTGTATACCTGGCACTGTGAGGGGCATCTGTATACCTGGCACTGTGGGGACATCTGTATACCTGGCACTGTGAGGGGCATTTGTACACCTGGCACTGTGAGGGGCATTTGTATACTTGGCACTGTGGGGGCATTTGTATACCTGGCACTGTGAGGGGCATTTGTATACCTGGCACTGTGGGGGCAATTGTGGATCTGGCACTGCACTATTGGGGGCATATGTGTATCACGTCCCATTTTAACTGGCCATACCCATTTTTTTGGCGCGCGCGCCGGAGGCGCGCACACACACAGTACCTCTATGTGGCAGACCTGCTGGGGGGCAGGGTAATTTTTTAAGTTGAGAATTTTTGTATGGCCCCCGAAGGATTTTATAAATATCCAAATGGCCCTCGGTAGAAAAAAGGTTCCCCATCCCTGGTTTAGGGCCTATAACCTTGATTCTATCTGCATATCTCCCAAATGCCCTGATTTTGGTGGGACAGTCCTGTTGTTTGGGCACAGTCCTGCCACCCCACCTACAGTCCTAAGTTTCCTATGGTGGTGGTTGTGGTGGTGGGGTTTGGGTTGGGTTGGGTTTTTTTCCCCCTGCTCTAACATGAAAACAGTTTGCTGCATAAAGCTGCAGGTGAAAAATAGTACTGGCCTCACAAGGTCAAGCTCTGAAAAGTTTTTAAAACCAAATAAACTGCACTAACACTTTAATATAACATATACAACTAGAGAAGTGCGTCGGACCATTTTTGGTGGATTTGGTTCTAATTCCTCGGCCGGCTTTGGGTTTGGATTTGCCAAATCGCCGTGACTGGCTTTGGATTTTGATTTTTTTTCAAAAATGTACAAATAAAAACTAAAATAATTTTATTTGGGTCGTTTTTTTGTCCCTAGAGTATTATTAACCTCAATAACATTAATTTACAGTCATTACCACTCAATTTTGACCACCTCACAACTCACAATATTGTTTTCACCAATATTGGCCAAAGGTTGGCTGGCTAAACTGCGGTATACCGTGTGGGTTGGATACAGTGCGGGATACAGGACTGGTTGGATACAGTGCGAGATACTGTGTGGGTTGAATACAGTGCTGGTTGGATACTGTGTGGTATGGATACAGTGCAGGTCAGATACAGTACAGGTTGTAATTTTTATCACCCGTTCCTAATAACTACAGCCTAATTGATCTCCATTTTCCTTTTTAGGGTTTTTTTCATAAATCTATATATCTTCGTTTTTTTCATAAATCTATATATCTTCCTTTTTCGTGGACTCTCATTTGTGATCCAGGGACACAATACCACCGGTGTGGGACTTGATGTCTCCTGCCTAACACAAAAAGCAGATCCACACTGTATCTATAAGACCCAGCTAATTATCCCCCCCTATATAGGTGCACTCTCATTGGACGTCTGACCAAATCCTTCTACTATCAAACCACACTGCTAATGCCCGATCTCGTCCGATCTTGGAAGCGAAACAGTGTGGGCTGAGTTAGTACCTGAGGTGGAGACTCACAGGGAATACTCAGTGTTGTAGAACATCAATCATTGCATATGATGTGTGGTATGTGACTCCAACAGCAGCATCACCATTTGTTCCTATCCTTTTCTTTCTTTACCCTGGTATATCCTTTGATTTGTTTCTATTATTACTCATTGCCATAATAACTGTTATTCCTTCATTAGGATTATGACAGAATCTAAAATCAATTGACTTAATTGATCTCATTAACACAGATCATCTGTACTGGCCGGGTGAGAAAGGGTTTATGACTTGCAGTGTCTCTACCCCTCTCCATCTCATTTCCTGAGGCAGGACCAGAACATTTTTATCTGGGATCATTCACATCTCCTCAACCAGGGGCAATTATATTCTTAATATTTCCAAATAAATTTTGTTTTATCTGCTGACTAATCAACCTAGTGTTATTCATTCTAGTTATTTAACTATCATTAATGAGTGCGCCCACACAAGAGCCTTCTTCTTTCTCCCTTTTGTTTATGGTATGGATACAGTGCAGGTCAGATACAGTACAGGTTGGATACAGTGCAGGATACAGAGTGGGTTGGATACAGTGCTTGTTGGATACTGTGTGGGTTGGATTACAGTGCAGGATATATTACTGGTTGGATACAGTGCGGGATACACTGCGGGTTGGATACAGTGTGGCTTGGATACTATGTGGGTTGGATACAGTGCTGGATACATTGCTTGTCGGATACAGTGCATGTTGGATATAGTGCGGGATACAGTGTGAGTCGAATACAATGCAGGATACAGTGCAGGGCAGATACACCAATAGTGCACTTACTGTGACAGGGGATGTCGGTGTCCTCAGGGAGGGAGTGTTGGCAGTGCAGGGGTGCTGGCAGAGTCCTCATTGTGGGGTTGCCAGCGGTGTCGTTACCGCTGGGTGCTGGCGGTGTCGGCAGTGACGGTGGTGTACTCGGTGCAGAGTTGCTGGCGTTGTTGGTACTACTGGCTGTGTCGGCAGTGCGAGGGTGCCAGAGGTATCCTTACTGCAGGGGTGTTGGCAGTGCTGGCAGTGTCCTCAGTGTGGGGTTGCTGGCGGTATCGGTATTGGCAACGTGGGAGTGCTGACGGTGTCCTCAGTGCTGGAGTGTGTCAAAAGTATGGGGGTGCCGGCTGAGTCAGCAGTGCGGGGGTGCTGGTTGTGTCAGCAGTGCAGGAGTGCCGGTGATGTCCTCAGTGCAGGGGTGCCGACAGTGTCAGCAATGCAGGAGTGCTGGCAGTGCCCTCAGTGCTGGAGTGTGTCAGCAGTGTGGGGTCGCCGGCAGAGTCAGCAGCGTGGGGGTGCCGGTTGCGTCTGCAGTGAAGTGCCGGCAGTGTTCTCAGTACGGGGTGTTGGCAGTGTGGGAGTGTCGGCAGTGCGGGCGTCAGTGTTAGCAGTGCAGGCGGCAGTGTCACAGCGGTGCTGGTGGCCATCTTCACTTATTAAATTCTATGGGGTAATGCTGATTGGCTGAGAGCCGTGACAGACGGCTCTCTCAGCCAATCGGCGGTCATCCCCATACAATTTTTAAATTGGCACCTTAAAGGAACACGTGAGCCTCAGGCTGGGTTCAAGGTACCCAGGGCAGATCCGAGCCCTGAGCTCGACTGCCTGGGTAGGGTATGTTTGGAGCAGTTTGGATTTCCGCTCATCTCTACATAAAACATGTTGCAGAACCTTTGCAGAAGGACCCTATAACTTGTTGGGCATTATCTGCTTCATCTCCAATGCATAGAGGTATGTTGCCAACTAGAGTAGAGTGGGCCAGCCCTGTGTTCCCCTACCCTAGTCCCACCAGCAACTGACAAGTACGTTCCGTTGCATTTTAGCCATTTGTCCCTCATCGCAGACTGCTAAATAAACTACGGACCCGGCCAGACTGTTCCCGTTGAAGCATGATACATTTTCTTCTGCACTGAGAAACCTTAGGTATACCTCCTTTCTAATTCAGTCCTCTCTCATCCGTGCATTGTGGCAGGGTGCCCTGCAATGTCTCCTGGTATCAGGGTACCTTTACCACCCTAACATAGACAGCAGTAGGACACTTTCTATTTCTCTATTGCAGATTTACCATTGAGTTGCTGCATAGGCACCTGGTTAAACCAGGATCGTTTTTATGAAGATGCTTTGCTAAAAAATACATAGTCTACATACACATATTTATATGGTTATCTCGCTGCCTTTCTCAAACTGTAATTGTTTATACTACCCGACTGGTGTCACCAGTAATACTGGATTAATGCTGGAACTGTGACACACTTGGCCTAATTTAGACTGGATAGCTGCAGCGATGCAGAGCCAGGTTCAACAGCAATTCTTCAGAACAACGCTCTCAACGTTTTGGTGTCACCAAATCGTACCATATCCTCTTATTGCTAAGAAAGCCCTTGAGCTACTCACACCGTTTGTTACAACGTATCTTCGCGAGCAGTCCTTTTCGAGGATGGTAGACATAAAAATGAAAAAAAGGAACAGACTTGTTGCGAAAATTATATGAGAGTGGCACTTGCCAAGGTGAGCCGCGCATTTCTCAACTTGTCTCTAAAAGGCAAAAAGAAAAGTGACTGATTGCGCTATTTCTCCAGGTGCGTATATGAATAAAAACACGTGTTTTTCACTTCTCTGGTGTTTATTTTAGTACAAACGTTATATCTCATACAACAATATAATAAAAAAATTAAGTATGCATACTCATTAGGGGCACATTCTAAAAAATTATTTTATAATAATAAAAATGATGATATTTCTCTGTTTTAGACATCCAGTGCTCAAATCTATCAGAGACAATTAATAGTTACACTCCTGGATTAAAATGCAACATGATTTATGTATCCACAACGTTTAAACGGTGATTTTCCAAGGTGAAAACTCAGTTCTCTGTTTAAAGACACAGTTTCCACAACATTGAATACTGCTTATCTTCGTTGTATTAGAACTCAGTCTTTAGCATAGGACCACAGTTCTCATTCATATAATTGCAAAGTCCATAGACTGACAGTTTCTAAATTGAGCCGCTTACCACCGTGTCCGTGGATGCAGACGTGATGGGGAGATCCTCGCCGTGCACAGCGATGCTGGTTTGCTTTCCTTCTCCAATTAGAGAATTGCCTTTCACCCTGCCAAGTGATCAGCGACATTGTTTGAGATCAACCCTGCCGGATTGGGAGCTAAGGACAACCAACGAGACCTCCTACACACCTGCCGCTCCAGCTGAACTGCAATCAAAGGAGACGCGGCTAGCAAGGTGGAGAGTCTATTCTGAAAATTGTCCACATACAAGCGGCCCCACTCACGTTGAGGGTTAGAAACCATCCAGCACCGCTACCACCACGGAGGACGGACGGGGAGAAGGAAAGCAAACCAGCATCGCTGTGCACGGCGAGGATCTCCCCATCACGTCTGCATCCACGGACACGGTGGTAAGCGGCTCAATTTAGAAACTGTCAGTCTATGGACTTTGCAATTATATGAATGAGAACTGTGGTCCTATGCTAAAGACTGAGTTCTAATACAACGAAGATAAGCAGTATTCAATGTTGTGGAAACTGTGTCTTTAAACAGAGAACTGAGTTTTCACCTTGGAAAATCACCGTTTAAACGTTGTGGATACATAAATCATGTTGCATTTTAATCCAGGAGTGTAACTATTAATTGTCTCTGATAGATTTGAGCACTGGATGTCTAAAACAGAGAAATATCATCATTTTTATTATTATAAAATAATTTTTTAGAATGTGCCCCTAATGAGTATGCATACTTAATTTTTTTATTATATTGTTGTATGAGATATAACGTTTGTACTAAAATAAACACCAGAGAAGTGAAAAACACGTGTTTTTATTCATATACGCACCTGGAGAAATAGCGCAATCAGTCACTTTTCTTTTTTCTTGTGTAGCTTCTTGATCAGTGTTTTGATCAAGTTTTAGCTGTACGTACACAGGTACAGCTGGACAAAGATTTCAGCTCTAAATTTATAAATCTTAAATTAAGAATAAATAATACAATTAACAAATTAGCGCCTGGATCAGGGTTGTTTTGTCTCTAAAAGGCAGCAGCAAAAGTCACATTGATTTGCAGTAAATATTCATTGAGTTATATTTTTGGGTGACATTCATGTTCTGTTGGTTTTGTTCTTTGAACACAGTGATTTTATGTGCATCTGATGCATGGTTCATTTGTGCATTAATAAAATATATATCTCTATGTTTTGAATTTTTTTTTCCAACTATGAAGGGTTTGGTGAATTCACGTATGAAACTTGCAGGGTTCAGTACCTCCAGCAAGGTTCAGAACCACTGATCTAGTCTAACTATGCCAATTAAAAATCAAAACATCTCTGAGTTTATACTAGAGATGAGCAGGTTCCGTTTTACTCGGATTTACCCAAATCTCCTTGTTGGCTATCGGACGTCACGTGTTTTGATTAGCCAATAAGAAAAATCCAGAAAATAAGAACTGGTGATAATTCTGGCGTAAAGAACTGAGTAAATCCGAACCTGCTTATCTCTAGTTTATACTAGTAGACACAGTTTAGCCCTTGTGTCAGCATGCTAGTGCAGTCTGGTTTCTATTACACAGTATATATTGCTACACAGAAAAAGAAACAAAGTTTCTCACATATAGGGTTACATTAGTTACCTCTGAGCATAATGTAATGACCTGAGAGCACAGGCGATTTTCCCATCCTGTGTTGTGCCCATACACTTGTGCGATTGAGCGCAATGTGATATCGCGCTTCAATTTCATCGAAAGTGCTTATTTTGTTCATTCGATGCACATGCAATCATGCGATTTATCGCATGCCCCTTGTGACCAGAAATCAGGTGACTAGAAATGGGTGGAGGGGAGTGTCCGGGAAGTGAGCTAACGACCATACAGATCGCACATCGCAGTGCGATAAATCAAATGTGGTAAAAACAGCATGCAATCGCACATGCGATCCGATACATATTAAGTGCAGCACATAATATCTTGAGATGCGAGATTCGACCTGCGTGCCTGTGCATCGCATCGGGGACACATTCGATGTGCATACAATCCTCTCTTGTTGTCAGCATACACAAGTAAAAAATGCCAAACATTTATCACACTGCAGATACAAAAGATGCATCTCCTTGTGCTATAAGCAGTGTTGGACTGGCCCACAGGGGTACAGGGGAAACAACCGGTGGGCCCCACTGCCTTGGGGCCCACCTCCTCCTCTAGGGATCAGGTTCTAGACTGTGCACTCAAAATGATACATTATACATATGTAACCTTGTACTGCACAGGACTATGGTGTATTTTCTATTGTGAATTGCTCTTTTTAATCTGGTACATTATCATGCATGCACTAGCAGTATTTACTATATAAATATATCATGGGGACCAGATGATTCACTCTCTAATGATTAGCCAAGCCTCTGTTGCAGCTGGCCACACCCACTAAACATGGACTCCTACCACTGCATCACCCCGGTGGGCCCTTCATGCCCCAGTCCGACACTGGCTGTAAGAGACGTATAAATACAATTTCTTCTAACCCGTTTTTGTGTTATTGGGATATTAAAGATTCTCACAAGGTTTGTCACACAGTGGAAAATAATTAATCAGAAATATCTAAACAATAAATTGCTTATTTATATAAATTGCCAAGGCACTTAGGAGATGTTAGATTATTAACTGTTTACAGGATAGTAAAAGAGTTGGAAAAGCATACATATTGTGTCCTGGGTGGAATTCTACTTTTAGCCATGTGCCATTGGGCAGAATGGTTAATGAGAGATTCTTATCCCTGGTACGTACATTTATAAGGTTAACCCTGTATCTGCTGTCAGCTCAAGGTTCAAGATGATGAGAGTACGGATAGAGAAATGTCTGCTTGATTTGTGCTGGTTATGTCTCAAATTCAGTGTCGGACTGGGACATGAAGGGCCTACCGGGGGAATGCAGTGGTAGGGGCCCATGCATAGGGGTGTGGCCAGCCACCACATTGGTTTACATAACCATTAGAGACTGCATGGGCTGGGGCCATTGAAATATATACTGAGCAGTCAATATTGCCAGTGCATGCATGATAATGTAGCAGATTAATAACAGCAATGCATGATAGAAAATACACCATAGTCCTGTGCATTATAATGGAACATATGCATAATGTATAATACAAGTGCACAGTCTTGAACCTCTTCCCTAGAGGAGAAGGTGGGGACCCCAGGCAGTAGGGCCCACTGGGGGTTTCCCCTGTCCTCCTGTGGGCCAGTCCGACCCTGCTCAAATGTATAATTATTGGAGACTGTTACCCAGGGGTTAAAGTGAGCCGGAACGGGGCGGAACTGCGTTCCGTCAGTTCCACTTGAAGACGGAACGCAGTTCCGCCTCCTCCAGCTCACCTAACCCGATGTGTGCCGGCGCCGCAGGAAGATGCCCGGCTCTCCCCGCACAGTGGAAGCCCAGCGGCAGGAGCTCAGTACTGAGCTCCTGCTTCCAGCTCCCGGCTCTAGTGTACGCTATGAGAGAGACGTCATGACGTCTCTCTCATAGTGCAGGGAGCCGGACCCTGGGAGGATCACAGCGGTCGGACGTGGGAGCGGGGCTTGGTAAGTTTGGTGCTTTTTGGTTTTTTTTAAGGCAAGTCTGCTGGGGACAAGCTACAGGGGCAAACTTCAAGGGGTAAACTACTGGTGGCAAACTACAGGGGCACATTACTACTGGGGCATTACTACTTGGGGCACACTGCTGGGGGCATAACTACAGTGGCTAAACTACTGGGGGCATTACTATTTGGGGACTAAATTACAGGGGGGAATTACTACAGGGGGATAAACTACAAGGGGCATTACTACAGGGGAGCTAAACTACAAGGGGGCAAACTACAGAGGGAATTACTACTGGGGGCATTACTACTTGGGGCAAGCTACATGGGGCTAACTACAGGCGTGCATTACTACTGGGGGCATAACTACAGGGGCATTACTACTGGGGGCAAACTACAGGGGCATTACTACAGTGGGGCTAAACTACAAGGGGGCATTACTACTTGGGGCAAGCTACAGGGGGCTAACTACTGGGGGCAAGCTACATGGGGCTAACTACTGGGGGCAAACTACAAGGAGGCAAACTACAGGGGCACATTACTACTGGGGGCATAACTACAGGGGCACATTACTACTGGGGGCATAACTACAGAGGGGCTAAACTAGAAGGGCAAACTACAGGGGGCATAACTACAGGGGCTAAACTACTGAGGGTATAACTACTTGGGGCAAACTACATGGGGCTAAACTACTGGGGACATTACTACTGGCGGGCTAAACTACTGGGGGGCTTTAACTGCAGGGGCTAAACTACAGGGGGCCTTACCACTGGGGGCTAAACTACATGGGGGCAAACTACATGAGGACTAAACTACAGGGGCTAAACTACTGGGGGCATTATTACTCGGAGGCTAAACTAAAGTGGGGGTAAACTACTGGGGTCATAACTGCTGGGGCATTACTACTGGGGGCTAAACTACTGGGGCTAAACTACAAGGGGCTAAACGACTGGGGGCATTACTACAGGCAACATTACTACTGGGGGCAATACTACACAGGGCCATTACTATTAAGGGCATTACTAATGGGGGCACTACTAATGAGGGCATTGTAAAGGGGGCACTTCATAAGGGGCATCACTACTGGGGATATAAGGGGCACTACTACTGGGGGCATTGCATAAGGGGCACCACTACTATGGGCTCTATATAAGGGGCACTACCAGTACAGTGGACATTGCATAAGGGGCGCTACTGCTGTGGGCATTGTGTATTACAGGGTGCTACTACTGTGGGCAGTATGTGTATTAGGGGTGCTACCACTGTGGGCATTATTACTGTTGTGTGACCACGCCCTTTTCGGTTTGAGACCACGCCCCTTTGCAATACTTTTATTGCATGGGCGCCGGGGGGAGGAGGGGGGGGGTTTCACCTCCTCTCTAGGACCACTTTAAGCACTGCTGTTCAATCGCACTGCTGGCCACTGAGTGATTGACAGGAAAAGGGCGTTCCTGGGAGGTAACTGACCATTTTCAGGGAGTGTGCTGAAAAACGCTGGCGTGTCAGATAGAAACGCAGGCATGCCTGGGAAAATGCGGGTGTGGCTGGCCGAACGCTGGGCGTGTTCGTGACGTCAAAACAGGAACTAAACATACTGAAGTGATCGCAAGGTAGGAGTAGGTCTGCAGCTACTCAGAAACTGCATGAAAATATTTTGAAGCAGTTCTGCGAACCTTTCGGTCGCACTTCTGCTAAGCTAAGATACACTCCCAGAGGGCAGCGGCTTAGCGTGTGCACTGTAGTGCTATACATGTAGGGCCTAATTCTGAGTTGATCACAGCAGCAAATTTTTTAGCAGTTGGGCAAAACCATGAGCACTGCAGGGGGGACAGATATAACATGTGCATAGAGAGTTAGATTTAAGTGGGGTGTATTCAAACTGAAATCTAAATTGCAGTGTAAAAATAAAGCAGCCAGTATTTACCGTGCACAGAAACTAAATAACCCACCCAAATCTAACTCTCTCTGCAAATGTTATATCTGCCCCCCCTGCAGTGCACATGGTTTTGCCCAATTGCTAACAAACTTGCTGCTGCGATCAACTCAGAATTACCCCCGTAATTCGGTGCTATACGTGTAATGTAGTGCTATACGTGCAGTGCTATACATGTAATGCGGTGCTATATGTGTAATGTAGTGCTATACGTGTAGTGCTGTACATGTAATGCGGTGCTATACGTGTAATGTAGTGCTATACGTGTAATGCAGTGCTATTTGTATAATGTGGTGCTATTCATATAATAATAATGTGGTGGCTATGTATGTAATATGGTGGCTATGTGCTACTATGGGGCCTAGAGCTGAGAGAGGCCCCCTTCCCTGTCACAGTTACATGTGTTATATATAGGGGTGTAGCTACCATATGTACTGTGACTGCCTACCAGTGCAATGTCTCACCTACTGGTGTGATCTCCACCTCCTGTGACAAAATCCTCCTGCTGTGACTGCCTACTAGTGTAATGCCTCACCTACTGGTGTGATCTCCACCTCCTGTGACACGATCCTCCTGCTGTGACTGCCTACCAGTGCAATGCCTCACCTACTGGTGTGATCTCCACCTCCTGTGACAAAATCCTCCTGCTGTGACTGCCTACTAGTGTAATGCCTCACCTACTGGTGTGATCTCCACCTCCTGTGACACGATCCTCCTGCTGTGACTGCCTACCAGTGCAATGCCTCACCTACTGGTGTGATCTCCACCTCCTGTGACACGATCCTCCTGCTGGTGCTGTGACTGCCTACCAGTACAATGCCTCAGCTACTGGTGTGATCTCCACCTCCTGTGACAACATCCTCCTGCAGGTGAGGTGACTGCCTACCAGAGCAATGCCTCACCTACTGGTGTGATCTCCACCTCCTGTGACAAGATCCTACTGCTGGTGCTGTGACTGCCTACCAGTGTAATGCCTCACCTACTGGTGTGATGTTCACCTCCTGTGTCAAGATCCTCCTGCAGGTGATGTGACTGCCTACCAGTACAATGCCTCACCCACCGGTGTGATCTCCACCTCCTGTGACATGATCCTCCTGCAGGTGAGGTGACTGCCTACCAGAGCAATGCCTCACCTACTGGTGTGATCTACACCTCCTGTGACAAGATCCTACTGCTGGTGCTGTGACTGCCTACCAGTGTAATGCCTCACCTACTGGTGTGATGTCCACCTCCTGTGACAAGATCCTCCTGCAGGTGATGTGACTGCCTACCAGTACAATGCCTCACCCACCGGTGTGATCTCCACCTCCTGTGACACGATACTACTGCTGATGCTGTGACTGCCTACCAGAGCAAAGCCTCACCCACCGGTGTGATCTCCACCTCCTGTGACATGATCCTCCTGCAGGTGAGGTGACTGCCTACCAGAGCAATGCCTCACCTACTGGTGTGATCTCCACCTCCTGTGACAAGATCCTACTGCTGGTGCTGTGACTGCCTACCAGTGTAATGCCTCACCTACTGGTGTGATCTCCACCTCCTGTGACATGATTCTCCTGCAGGTGATGTGACTGCCTACCAGTGCAATGCCTCACCCACCGGTGTGATCTCCACCTCCTGTGACACGATCCTCCTGCTGTGACTGCCTACTAGTGTAATGCCTCACCTACTGGTGTGATCTCCACCTCCTGTGACAAGATCCTCCTGCAGGTGATGTGACTGCCTACCAGTGTAATGCCTCACCCACCGGTGTGATCTCCACCTCCTGTGACATGATCCTCCTGTTGGTGCTGTGACTGCCTACCATGCTGCATTAGCCTTGCTTACTACCACTGTGGGTAATGCTGACAGTTTGCTTAAGCCCAGTTTGTGTTGGGCCCAGGGCCGGTTCTTGCCCTTGCGGCGCCCCGGGCAAAAGTTAGGGGCGTGGCTTAACATGGGGGCGTGGTCAGTCACGCCCCCCATTTGTAGCGCCGCTGGGGGGGAAAAAAAAAACGTATACTTACTGTACCCCGCTCCTGTTTCCAGACCCTGCAGACCGGCGCCGCTCTTCTCCTCGGATCTATGGGAAAGACGTCAGTCATGACGTCTCTCCCATAGCACAGCATAAGCGCTAGAGGTCAATTATGACCCCTAGCGTCTATGCCACAATGCTGTGCGGTGCGCGATGACATCATCGCGCACCGCACACCAAAGGTCCTCTCCATGAAGGGAAACTAGACGCTTAGCGTCTGATTCCCTTCAGAGCGGGGGAGGACCAGCGCCACGAAGGGAAACCAGACGCATAGCGTCTGGTTCCCTTCTCACAGCGGGAGGGGGGGCACAGCGGGGGGACACTGCTGGGGCGCACACTGACAGTGGAGGATCTTGCCATGGTGCGGCGCCCTCCGGATGGCGCCGGCGCCCTCCGGAAGGCGGCGCCCCGGGCAAAAGTCCTGCTTGCCCGTGGCAAGATCCACCACTGGTTGGGCCCCGCTTATAGCTGACTTACTCCAACCTACATGAGGCCACTTTTCATATATTTCCAGGGCCACTTTATGTTCCCAATCTGCCCCTGTCTGGCATGGAAGAAATGTGAATGATAAATCAATGTAAATGTACCAGGAGGTATTGACAAGCCTTTATAACATTATCTTATACTGTGAATTTCTTACCCAGTTTCCAAGACAAATAATTAATTTAACTTGTTAATTAAGTGAAAGGAAGACATGATATTTTCCGGGAGATGTATCAAGCCATGGAGAGAGATAAAGTTGAGTATTTGTCCAAATCAAATGAAGCTTCTAACTACAGGTATTATTATTTCATGTACTGTGCTAGATAAGTGACAGAAGATGATTGGGTGGTTTGGACATCTGCACTTTATCTCTCTCCAAGTCTTGATACATCTCCCCAAGAGTGCTGTATATGAAAAATATGTCTGGCTGCTATACAGCAGGCCAGGAGCACCAGCAGGACAGTAGAGTAACAGTCATATCAGTAATAATTTGCGGACCCTGTGAAATTAGCATTCAGTAAAGACGGGAGACTCAGTCAATGAATACATAAAACATTTTTTAGTTTATGATAAAATATAAAAAGTTTATTAAGTGGAATATTTAATAAATAATATTTGTGAGACATCTCCAAAAACAGTCAGTTTTGGGGGCTGCCCACAAATATTAACCAGCCCCTGAATGTATGTATTGGGGACTGCAATGGATATTTGAGATATCTTTGCGTTCCTCCTATTTTGAACACAAAAGCAGCCACCAAAAGTTTCTACGGCAGATGGTAAACTGTGAAACTCACCGAGCTCCAGAATGCAAAGTATTTCTGAGATTGGCCCAGCAGCTAATGCCATTTCTAAATGGCTTTTGTAGCCTGTGGGCTACATTATGCAATAAATCCCAGGAGAAGGATCCTTGGGATCCCTCTGCATTACTGTCTGCTCTCACATACGCAGTCTGACGATTGCACATGTGAACTAGCGCAGCCGGGGTCTAAACCCAGAAGTAAAGTGATCGCATTAGCAATTATTTTACTTCTTATACATTGCAGGGATGGGCATGAGATTGGTACTCATTATGGCATAAAAGCTACACCTCTGGACTCATGAAGAGTCATCCTTCAGCACTCAGGAGAGGAAAAACCCCCTTGGGGGGAAACCTCTGGGGAACCATGGCCTCAGGATCGCCCTTCCCTCTGGGCATTAAGAGGTGTACTAATAGAGGGGTCAGTATGCTATCGCAGCGCATGGGATCCCGGTGGTTGTCATACCGATGCCTGGATCCCAGTACAGAAAAGACCAACAGGGGTAAGGGGTGTTCTCGCCTCTCCCCACCCCCCTAAACCTGCCTATCCGCAATCTAACCCTAACTTCCCCCCTTTGTGCCTAACCCTCCCGCGGAGGTGCCTAATCCTAGCCTCTGTCCCTGTTGCCTAAACCTAACCCTCCCTTCCCCGCAGCCTAACCACTCTTGGGGGTACCTAACCCACCCTACCCACAGCCTAACCCTAACTTACCCCCACCTGCAGCCTAACCCTATCCTCCCCCCACCCACAGCCTAATTCTAACCCCCCCTGCCTGATGCATACATCTAACCACCGCCTGATGCCTAAACCTAATCTCCCCACTTGATGCCTAAGCCTAAACCTCCCTCCCCTGCAGCCTAACCACCCCCGGGGGACCCTAACCCACCCTACCCGCTGCCTAACCCTATCCTCCCAACACCTGCAGCCTAACCCCTCCGCCTGATGCCTAACCCTCTCCTCACCTCCCTTACCCTGCCTGTCCGCAGTCTAACCCTAACCTTCCCCTTTGTGCCTAACCCTCCCGCGTAGGTGCCTAATCCTAATCTCCATCAATGCTGCCTAAACCTAACCCTCCCTCTCCCGCAGCCTAACCACTCCCGGGGTTGCCTAACCCTAACCCTCCCTACCCGCAGCCTAATGCTAACCTCCCCCATACGCAGCCTAAATCTAACCCAATGCCTGACGCCTAAACCTAACCTCCCACCTGATGCCTAAACCTAACCCTCCCTCCCCTGCAGTCTAACCACCCTCAGGGGTGCCTAGCCCTAACCTCCCCCCACCCACAGCCTAAACTTAACCCCCCTGTCTGACTCCTAAACCTAATTCTTCTGCCTAAACCTAACCCTCCCTCCCCCGCAGCCTAACCACCCCCGGGGGTGCCTAACCCTAAGCTCCCCCCACCCGCAGCTTAAAGTTAACCCCCCTGCCTAATATCTAAACCTAACCCTCCAGCCTGATGCGTAAACCTAACCCTCCCTCCCATGCAGCCTAACCACCCCCGGGGCTGCCTAACCCACCCTATCCGCAGCCTAAGCCTAACCTCCACCCACCTGCAGCCTAACCCTAACCCCCCGCCTGACGCCTAAACCTAACCCCCCTGCCTGATTCCTAAACCTAACCCTCCCTCCCCCGCAGCCTAACCTCCCCCCTCTCCCCCATGCCTGATGCCTAACCTCCCTTGCCCAGCCCTAAACCTATGATCGTGGGGATACGGGCGTCGGTATCCTTGCCCATTCGGAGTTCCAACGTCGGGATTCTGAAGAGTGTCGGGATCCCAGTGTCAGTATTCTGACTGCCGTAAACCCGACAGCCAGCATATTTACCGCATGTCCTAATAGGTAATGCATATGTCCCAACATTTGGAGCATGTGTCCGCAGCTCTCCTCCCAGGGCAGCTATTCAGGGATCACCCACTGCGTGTAGACAAAGAGGAAGAGATGAAAAATCATTGTTAGTGGATGAACAAGCAGAGAGACAAACTGCAAACAGTGGTGTGGTTGTGTAGAGAGAAAAATCTCTCTATGTAAATATGTTACTAGAACTACTGAGGACATGGAAAATACCTAAAATAAGGACAATTATACCAAGGGGCACATTGTTTTTATACAATACACACATTGGGGGGATAAGTTCTCTCTTATAGTAATTAGTGGGTACCTTCAGAAAAGAAATTTGACCAGTAAATAATAAAAGCTATAAATTGCTAACATTTAGGGGTCAATCCAATTAGGTACGAGTTACCATTGCTGCGACGTTTCAACAGCATCCAAACTCACACCCTTCGTGGCCAGATTCAGTCTATGGGGCTACCGGAAAGTGCGGCTGTTGTAAGAGAAACTTGCACCTAATTAAACTGACCCCTTAGTTATTAAATGTGATAAAATAGTAAAATATAATGGTGTAATTGTGGGCCTGATTCAGTTGTGGTTGTTGAAGCGATCGCTGCTGCAATCTTGTCATTCACAATTGCATCGTGAGTCTGAGCAGTCATAGGCTGAGCAAGTCTCCTAGACACAGGGGGCTCTCCAGCAGCAACACAGGTCACAATGGGTAATTTATGCACGCACATGGAACAGCGTTTGAACGGACCTGACACGGCTGTATACAGTTAGCCCCCCCCCCCGTTACCACCTCAAACGCTGACTTCCTGACAATCACTTTGCGATGGGATCCTCTATGTGAGCTTGATTTAATTTTATGCGCAGTTCATCATACACGCATGCACAGTGAAAAAGCATTGAGCCACTTGGTGCAACAGCAGCTCTGCGTCCGCATCTGAATCAGGCCCCCTGAGTGGTAAGGAGAAGGACTCTAGGGAAAGGACTATGTCACCTTTATTATATGTAAAGATAGGGAAACAGTCACTTGTTACAGCTCCAATTCACATCATGTATACCATTCTGTACCATTTCATCATTTAGTTATTCTATGGGGGAGAGGTATTAAGCCCTGCAGAGTGATAAAGTGGAGAGAGGTAAAGTACCAGCCAATCAGCTCCTAACTGCCATGTTACAGGCTGTGTTTGAAAAATGACAACTAGGAGCTGATTGGTTGTTAGTTTATCTCTCTCCACTGTATCACTCTCCCAGGCTTTGTACACCTACCCCCAGTTCATTGATATACTGTAAATGTCAGCCATTTCACTATCTCCCCGATCTGTATTGTTCTTCCCCCGATCTCTATGTTCTGTATCATGCTCTCCCCACCCTTCCTGTTTTTCTGTATTACAGTATGTTCTACATCTTGCAACCCCCAAAAGTGTTTGTCCTTCCTCTATATGTCCTATAGAGTCCGCCACAATTTCTGTTTTTGTATTGTGCCCCCACACCATCTGTATGTGCTATACCAAGTTGCCCCCTCCCGCATGTTTTGTATAGTCCGCTCTCCCCCACTATAGACCCTATGGCCCTCATTCCGAGTTGTTCGCTCGGTATTTTTCATCGCATCGCAGTGAAAATCCGCTTAGTACGCATGCGCAATGTTCGCACTGCGACTGCGCCAAGTAACTTTACTATGAAGAAAGTATTTTTACTCACGGCTTTTTCTTCGCTCCGGCGAACGTAATGTGATTGACAGGAAATGGGTGTTACTGGGCGGAAACACGGCGTTTCAGGGGCGTGTGGCTGAAAACGCTACCGTTTCCGGAAAAAACGCAGGAGTGGCCGGAGAAACGGTGGGAGTGCCTGGGCGAACGCTGGGTGTGTTTGTGACGTCAACCAGGAACGACAAGCACTGAAATGATCGCACAGGCAGAGTAAGTCTGGAGCTACTCTGAAACTGCTAAGTAGTTAGTAATCGCATTATTGCGAATACATCGGTCGCAATTTTAAGAAGCTAAGATTCACTCCCAGTAGGCGGCGGCTTAGCGTGTGTAACTCTGCTAAATTCGCCTTGCGACCGATCAACTCGGAATGAGGGCCAATGTTTTGTACTGTGCTCTCAATACCCCCCACCACACACACAATTACACAAGTATGGTAACTTACCTCGTGCATGCTATTCTCCAGTCACTAATTCCTCTGTGACCCCTCCCGTCGTCTTCAACTGACACTTTGCAGATCTCTTTGCCGGTCACCCGACACTCTGCAAATCTCTTTGCCAGAACTTTGCCAAATGATGATCTAAATAACCAGAATTTCCTGGTCAGACATACTATGGGATATATTTACTAAAATTCATATTTTTCAGAATGAGGTTAAAGTTCAAACACGAATGACATTGAAAGTGTAAATTTGCAACTTTTTGAATTTATTACGACTAATTTACTAAACTGTCGTATTCTGCATTTTCGTGTTTTCCGATGTCGATGTCATTCGTATTTTTTGGCAATGTTTTACGGGAGTAAATAGTAAAACACTGCCATTAACACAATGAATCTCGTCCGGATCTGTGAGATCCGTGCTGGGCTTCATTGTGCACCTTTCGTAAAAAAAATAACATTGTTACAAATCTAAAAAAAAAAATGCGTGGGGTCCCCCCCCCCCTAAGCAAAACCAGCCTCGGGCTCTTTGAGCCGGTCCTGGTTGACAAAATATGGGGGGGAAAATGACAGGTGTTCCCCCATATTTCATAAACCAGCACCGGGCTCTGCGCCTGGTCCTGGTACCAAAAATACGGGGGACAAAAAGCATAGGGGTCCCCCGTATTTTTGAAACCAGCACCGGACTCCACTAGCCTGGTACATAATGCCACAGCCGGGGGACACTTTTATACTGGTCCTGGCGGCCCTGGCATTACATACCCAACTAGTCACCCCTGGCCGGGGTACCCTGGAGGAGTGGGAACCCCTTAAATCAAGGGGTCCCCCCCTCCAGCCACCCAAGGGCCAGGGGTGAAGCCCGAGGCTGTCCCCCCCATCCAAGGGCGGCAGATGGGGGGCTGATAGCCTTTTGAAAAAAATGTGAATATTGTTTTTAGTAGCAGTACTACATGTCCCAGCAAGCCTCCCCGCAAGCTGGTACTTGGAGAACCACAAGTACCAGCATGCGGTGGAAAACAAAACCGGGCCTGCTGGTACCTGTAGTACTACTACTAAAAAAATACCCCCCAAAAAACAGGAGACACACCTTGACAGTATAAGTTTATTACATACATGCACACCTCCAAACATACATACTTACCTATGTTCACACGAGGCTCGGTCCTCTTCTCCATGTAGAATCCTAGGGGTACCTGTGAAAAAAATTATACTCACAAAATCCAGTGTACCTTCTGTTCTTTGTATAATCCACGTACTTGGCAAAATAAAAAAACGGAAACCCGACCACGCACTGAAAGGGGTCCCATGTTTTCACATAGGACCCCTTTCCCCAACTGCCAGGAACCCCCTGACTCCTGTCAAAGAGGGTCCCTTCTGCCAATCAGGGAGTGCCGCGTCGTGGCACTCTCCTGATTGGCTGTGTGCTCCTGTAGTGTCTGTCAGGCAGCACACGGCAGAGATACAATGTTGCGCCTATTTGCTCCATTGTATCCAATGGTGGGAACTTTGCGGTCAGCGGTTGACCGAAAGTAACCTCACTGCTGACCGCAAAGTTCCCACCATTGGATACAATGGAGCGCATAGGCGCTACATTGTATCTCTGCCGTTTGCTGCCTGACAGACACTACAGGAGCACACAGCCAATCAGGAGGGTGCCACGACGTGGCGCTCCCTGATTGGCAGAAGGGACCCTCTTTGACAGGAGTCAGGGGGGTCCTGGCAGTCGGGGAGAGGGGTCCCATGTGAAAACATGGGTCCCCTTTCAGTGCGTGGTCGGGTTTCCGTTTTTTTATTTTGCCAAGTACGTGGATTATACAAAGAACAGAAGGTACACTGGATTATGTGAGTATAATTTTTTTCACAGGTACCCCTAGGATTCTACATGGAGAAAAGGACCGAGCCTCGTGTGAACATAGGTAAGTATGTATGTATGGAGGTGTGCATATATGTAATAAACTTATACTGTCACGGTGTGTATCTCCTGTTTTTTGTTGGAAATTATTTTAGTAGTAGTACTACAGGTATTAGCGGGCCCGGTTTTCCACCGCATGCTGGTACTTGTGGTTCTCCAAGTACCAGCTTGCGGGGGAGGCTTGCTGGGATTTGTAGTACTGCTACTAAAAATAATATTCTCATTTTTTACACAAGGCTATCAGCCCCCCATCCGCCGCCCTTGGATGAGGGGGACAGCCTCGGGCTTCACCCTTGGCCCTTGGGTGGCTGGAGGGGGGGACCCCTTGATTTAAGGGGTTCCCACTCCTCCAGGGTACCCCGGCCAGGGGTGACTAGTTGGGTATGTAATGCCAGGGCCGCAGGGACCTAGATAAAAGTGTCCCCCGGCTGTGGCATTATGTACCAGGCTAGTGGAGCCCGGTGCTGGTTTAAAAAATACGGGGGACCCCTACGCTTTTTGTCCCCCGTATTTTTGGTACCAGGACCAGGCGCAGAGCCTGCTGCTGGTTGAATAAATATGGGGGAACCCTTGACATTTTTTTCCCCATATTTTGTCAACCAGGTCCCGCTCAAAGAGCCCGAGGCTGGTTTTGCTTAGGAGGGGGTACCCCACGCATTTTTTCCAGAAAATGTAACACTTTCCCACCCCTTCCCACTGATAAACATGCACAGAACTCATGGATCCGTGCATGCCTATCAGAACACGGTAAAAAAAAAGCAGGTCTGTTTTAAATCTGCTTTTTTTTTACGATTTGTATTTTTTCACGGCAGTGTTTGGCTATTGCCGACAGTGTTCGTGAAATACACTTTTTAGTAAATTACCGAGTTGTATAAAAAAACAGTCGTATTTGACCGATGGTGTATTCATTTGTATTTTTTTACTTTGACTTCCAAAAAAACATGAATGCCCTCATCACTGCCGAGATTTGAGTTTAGTAAATTCCCGAGATGACACTTTGAAGAAAAAACACCATCTTGGTCAAAACCGGGAGCTTAGTAAATATACCCCTATGTGTATAACTATACTACTACATTTTGTTACGTACTTTCATTTTTATTCATTTGCAGTTTATCTATTTTATTAACTTTTTGTCCAAAACCTAAGATCCTTTCTCATAGAGACCCAAGTTATCTGCTCCAGGTCTTCCCTAGTGCTAGGACCATGTTAGTATCATACACTGGGCCTAATTCAGACCTGATCGCAGCAGCAAATTTGTTCTCTAATGGACAAAACCAGGGGGGTAATTCCAAGTTGATCGCAGCAGGACTTTTTTTTAGCAGATGGGCAAAACCATGTGTACTGCAGGGGAGGCAGATTTAACATGTGCAAAGAGAGTTAGATTTGGGTGTGGTGTGTTCAATCTGCAATCTAATTTGCAGTGTAAAAATAAAGCAGCCAGTATTTACCCTGCACAAAAATAAAATAACCCACCCAAATCTAACTCTCTCTGCACATGTTATATCTGCCTCCCCCATGCGCACTGCATGGTTTTGTCCATCTGCTAAAAAAAAGTCCTGCTGTGATCAACTTGGAATTACCCCCCAGGGTGGTAATTCTGAGTTGATCGCAGCAGGAACTTTGGGGGTAATTCCAAGTTGATCGCAGCAGGAAATTTTTTAGCTGTTGGGCAAAACCATGGCCCTCATTCCGAGTTGTTCGCTCGCTAGCTGCTTTTAGCAGCATTGCACACGCTAGGCCGCCGCCCTCTGGGAGTGTATTTTAGCTTAGCAGAATAGTGAATGAAAGATTAGCAGAACTGCTAATAAATAATTCTTTGCAGTTTCTGAGTAGCTCCAGACCTACTTACAGATTGCGATCAGCTCAGGCCGTTTAGTTCCTGGTTTGACGTCACAAACACGCCCTGCGTTCGGCCAGCCACTCCCCCGTTTCTCCAGACACTCCCGCGTTTTTCCCTGGCACGCCTGCGTTTTTTAGCACATTCCCGGAAAACGCTCAGTTACCACCCAGAAACGCCCCTTTCCTGTCAATCACTCACCAATCAGCAGAGCGACTGAAAAGCGCCGCAGGATCCACAGCATATCTACTAAGTTTTTAGTTAAATAACTAAGCGCATGCGCCCTGCGTGCCTTGCGCATGCGCATTTTGCAACAAATCGCAGAATAGCGAAAATCGGCAACGAACAACTCGGAATGACCCCCCATGTGCACTGCATGTGGGGCAGATGTAACATGTGCAGAGAGAGTTAGATTTGGGTGTGGTGTGTTCAAACTGAAATCTAAACTTCAGTGTAAAAATAAAGCAGCCAGTATTTACCCTGCACAGAAACAATATAACCCACCCAAATCTAACTTTCTCTGCAAATGTTATATCTGCCCCCCCTGCAGTGCACATGGTTTTGCTCAATTGCTAACAAACTTGCTGCTGCGATCAACTCAGAATTAGGCCCCATGTGCACTGCAGGTGGGGCATATGTAACATGTGCAGAGAGATTATGGTAATTTACCTCCTGCATGTTATACTCCAGTCGTTGCTACCTCTGTGACCCCTCCCGTCGTCTTCAACTGACACTTTGCAGATCTCTTTGCCGGTCACCCGACACTCTGCAAATCTCTTTGCCAGATGATCTAAAAAACACAAAAGACTATCATTAAACATAGTACTAGTTTAAGTTAGAGATGAGCGCCGGAAATTTTTCGGGTTTTGTGTTTTGGTTTTGGGTTCGGTTCCGCGGCCGTGTTTTGGGTTCGACCGCGTTTTGGCAAAACCTCACCGAATTTTTTTTGTCGGATTCGGGTGTGTTTTGGATTCGGGTGTTTTTTTCCAAAAAACCTAAAAAACAGCTTAAATCATAGAATTTGGCGGTCATTTTGATCCCAAAGTATTATTAACCTCAAAAACCATAATTTCCACTCATTTTCAGTCTATTCTGAATACCTCACACCTCACAATATTATTTTTAGTCCTAAAATTTGCACCGAGGTCGCTGTGTGAGTAAGATAAGCGACCCTAGTGGCCGACACAAACACCGGGCCCATCTAGGAGTGGCACTGCAGTGTCACGCAGGATGGCCCTTCCAAAAAACCCTCCCCAAACAGCACATGACGCAAAGAAAAAAAGAGGCGCAATGAGGTAGCTGTGTGAGTAAGATTAGCGACCCTAGTGGCCGACACAAACACCGGGCCCATCTAGGAGTGGCACTGCAGTGTCACGCAGGATGTCCCTTCCAAAAAACCCTCCCCAAACAGCACATGACGCAAAGAAAAAAAGAGGCGCAATGAGGTAGCTGTGTGAGTAAGATAAGCGACCCTAGTGGCCGACACAAACACCGGGCCCATCTAGGAGTGTCACTGCAGTGTCACGCAGGATGTCCCTTCCAAAAAACCCTCCCCAAACAGCACATGACGCAAAGAAAAAAAGAGGCGCAATGAGGTAGCTGTGTGAGTAAGATAAGCGAACCTAGTGGCCGACACAAACACCGGGCCCATCTAGGAGTGGCACTGCAGTGTCACGCAGGATGTCCCTTCCAAAAAACCCTCCCCAAACAGCACATGACGCAAAGAAAAAGAAAAGAAAAAAGAGGTGCAAGATGGAATTGTCCTTGGGCCCTCCCACCCACCCTTATGTTGTATAAACAAAACAGGACATGCACACTTTAACCAACCCATCATTTCAGTGACAGGGTCTGCCACACGACTGTGACTGATATGACGGGTTGGTTTGGACCCCCCCCAAAAAAGAAGCAATTAATCTCTCCTTGCACAAACTGGCTCTACAGAGGCAAGATGTCCACCTCATCATCACCCTCCGATATATCACCGTGTACATCCCCCTCCTCACAGATTATCAATTCGTCCCCACTGGAATCCACCATCTCAGCTCCCTGTGTACTTTGTGGAGGCAATTGCTGCTGGTCAATGTCTCCGCGGAGGAATTGATTATAATTCATTTTAATGAACATCATCTTCTCCACATTTTCTGGATGTAACCTCGTACGCCGATTGCTGACAAGGTGAGCGGCGGCACTAAACACTCTTTCGGAGTACACACTTGTGGGAGGGCAACTTAGGTAGAATAAAGCCAGTTTGTGCAAGGGCCTCCAAATTGCCTCTTTTTCCTGCCAGTATAAGTACGGACTGTGTGACGTGCCTACTTGGATGCGGTCACTCATATAATCCTCCACCATTCTATCAATGTTGAGAGAATCATATGCAGTGACAGTAGACGACATGTCCGTAATCGTTGTCAGGTCCTTCAGTCCGGACCAGATGTCAGCATCAGCAGTCGCTCCAGACTGCCCTGCATCACCGCCAGCGGGTGGGCTCGGAATTCTGAGCCTTTTCCTCGCACCCCCAGTTGCGGGAGAATGTGAAGGAGGAGATGTTGACAGGTCGCGTTCCGCTTGACTTGACAATTTTGTCACCAGCAGGTCTTTCAACCCCAGCAGACTTGTGTCTGCCGGAAAGAGAGATCCAAGGTAGGCTTTAAATCTAGGATCGAGCACGGTGGCCAAAATGTAGTGCTCTGATTTCAACAGATTGACCACCCGTGAATCCTTGTTAAGCGAATTAAGGGCTCCATCCACAAGTCCCACATGCCTAGCGGAATCGCTCCGTGTTAGCTCCTCCTTCAATGTCTCCAGCTTCTTCTGCAAAAGCCTGATGAGGGGAATGACCTGACTCAGGCTGGCAGTGTCTGAACTGACTTCACGTGTGGCAAGTTCAAAGGGCATCAGAACCTTGCACAACGTTGAAATCATTCTCCACTGCGCTTGAGACAGGTGCATTCCACCTACTATATCGTGCTCAATTGTATAGGCTTGAATGGCCTTTTGCTGCTCCTCCAACCTCTGAAGCATATAGAGGGTTGAATTCCACCTCGTTACCACTTCTTGCTTCAGATGATGGCAGGGCAGGTTCAGTAGTTTTTGGTGGTGCTCCAGTCTTCTGTACGTGGTGCCTGTACGCCGAAAGTGTCCCGCAATTCTTCTGGCCACCGACAGCATCTCTTGCACGCCCCTGTCGTTTTTTTAAAAATTCTGCACCACCAAATTCAAGGTATGTGCAAAACATGGGACGTGCTGGAATTTGCCCATATTTAATGCACACACAATATTGCTGGCGTTGTCCGATGCCACAAATCCACAGGAGAGTCCAATTGGGGTAAGCCATTCCGCGATGATCTTCCTCAGTTGCCGTAAGAGGTTTTCAGCTGTGTGCGTATTCTGGAAAGCGGTGATACAAAGCGTAGCCTGCCTAGGAAAGAGTTGGCGTTTGCGAGATGCTGCTACTGGTGCCGCCGCTGCTGTTCTTGCGGCGGGAGTCCATACATCTACCCAGTGGGCTGTCACAGTCATATAGTCCTGACCCTGCCCTGCTCCACTTGTCCACATGTCCGTGGTTAAGTGGACATTGGGTACAACTGCATTTTTTAGGACACTGGTGAGTCTTTTTCTGACGTCCGTGTACATTCTCGGTATCGCCTGCCTAGAGAAGTGGAACCTAGATGGTATTTGGTAACGGGGGCACACTGCCTCAATAAATTGTCTAGTTCCCTGTGAACTAACGGCGGATACCGGACGCACGTCTAACACCAACATAGTTGTCAAGGCCTCAGTTATCCGCTTTGCAGCAGGATGACTGCTGTGATATTTAATCTTCCTCGCAAAGGACTGTTGAACAGTCAATTGCTTACTGGAAGTAGTACAAGTGGGCTTACGACTTCCCCTCTGGGATGACCATCGACTCCCAGCAGCAACAACAGCAGCGCCAGCAGCAGTAGGCGTTACACGCAAGGATGCATCGGAGGAATCCCAGGCAGGAGAGGGCTCGTCAGAATTGCCAGTGACATTGCCTGCAGGACTATTGGCATTCCTGGGGAAGGAGGAAATTGACACTGAGGGAGTTGGTGGGGTGGTTTGCGTGAGCTTGGTTACAAGAGGAAGGGATTTACTGGTCAGTGGACTGCTTCCGCTGTCACCCAAAGTTTTTGAACTTGTCACTGACTTATTATGAATGCGCTGCAGGTGACGTATAAGGGAGGATGTTCCGAGGTGGTTAACGTCCTTACCCCTACTTATTACAGCTTGACAAAGGGAACACACGGCTTGACACCTGTTGTCCGCATTTCTGGTGAAATACTTCCACACCGAAGAGCTGATTTTTTTGGTATTTTCACCAGGCATGTCAACGGCCATATTCCTACCACGGACAACAGGTGTCTCCCCGGGTGCCTGACTTAAACAAACCACCTCACCATCAGAATCCTCCTGGTCAATTTCCTCCCCAGCGCCAGCAACACCCATATCCTCCTCATCCTGGTGTACTTCAACACTGACATCTTCAATCTGACTATCAGGAACTGGACTGCGGGTGCTCCTTCCATCACTTGCAGGGGGCGTGCAAATGGTGGAAGGCGCATGCTCTTCACGTCCAGTGTTGGGAAGGTCAGGCATCGCAACCGACATAATTGGAGTCGGACTCTCCTTGTGGATTTGGGATTTCGAAGAACGCACAGTTCTTTGCGGTGCTACTGCTTTTGCCAGCTTTAGTCTTTTCATTTTTCTAGCGAGAGGCTGAGTGCTTCCATCCTCATGTGAAGCTGAACCACTAGCCATGAACATAGGCCAGGGCCTCAGCCGTTCCTTGCCACTCCGTGTGGTAAATGGCATATTGGCAAGTTTACGCTTCTCCTCCGACAATTTTATTTTAGGTTTTGGAGTCCTTTTTTTACTGATATTTGGTGTTTTGGATTTGACATGCTCTGTACTATGACATTGGGCATCGGCCTTGGCAGACGACGTTGCTGGCATTTCATCGTCTCGGCCATGACTAGTGGCAGCAGCTTCAGCACGAGGTGGAAGTGGATCTTGATCTTTCCCTAATTTTGGAACCTCAACATTTTTGTTCTCCATATTTTAATAGGCACAACTAAAAGGCACCTCAGGTAAACAATGGAGATGGATGGATTGGATACTAGTATACAATTATGGACGGGCTGCCGAGTGCCGACACAGAGGTAGCCACAGCCGTGAACTACCGCACTGTACTGTGTCTGCTGCTAATATATAGACTGGTTGATAAAGAGATAGTATACTCGTAACTAGTATGTATGTATAAAGAAAGAAAAAAAAACCACGGTTAGGTGGTATATACAATTATGGACGGGCTGCCGAGTGCCGACACAGAGGTAGCCACAGCCGTGAACTACCGCACTGTACTGTGTCTGCTGCTAATATAGACTGGTTGATAAAGAGATAGTATACTCGTAACTAGTATGACTATAAAGAAAGAAAAAAAAACCACGGTTAGGTGGTATATACAATTATGGACGGGCTGCCGAGTGCCGACACAGAGGTAGCCACAGCCGTGAACTACCGCACTGTACTGTGTCTGCTGCTAATATATAGACTGGTTGATAAAGAGATAGTATACTCGTAACTAGTATGTATGTATAAAGAAAGAAAAAAAAACACGGTTAGGTGGTATATACAATTATGGACGGGCTGCCGAGTGCCGACACAGAGGTAGCCACAGCCGTGAACTACCGCACTGTACTGTGTCTGCTGCTAATATAGACTGGTTGATAAAGAGATAGTATACTCGTAACTAGTATGACTATAAAGAAAGAAAAAAAAACCACGGTTAGGTGGTATATACAATTATGGACGGGCTGCCGAGTGCCGACACAGAGGTAGCCACAGCCATGAACTACCGCACTGTACTGTGTCTGCTGCTAATATATAGACTGGTTGATAAAGAGATAGTATACTCGTAACTAGTATGTATGTATAAAGAAAGAAAAAAAAACCACGGTTAGGTGGTATATACAATTATGGACGGGCTGCCGAGTGCCGACACAGAGGTAGCCACAGCCGTGAACTACCGCACTGTACTGTGTCTGCTGCTAATATAGACTGGTTGATAAAGAGATAGTATACTCGTAACTAGTATGACTATAAAGAAAGAAAAAAAAACCACGGTTAGGTGGTATATACAATTATGGACGGGCTGCCGAGTGCCGACACAGAGGTAGCCACAGCCGTGAACTACCGCACTGTACTGTGTCTGCTGCTAATATATAGACTGGTTGATAAAGAGATAGTATACTCGTAACTAGTATGTATGTATAAAGAAAGAAAAAAAAACCACGGTTAGGTGGTATATACAATTATGGACGGGCTGCCGAGTGCCGACACAGAGGTAGCCACAGCCGTGAACTACCGCACTGTACTGTGTCTGCTGCTAATATATAGACTGGTTGATAAAGAGATAGTATACTCGTAACTAGTATGTATGTATAAAGAAAGAAAAAAAAACCACGGTTAGGTGGTATATACAATTATGGACGGGCTGCCGAGTGCCGACACAGAGGTAGCCACAGCCGTGAACTACCGCACTGTACTGTGTCTGCTGCTAATATATAGACTGGTTGATAAAGAGATAGTATACTCGTAACTAGTATGTATGTATAAAGAAAGAAAAAAAAACCACGGTTAGGTGGTATATACAATTATGGACGGGCTGCCGAGTGCCGACACAGAGGTAGCCACAGCCGTGAACTACCGCACTGTACTGTGTCTGCTGCTAATATAGACTGGTTGATAAAGAGATAGTATACTCGTAACTAGTATGTATGTATAAAGAAAGAAAAAAAAACCACGGTTAGGTGGTATATACAATTATGGACGGGCTGCCGAGTGCCGACACAGAGGTAGCCACAGCCGTGAACTACCGCACTGTACTGTGTCTGCTGCTAATATAGACTGGTTGATAAAGAGATAGTATACTCGTAACTAGTATGACTATAAAGAAAGAAAAAAAAACCACGGTTAGGTGGTATATACAATTATGGACGGGCTGCCGAGTGCCGACACAGAGGTAGCCACAGCCGTGAACTACCGCACTGTACTGTGTCTGCTGCTAATGTAGACTGGTTGATAAAGAGATAGTATACTCGTAACTAGTATGACTATAAAGAAAGAAAAAAAAACCACGGTTAGGTGGTATATACAATTATGGACGGGCTGCCGAGTGCCGACACAGAGGTAGCCACAGCCGTGAACTACCGCACTGTACTGTGTCTGCTGCTAATATAGACTGGTTGATAAAGAGATAGTATACTACTAATATTATATATACTGGTGGTCAGGTCACTGGTCACTAGTCACACTGCCAGTGGCACTCCTGCAGCAAAAGTGTGCACTGTTTAATTTTAATATAATATTATGTACTCCTGGCTCCTGCTATAACCTATAACTGGCACTGCAGTGCTCCCCAGTCTCCCCCACAATTATAAGCTGTGTGAGCTGAGCACAGTCAGATATATATATACATTGATGCAGCACACTGGGCTGAGCAGTGCACACAGATATGGTATGTGACTGAGTCACTGTGTGTATCGTTTTTTTCAGGCAGAGAACGGATATATTATTAAATAAAACAAACAACTGCACTGTCTGGTGGTCACTGTGGTCGTCAGTCACTAAACTCTGCACTCTCTTCTACAGTATCACAGCCTCAGGTCAATCTCTCTCTCTCTCTCTCAACCCTAATCTAAATGGAGAGGACGCCAGCCACGTCCTCTCCCTATCAATCTCAATGCACGTGTGAAAATGGCGGCGACGCGCGGCTCCTTATATAGAATCCGAGTCTCGCGATAGAATCCGAGCCTCGCGAGAATCCGACAGCGTCATGATGACGTTCGGGCGCGCTCGGGTTAACCGAGCAAGGCGGGAAGATCCGAGTCGCTCGGACCCGTGAAAAAAAACATGAAGTTCGGGCGGGTTCGGATTCAGAGAAACCGAACCCGCTCATCTCTAGTTTAAGTACAATAAAATATCCATGAGTCAACCAGTTTCCCAATTTTCCTTAAACCAAACAAGATACTTTCAAACTTATCAATATCCCATTTATCTATTTTATTAACTTTTTTATCCCAAAGCCACAATCCTGCCTCATAGAGACCCAGGTTATCTGCATCCCCTGTATGTGTGCTTATCCTCCATACTGCCCTCGTTATTCCTGTTACGCTACATTTTTATTCCAAAATATATTGTTCCTTTCTGCGCTTCTCCTATTATTGTGTCCTTGTACCTGTATTCCCTGTTCTGTCTATCTTGTCTTGCCTTTCAGCTGACTATACTGCACTCTGTCTTCCTTACCCCTCTCCATCATACCCTGCTATGTAGGACTCACCTCCTCCTACCTGTCTTACTGCATGGAAACTGGAAACGTCAGCAGCTGTAGATAGAATGTTACAGGAAGAAGCATTGTGATGTCACGGGCTAGTGATGTCACAGGCTAGGTGTGATGTCACAGTAATCAGCAGCAAAGCTACAGAGTTACAGCTATCTTACATATACATTTTCTACATCAATTACAACTGGATATACATGAGTTTCTACTTTAAAAAAATGAGACTAGTGTAGAAAATGAAGTATAAGGCAATGTTGTACAGAGTGCCTCAATATATAGGTAAAGGGAAAATATAAGTGACAGGCATTTCTAGACTAAATCACCACTTATATTGTGTGTGTGTGTGTGTGTGTGTGTGTGTGTGTGTGTGTGTGTGTGTGTATATATAGAGAGAGAGAGAGACAGAGAGAGAGAGAGAGAGAGAGCTAAACTATACTATCCCATTAAACCAGGAAACTCACAAATTATACAGTTTCTGTGGCTGTCTGACCTCAAGTCTGGAAAGAGGTTGAGTGGACAGTGAACATGGCTGTGCCCTGTGGCACCACGTGGCACCATTGTACCGACAACTGGACTGCTGAGAACGGAACCTGGAGGGTACATACAGTAACTTTTTGGTTTTCATTTCATCTCATTACACTTCACCCAAAGCTACTCTTCTGGTTATCCTATCAACTAGGCCAACAATGAAGGTGACTCCATAACATTTCTTCCATTGTTTTTCCATGTCACAGAAACATTGCATGTGTGTTACAGGTGACCATCCTAATCATCTCTCCTTCACTTCACAGTAATGTCATTGTTACTGATACATTGGCCCTCATTCCGAGTCGTTCGCTCTGTATTTTTCATCGCATCGCAGTGAAATTCCGCTTAGTACGCATGCGCAATATTCGCACTGCGACTGCGCCAAGTAATTTTACAATGGAGATAGTATTTTTACTCACTGCTTTTTCATCGCTCCGGCGATCGTAGTGTGATTGACAGGAAATGGGTGTTACTGGGCGGAAACAGGCCGTTTTATGGGCGTGCGGGAAAAAACGCTACCGTTTCCGGAAAAAACGCAGAAGTGGCCGGGGAAACGGAGGAGTGTCTGGGCGAACGCTGGGTGTGTTTGTGACGTCAAACCAGGAACGACAAGCACTGAACTGATCGCAGATGCCGAGTAAGTGTGGAGCTACTCTGAAACTGCTAAGTAGTTTGTAATCGCAATATTGCGAATACATCGTTCGCAATTTTAAGATGCTAAGATACACTCCCAGTAGGCGGCGGCTTAGCGTGAGCAACTCTGCTAAAATCGCCTTGCGAACGATCAACTCGGAATGAGGGCCATTATTTGGATCAAGCATCAAAAGGAAACTTAGATATAAGAGTCTGGCCGGCATATCACTTATTGCATGATGACCTTGTGCCTGCGCTGTACTGTATGTAGATGGAGCATTTGGTTTTGCTAATGACTTACATAGACTCCATAAGAGGGCATGCCGACATAGCATATTGTTGAATGTTAACATGTATGATCTTAAACTCCATCTATAAATGTTCTGTTGCGAGACTTCCAATATGCTCAGAATATTTCTCTTGTGGCAGATGATTAAGTATATACTAGCTGGAGTAATCGGCGTTGCCCGGTATTATAAGAATGTCTGTTTACAAAAATAAATGTAAATATTAAACACACAGTATAAATAACATTGTAGATAGCTGAATACCCGTGCTGAGGATGGTAAATTATAATGATAGTTTGTTAATTTACGTTGATTGGAGATATAGGGGGTCATTCCGAGTTGTTCGCTCGCAAGCTGCTTTTAGCAGCTTTGCACACGCTAAGCCGCCGCCTACTGGGAGTGAATCTTAGCTTATCAAAATTGCGAACGAAAGATTAGCAGAATTGCGAATAGACACTTCTTAGCAGTTTCTGAGTAGCTCCAGACTTACTCGGCATCTGCGATCAGTTCAGTGCTTGTCGTTCCTGGTTTGACGTCACAAACACACCCAGCGTTCGCCCAGACACTCCTCCGTTTCTCCAGCCACTCCCGCGTTTTTCCCAGAAACGGTAGCGTTTTTTCGCACACACCCATAAAACGGCCTGTTTCCGCCCAGAAACACCTACTTTCTGTCAATCACCAGAACGAAGAAAAAACCTCGTAATGCCGTGAGTAAAATACTTAACTGCATAGCAAATTTACTTGGTGCAGTCGCACTGCGGACATTGTGCTTGCGCATTAGCGACTAATCGCTCCGTTGCGAGAAAAAAATACAGAGCGAACAACTCGGAATGACCCCCAAAAATCGGTACAAAGTAGGAAAAAGGGGCGCGGCCACGTGTAAAGGGGGCATGGTCACGCCCTTTTCCTATACTTTCAATGGAAGTTTGGAGAGCCAAAAATCAGTACAGACCATAAAAAAGGTACTGTACCTGCCAAAAAGGTACAGTTAGAGGGTATGCTAGTATATAGGAATATCTTGCTTCCCTGATGCACTTTGTGTAGTGGCCGCACCCCTTTTTGGTCCCCCAAGGGACCCTGCTCTTCCCACTATACAACTCTCAGTCTGTGGCTTCCTGCTGCCTCCATTCCCCTCCTCACATCATGTCACTGGCCCTGTCACATGCAGCCCGGTCATCACTGAGATATCATGCATGTCCTAATACAGTGTGTGCTGCTGGTCCACCCCTAGGGGTGCTCATGGGGGGTAATTCCAAGTTGATCGCAGCAGGATTTTTTATAGCAATTGGGCAAAACCATGTGCACTGCAGGGGAGGCAGATATAACATGTGCAGAAAGAGTTAGATTTGGGTGGGTTATTTTTAGTGATGAACGGGTTCGGTTTCTCGGAAACCGAACCCCCCCGAATTTCACCCTTTTTACACGGGTCCGAGGCATACTCGGATTCTCCCGTATGGCTCGGTTAACCCGAGCGCGCCCGAACATCATCATCCCGCTGTCGGATTCTCGCGAGATTCGGATTCTACATAAGCAGCCGCGCCTCGCCGCCATTTTAACTCGTGCATTGGAAATGTTAGGGAGAGGATGTGGCTGGCGTCCTCTCCGTTTATTCTTTGTTGAGTTGATGCAAATATTTGTGCTTGCTTATATCATTGTGGGGACTGGGAGCAGCTTTATATTAATATAGGAGGAGTACAGTGCAGAGTTTTGCTGATCAGTGACCACCAGTTTTATCCGTTCTCTGCCTGAAAAAAACGCTCCTTATCTGTGCTCAGTGTGCTGCATATATCTGTGCTCACACTGCTTAATTGTGGGGACTGGGGAGCAGCTGTATTATATAGCAGGAGTACAGTGCAGAGTTTTGCTGACAGTGACCACCAGTATACGTTGTCTGCCTGAAAAACACTCCATATCTGTGCTCAGTGTGCTGCTTTATTGTGGGGATTATATATTATATAGGAGGAGTACAGTGCAGAGTTTTGCTGACCAGTGACCACCATTATATAATATATAGCATTACGGTACAGTAGGCCACTGCTGTACCTACCTCTGTGTCGTCAAGTATACTATCCATCTAGATTCTATACCTGTGGTGCATTTCAGTTGTGCAGTTTGCTGACACAGTGACCACCAGTATATATAGCAGTACGGTACGGAAGGCCACTGCTGTACCTACCTCTGTGTCGTCAAGTATACTATCCATCTAGATTCTATACCTGTGGTGCATTTCAGTTGTGCAGTTTGCTGACACAGTGACCACCAGTATATATAGCAGTACGGTACGGAAGGCCACTGCTGTACCTACCTCTGTGTCGTCAAGTATACTATCCATCTACATTCTATACCTGTGGTGCATTTCAGTTGTGCAGTTTGCTGACACAGTGACCACCAGTATATATAGCAGTACGGTACGGAAGGCCACTGCTGTACCTACCTCTGTGTCATCAAGTATAATATCCATCTACATTCTATACCTGTGGTGCATTTCAGTTGTGCAGTTTGCTGACACAGTGACCACCAGTATATATAGCAGTACGGTACGGAAGGCCACTGCTGTACCTACCTCTGTGTCGTCAAGTATACTATCCATCTACATTCTATACCTGTGGTGCATTTCAGTTGTGCAGTTTGCTGACACAGTGACCACCAGTATATATAGCAGAACGGTACGGAAGGCCACTGCTGTACCTACCTCTGTGTCGTCAAGTATACTATCCATCTACATTCTATACCTGTGGTGCATTTCAGTTGTGCAGTTTGCTGACACAGTGACCACTAGTATATATAGCAGAACGGTACGGAAGGCCACTGCTGTACCTACCTCTGTGTCGTCAAGTATACTATCCATCTACATTCTATACCTGTGGTGCATTTCAGTTGTGCAGTTTGCTGACACAGTGACCACCAGTATATATAGCAGTACGGTACGGAAGGCCACTGCTGTACCTACCTCTGTGTCATCAAGTATACTATCCATCTACATTCTATACCTGTGGTGCATTTCAGTTGTGCAGTTTGCTGACACAGTGACCACCAGTATATATAGCAGTATGGTACGGAAGGCCACTGCTGTACCTACCTCTGTGTCATCAAGTATACTATCCATCTACATTCTATACCTGTGGTGCATTTCAGTTGTGCAGTTTGCTGACACAGTGACCACCAGTATATATAGCAAAACGGTACGGAAGGCCACTGCTGTACCTACCTCTGTGTCGTCAAGTATACTATCCATCTAGATTCTATACCTGTGGTGCATTTCAGTTGTGTAGTTTGCTGACACAGTGACCACCAGTATATATAGCAGTACGGTACAGAAGGCCACTGCTGTACCTACCTCTGTGTCGTCAAGTATACTATCCATCTACATTCTATACCTGTGGTGCATTTCAGTTGTGCAGTTTGCTGACACAGTGACCACCAGTATATATAGCAGTACGGTACGGAAGGCCACTGCTGTACCTACCTCTGTGTCGTCAAGTATACTCTCCATCTACATTCTATACCTGTGGTGCATTTCAGTTGTGCAGTTTGCTGACACAGTGACCACCAGTATATATAGCAGTACGGTACGGAAGGCCACTGCTGTACCTACCTCTGTGTCGTCAAGTATACTATCCATCTAGATTCTATACCTGTGGTGCATTTCAGTTGTGCAGTTTGCTGACACAGTGACCACCAGTATATATAGCAGAACGGTACGGAAGGCCACTGCTGTACCTACCTCTGTGTCGTCAAGTATACTATCCATCTAGATTCTATACCTGTGGTGCATTTCAGTTTTGCGGTTTGCTGACACAGTGACCACCAGTATATATAGCAGTACGGTACGGAAGGCCACTGCTGTACCTACCTCTGTGTCGTCAAGTATACTATCCATCTACATGCTATACCTGTGGTGCATTTCAGTTGTGCAGTTTGCTGACACAGTGACCACCAGTATATATAGCAGTACGGTACGGAAGGCCACTGCTGTACCTACCTCTGTGTCGTCAAGTATACTATCCATCTAGATTCTATACCTGTGGTGCATTTCAGTTGTGCAGTTTGCTGACACAGTGACCACCAGTATATATACACCAGTATATATAGCAGTACGGTACGGAAGGCCACTGCTGTACCTACCTCTGTGTCGTCAAGTATACTATCCATCTACATTCTATACCTGTGGTGCATTTCAGTTGTGCAGTTTGCTGACACAGTGACCACCAGTATATATAGCAGTACGGTACGGAAGGCCACTGCTGTACCTACCTCTGTGTCATCAAGTATACTATCCATCTACATTCTATACCTGTGGTGCATTTCAGTTGTGCAGTTTGCTGACACAGTGACCACCAGTATATATAGCAGAACGGTACGGAAGGCCACTGCTGTACCTACCTCTGTGTCGTCAAGTATACTATCCATCTAGATTCTATACCTGTGGTGCATTTCAGTTGTGCGGTTTGCTGACACAGTGACCACCAGTATATATAGCAGTACGGTACGGAAGGCCACTGCTGTACCTACCTCTGTGTCGTCAAGTATACTATCCATCTACATTCTATACCTGTGGTGCATTTCAGTTGTGCAGTTTGCTGACACAGTGACCACCAGTATATATAGCAGTACGGTACGGAAGGCCACTGCTGTACCTACCTCTGTGTCATCAAGTATACTATCCATCTAGATTCTATACCTGTGGTGCATTTCAGTTGTGCAGTTTGCTGACACAGTGACCACCAGTATATATAGCAGTACGGTACGGAAGGCCACTGCTGTACCTACCTCTGTGTCGTCAAGTATACTATCCATCTACATTCTATACCTGTGGTGCATTTCAGTTGTGCAGTTTGCTGACACAGTGACCACCAGTATATATAGCAGTACGGTACGGAAGGCCACTGCTGTACCTACCTCTGTGTCGTCAAGTATACTCTCCGTCTACATTCTATACGTGTGGTGCATTTTAGTTGTGCAGTCTGCTGACACAGTGACCACCAGTATATATAGCAGTACGGTACAGAAGGCCACTGCTGTACCTACCTCTGTGTCGTCAAGTATACTATCCATCTACATTCTATACCTGTGGTGCATTTCAGTTGTGTAGTTTGCTGACACAGTGACCACCAGTATATATAGCAGTACGGTACGGAAGGCCACTGCTGTACCTACCTCTGTGTCGTCAAGTATACTATCCATCTAGATTCTATACCTGTGGTGCATTTCAGTTGTGCAGTTTGTTGACACAGTGACCACCAGTATATATAGCAGTACGGTACGGAAGGCCACTGCTGTACCTACCTCTGTGTCGTCAAGTATACTATCCATCTACATTCTATACCTGTGGTGCGACCTTGGTGCGCCTCTTTTTTTCTTTGCATCATGTGATGTTTGGGGACAATTTTTTTGAAGTGACATCCTTCCTGACACTGCAGTGCCACTCCTAGATGGGCCAGGTGTTTGTGTCGGCCACTTGGGTCGCTTAGCTTAGTCACACAGCTACCTCATTGCGCCTCTTTTTTTCTTTGCATCATGTGCTGTTTGTGGACTATTTTTTGAAGTGCCATCCTGCCTGACACTGCAGTGCCACTCCTAGATGGGCCAGGTGTTTGTGTCGGCCACTTGGGTCACTTAGCTTAGTCACACAGCTACCTCATTGCGCCTCTTTTTTTCTTTGCATCATGTGCTGTTTGGGGACTGTTTTTTTGAAGTGCCATCCTGCCTGACACTGCAGTGCCACTCCTAGATGGGCCAGGTGTTTGTGTTGGCCACTTGGGTCGCTTAGCTTAGTCACACAGCTACCTCATTGCGCCTCTTTTTTTCTTTGCATCATGTGCTGTTTGGGGACAATTTTTTTGAAGTGCCATCCTGCCTGACACTGCAGTGCCACTCCTAGATGGGCCAGGTGTTTGTGTCGGCCACTTGTGTCGCTTAGCTTAGCCATCCAGCGACCTCGGTGCAAATTTTATGACTAAAAATAACACCCCCTGTCACAGTAAGTGCACTATTGGTGTATCTGCCCTGCACTGTATCCTGCATTGTATCCGACTCACACTGTATCCCACACTATGGTGGTCATTCCGAGTTGTTCGCTCGCAAGCTGCTTTTAGCAGCTTTGCACACGCTAAGCCGCCGCCTACTGGGAGTGAATCTTAGCTTAGCAAAATTGCGTACGAAAGATTAGCAGAATTGCGAATAGACACTTCTTAGCAGTTTCTGAGTAGCTCCACACTTACTCTGCATCTGCGATCAGTTCAGTGCTCGTCGTTCCTGGTTTGACGTCACAAACACACCCAGCGTTCTCACAGACACTCCTCCGTTTCTCCAGCCACTCCCGCGTTTTTCCCAGAAACTGTAGCGTTTTTTCGCACACACCCATAAAACGGCCTGTTTCCGCCCAGAAACACCCACTTCCTGTCAATCACATTCCGATCACCAGAACGGAGAAAAAACCTCGTAATGCCGTGAGTAAAATACCTAACTGCATAGCAAATTTACTTGGCGCAATCGCACTGCGGACATTGCGCATGCGCATTAGCGACTAATCGCTCCGTTGCGAGAAAAAAATACAGAGCGAACAACTCGGAATGACCCCCATGGTTTTGCCCAATTGCTAACAAAAATCCTGCTGCGATCAACTTGGAATTACCCCCATAGTGTGTTACCCTCACAGTGTTTGTTCCCAGAGTGTAAGCATATGTGTAGCAAGTTTGGTGTAAATTGCTCCAGGCATTCCAGAGTTATGCTGACTGCTGAAAAACTCTGTGCTACTGCCTCACCCCTAGGGGTGCTAGGGGTGTCTTACCCCCACAGTGTTTGTTCCCAGCTTGCAAGTCATATGTGAACCAAGTTTGTTGTAAATTGGTCCAGGCATTTGGGAGTTATGCTGTCTCCTGACATACTATGTGCTGCTGTGCCACCCTTAGGGGTGTTTAACCCCCACAGAGTTTGTTTGCAGATTTTAAGTCAGATAAGTTTGGTGTAAATTGCTCCAGGCCTTCCACAGTTATGCTGTCTGCTGACATACTCTGTGCTGCTGTCCCACCCCTAGGGGTGCTAGCGGTGTCTGACCCCCACAGTGTTTGTTTCCACAGTGAAAGTCATATGTGTACCAAGTTTGTTGTAAATTGCTGCAGGCATTCCAGAGTTATGCTGTCTGCTGAAATACTCAGTACTTCTGCCTCACCCCTAGGGGTGCTAGGGGTGTCTTCCTCCCACAGTGTTTGTTTCCAGATTGTAAGGCACATGTGTACCAAGTTTTGAGTACATTGCTCCAGCAATTCCGGAGTTATGCTGCTGCTAGGGATTTCTAATTGTTTTATTTGCCTCCGCCGTTTTTTAATACGCTCGTATGTAAAATTTCACGATCATCGCTGTAAACTGTGGATTTGTATAGAAAGACAGAATGACAGATTTTCGCTTTTATATAGTAGATACACTTAGAGTTTACTTTGATATGTGACTGTCATACTTGGCAACATTTTATAACAAGTTCCAGGGATGCTTGGTGGCTGAGCCCAGTGCATGGTGGAATGTCATGTGCGGATCTGTCTAGGAGGACCTTGGTGCACTACAACTCCCATCGTGTCATGTTTACTGGACTTCATTATAATGTGATGATTTGTTTTTAATTCATGTTAATTACTCATGTCCCATACATATTCATTTATACCATTTAATGTGCACATAACACAGTGTTTATAGGGCCTAATTCAGACCTGATCGCGTTTTTTGCAGCGCTGCCAACAGATCAGAACTGCGCATGCGTATGCACCGCAACGTGCAGGCACGTCGCACAGGTACAAAGCGGTTCGTTGCTCTGCGATGGGTTTGTGCAAAGAATCCATTCGCATGGGCGATTGCAAGGAGACTGACAGGAAGAAGGCATTTGTGGGTGTCAACTGACCGTTTTCTGGGAGTGGTTGGAAAAACGCAGGCATTCCCAAGCGTTTGCAGGGCGGGTGTCTGACGAGAATTCCGGCCCCGGACAGGCTGAAGTGATTGCAGCGGCTGAGTAAGTCCTGGGCTACTCAGAAACTGCACAAAATCTTTTTGTACCGCTCGGCTGCACATGCGATCGCACACTTGCACAGCTAAAATACATTCCCCGGTGGGCGGTGACCAGGGGTTAAAGTGAGCCGGAACGGGGCGGAACTGCGTTCCGTCAGTTCCACTTGGAGACGGAACGCAGTTCCGCCTCCCCCGGCTCACCTAACCCGCTGCAGGGAGATGCCGGGCGGCCGCTGTTATCAGCGGCGCCCGGCTCTCCCCGCACAGCGGCAGCCGGAGGCAGGAGCTCACTACTGAGCTCCTGCTTCCAGCTCTGTCAGTACGCGCTATGGGAGAGATATCATGACGCCTCTCCCATAGTGCCGAGGAGCGGATGCCCAGAGAGGACTGCGGCGGGAGCGGGGCTTGGTAAGTATGGTGCCTCCCCCCCCCCATATGTGTACTACTAGCGGCGCTGCTATTGGGGGGGCTGTACTACAGAGGGGCAAACTACTGGGGGGCTATACTACAGAGGGGCAAACTACTGGGTGGGCTATACTACTGGGCGCAAACTACTGGGGGGGCTATACTACAGAGGGGCAAACTACTGGGGGGCTATACTACAGAGGGGCAAACTACTGGGTGGCTATACTACAGAGGGGCAAACTACTGGGTGGCTATACTACAGAGGGGCAAACTACTGGGGGGCTATACTACAGAGGGGCAAACTACTGGGTGGGCTATACTACTGGGCGCAAACTACTGGGGGGGCTATACTACAGAGGGGCAAACTACTGGGTGGCTATACTACAGAGGGGCAAACTACTGGGTGACTATACTACAGAGGGGCAAACTACTGGGTGGGCTATACTACAGAGGGGCAAACTACTGGGGGGCTATACTACAGAGGGGTAAACTACTGGGTGGGCTATACTACTGGGCGCAAACTACTGGGGGGGCTGTACTACAGAGGGGCAAACTACTGGGGGGCTATACTACAGAGGGGCAAACTACTGGGTGGGCTATACTACAGAGGGGTAAACTACTGGGGGCTTTACTACTGGGGCAAACTACAAGGAGGAATAACTACAGGAGCTAAACTACTGGGGGTATAACTACAGGAGGCATTACTACAAGGGGGCAAACTACTGGGGGCATTACTAACGGGGCAAACTACATGGGGGATAAACTACATGGGCTAAAAAACTGGGGGCACAACTGCAGGGGGCAGTACCACTGGGAGGCTAAACTAAAGGGGGGGGGAGTAAATTACTGGGGTCATAACTGCAGGGGCATTACCAGTGGGAGCATGACTACTGGGGTTAAACTACAGGGGGCTAAATGACTGGGGGCATTACTACAGGCAACATTACTACTGGGGGCAATACTACACAGGGGCATTACCATTAAGGGCATTACTGATGGGGTGCACTGCTAATGAGGGCATTGTATAGGGGACACTTCATAAGGGGCACCACACCTGGGGACATAAGGGGCACTACTATTGCGGGTATTGCATAAGGGGCACTACTACTGTGGGCATAGTATAAGGGGTGCTACTGCTGTGGGTATTACTGTATGGGCCGACAAAGAAGCTGAGCTCCCGGTCCGCCCTCCATCGCTCCACCCCTACCATCGCCGCCGCACTGGAAGCCCTGGTTCCAGACTCCCAGCTGCAGCGGATCTGGGACCAGGCTGGCTTTATAATCCCTGCCGCGGCATCACGCTCCTGTGACCGCGGCGCTACTAGTTCAAATCTGTCGCTGATTGGCTGGTCCGCATCAGTTTTGAAATATTAGCACCGTGGTCACAGGAGCTCGATGCAGCGGCAGGGATAATAAAGCCAGCCTGGTTCCCGATCCACTGCAGCCGCCCTCTGCCGCCCCGCCCGCGGACCACTGCATGCCCACAGCCTCCTCCTCCTCACTATCTCCAGGGCCCACAGCCTCCTCCACTCCATGCCTACCACAACCTACTCATCCACCGCACCGCAGACCACCGCCGCTGCTAAACAGGTAATCTAACCTGCTGCTTTTCTCTCTCCCTAGTCCCTACTGTATGCCCTTGCTGTCACTTTGCATGTCCCTGCTGTGATTTTCCATGTCCCTGCTGTCACTCTCTCTGTCACTCTATAATGTGAATTTCGGCTCATTCTGTGTGCTATAATGTGAATTTCGGCTCATACCGTGTGCTATAATGTGAATTTCGGCTTATACTGTGTGGTGTAATGTGAATTTGGCTCATACTGTGTGGTGTAATATAAATCTCGGCTCATACTGTGTGGTATATTGTGAATTTCGGCTCATACTGTGTGCTATAATGTGAATTTCGGCTCATACTGTGTGCTATAATGTGAAAGGGGTCCTATTATTGTGGTGCATAATGTGTATAAGGGGTATATGCTGTGGTAAACTACACTGAAGGGCATGCCCCCTTTTCAGGAGCGCACACGCCATCGGCGCGCACATAATTACAACCTTCACTTTTCCATACCCTCACTTCAAAATTTACACTTGGGTGCTACTACTGTGGGCATTATTACTATTGTGTGACCACGCCCCTTTCTTTTTGAGACCACACCCCCTTTTTGCCGCGCGCACCTACGGCACACGCAATACCTTTATTACATGGGCGCCGTGGGGAGGGGGGTGAGTTCCACCACCTCTCTAGGACCACTTTAAGCAGTGGCGGTGACTATGTGAACGCAGGACTGCAAAAAACAGCTAGTGAGCGATCAGGTCTGAATTGGCCCCATAGATCCTCAGAAACCCCATGGGGCTGTTTTACTGGTCCATGTCAGGTTTAGCCATCCAAGTGTGAGGTCAAATTGATGAATAATCCTGGGCCGCAGTTCCAGAGGTGGGATGGGCCTGCGTGTGGCAAGCTGTACAGTGGAGACATCGGATAACAGCCCATGTCCTCTCATGCTTAACAGTGTTTAGTTGCAAGATTGGTGGTGGTGGTAGTGGTGGTGGTGGGTGTTTGGTAGGATAAAGCACTGGGGCTTGTTACAAATACTGGAGTCTATTTACTAAGCCTTGGAGAGAGATAAAGTGGACGGAGATAAGTACCAGCCAATCAGCTGCTAACTGTCATATTATAGGCTGGGTTTGAAAAATGACAGGAGCTGATTGGTTGGTACTTTATCTCCATCCACTTTATCTCTCTCCAAGGCTTAGTACATAGACCCCATTGTATGCAGTGGATGTGGGGGTGATGAAATGGTTAAAAAATAGATACTTTTTTGCTGGTGAGCTACAGGGCCCAGATATCACACACTTACCAAGTTCTTGGCTGCCAGTTGGGAGGGGTATGACGCAACCATGTGGGCAGTGCAGGGGTATGACAGCAGAATCGCATCATCAAGGCACAGTATATAAAGCCACGATTACATCATTGTAAAGCGGGGGAAGGGGCCACGATGATGGGATTCAGCAGGAATAGCCTCATCAGCTCGCCTGGACTGGACACTTCACATGGGCATCAGCGTGTGGAACTGAGGTGTTACTGAAGATATGCCTACACCTTGGTGCCTGCTATCCTGGAGTCTCCAAGACATTGCGGGAGAATAGGCAAGTACCATATGCTCTATCATGCGTGGGGATCGTGTATTCGGCGATTGGGATCCCAGCAGTCAACATACTGATACCTGTCACAGTTACATGTGTTATATACAAGGGCGTAGCTACCATAGGTGCAGGGAGTGCAGCTGCTATGCAGAGCTGAGAAGGGCCACCTTCCCTGTCACAATTACATGTGTTATATACAGGGTGTAGCTACCATAGGTGCAGCTGCTATGGGGCCCAGTGCTGAGAGGGGCCACCTTTCCTGTCACAGTTACATGTGTTATATACAAGGGCGTAGCTACCATAGGTGCAGGGAGTGCAGCTGCTATGCAGAGCTGTGAGGGGCCACCTTTCCTGTCACAATTACATGTGTTATATACAGGGTGTAGCTACCATAGATGCAGCTGCTTTGGGACCCAGAGCTGAGAGGGGCCACCTTTCCTGTCACAGTTACATGTGTTATATACAAGGGTGTAGCTACCATAGGTGCAGGGAGTGCAGCTACCAGGGGCGGATTGGCCCACCAGGACACCATGACAGATTTCGATGGGCAGGTCCCATATCCCCCTCAGCCAGGGCGATTCACACTCAGGCTGGGCTGGCTCACACTGCTTCCAGTACTTGTGGTTCATTGGAATGTAATCCGGAAGTTAGGCTAGCGGGCACTTCCAGGTGCCGCTAGACGTGAAAAGTGGTGATGCTGTTCTACCAATAGGGGCAGAGGCGGATTTAGATCTCATGAGGCCCTAAGCAAGATACCGATTTGGGGCCCCCTCCCTCAAATAATCCATAGCACTATATTTTCATTCCAATATATGCCCCTTACATTATCTGTCCTTTTTCCTCCTTTAATATTCTATTACTTTTCCCCTTCACTGATGGCACTATGTCCCCTCCCCTTAATTTCCATTATTACTAGTGATGTGCACCGGACATTTTTCGGGTTTTGTGTTTTGGTTTTGGATTCGGTTCCGCGGCCGTGTTTTGGATTCGGACTCGTTTTGGCAAAACCTCACCGAAATTTTTTTGTCGGATTCAGGTGTGTTTTGGATTCGGGTGTTTTTTTCAAAAAACCCTAAAAAACAGCTTAAATCATAGAATTTGGGGGTCATTTTGATCCCATAGTATTATTAACCTCAATTACCATAATTTCCACTCATTTCCAGTCTATTCTGAACACCTCACACCTCACAATATTATTTTTAGTCCTACAATTTGCACCGAGGTCGCTGGATGGCTAAGCTAAGTGACCCAAGTGGCCGACACAAACACCTGGCCCATCTAGGAGTGGCACTGCAGTGTCAGGCAGGATGGCACTTCAAAAAAATTGTCCCCAAACAGCACATGATGCAAAGAAAAAAAGAGGCGCACCAAGGTCGCTGTGTGACTAAGCTAAGCGACACAAGTGGCCGACACAAACACCTGGCCCATCTAGGAGTGGCACTGCAGTGTCAGGCAGGATGGCACTTCAAAAAAATTGTCCCCAAACAGCACATGATGCAAAGAAAAATGAAAGAAAAAAGAGGTGCAAGATGGAATTGTCCTTGGGCCCTCCCACCCACCCATATGTTGTATAAACAGGACATGCACACTTTAACGAACCCATCATTTCAGTGACAGGGTCTGCCACACGACTGTGACTGAAATGACTGGTTGGTTTGGGCCCCCACCAAAAAAGAAGCAATCAATCTCTCCTTGCACAAACTGGCTCTACAGAGGCAAAATGTCCACCTCATCATCATCCTCCGATTCCTCACCCCTTTCACTGTGTACCAGTGACGTGCGGTGAGGTAATTGGCTGGGGAGGCACACACACACACACACACACACACACACACACACACACATATATATATATATATACACACACACACACATACACAGTGGTCGAAATGGAAATTTTGAAGTGGGGCTATGCAAGAGTCAAGGATGCAATTATGCGCGCCCCTTTTTTGGACGTGGTCACCCCAAAAAGGGGCATGGTCAACCAAAAGGGGGCATGTCCAGTGTAGTAGAACACCTTATACTATCTAGTACTGGTGCCCCTTTCACCTTATAGCACACGGTACGAGCCAAAATTCACATTGTAGCACACTGTATGAGCCGAAATTCACATTGTAGCACACTGAATGAGCCGAAATTCACCTTGTAGCACACTGAATGAGCCGAAATTCACATTGTAGCACACTGAATGAGCCGAAATTCACCTTGTAGCACACTGAATGAGCCGAAATTCACATTGTAGCACACTGAATGAGCCGAAATTCACATTGTAGCACACTGAATGAGACGAAACTCACATTATAGCACACTGAATGAGCCGACAGTCACATTGTAGCACACTGAATGAGCCGAAACTCACATTGTAGCACACTGAATGAGCCGACAGTCACATTATAGCACACTGAATGAGCCGAAATTCACATTGTAGCACACTGAATGAGCCGAAATTCACATTGTAGCACACTGAATGAGCCGAAATTCACATTGTAGCACACTGAATGAGCCGAAATTCACATTGTAGCACACTGAATGAGCCGAAATTCACATTGTAGCACACTGAATGAGCCGACATTCACATTATAGCACACTGAATGACCCCAAATTCACATTGTAGCACACTGAATGAGCCGACATTCACATTGTAGCACACTGAATGAGCCGACATTCACATTATAGCACACTGAATGAGCCGAAATTCACATTGTAGCACACTGAATGAGCCGAAACTCACATTATAGCACACTGAATGAGCCGAAATTCACATTGTAGCACACTGAATGAGCCGACAGTCACATTGTAGCACACTGAATGAGCCGAAACTCACATTGTAGCACACTGAATGAGCCGACAGTCACATTGTAGCACACTGAATGAGCCGAAACTCACATTGTAGCACACTGAATGAGCCGACAGTCACATTGTAGCACACTGAATGAGCCGAAATTCACATTGTAGCACACTGAATGAGCCGAAATTCACATTGTAGCACACTGAATGAGCCGAAACTCGCATTGTAGCACACTGAATGAGCTGAAATTGTGACAGCAGGGACAGCCAGAGTGACGACAGGGAGAGAGAGAGAGTAACGACAGGGTGAGAGAGTGACAACAGTAACGACAGTGACAGCAGGGAGAGAGAGAAAGAGTAACGACAGGGAGAGAGAGTGACGAGAGTGACAGCAGGGAGAGTGACGAGAGTGACAGCAGGGAGAGAGTGATGAGAGTGACAGCAGGGAGAGTTACGAGAGTGACAGCAGGGAGAGAGAGAGAGAGAAAGAGAGAGAGAGTAACGACAGGGATAGAGAGTGACGAGAGTGACAGCAGGGAGAGTGACGAGAGTGACAGCAGGGAGAGAGTTACGAGAGTGACAGCAGGGAGAGAGAGAGAGTAACGACAGGGAGAGAGAGTGACGAGAGTGACAGCAGGGAGAGAGTGATGAGAGTGACAGCAGGGAGATAGTTACGAGAGTGACAGCAGGGAGAGTTACGATACTGACAGCAGGGAGAGAGAGAGAGAGAGTAACGACAGGGAGAGAGAGTGACGAGAGTGACAGCAGGGAGAGTGACGAGAGTGACAGCAGGGAGAGAGTGATGAGAGTGACAGCAGGGAGAGTTACGAGAGTGACAGCAGGGAGAGAGAGAGAGAGTAACGACAGGGAGAGAGAGTGACGAGAGTGACAGCAGGGAGAGAGAGTGACGAGAGTGACAGCAGGGAGAGAGTTACGAGAGTGACAGCAGGGAGAGAGAGAGAGTAACGACAGGGAGAGAGAGTGATGAGAGTGACAGCAGGGAGAGAGTGATGAGAGTGACAACAGGGAGATAGTTACGAGAGTGACAGCAGGGAGAGAGTTACGAGAGTGACAGCAGGGAGAGAGAGAGAGAGTAACGACAGGGAGAGAGAGTGACGAGAGTGACAGCAGGAAGAGTGACGAGAGTGACAGCAGGGATAGAGTTACGAGAGTGATAGCAGGGAGAGAGTTACGAGAGTGACAGCAGGGAGAGAGTTACGAGAGTGACAGCAGGGAGAGAGAGAGTGACAGTAGGGACAGAGACGGTAATGACAGGGAGAGTGGGTGACAGCAGGGGAACATTACCTGACTCTGGTCGGCGGAGGCACCCATGGGCAGCGGTGGTGAGGTCCCGCTGACGGTGACCGCCATTTGTTGCAGGTGGCGGCGGGTGGCTGGCGGCGGTGAGTGGTGGGTGGCTGGCAGGGGTGAGCGATGGGTGACAGGCAGCGGTGGGTGGCTGGCGGTGGTGATCGGTGGGCGGCTGTGATCTTGTACACAAATATATATATATCCTAATACCAGCAGTGGATCAGCAGCAAGCAGGACCCTTCTCCTCAGAGTCCTCACCTCAGGTGCTGACACTGCCATTCCAGGCGCGAATGGGTGCCGGGGTGGTGCTCTAGTGATGTCAGAGGCCAAGGCTAGTGAGCCTGCCTTCCACTGCGCCGACATGGCCAGCACAATGTGCGGGAGCGGGTTAAAAGGGGATGGGTGCCGGTGGTCGCGGCCGCACGGACGGGGGGGGGGGGGGGGGGGCGGCGGCGGCGGCGGCTGATGTCCGCAGCGCAGTCAGTTAAATAGACAGCTCACCAGGGACCCCACCGCACGTAACAGAGGTAACGCTGATGGGGGGGGCGGCGCACATATGACAGGCGGACCCATACACTGTCCGCTCCACCGGGGAGTTCCCCTGTAGGGGCACTCGCCAGTCCGGACCTGACCGCTACTATTGCCCGAACTGCCTCCGCATATGCCCGCCCCGCAACCACCCAGTGATGATTGACAGCGGCTCCAGTGACGGAGCCGCTTGCCAATCACATCCCTCCTCACTGACAGGGGCGTGCTTTCATGGGTGAAAGCACACCCCTGTGTCACAGCGGCACCTCTAATGGTGCCGCTTCTTCATTGATTTTCAACGGGCTTTTACAGCCCGCAGCATGGCCCCGCCCCCCGCTTTGTCCCCTGTCCCATTGACTGCTGGAGGCACCACTATCGGTGCCTCCCAAAGTCAATTTAAAAGCCAAATTGCTTTAAATAATATGAAGCAGATACTTATGACACAGAATGTGTCATAAGTATCTTCTTTATATTATTTTAATCATTAATGGAATCACTAATGGCAGGGGAGGCACTGCCTCCCCTGCCTCCCCTGACTGCACGTCCCTGCTGTGTACATCCCCCTCCTCACAGATTATTAATTCGTCCCCACTGGAATCCACCATCTCAGGTCCCCGTGTACTTTCTGGAGGCAATTGCTGCTGGTGAATGTCTCCACGGAGGAATTGATTATAATTCATTTTGATGAACATCATCTTCTCCACATTTTGTGGAAGTAACCTCGTACGCCGATTGCTGACAAGGTGAGCGGCTGCACTAAACACTCTTTCGGAGTACACACTGGAGGGAGGGCAACTTAGGTAGAATAAAGCCAGTTTGTGCAAGGGCCTCCAAATTGCCTCTTTTTCCTGCCAGTATACGTACGGACTGTCTGACGTGCCTACTTGGATGCGGTCACTCATATAATCCTCCACCATTCTTTCAATGGTGACAGAATCATATGCAGTGACAGTAGACGACATGTCAGTAATCGTTGGCAGGTCCTTCAGTCCGGACCAGATGTCAGCACTCACTCTAGACTGCCCTGCATCACCGCCAGCGGGTGGGCTCGGAATTCTTAGCCTTTTCCTCGCACCCCCAGTTGCGGGAGAATGTGAAGGAGGAGATGTTGACGGGTCACATTCCGCTTGACTTGACAATTTTCTCACCAGCAGGTCTTTGAACCTCTGCAGACTTGTGTCTGCCGGAAAGAGAGATACAACGTAGGTTTTAAATCTAGAATCGAGCACGGTGGCCAAAATGTAGTGCTCTGATTTCAACAGATTGACCACCCGTGAATCCTGGTTAAGCGAATTAAGGGCTCCATCCACAAGTCCCACATGCCTAGCGGAATCGCTCTGTTTTAGCTCCTCCTTCAATGTCTCCAGCTTCTTCTGCAAAAGCCTGATGAGGGGAATGACCTGACTCAGGCTGACAGTGTCTGAACTGACTTCATGTGTGGCAAGTTTAAAGGGTTGCAGAACCTTGCACAATGTTGAAATCATTCTCCACTGCGCTTGAGTCAGGTGCATTCCCCCTCCTTTGCCTATATCGTGGGCAGATGTATAGGCTTGAATGGCCTTTTGCTGCTCCTCCATCCTCTGAAGCATATAGAGGGTTGAATTCCACCTCGTTACCACCTCTTGCTTCAAATGATGGCAGGGCAGGTTCAGGAATGTTTGGTGGTGCTCCAGTCTTCTGTACGCGGTGCCTGAATGCCGAAAGTGGCCCGCAATTCTTCGGGCCTCCGACAGCATCTCTTGCACGCCCCTGTCGTTTTTTAAATAATTCTGCACCACCAAATTCAATGTATGTGCAAAACATGGGACGTGCTGGAATTTGCCCAGATGTAATGCACGCACAATATTGCTGGCGTTGTCCGATGTCACAAATCCCCAGGAGAGTCCAATTGGGGTAAGCCATTCTGCGATGATCTTCCTCAGTTCCCGTAAGAGGTTGTCAGCTGTGTGCCTCTTATGGAAAGCGGTGATACAAAGCGTAGCCTGCCTAGGAACGAGTTGGCGTTTGCGAGATGCTGCTACTGGTGCCGCCGCTGCTGTTCTTGCTGCGGGAGGCAATACATCTACCCAGTGGGCTGTCACAGTCATATAGTCCTGAGTCTGCCCTGCTCCACTTGTCCACATGTCCGTGGTTAAGTGGACATTGGGTACAACTGCATTTTTTAGGACACTGGTGAGTCTTTTTCTGAGGTCTGTGTACATTTTCGGTATCGCCTGCCTAGAGAAATGGAACCTAGATGGTATTTGGTACCGGGGACACAGTACCTCAATCAAGTCTATAGTTGCCTCTGAATTAACGATGGATACCGGAACCACGTTTCTCACCGCCCAGGCTGCCAAGGCCTGAGTTATCTGCTTTGCAGCAGGATGACTGCTGTGATATTTCATCTTCCTCGCAAAGGACTGTTGGACAGTCAATTGCTTACTGGAAGTAGTACAATTGGTCTTCCGACTTCCCCTCTGGGATGACGATCAACTCCCAGCAGCAACAACAGCAGTGCTAGCAGTAGTAGGCGTTACACTCAAGGATGCATCGGAGGAATCCCAGGCAGGAGAGGACTCGTCAGACTTGACAGTGACATGTCCTGCAGGACTATTGGCTTTCCTGGGTAAGGAGGAAATTGACACTGAGGGAGTTGGTGGTGTGGTTTGCAGGAACTTGGTTACAAGAGGAAGGGATTTAGTGGTCAGTGGACTGCTTCCGCTGTCATCCAAAGTTTTTGAACTTGTCACTGACTTATGATGAATGCGCTGCAGGTGACGTATAAGGGAGGATGTTCCTAGGTGGTTAACGTCCTTACCCCTACTTATTACAACTTGACAAAGGCAACACACGGCTTGACACCTGTTGTCCGCATTTGTGTTGAAATAATTCCACACCGAAGAGGTGATTTTTTTTTGTATTTTGACCAGGCATGTCAATGGCCATATTCGTCCCACGGACAACAGGTGTCTCCCCGGGTGCCTGACTTAAACATACCACCTCACCATCAGAATCCTCCTTGTCAATTTCCTCCCCAGCGCCAGCAACACCCATATCCTCATCCTGGTGCACTTCAACAGTGACATCTTCAATTTGACTATCAGGAACTGGACTGCGGGTGCTCCTTCCAGCACTTGCAGGGGGGCGTGCAAATGGTGGAAGGCGCAAGCTCTTCCCGTCCAGTGTTGGGAAGGTCTGGCATCGCAACCGACACAATTGGACTCTCCTTGGGGATTTGTGATTTAGAAGAACGCACAGTTCTTTGCTTAGCTTTTGCCAGCTTAAGTCTTTTCATTTTTCTAGCGAGAGGATGAGTGCTTCCATCCACATGTGAAGCTGAACCACTAGCCATGAACATATGCCAGGGCCTCAGCCGTTCCTTGCCACTCCATGTCGTAAATGGCATATTGGCAAGTTTACGCTTCTCCTCAGACGCTTTCAATTTAGATTTTTGGGTCATTTTACTGAACTTTTGTTTTTTGGATTTTACATGCTCTCTACTATGACATTGGGCATCGGCCTTGGCAGACGATGTTGATGGCATTTCATCGTCTCGGCCATGACTAGTGGCAGCAGCTTCAGCACGAGGTGGAAGTGGATCTTGATCTTTCCCTATTTTACCCTCCACATTTTTGTTTCCATTTTTTAATGTGTGGAATTATATGCCAGTATCAATAGCAATGGCCTACTACTATATATACTGCGCACAACTAAAATGCACCACAGGTATAGAATGTTGATGGATAGTATACTTAATGACGACACAGAGGTAGGCACAGCAGTGGCCTTCCGTATCGTACTGCTATATATAGTATACTGGTGGTCACTGTGTCAGCAAACTGCAAAACTAAAATGCACCACAGATATAGAATGTAGATGGATAGTATACTTAATGACGACACAGAGGTAGGCACAGCAGTGGCCTTCCGTATCGTACTGCTATATATAGTATACTGGTGGTCACTGTGTCAGCAAACTGCAAAACTAAAATGCACCACAGGTATAGAATGTAGATGGATAGTATACTTAATGACGACACAGAGGTAGGCACAGCAGTGGCCTTCCGTATCGTACTGCTATCAGGGGTGTATCTAGGGGTCCGAGCGCCCCTGGCAAAGTAAGGGATTGGTGCCCCCTACACACATTTGAAATAAGGTGTGAGTATTGGAAATGAGGCATGGTCTTGTGGGTGAAGGGCGTGGACACAATAGTACTTCCAATTCAAATTATGTCACACAGTAGTGTCCCTTATTCACATTATACTGCACAGTTGTGTCTCGTATTCACGTTACACCATCCCTCCCCCCTAACCCTAATACACATTTCCCACAGCCTGACCCTAAACCAGCCCGCCCCCCCCCCGCCCCCCCCCCCAGCATCTTCAGTGGTGCCTAACCCTAACCCACCCTTGCTAATCTACCTCCCTGCCGCCTAACGCTCCCACCCTCACAGCCTAAACCTTTACCCTTCCATGCGGCTTGCCAGTGGTGACTTTGGCACCAACTCGGTCTGGATTTTGGCATTCTGCATCGCTATCTATGTTGGGATGCCAGCATCAGCATTCCGAGCAGTTTCGGGATGCTGGTGTCAGCTTTCCGACCGCCGGGATGCCAAACGCCGGCATCTTGACTGCATCCCGAATGAAATGCTAATGAGATGCTGTGAGATGAGCCTCAAATGGACCCAGCCATTAACCAAACACCATTAGTTGGATGGTAGAAGTGCTTCCTGTTAGAAGAAACATCAGGGTGCCATCACTTCCAAGATAAAATGATTCATTATGCAATTAACTGATATACATTTCCTTGAACCTGGGCTTGAAATAGGTAAGATATGTATTTTCTTTATTACACTCAACAAGTTAAAGTTTTCGCTTACTTACTACTTACTTACATCTAACATGCATGAAAATCGTGTAGTTTTCCAGGTACTACAGTCCCTTCCCCCAAACACTGACACTTTTTTATTATCTTCAACAACAAATAGATCTATAGCACTGTGCTGTATAATAATTGCTGTGTACCTGGTGAGAGACTGTTACTGCCGGCGCGGCGCCAGTGTCCGTCAGCACAGCACTGCACTAGTGATCAGACTAGTGTCCGGCAGCACCGCACTGCACTAGTGATCAGACTAGTGTCCGGCAGCACCGCACTGCACTAGTGATCAGACTAGTGTCCGGCAGCACCGCACTGCACTAGTGATCAGACTAGTTTCCGGCAGCACCGCACTGCACTAGTGATCAGACTAGTGTCCGGCAGCACCGCACTGCACTAGTGATCAGACTAGTGTCCGGCAGCACAGCACTGCACTAGTGATCAGACTAGTGTCCGGCAGCACCGCACTGCACTAGTAATCAGACTAGTGTCCGTCAGCACCGCACTGCACTAGTAATCAGACTAGTGTCCGGCAGCACCGCACTGCACTAGTGATCAGACTAGTTTCCGGCAGCACCGCACTGCACTAGTGATCAGACTAGTGTCCGGCAGCACCGCACTGCACTAGTGATCAGACTAGTGTCCGGCAGCACCGCACTGCACTAGTGATCAGACTAGTGTCCGGCAGCACCGCACTGCACTAGTAATCAGACTAGTGTCCGTCAGCACCGCACTGCACTAGTAATCAGACTAGTGTCCGGCAGCACCGCACTGCTCTAGTGATCAGACTAGTGTCCGGCAGCACCGCACTTGTAATCAGACTCAAAATAAACTACAGTTCCCAGCAGCCTTTGCTGCCGGGAGCTCCCAGCAACAAGGGCTGCTGGGAGCTTTAGTTTATTTTGAGTCTGATTACAAATGCTGTGCTGCCGGATACCGGTGCCGCTCCAGCAGTAACAGACTCTCCCCAGGTACAGTCTGACAGTACTACTTCTCTACCCTTTGGCCGCGGGTGGCACAGCCAGGCGGCGCCCCCTCCTTGCTTGGCGCCCCTGGCGAGTGCCATCCTGGCCAATGGGTAGATACACCCCTGACTGCTATATATAGTATACTGGTGGTCACTGTGTCAGCAAACTGCAAAACTAAAATGCACCACAGGTATAGAATGTAGATGGATAGTATACTTAATGACGACACAGAGGTAGGCACAGCAGTGGCCTTCCGTATCGTACTGCTATATATAGTATACTGGTGGTCACTGTGTCAGCAAACTGCAAAACTAAAATGCACCACAGGTATAGAATGTAGATGGATAGTATACTGAATGACGACACAGAGGTAGGCACAGCAGTGGCCTTCCGTATCGTACTGCTATATATAGTATACTGGTGGTCACTGTGTCAGCAAACTGCAAAACTAAAATGCACCACAGGTATAGAATGTAGATGGATAGTATACTGAATGACGACACAGAGGTAGGCACAGCAGTGGCCTTCCGTATCGTACTGCTATATATAGTATACTGGTGGTCACTGTGTCAGCAAACTGCAAAACTAAAATGCACCACAGGTAAGGAATGTAGATGGATAGTATACTTAATGACGACACAGAGGTAGGCACAGCAGTGGCCTTCCGTTTCGTACTCCTATATATAGTATACTGGTGGTCACTGTGTCAGCAAACTGCAAAACTAAAATGCACCACAGGTATAGAATGTAGATGGATAGTATACTTAATGACGACACAGAGGTAGGCACAGCAGTGGCCTTCCGTATCGTACTGCTATATATAGTATACTGGTGGTCACTGTGTCAGCAAACTGCAAAACAAAAATGCACCACAGGTATAGAATGTAGATGGATAGTATACTTAATGACGACACAGAGGTAGGCACAGCAGTGGCCTTCCGTATCGTACTGCTATATATAGTATACTGGTGGTCACTGTGTCAGCAAAACTCTGCACTGTACTCCTCCTATATAATATTAATTATACTGGTGGTCCCCAGTCCCCACAATAAAGCAGCACACTGAGCACAGATATGGAGTGTTTTTCAGGCAGACAACGTATACTGGTGGTCACTGTCAGCAAAACTCTGCACTGTACTCCTGCTATATAATACAGCTGCTCCCCAGTCCCCACAATTAAGCAGTGTGAGCACAGATATATTATGCAGCACACTGAGCACAGATATGGAGCGTTTTTTTCAGGCAGAGAACGGATAAAACTGGTGGTCACTGATCAGCAAAACTCTGCACTGTACTCCTCCTAACAGCTGCTCCCCAGTCCTCCCCACAATTAAGCAATAAAGCAATAAAGTTCAACAATAAACGGAGAGGACGCCAGCCACGTCCTTTCCCTATCATCTCCAATGCACGAGTGAAAATGGCGGCGACGCGCGGCTGCTTATATAGAATCCGAATCTCGCGAGAATCCGACAGCGGGATGATGACGTTCGGGCGTGCTCGGGTTAGCCGAGCAAGGCGGGAAGGTTCGAACCTGCCTCGGACCCGTGTAAAATGGGTGAAGTTCGGGGGTGTTCGGTTTCCGAGGAACCGAACCCGCTCATCACTAATTATTACACCACAAAATGTGCGCTGACAGCCTGCTGGGGCCGGGCCGGCTCAGCCTCAGATATATCTTGCAAAAATATCCTGCTTCTGATCATCATCGAAGGCCGCAGCCAGGCCCTCTGAGACTCGCCGGGCTCTAAGTGTGGGCTTGTCGCATACCCATTGCATTATTATATATATATACTGTGTGTGTGTGTGTGTGTGTGTGTGTGTGTGTGTGTGTGTGTGTGTGTGTGTGTGTGTGTGTATTTTATTATTATTAAAAATGTATACATGCCCCTGGAGTGATGGAAATGGGATGTGCCATGAGTATATCAGAATTGTGAGAACATACAGTAAGTGGAACAGGCAATATATATATTCATACAGTGCCAAGTTTAGTATTGTCAAAAGTTTGTTGCAGTAGTATTACTGACATCTATGATTGGGAAGCAGTCAGGATCCCAGCTGTCGGGAACCTGGCAGTCAGAATACAAACGCCGGGATCCCGACACTAGTCTGAATGCCGACACCGGCACCCAGAAAGGGAGCAAGATCCCGATGCCGCAATCCCAACAACCGGGATCCAGAATGAGGAGACACCGCACCGCTACAGAGGTAAGCCGCACGGATGGGGTAGTTAGGTCGAGGCTGCGGGGGGGTTAGAGTTAGGCTGCATCCCGGGAGTTAGGGTTAGGCTGCAGAGAGGGGGGGTTACCTCACACTCACAGTAGTGTCAGTTACTTACATTACACCGCACAGTAGTGTCAGTTACATTATACCGCACAGTTACGTCCGTTACATTACACCGCACAGTAGCATCAGTTACATTACGCCGCACAGTAGCGTCAGTTACATTACACCGCACAGTAGCAACCGTTACATTACACCGCACAGTAGCGACCGTTACATTACACCGCACAGTAGCGTACATTACATTACACTGCACAGTAGCGTCCATTACATTACACTACAGTAGCGTCCGTTACATTACACCGCACAGTAGCGTCCATTACATTACACGTTACACTACAGTAGAGCTTCGTTTTATACATAATGCCATGGTATAGCCCTTAATACAAATTTGCCCACCCCTAGAACTGCCACTGACTGGATAAACTAGACTTATTTATAAATGGCATAACTATTGATAAAAACACTGGGGGTGGAGACAGAGGGGAGAGGGAGAGAGAAGGGGAGATGGGAGAGCGAGATAAAGGGGAGGGGGGGTGAGAGAGTGAAGGGGGTGAGATGGGGGAGAGAGAGAAGAGACAGAGCAAGAAAGGGGAGAGAGAAGGGGGTGAGAGAGTAGAGATAGAGAGACAAAGGGGAGAGAGAGAAGGGGATGAGAGAGTGAAGGGGGGTGAGAGAGGAGAGAGAAGAGAGAAAGGGGAGAGAGAGAAGGGGGGTGAGAGAGGAGAGAGGAGAGAGAGAAAAGAGTGAGAGAGAGAAAGGGGAGAGCGAGAGAAGGGGGGTGAGAGAGGAGAGAGAGAGAAAGGGGGGAGAGAGAGAGGGGAGGTAGAGTGAAGGGGGGGTGAGAGAGAGGGGAGAGAGAGACCTTCTCTGACATGGGCCTTCATTCCGAGTTGATCGCTCGCTAGCTTCTTTTAGCAGCCGTGCAAATGCATAGTCCCCGCCCACGGGGGAGTGTATTTTCGCTTTGCAAGTGTGTGAACGCCTGTGCAGCCGAGCTCTGCAAAAACAGTTTGTGCCGTTTCTGAGTAGCTCTGGACTTACTCAGGCCTTGCAATCATTTCAGTCTTTTTGGTGCTGGAATGGACGTCACACACTCGCCCTCCACTAGCTCGGACACGCCTGCGTTTTCCCTACCACTCCCAGAAAACGGTCAGTTGACACCCATAAACGCCCTCTTTCTGTCAATATCCTTGCGATTGGCTGTGTGAATGGATTCTTCATTAAATCCACCGCTCAGCAACGATCCGCTTTGTACCCGTACCCGTAGAAGCCTGATCGCTGCGCTGCGAAAATCGGCAGCGTGCGATCAACTCGGAATGACTCCCATGGTCCCAGCTCCCTGTCCCGTGTCCCATTGCAAACAATTATGGTGTGAACAGCTCTGTATATTGTTAGTGGATCAGGCGCAGCAGCAGGTAATAAATAGAGGGAGCGGGACGGTATATTTTAGTAGATTGGGCGCCGCAGCATGCAATAAATAGAGGGAGAGTGCAGGTATATATAGCGGCACTCTCCCTCTGTTTATTACATGCTGCGGCGCCAGATCCACTAACAATATACAGAGCTGTTCACACCATGAAGAAAAAAATAAAATAAAATATATATATATATATATATATATATAAAAAACATGCATACAGGACGGCACTCAGTGGACTTATGTGGGGGCAAGAAAATGCTCACAACTCCATGGATTTCAACGTTTCGGGTTTAATACCTGTCTTCAGGATACAGCAACCTAAAGACGGGTATTAAACCCGAAACGTTGATATCCATGGAGTTGTGAGCATTTTTTTGCCCCCACAGAAGTCCACTGAGTGCCGTCCTGTATTCATGTTATATTAACCTCTTCTTTGACTGGCACCTTGGCAAGCTGTATAGATATGGGAGTGCCGGCCATATGGATTTTTTATATAAACACACCGGCACTTTCCCTCTATTTTTACATGCCGTGGTACCCGATCCACTACCGCGGCATGCATATACATAAGCCGCTCATAACTTTATTGTGATTACATAAACCTTTTACTTAAGCTAGCTTATCACTAAATAAAACCACACCACACACTGAAATAAAGACACGGACACAGTAGCTGGAGTTAAAGGTCAGACGATGTTTATTAATCGCTGACCAACTCTTTAAACTAATAATTGAGGCCGAATTAGAATTGAATTGAATATATATTAACTTTAGTTTGGAGGATGGCAAACAGAAAACCGCTGCCAAACACCAGCACCCGTCACCTAGATGACAAACCACCAAACCAAGGAGGGGAGTACACATACCCCGCCTCCTTCCCGCATAACCCGCATTGTGCTGGCCTTACCCCTCTTTCTCTGGCAAACGTTCGGTTCCCGCAGGGGAACGTCTAAATGTCCAACCGCAAGAAAAGGACACACCTGCCGTCCATTTAAAGAGGGAGCCCCACAATGACCACTTATGCCTGTGTGACAGCTGGTTGGCAGCGATTTCCCGCCAATCTGGCTTTCAATAGCCCACAGCAAGAACAAAAAACGTAGACGCATTCTGGGAGGGCGGGCGGGCATAAACTGAAAGGCAAGAGGGAGTCTAGCAAGATGGCCACCCCCTATATACTAACCTAAGACCCTCCTCTTCATCCTGATGCACAACCCCTTAAACCAATAGGAAAAAACCAACCGGGAAAACTGATCTGCCTAGCAACTGCTTAGTCATTTAACAACCAATCACAAAAAGTTGATCGCTTATATGGCCTCAGGCTTATGCAGCCTTCAGCTTATCTAAGCCGCTCATAACTTTATTGTGATTACATAAACCTTTTACTTAAGCTAGCTTATCACTAAATAAAACCACACCACACACTGAAATAAAGACACGGACACAGTAGCTGGAGTTAAAGGTCAGACGATGTTTATTAATCGCTGACCAACTCTTTAAACTAATAATTGAGGCCGAATTAGAATTGAATTGAATATATATTAACTTTAGTTTGGAGGATGGCAAACAGAAAACCGCTGCCAAACACCAGCACCCGTCACCTAGATGACAAACCACCAAACCAAGGAGGGGAGTACACATACCCCGCCTCCTTCCCGCATAACCCGCATTGTGCTGGCCTTACCCCTCTTTCTCTGGCAAACGTTCGGTTCCCGCAGGGGAACGTCTAAATGTCCAACCGCAAGAAAAGGACACACCTGCCGTCCATTTAAAGAGGGAGCCCCACAATGACCACTTATGCCTGTGTGACAGCTGGTTGGCAGCGATTTCCCGCCACCAAGGTTTTCCAAACCGCCACCGCCATCCGCAAACAGAACCTTAACCAACCAGAAACTAACTAGCTCTAAAGAAAAAGACCGAAAATATCTTCCAGAAAAAACTGCACTCCTTCCGGAGAAAGGTGAACCCCATCGTCTCTATAGAACTGCCTGTTCCGCAGCACCAGCAGAGGATGCTTAATTGCCACTCCGCCTATGGCCTTGACAAACAGAGACACCGTCGAGTTCACCTTTTTGCGTGCTTTCTCCAGCGCCGAGAAACGCACCGCACCACGCCAATGGAAACGGGGCACCATTTCCGACCAGACAATGCATACCCCAGGCCAGTGACAACGTATCGCCACCACATCCGCCTTTATAGACAAAATCAAGTCTATGCCTTTAACTCGGCCCAGATCATTACCACCCAGATGAATGATAATACAACTGGGGCGACCCCAGCGGCGCTCCCTAGAAAAAAGGACGCGCAACAAATCACCCCATAACATGCCCCTAACACCTAACCATCTAAATTGCCGGGACCCAAAAATCTCAGTCGCCCTAGATGCCATGGGATGTTTCTCCGCCCAAAAAACATATGAATGACCAACCATCCATATGTGGTCTCCAAAATTGCTGACAGCTGTAAAAGAAAATATCCTAATGTCAGATTATGCACATAGGCCCTCATTCCGAGTTGTTCGCTCGGTATTTTTCATCGCATCGCAATGAAAATCCGCTTAGTACGCATGCGCAATGTTCGCACTGCGACTGCGCCAAGTAACTTTGCTATGTAGAAAGTATTTTTACTCACGGCTTTTTCATCGCTCCGGCGAACGTAATGTGATTGACAGGAAATGGGTGTTACTGGGCGGAAACACGGCGTTTCAGGGGCGTGTGGCTGAAAACGCTACCGTTTCCGGAAAAAACGCAGGAGTGGCTGGAGAAACGGTGGGAGTGCCTGGGCGAACGCTGGGTGTGTTTGTGACGTCAACCAGGAACGACAAGCACTGAACTGATCGCACAGGCAGAGTAAGTCTGGAGCTACTCTGAAACTGCTAAGTAGTTAGTAATCGCAATATTGCGAATACATCGGTCGCAATTTTAAGAAGCTAAGATTCACTCCCAGTAGGCGGCGGCTTAGCGTGTGTAACTCTGCTAAATTCGCCTTGCGACCGATCAACTCGGAATGAGGGCCATAATCTGTAACTTAAACACAACGTAACCAATAAAACCCAAGTGAAGGAGAAAACTCAAAAAACCTCCCGTGGACCTTGGTAGAACAGCCAATTGAAATTAGGCCCCCTCGGAGGAAAAATTTTAAAAATTCGCTTCACACCCTCGATTCCTGAACGGTAAGCGTTCAAAAACCGACGAGTAAACACGTTTTTGGGTCAGCGCAACAGGCGCACTTATAACTTATCTATACGGACATAGGACTTATAGGAGGCCGACTTCCAGCGACCCAACTCCCGAATAGCCGCTGGTGATGAACCAGCGGCCGCCGCATGGGTAGCCGCCCCAATCCGAAAGGAATGAGTACCGAAGTCCGCCTCCTGCAAGCCCAACCCCGTCAAACATTTCTTGAACACCGATGAGAACTGAAACTTTGTCAGAGGGTCCGACTGCGCGTGCACCAACAACTGGTTGCCCCCCGGAGGTCTTAACCGCACATACTCTTGCGTCAACCGCAGCGGGCAAACGCCCATACCTCCCTGAGCCTCCAAGGACAACCAGCGACCCCGACCTGTTTGATCTGTCTTGGACCGCACAATCCTACAGAGCAACAGGCCCTCCTGCAAGCGCACATTCTCGTAGAGCAGACCCGATTCCCGGGACGCCTTGCTGCTCGCCACTAGCTCGCTCACCCGAAAAGCCCCGAAAAAGGCCAGGGCATACGCGCTACTAAACAATGCCACCTCAAATTCCGAGGACGCAATCCGAGGTAGCACACGCAGCAATTCCGCTAGCAGCTGCAACGTTATAGGCCTACGTGAATCCGCAGGCGCCGGGTGCAACCTAGCCCAACCTTTCAGCGCTCTGGAAAGGACAAACGACCCCGTGGGGTCCGTTGTCCCGTGGAGTCGCGAGTGAAAGGCGATGCCCGCAAGGGCAGTAGCCATGGCCGCTTTTGACCTACCGTTTTGGTAATGCTCCCAAACAAAGGTCAACAGGGCGTCGGCCGAGGACTCACCTGCTACCCCGTACCTACTCTGAAAGGCTGACCAATCCCGCCATGCAGCATCATACGCTCGTAGCGTAGAGGGAGCCAGTGCACACCTGGCCAACGCCGTTAAACCGCTTCGACCATCTGCCAGACAGAAGGTGGGCACTGTAACCCCTCTGCCTCCGCTCCCGGAACCAACGTCCTGAATTTGTCAAACTGGAACCGGGACAATGCATCCGCAATTCCATTGTCAACTCCAGGTACGTGGCGAGCCCTAAAATTAATATTGCGCTGCAAACAAACCAACACTAAATGCCTTAGCAATCGCAGCGCCTGCGGAGATGAGGAACGCTGGTTATTAATCGCATGCACTACCCCTAAGTTGTCGCAAAGAAACAAAATGTCCCTATTTGCGAACCGTCCGGCCCATAACTCAAGCGCCACTAAGATCGGGAACAATTCCAGCAGAAGCAGGTTCTTGGTAAACCCACGCGTTACCCAAGATGCCGGCCAGGCCGCAGCGCACCATGAGCCAGCGAAGAACGCGCCGAAACCTCGACTGCCTGAAGCATCCGTGAACAACTGCAGCTGCTTACTGGAACAACAAGGAGCGGGCCACAACACTTCCCTGTTGAAGGACACCAGGAACGAGACCCAAATCCGCAAATCATCCTTGATCTCGTGGGAAAGGTACACGGAGTGATTCTGTCGAACCGTCCCCGCGGTGGCCCGCTCAAGTTTGCGACAGAAAATCCTACCCATGGGGATAATCCGACACGCAAAATTGAGAGAACCAAGCAAGGACTGCACCTGTTTAAGCCGAACCCTGCGTTTTCCTAAACAGTCTGTAATCAAACCCAATAGTTTCCGCACCTTATCCTCGGGCAAGCGACAGCACCCCCCTACCGTGTCAATCTCGATACCTAAATAGCTAAGACAAGTGCAAGGACCCTCACACTTATCCAGCGCAACCGGTACCCCTAAAGCGCAGGATAACGACCTGGCCACCGAGAGAATGTCCCCACAGACCGAGCTGTCTCCGGGGCCTACAAAAAGAAAGTCATCCAGGTAGTGAGCCACCCCCATCTGCCCGGAGGCGGTCTGGACGCACCAGTGCAAAAACGTGCTAAAGCACTCAAAGTAGGCGCAGGAGACAGAGCAACCCATGGGGAGACACCGATCGACGTAGAATTCGCCCCCTATTTTGAAACCCAGAAACCGCAGGGAATCTGGGTGTAGCGGGAGTAGCCGAAAGGCCGACTCCACGTCCAATTTTGCCAACAGACTCCCCGGACCACAATCCCGCACTAATCGCAGCGCGTCGTCAAACGACTGATATCGAACTCTGCATTGGGCTTCCGGGATAGCGTCGTTGACCGACAGCCCCGGCGGGTGCGACAAGTGCTGTATCAAACGAAACTTACCTATGGCCTTCTTGGGCACTACCCCTACTGGGGAAATGCACAAGGAGGGCAACGGGGAAAGGGCGTAGGGCCCAGCCATGCGCCCCAGCCCAATCTCCCCGTCAACCTTCCGCCGGACTTCCTGCGGGAATTCCCGAGCCGATCTCAAATTCTGGCGTGCAACCACATACACCGAATCCGGGATTGGCAAACGAAAACCGTGCTGAAAGCCCTGCAAGAGAAACGATGCCGCCGACTCATCGGGGTACAAGGTAAGCCAGCGCTGCAACTCGGGAACTATAATCGGGGAGAAGGCCTTACTTGCCAATTCCACCGGCCTCGGTGGAAGCGGCAGGCTTACCGCCTGTCGCCGCGGTGCATTCCTTGGCCGGGTGACTGGCTCCGCACAACCTGCATGAGTGGCGAAAACGACAGCCCGTTCCTTTGCCGCATTTGCCGTCGTTGTAGGCAAAGCACTTGCCTTTTCCCGTCAATCGAGAAGCCACCGCCCCGGCCGCCCCGGGCTTCTTGGCCGTGACGTCCGGGGTGGGTTTGACCTGCTGCGTGACCTCCAACCACACCTCAACATCCTTAAAACCCGCGGGCAGGATGGGGTTGCCATCCTGATTGCGACGAAACTTCTCGTCGTAATCCCGCCACGCGGAACCCTTGGATTTTAAGTACATATCGTGTACTAAAAACAAATATTTCACCAAGTTGGCATACTCCGCGGGACGCGATTCCGTGTAGCAAGCCATGAACACCAAAAACCCACGCAGCCACTGGTGAAAATTGCGAAACGCATTTTCCCCAATACCACCCGGTTTCTTGGCCGCGTCAAAACCCTGCCGCATTTCCTCTGTAAGGGTGAATATGTCTACATACTTCCCCTTACGTATTTTTTCCCGCATGCGCTTACGAACCCCTCTTGTCACTGCCGTGTTGGCGCAATGTACCATCTCGCCGTAACGGGGAGGGTCGGAGGGGACCACCTGCGCAGGAGCGGCCACCTTGTGCGCCTCCTTGGCCATTCGCCGCGCGATGAGCCTAGCTAATTTACGCGGGCGCCGCGGAGAGCCGGATGATACGCTGCTAGAAGACGAGGAACTACAAGTTGAAACGTGTAAAGGAATATTTAGCTCACCGGAGTTTGAAGGACCCGGAACCGCGTCGTCCGCTGCACCCACCTCCGCTGATGGCCGTACCTCCACGTTCGCAGTCGCGCTTGTCCGTGACCTTCGCCTCGTGACGGGCGTAGCCCCTGAATTAGACGGAACCTGCAAGGGAGAAAAAGAGGGGACAACCGGCACCGGGGGAACCAGAACATCATTAACACTTGTCCGCAAATGCGGAGGCGGAGAGCCCGTCCCCCCGTTCCGTGGCGGATGGCCGCCCGGCAGCTGCAGGGAGGGGGCCCCCGCCGAGGTGTACCCGATCGACTGCGTAAAGGCTGACCCGCTCACTGCACCGAAACTCGCGGGGTAAGACGGCCGCCACGCCGTATGCGGCGGGCAGCCGCCCGCCCCCGCCCATCCGTATGACGCCGGAAGGAACTGAGGGGGCCAACTCTGTGCCACCTGATACCCACCGCCCGGTGCCTGCCCTGACTGCAGGCCCGCAAAGGCCGGCAAGGGCACCGCGACTCGGGGGCCACCGACCGACCACGTGGACTGCACGCCGGCGCCCGCGCTGGCCCCGTGCGGGGAAAACTGTGTGCCGGACACCGTCATGAAGCCCATGGAAGGCATGCTGGCGGCTAAGGGGAATGCTGGAGCCGGAGGCCACGCAAAACCCCCGGGGAAGGACTGGCTCCCCACGAAGCCTTGCTGCGCTGCTACCGAAAGCGCCCCGCCGGGCGTCATATAAGCCGCCGAGACGGATGTCTGTGTGGACCCAAACTGAAAAAGACCGGGAAGGGCGTGGAGAGGGGTTTGAAAACCGACGAGCGGGGGCGCCGTTAATGGCGTCGGGGCGTCTGACACCCAGGAGGAGCCCGAGCAGGCCACCGAGGCCGGGGGAAAACCCTGCCATGTGACTGCCGCCGGGGCGGGTGTGGCGGCCGCCGCTGCCACGTCCCCCGCCCCGGCGACACTAGGCCCAAACGGCCCAATATTATTTAAATTGAGGTGCGGTGTGCTAAACCCCCCGCTGGAGGGGGGTAGTATGGGGCCCTGTATTGTCCCGGGGACAGCGGGAGCCGCTACCCGCTGCCCTGGGCTCATATCCCCCAGCTGCATATTGACCCCCCCCTCGCCCCCCGCAGCTCTGCCGCGGCCGTCCGGCACAGCTTGTGCCCCCAGGACGCCGCCGAGAGCCGACCGCGGGGATGGAGGAGGAGGGCCGGAGGCACTTATGGAAGGAGGGAGGGAAGTCGTTTCGCCCGCGGGAGGCGCCGGGGAGCGCGGCCCAGCCGGACCGCGCGCACCCGCGCCACGTGCAGAGCGGCCGCCGGAGGGGAAGTGCTGCAGACGCCCGAGGCAGGAGGGAGAGGAGAGGCCCGTCCCGCTGCGAGCGCCGGGACGCGCGGCCCGGCCGAGCCGCGCGCATCGGCACCACGTGACGAGCGGCCGCTGGCCGCCCGTCTCCGTGCAGCAGGGGAGCGGGCTGTAACTGCCCGTCCCCGCCGCCTGTCTGAAACAGGGGGAAGTCCTCTCTGTGGCGCAACGCTCGGGGAGCGGGAGCGGAAGGCGCTCCCTGCATCCACGAGGCGCCGGGGGGGGGGGGAGCTGCACGTTTTGGACGAGGCATGGCAGAGGGGGGAGAATCTGCAAAAGTAGACAATGACACGCAGAGAGGGAGCACAGCACTGTATAATGCCCTAGAGAAGGCAAATGAAATTCAAAAAAAAAAAAAAAAAAAAACAATTTACAGGCAGTGAAAATAAGCAATAGTACTTATCCTTCCTGGGGCATAAACTGAAAGGCAAGAGGGAGTCTAGCAAGATGGCCACCCCCTATATACTAACCTAAGACCCTCCTCTTCATCCTGATGCACAACCCCTTACACCAATAGGAAAAAACCAACCGGGAAAACTGATCTGCCTAGCAACTGCTTAGTCATTTAACAACCAATCACAAAAAGTTGATCGCTTATATGGCCTCAGGCTTATGCAGCCTTCAGCTTATCTACACTCACCACAGCCAGGGTCGGTAGGAAGCGGTGAAGCTGCAGGCGGCTCCGGTATGCGGCTCAGCAGCCCGGCTCTTCGTCATCAGCGGTGGCAGGGACAGGCAGCGTGGTGCGAAGTGACGGCGTCTCAGCGAGGATCGGCCAAGCGACTGGCTAAACGGGGGCTGGAGGTTTTGGGTTGCTGCAGCCTGGTAATTGTTTAATTTGAGAGCACATTTTCAGCAGCATTTTTAGTCACTGCAACCCCATATATTTTGTGCCCTTGACCTGAACTTCGGGCCCCATACGAGTGTCCCCTTTGCCTCCCCCCCCCCCCCCCGTCGCCGAGCCTGCATGTGTGAGCCACACGAGTGGAGGGCCGGGCGGGAGGAGGACCGTCACCATGGAGCCGCTGGGAGCCGGCGGGCGGGCACAAAGCCGGGTGAGAGGGAAGGGCCGGGCGGAGGAGCACTGTGGAGCCGCTGGGAGCCGGCGGGCGGGCACACAGGTGGGCGGAAAGGAAATGCCGGGCGGAGAAGCACCGTGGAGCCGCTGGGAGCCGGCGGGCGGCCGCGGACTGTACAGTGAGTGAAGGTGACTCACTGTCAGCAGCGGCGCCCTCCATACGTATGAGTCGGGCAGGCGCTGAATAAGACACCCGCACCGCACTGGACTGTAACAGTAAGACACTGTCATGGGCACACAAAGAGCCGCCTTACCCGTGGCAGCCGGAGCGGGCACAGACACCTGTAGTGTCTCTCTCCCAGGCAGCAGTTACAAGTGGGAGGGCCACGTCATGCACATTACTCTCCCCGTTCTCATCACCCACTCTCCCTTCAAAATAAAGTCCCCTGCAGCGCGGCTTCCGTGGCCGGGCCCCTGAGACTCGCCGGGCCCTAAGCGTGTGCCTCGGATGCCTAGCGGTAAATCCGCCCCTGAATGGGGGACCTTGAGAAAGTTAACCAGCCCAGCAGCATCCTCTCCTTGGCCCCAGCCAAAGGTCTCTTCAACGCTCCCGGCCCAGGAGCAGCAGCAAAGCGATGGTCGGAGCTTGGTTCACTACACCTGCTGCCACCCCAGCTACCGCACTCTCACTGAACTGGCCAGAGCAGCGACTGAGTACTGAAGGGGACCCGGCAGAGAGGTTATTTCTAGTTACATTATTGGCATTATCATGTTAGTGTAAGGGTTAGGGGCGGGCTTCCCCGTTCACAGTGTATGGTTTGGGGACTGGACAGTAGCAGGATGTACTTTGTTCTCAGGATGCCAGCGGACCAGGCAGCACTCACAGCCAGCCCTGGGACAATCTCTAATGCAATGTCCTTCAGCCCTATAGCTGTCCAATGTCTGTCCATGATGATGGGCCTATTTATGCGGTGTCTATGTATGTAATGTGGTGCTAGTCGTATAATGCGGTGCTATACGTGTAGTGCGGTGCTATACCTGTAATGTTGTGCTATTCGTGTTATGTGGTGCTATTTGTGTAATGCGGTGCTATACGTGTAGTGCTATACATGTAATGCGGTGCTATACGTGTAATGTAGTGCTATACGTGTAATGTAGTGCTATACGTGCAGTGCTATACATGTAATGCGGTGCTATATGTGTAATGTAGTGCTATACGTGTAGTGCTGTACATGTAATGCGGTGCTATACGTGTAATGTAGTGCTATACGTGTAATGCAGTGCTATTTGTATAATGTGGTGCTATTCATGTAATAATGTGGTGGCTATGTATGTAATATGGTGGCTATGTGCTACTATGGGGCCCAGAGCTGAGAGAGGCCCCCTTCCCTGTCACAGTTACATGTGTTATATATAGGGGTGTAGCTACCATAGGTACTGTGACTGCCTACCAGTGCAATGCCTCACCTACTGGTGTGATCTCCACCTCCTGTGACACGATCCTCCTGCTGTGACTGCCTACTAGTGTAATGCCTCACCTACTGGTGTGATCTCCACCTCCTGTGACATGATCCTCCTGCTGGTGCTGTGACTGCCTACCAGTGTAATGCCTCACCTACTGGTGTGATCTCCACCTCCTGTGACAAGATCCTCCTGCTGGTGCTGTGACTGCCTACCAGTGTAATGCCTCACCTACTGGTGTGATCTCCACCTCATGTGACACGATCCTCCTGCTGTGACTGCCTACCAGTGTAATGCCTCACCTACTGGTGTGATCTCCACCTCCTGTGACACGATCCTCCTGCTGTGACTGCCTACCAGTGTAATGCCTCACCTACTGGTGTGATCTCCACCTCCTGTGACAACATCCTCCTGCTGTGACTGCCTACCAGTGTAATGCCTCACCTACTGGTGTGATCTCCACCTCATGTGACACGATCCTCCTGCTGTGACTGCCTACCAGTGTAATGCCTCACCTACTGGTGTGATCTCCACCTCCTGTGACACGATCCTCCTGCTGTGACTGCCTACCAGTGTAATGCCTCACCTACTGGTGTGATCTCCACCTCCTGTGACACGATCCTCCTGCTGTGTCTGCCTACCAGTGTAATGCCTCACCTACTGGTGTGATCTCCACCTCCTGTGACAACATCCTCCTGCTGTGACTGCCTACCAGTGCAATGCCTCACCTACTGGTGTGATCTCCACCTCCTGTGACATGATTCTCCTGCAGGTGATGTGACTGCCTACCAGTACAATGCCTCACCTACCAGTGTGATCTCCACCTCCTGTGACACGATCCTCCTGCTGGTGCTGTGACTGCCTACCAGTGCAATGCCTCACCTACTGGTGTGATCTCCACCTCCTGTGACATGATTCTCCTGCAGGTGATGTGACTGCCTACCAGTACAATGCCTCACCTACCAGTGTGATCTCCACCTCCTGTGACACGATCCTCCTGCTGGTGCTGTGACTGCCTACCAGTGCAATGCCTCAACCACCGGTGTGATCTCCACCTCCTGTGACATGATCCTACTGTTGGTGCTGTGACTGCCTACCAGTGCAATGCCTCACCCACCGGTGTGATCTCCACCTCCTGTGACATGATCCTACTGCTGGTGCTGTGACTGCCTACCAGAGCAATGCCTCAACCACCGGTGTGATCTCCACCTCCTGTGACATGATCCTACTGTTGGTGCTGTGACTGCCTACCAGTACAATGCCTCACCCACCGGTGTGATCTCCACCTCCTGTGACATGATCCTACTGCTGGTGCTGTGACTGCCTACCATGCTGCATTAGCCTTGCTTACTACCACTGTGGGTCATACTTGCCTTCTTTTGAAAAGTAGTTTCAGGGAGATTATAAATTGCGCCCCATTGAGGGGGTGTTTCATATTCCACCCAAGGGGCGTGTTTATCTCTACCTATGGGCGTATCTATTGTCACTCAGAGGTGTGTCCTGCAGTGGTAGATGAAAACTAAAGTACAAAGTGCAGGACATGGTACACACTGACATCACAGCTACATTACACTGCAGAGATACATACTGACATCACACCTACATCATCGTAACACATACAGTATATGTGACACACATGTAAGACATTAATATGGCCCAAGTGACTACTTTAAAGTTTAAGCTTTGATGTTCTTAAATTAGTTTTTTTAACAGGCCACCTTGGGGGGAGAGGAGGCCACTGCTTCCACTCCCGCCACTGCCGAGAAACAGTCTCTCCTAGTGTGCTAGCATTACTGTGCTACTCACAACCCCATGGAGGTGCCAGTGGCTTGCCTTTAAACAACTCCCCTAGAGGCCCCGCCTGCAGACAGTGGGAATCCGGGAGCTGCAAGTCAATTTGCAGGACAGCGGGCAAAAAATGTGACTCTCCTGCATGACAAGTCTGCTCTAAATATGTGTTATTGGCTTTATTCAATTAAATCCATTCAGTGGTCAGCAGCACTTCCCACCAATAAACCCCAAAATCAGCAGATCGGGACACCGGGGTGCCTATGTTACACTAGGGGCAAGCCCAGCATCCTGACAGCTGCTGGGCAGCCCCCAGCCTCCGTCTCTGTGTAGTGAATGGACGCCACACTCATGCACGCAGTATCCATTCACCTTCACCCCGTTACCAGCATAGCAGGGCAGACACCAGCGGAGACTGCATGTGCCCTGTCCCGCAACTTTCTGACCATCCGCAGGATACTGCGGTTGGGAGGTATGGGCTCTCCCATTGCTCTTAACGGGTCCCTGGCCAGCTGACCCAGGTTACTCGTTTACACTGCCCCTCAACATGGGTCCTACCCGTGTTTAACCCTGTTTGTCTCCGGGGTTGGATTTCCGGGTCACTGGTACCGGGTTATTTTTTGGGGGGCCCGTTTACACTGAGGCCCGACCCAGGTTGATCTGGCAATAACCCTGGATTTCAAGTCGGTGTAAAAGGGGTATAACACTGTGCTGTTCAATAGTTTGCAGGATTGACATTACTCAGTAGGGTGCTGGTATTTTTTTTTTTATTACTGTCCGTATTTGTAATAAATAATAAAATGTCTATCCCTTTGTTGGCATTTATAGGAAATAATAGTCTTACATCAAACCTGCAGTTTGCTGTGAATGGTGGGGGGGGGGGGGAGTTTGGAGTTGTTTGGAGAAAGAATGAGCAGGAAAGGTGGACCTGTTTGTTGTATGTGTATGTGTGTGTGTGTGTGTGTGTGTGTGGGGGGGGGGGGGGGGGTTTCAGGGGTGCCGTGGATGGCAGTGAAGGATGTGAGGAGAGAGAGATAGAGCAGGAGAGGTGTGTGTGTGTGGTGGTGGGGTTTGGAGTTGTTTGGGGAAAGAGCGAGCAGGAGAGGGGAACCTCTGTGTGTGTGTGTGTGTGTGTGTGTGTGTTGAGGGGGGGGAGCGGTCCCCGTGGATGGGAGAGGAGGATGTGAGAAAAGAGAGCAGGAGAGGTGAACCTGTGGAGGGGGGGGGGGGGGGTTTGGAGCTGTGAGGAGACAGCACGAGCAGGAAGGGGGAATCTGTGTGGGTGAGAAGGGGTCGGGGGGTGCTGTGGTTTGGGGGGGGGGGGGGTTTGGAGCTGTGAGGAGAGCGAGGAGAAGAGGGGAATCTGTGTGGGGGTGCTGCAGTTGGGAAAGGGAGGGGGGCGGGGTTTGGGGCTGTGAGGTGAGAAAGAGTAAGCCTAAGCAAACAAGCCTCTGACAGGAGACTAGCTTCTTGTAATAGGGGCAGGTTCTCTCATGCCTACCCTAGTGGCGAACGCAGGATTTTCATTGGGGGTGGGGGTTCCATATGATTACATATATACAGTACATCATGCATACACACCTATATAGCATACAGACATACACATATACACACACCTCCCACTCACCAAGCAGAGGAAGGATTAACTGCAGTCAGGACAAGTCCATTAGGCTCCGCCCCAAAAAATGCTGTGATTCGCGGGTCTTCTGTGAACGGATAATGGGACCACTGTGGCTATGCTAGCAGCTCTGAATAGATGCCGGGACCTGGAGGAGCTCGCACAGACTCCTCCAAACTGCAGGCTTCTGATAGGTGTCATGGGGGCAGTGGCATATGCAGCTTGAGGTCCCACAGTCCTACTACCGGCTTCCCGTTCAGGCCCCGCCCCCATTAATTTCGAGTTCGCTCATGCGCAGTCCATTTTCTGAGGGGGAGAGAGGGTGCAGTGAGAATCCGGGAGCTGCCATTCAATGTGCGGGGCAGCGGGGGACTCAAGCAAAATACGGGAGCCTCCCGCTAATTGCGGGAGGGTAGGCAAGTCTGCTGTGGGCAGGGGCGGATTGGGAACAAAAAGCGGCCCTGGAAAAATTTGTACTAGTGGCCCCACATGGGCAGCACCAGAGGTGTAAGGTCTAGCCATGGGCCATGGCAGCAGCACCCTCCCCCCAAGACTTTCCAGCTAGTGGGCATGTCCAGCATCAAGGGGGAAGTTAAAAGGAAATAAAATTAAATGATATGAGCACATTATATGATACACCTTCAGAATTTAGAAAACTATATCATTCTTTAGAAAGATATGTTTTCTTGCTTATTACACCAACCGTATCCCAATCATTATTCACTCAATCTTATATGTCAGCCAAGCAGGCAGACAGAGCATACACTAGATCATCTGCAATCACAAGCTAAGTGGCAAAGTCATTTTCATATATGCAAGTTATTTTGCATCTTATTCATTATGTCTATAAAAAGGACCACATGTCCTCAAACAAAACAGGCCCCGCGGGTGCATCGGCCCACCAGGAATCTTCCCTGTAAACCCTATGGCCAATCCGCCTCTGGCTGTGGGTAATGCTAACAATTTGCTTAAGCCCAGTTTGTGTTGGGCCCCGCTTATAGCTGACTTACTCCAACCTACATGAGGCCACTTTTCATATATTTCCAGGGCCACTTTATGTTCCCAATCCGCCCCTGTCTGGCATGGAAGAAATGTGAATGATAAATCAATATAAATGTACCAGGAGGTATTGACAAGCCTTTATAACATTATCTTATACTGTGAATTTCTTACCCTGTTTCCAAGACAAATAATTAATTTAACTTGTTAATTAAGTGAAAGGAAGACATGATATTTTCCGGGAGATGTATCAAGCCGTGGAGAGAGATAAAGTTGAGTATACTATTTGCCCAAATCAAATGAAGCTTCTAACTACAGGTATTATTTCACGTACTGTGCTAGATAAGTGACAGAAGATGATTGGGTGGTTTGGACATCTGCACTTTATCTCTCTCCAAGGCTTGAAGTTGATACATCTCCCCAAGAGTGCTGTATATGAAAAATTAGAGATGAGCGCCTGAAATTTTTCGGGTTTTGTGTTTTGGTTTTGGGTTCGGTTCCGCGGCCGTGTTTTGGGTTCGAACGCGTTTTGGCAAAACCTCACCGAATTTTTTTTGTCGGATTCGGGTGTGTTTTGGATTCGGGTGTTTTTTTCAAAAAACACTAAAAAACAGCTTAAATCATAGAATTTGGGGGTCATTTTGATCCCAAAGTATTATTAACCTCAAAAACCATAATTTACACTCATTTTCAGTCTATTCTGAATACCTCACACCTCACAATATTATTTTTAGTCCTAAAATTTGCACCGAGGTCGCTGTGTGAGTAAGATAAGCGACCCTAGTGGCCGACACAAACACCGGGCCCATCTAGGAGTGGCACTGCAGTGTCACGCAGGATGTCCCTTCCAAAAAACCCTCCCCAAACAGCACATGACGCAAAGAAAAAAAGAGGCGCAATGAGGTAGCTGACTGTGTGAGTAAGATTAGCGACCCTAGTGGCCGACACAAACACCGGGCCCATCTAGGAGTGGCACTGCAGTGTCACGCAGGATGTCCCTTCCAAAAAACCCTCCCCAAACAGCACATGACGCAAAGAAAAAAAGAGGCGCAATGAGGTAGCTGACTGTGTGAGTAAGATTAGCGACCCTAGTGGCCGACACAAACACCGGGCCCATCTAGGAGTGGCACTGCAGTGTCACGCAGGATGTCCCTTCCAAAAAACCCTCCCCAATCAGCACATGATGCAAAGAAAAAGAAAAGAAAAAAGAGGTGCAAGATGGAATTGTCCTTGGGCCCTCCCACCCACCCTTATGTTGTATAAACAAAACAGGACATGCACACTTTAACCAACCCATCATTTCAGTGACAGGGTCTGCCACACGACTGTGACTGATATGACGGGTTGGTTTGGACCCCCCCCAAAAAAGAAGCAATTAATCTCTCCTTGCACAAACTGGCTCTACAGAGGCAAGATGTCCACCTCATCTTCACCCTCCGATATATCACCGTGTACATCCCCCTCCTCACAGATTATCAATTTGTCCCCACTGGAATCCACCATCTCAGCTCCCTGTGTACTTTGTGGAGGCAATTGCTGCTGGTCAATGTCTCCGCGGAGGAATTGATTATAATTCATTTTAATGAACATCATCTTCTCCACATTTTCTGGATGTAACCTCGTACGCCGATTGCTGACAAGGTGAGCGGCGGCACTAAACACTCTGTCTGCTGCTAATATATAGACTGGTTGATAAAGAGATAGTATACTCGTAACTAGTATGTATGTATAAAGAAAGAAAAAAAAACCACGGTTAGGTGGTATATACAATTATGGACGGGCTGCCGAGTGCCGACACAGAGGTAGCCACAGCCGTGAACTACCGCACTGTACTGTGTCTGCTGCTAATATTTAGACTGGTTGATAAAGAGATAGTATACTCGTAACTAGTATGTATGTATAAAGAAAGAAAAAAAAACCATGGTTAGGTGGTATATACAATTATGGACGGGCTGCCGAGTGCCGACACAGAGGTAGCCACAGCCGTGAACTACCGCACTGTACTGTGTCTGCTGCTAATATATAGACTGGTTGATAAAGAGATAGTATACTCGTAACTAGTATGTATGTATAAAGAAAGAAAAAAAAACCACGGTTAGGTGGTATATACAATTATGGACGGGCTGCCGAGTGCCGACACAGAGGTAGCCACAGCCGTGAACTACCGCACTGTACTGTGTCTGCTGCTAATATATAGACTGGTTGATAAAGAGATAGTATACTCGTAACTAGTATGTATGTATAAAGAAAGAAAAAAAAACCACGGTTAGGTGGTATATACAATTATGGACGGGCTGCCGAGTGCCAACACAGAGGTAGCCACAGCCGTGAACTACCGCACTGTACTGTGTCTGCTGCTAATATATAGACTGGTTGATAAAGAGATAGTATACTCGTAACTAGTATGTATGTATAAAGAAAGAAAAAAAAACCACGGTTAGGTGGTATATACAATTATGGACGGGCTGCCGAGTGCCGACACAGAGGTAGCCACAGCCGTGAACTACCGCACTGTACTGTGTCTGCTGCTAATATATAGACTGGTTGATAAAGAGATAGTGTACTCGTAACTAGTATGTATGTATAAAGAAAGAAAAAAAAACCACGGTTAGGTGGTATATACAATTATGGACGGGCTGCCGAGTGCCGACACAGAGGTAGCCACAGCCGTGAACTACCGCACTGTACTGTGTCTGCTGCTAATATAGACTGGTTGATAAAGAGATAGTATACTACTAATATTATATATACTGGTGGTCAGGTCACTGGTCACTAGTCACACTGGCAGTGGCACTCCTGCAGCAAAAGTGTGCACTGTTTAATTTTAATATAATATTATGTACTCCTGGCTCCTGCTATAACCTATAACTGGCACTGCAGTAGTGCTCCCCAGTCTCCCCCACAATTATAAGCTGTGTGAGCTGAGCAGTCAGACAGATATATAATATATATAGATGATGCAGCACACTGGCCTGAGCCTGAGCAGTGCACACAGATATGGTATGTGACTGACTGAGTCACTGTGTGTATCGCTTTTTTCAGGCAGAGAACGGATATATTAAATAAACTGCACTGTGTGTCTGGTGGTCACTCACTATATAATATATTATGTACTCCTGGCTCCTGCTATAACCTATAACTGGCACTGCAGTAGTGCTCCCCAGTCTCCCCCACAATTATAAGCTGTGTGAGCTGAGCAGTCAGACAGATATATATAATATTATATATAGATAATAGATGATGCAGCACACTGGCCTGAGCCTGAGCAGTGCACACAGATATGGTATGTGACTGAGTCACTGTGTGCTGTGTATCGCTTTTTTCAGGCAGAGAACGGATTATAAAGTAAACTGCACTGTCCTCACTAGTAAACTCTCTCCACTCAGTCTCTACACTTCTACAGTAACAGTACTCCTCCTAGTCAGCTCCAGTAAATCTCTCTCAGTCTCTTATAATCTAAATGGAAAGGACGCCAGCCACGTCCTCTCCCTATCAATCTCAATGCACGTGTGAAAATGGCGGCGACGCGCGGCTCCTTATATAGAATCCGAGTCTCGCGATAGAATCCGAGCCTCGCGAGAATCCGACAGCGTCATGATGACGTTCGGGCGCGCTCGGGTTAACCGAGCAAGGCGGGAAGATCCGAGTCGCTCGGACCCGTGAAAAAAAACATGAAGTTCTGGCGGGTTCGGATTCAGAGAAACCGAACCCGCTCATCTCTATGAAAAATATGTCTGTCTGCTATACAGCAGGCCAGGAGCACCAACAGGACAGTAAAGTAACAGTCATATCAGTAATAATTTGTGGACCCTGTGAAATTAGCATTCAGTAAAGACGGGAGACTCAGTCAATGAATACATAAAACATTTTTTAGTTTATTTTAAAATATAAAAAGTTTATTAAGTGGAATATTTAATAAATAATATTTGTGAGACATCTCCAAAAACAGTCAGTTTTGGGGCTGCCCACAAATATTAACCAGCCCCTGAATGTATGTATTGGGGACTGCAATGGATATTTGAGATATCTATTGCGTTCCTCCTATTTTGAACACAAAAGCAGCCACCAAAAGTTTCTACGGCAGATGGTAAACTGTGAAACTCACCAAGCTCCAGAATGCAAAGTATTTCTGAGCTTGGCCCAGCAGCTAATGCCATTTCTAAATGGCTTTTGTAGCCTGTGGGCTACATTATGCAATAATTCCCAGGAGAAGGATCCTTGGGATCCCTCTGCATTACTGTCTGCTCTCACATCCGCAGTCTGACAATTGCACATGTGAACTAGCGCAGCCGGGGTCTAAACCCAGAAGTAAAGTGATTGCATTAGCAATTATTTTACTTCTTATACATTGCAGGGACGGGCATGAGATTGGTACTCATTATGGCATAAAAGCTACACCTCTGGACTCATGAAGAGTCATCCTTCAGCACTCAGGAGAGGAAAAACCCCCTTGGGGGGAAACCTCTGGGGAACCATGGCCTCAGGATCGCCCTTCCCTCTGGGCATTAAGAGGTGTACTAATAGAGGGGTCAGTATGCTATCCCAGCGCAAGGGATCCCGGTGGTTGTCATACCGATGCCTGGATCCCAGTACAGAAAAGACCGACAGGGGTAAGGGGTGTTCTCACCTCTCCCCACCACCCTAAACCTGCCTATCTGCAATCTAACCCTAACCTCCCCCCTTTGTGCCTAACCCTCCCGCAGAGGTGCCTAATCCTAACCTCCGTCTCTGCTGCCTAAACCTAACCCTCCCTTCCCCGCAGCCTAACCACTCTTCGGGATGCCTAACCCACCCTACCCACAGCCTAACCCTAACTTACCCCCACCCGCAGCCTAACCCTATCCTCCCCCCACCCGCAGCCTAATCCTAACCCCCCGCCTGATGCCTAAACCTAACCCCCCGCCTGATGCCTAAACCTAACCCTCCCTTTCCAACAGCCTAACCACCCCCGGTGGTGCCTAACTCTAACCAACCCTACCCGCAGCCTAACCCTATCCTCCCCCCACCCGCAGCCTAATCTTAACCCCCCGCCTGATGCCTAAACCTAACCCCCCACCTGATGCCTAAACCTAACCCTCCCTTCCCCACAGCCTAACCACCACCGGGGCTGCCTAAGCCTAACCAACCCTACCCGCTGCCTAACCCTAACCTCCCCCTACCCACAGCCTAAACCTAACCTCCGCCTGACGCCTAAACCTAATCTCCCCACTTGATGCCTAAGCCTAAACCTCCCTCCCCTGCAGCCTAACCACCCCCGGGGGACCCTAACCTTAACCCACCGTACCCGCTGCCCAACCCTATCCTCCCCCCACCTGCAGCCTAACCCCTCCGCCTGATGCCTAACCCTTTCCCTCTCATACCTACCTTACCCTGCCTGTCTGCAGTCTAACCCTAACCTCCCCCTTTGTGCCTAACCCTCCCATGTAGGTGCCTAATCCTAATCTCCGTCCCTGCTGCCTAAACCTCACCCTCCCTCTCCCGCAGCCTAACCACCCACCCCTCCTCCGTCCCTGCTACCTAAACCTAACCCTCCCTCCCTCCCTCGCAGCCTAACCACTCCCAGGGGTGCCTAACCCTAACCCACCCTACCCGCAGCCTAATGCTAACCTCCCCCCACACGCAGCATAAACCTAACCCAACGCCTGACGCCTAAACCTAACCTCCCACCTGATGCCTAAACCTAACCCTCCCTCCCCCGCAGTCTAACCACCCTCAGGGGTGTCTAACCCTAACCCACCCTACCCACAGCCTAACCCTAACCTCCCCCTACCCACAGCCTAAACTTAACCCCCCTGCCTGACTCCTAAACCTAATTCTTCTGCCTAAACCTAACCCTCCCCCGCAGCCTAACCACCCCCGAGGGTGCCTAACCCTAAGCTCCCCCCACCCGCAGCCTAAACTTAACCCCCCTGCCTAATGCCTAAACCTAACCCTCCAGCCTGATGCCTAAACCTAACCCTCCCTCCCACGCAGCCTAACCACCCCCGGGGCTGCCTAACCCACCCAATCCGCAGCCTAAGCCTAACCTCCACCCACCTGCAGCCTAACCCTAACCCCCGCCTGATGCCTAAACCTAACCCCCGCCTGATTCCTAAACCTAACCCCCCTGCCTGATTCCTAAACCTAACCCTCCCTCCCCCGCAGCCTAACCACCCCCCCTCTCCCCCGTGCCTGATGCCTAAACCTAACCCCCCTTGCCCAGCCCTAAACCTATGATCGTGGGGATACGGGCGTCGGTATCCTTGCCCATTCGGAGTTCCAACGTCGGGATTCTGAAGAATGTCGGGATCCCAGTGTCAGTATTCTGACTGCCGTAAACCCGACAGCCGGCATCTTTACCACATCTCCTAATAGGTAATGCATATGTCCCAACATTTGGAGCATGTGTCCGCAGCTCTCCTCCCAGGGCAGCTATTCAGGGATCACCCACTGCGTGTAGACAAAGAGGAAGAGATGAAAAATCATTGTTAGTGGATGAACAAGCAGAGAGAGAAACTGCAAACAGTGGTGTGGTTGTGTAGAGAGAAAAATCTCTCTATGTAAATATGTTACTAGAACTACTGAGGACATGGAAAATACCTAAAATAAGGACAATTATACCAAGGGGCACATTGTTTTTATACAATACACACATTGGGGGGATAAGTTCTCTCTTATAGTAATTAGTGGGTACCTTCAGAAAAGAAATTTGACCAGTAAATAATAAATGCTATAAATTGCTGACATTTAGGGGTCAATCCAATTAGGTACGAGTTACCATTGCTGCGACGTTTTAACAGCATCCAAACTCACACCCTTCACCCTTCAGTCTATGGGGTTACCGTAAAGTTCGGCTGTTGTAAGACAAACTTGCACCTAATTAAACTGACCCCTTAGTTGTTAAATGTGATAAAATATTAAAATATAATGGTGTAATTGTGGGCCTGATTCAGTTGTGGTTGTTGAAGCGATCGCTGCTGCAATCTTGCCGTTCACAATTGCATCGTGAGTCTGAGCAGTCGTAGGCTGAGCAAGTCTCCTAGACACAGGGGGCTCTCCAGCAGCAACACAGGTCGCAATGGGTAATTTATGCACGCACATGGAACAGCGTTTGAACGGACCTGACACGTCTGTATACAGTTAGCCACCCCCGTTACCACCTCAAACGCTGACTTCCTGTCAATCACTTTGCGATGGGATCCTCTATGTGAGCTTGATTTCATTTCATGCGCAGTTCATCTTACACGCATGCACAGTGAAAAAGCATTGAGCCACTTGGTGCAACAGCAGCTCTGCGTCCGCATCTGAATCAGGCCCCCTGAGTGGTAAGGAGAAGGACTCTAGGGAAAGGCCTATGGGGGTAATTCCAAGTTGCAAAACCATGTGCACTGCAGAGGAGGCAGATATAACATTTGCAGAGAGAGTTAGATTTGGGTGGGTTATTTTATTTCTGTGCAGGGTAATACTGGCTGCTTTATTTTTACACTGCAAATTAGATTGCAGATTGAACTCACCACACCCAAATCTAACTCTCTCTGCACATGTTATATCTGCCTCCCCTGCAGTGCACATGGGCCCTCATTCCGAGTTGTTCGCTCGCAAGCTACTTTTAGCATCTTTGCACACGCTAAGCCGCCGCCTACTGGGAGTGAATCTTAGCTTATCAAAATTGCGAACGAAAGATTCGCAACATTGCGAAAAGACTTCTCTGTGCAGTTTCTGAGTAGCTTGAGACTTACTCTGCCAGTGCGATCAGTTCAGTGCTTGTCGTTCCTGGTTTGACGTCACAAACACACCCAGCGTTCGCCCAGACACTCCTCCGTTTCTCCAGCCACTCCCGCGTTTTTCCCAGAAACGGTAGCGTTTTTTCACACACTCCCATAAAACGGCCTGTTTCCGCCCAGAAACACCCACTTCCTGTCAATCACATTACGATCACCAGAACGAAGAAAAAACCTTGTAATGCCGTGAGTAAAATACCTAACTGCATAGCAAATTTACTTGGCGCAGTCGCAGTGCGAACATTGCGCAGTTAGCGGAAAATCGCTGCGATGCGAAGAAAATTACCGAGCGAACAACTCGGAATGAGGGCCATGGTTTTGCCCAGTTGCTAACAGAATTTCTGCTGCGATCAACTCAGAATTACCCCCTATGTCACCTTTATTATATGTAAAGATAGGGAAACAGTCACTTGTTACAGCTCCAATTCACATCATTTATACCATTCTGTACCATTTCATCATTTGGTTATTCTATGGGGGAGATGCATTAAGCCCTGCAGAGTGATAAAGTGGAGAGAGGTAAAGTACCAGCCAATCAGCTCCTAACTGCCATGTTACAGGCTGTGTTTGAAAAATGACAACTAGGAGCTGATTGGTTGTTAGTTTATCTCTCTCCACTGTATCACTCTCCCAGGCTTTGTACACCTGCCCCCAGTTCATTGATATACTGTAAATGTCAGCCATTTTACTATCTCCACCGATCTGTATTGTTCTTCCCCCGATCTCTATGTTCTGTATCATGCTCTCCCCACCCTTCCTGTTTTTCTGTATTACAGTATGTTCTACATCTTGCAACCCCCAAAAGTGTATGTCCTTCCCCTATATGTCCTATAGAGTTCGCCACAATTTCTAAGTTTTTGTATTATGCCCCCACACCATCTGTATGTGCTATACCAAGTTGCCCCTTCTGCATGTTTTGTATTGTCCGCTCTCCCCCACTATAGACCCTATGTTTTGTACTGTGCTCTCAATACCCCGCACCACACACACAATTACACAAGTATGGTAACTTACCTCCTACATGCTATTCTCCGGTCACTAATTCCTCTGCGACCCCTCCCGTCGTCTTCAACTGACACTTTGCAGATCTCTTTGCCGGTCACCCGACACTCTGCAAATCTCTTTGCCAGAACTTTGCCAAATGATGATCTAAAAAAACAGAATTTCCTGGTCAGACATAGTATGTGTATTTATACATGTATGTATGTATGTATGTATGTATGTATGTATGTATGTGTACTACTACATTTTGTTACGTGCTTTCATTTTTATTCATTTGCAGTTTATTTATTTTATTGACTTTTTGTCCAAAACCTAAGATCCTTTCTCATAGAGACCCAAGTTATCTGCTCCAGGTCTTCCCTAGTGCTAGGACCATGTTAGTATCATACACTGGGCCTAATTCAGACCTGATCGCAGCAGCAAATTTGTTCTCTAATGGACAAAACCAGGGGGGTAATTCCAAGTTGATCGCAGCAGGACTTTTTTTTAGCAGATGGGCAAAACCATGTGCACTGCAGGTGGGGCAGATGTAACATGTGCAGAGAGATTATGGTAACTTACCTCCTGCATGTTATACTCCAGTCGTTGCTACCTCTGCGACCCCTCCCGTCGTCTTCAACTGACACTTTGCAGATCTCTTTGTCGGTCACTCGACACTCTGCAAATCTCTTTGCCAGATGATCTAAAAAACACAAAAGACTATCATTAAACATAGTACTAGTTTAAGTACAATAAAATATCCATGAGTCAACCAGTTTCCCAATTTTCCTTAAACCAAACAAGATACTTTCAAAGTTATCAATATCCCATGTATCTATTTTATTAACTTTTTCATCCCAAAGCCATGATCCTGCCTCATAGAGACCCAGGTTATCTGCATCCCCTGTATGTGTGCTTATCCTCCATACTGCCCTCTTTATTCCTGTAACACTACATTTTTATTCCTAAATATGTTGTTCCTTCCTGCGCTTCTCCAGTATCTATGTGTCCTTGTACCTGCATTCCCTGTTCTGTCTATCTTGTCTTGCCTTTCAGCTGACTATACTGCACTCTGTCTTCCTTACCCCTCTCCATCATACCCTGCTATGTAGGACTCACCTCCTCCTACCTGTCTTCCTGCATGGAAACTGGAAACGTCAGCAGCTGTAGATAGAATGTTACAGGAAGAAGCACTGTGATGTCACGGTCTAGTGATGTCACATGCTAGGTGTGATGTCACAGTGATCAGCAGCAAAGCTACAGAGTTACAGCTATCTTACATATACATTTTCTACATCAATTACAACTGGATATACAGTACACGAGTTTCTAGTTTAAAAAAAATGAGACTAGTGTAGAAAATGAAGTATAAGGCAATGTTGTACAGAGTGCCTCAATATATAGGTAAAGGGAAAATATAAGTGACAGGCATTTCTAGACTAAATCACCACTTATATTGTGTGTGTGTGTGTGTGTGTGTGTGTGTGTGTGTGTGTGTGTGTGTGTGTGTGTGTGTGTGTGTGTGTATATATATATATAGAGAGAGAGAGAGAGAGAGAGAGAGAGATAAACTATACTATTCCATTAAACCAGGAAACTCACAAATTATACAGTTTCTGTGGCTGGCTGACCTCAAGTCTGCATTTCACCTGGTTTAATCAGTCACAGATCCTGTGTAACCCATGAGCGTATATAAGAGGAGAAGAAATAAGAGTTGTCTTTTTTGTGGTGCACTAGAAATGTATTATTCAATACCAGCGTATATAAAACTGTAAGGCGGGCCCACAAGGTGACATTCACAGGGAATGGGTAATGACATCCACTCGACTTGTTCACACCTGCTGGACGTGTTGGAAAGAGGTTGAGTGGACAGTGAGCATGGCTGTGCCCTGTGGCACCACGTGGCACCATTGTATCGACAGCTGGACTGCTGAGAACGGAATCTGGAGGGTACATACAGTAACTTTTTGGTTTTCATTTCATCTCATGACACTTCACCCAAAGCTACTCTTCTGGTTATCCTATCAACTAGGCCAACAATGAAGGTGACTCCATAACATTTCTTCCATTGTTTTTCCGTGTCACAGAAACATTGTATGTGTGTTACAGGTGACCATCCTAATCATCTCTCCTTCACTTCACAGTAATGTCATTGTTACTGATACATTATTTGGATCAAGCATCAAAAGGAAACTTAGGTATAAGAGTCTGGCCGGTATATCACTTATTGCATGACGACCTTGTGCCTGCGCTGTACTGTATGTAGACGGAGCATTTGGTTTTGCTAATGACTTACATAGACTCCATAAGAGGGCATGCCGACATAGCATATTGTTGAATGTTAACATGTACGATCTTAAACTGCATCTATAAATGTTCTGTTGAGAGACTTCCAATATGCTCAGAATATTGCTACTGTGACAGATGATTTAGTATATACTAGCTGGAGTAAATCGGCGTTGCCCTGTATTATAAGAATGTCCGTTTACAAAAATAAATGTAAATATTAAACACACAGTATAAATAACATTGTAGATAGCTGAATACCCATGCTGAGGATGGTAAATTATAATGATAGTTGTTAATTTACGTTGATTGGAGATATAGTACATACCCTCCAAAATTTACACATAAAAATCGGTACAAAGTAGGAAAAGGGGCGTGGCCACGTGTAAAGGGGACATGGTCACGCCCTTTTCCTATACTATCAATGGAAGTTTGGAGAGCCAAAAATCAGTACAGACCATAAAAAAAGGTACTATACCTGCCAAAAAGGTACAGTTAGAGGGTATGCTAGTATATAGGCATATCTTGCTTCCCTGATGCACTTTGTGTAGTGGCCGCACCCCTTTTTGGTCCCCCAAGGGACCCTGCTCTTCCCACTATACAACTCTCAGTCTGTGGCTTCCTGCTGCCTCCATTCCCCTCCTCACATCATGTCACTGGCCCTGTCACATGCAGCCCTGTCATCACTGAGATATCATGCATGTCCTAATACAGTGTGTGCTGCTGGCTCGCCCCTAGGGGTGCTCATGGTGTGTTACCCTCACAGTGTTTGTTCCCAGAATGTAATCATATGGGTAGCTAGTTTGGTGTAAATTGCTCCCGGCATTCCAGAGTTATGCTGACTGCTGAAAAACTCTGTGCTGCTGCATCACCCCTAGGGGTGCTAGGGGTGTCTTACTCCCACAGTGTTTGTTCCCAGCTTGCAAGTCATTTGTGAACCAAGTTTGTTGTAAATTGGTCCAGGCATTTGGGAGTTATACTGTCTCCTGACATACTATGTGCTGCTGTCCCACCCTTAGGGGCAGAGGCGGATCCAGAAGAAAATGATAGGGGGGGCACCATAGAAGGGGCAAGTACATTTGCGTGCGGCTTCGGTGCATGTGAGGTGGCGCTTCTAATACAACGCCCACAATTGTAGCGCTCATTATGCAATGTCCCCTGTACTGGTAGTGCCCCTTATATAGACCCCATAGTAGTGGTGCCCCTTATGCAATGCCCGTATTGCCCCCAGTAGCAATGTTGCCTGTAGTAATGCCCGCAGTCATTTAGCGCCCTAGTAGTTATGCCCCCAGTGGTAATGCCCCTGCAGTTATGACCCCAGTAGTTTACTCCCCCCTTTAGTTTAGCCTCCCAGTGGTAATGCCCCCAGTAGTTTGCCTGCTTGTAGTTTAGCCACCAGTAGTAATGCCCCCCTGTAGTTTGCCCCATTGTAGTTTAGCCCCTGTAGTTATGCCCCCCTTGTAGTTTAGCCCCTGTAGTTATGCCCCCCTTGTAGTTTAGCCCCCAGTAGTAATGCCCCCAGTAGTTTGGCCCCTGTAGTTATCCCCCAGTAGTTTGGCCCCTGCAGTTATGCCCCCAGTAGTTTGCCCCTCCTGTAGTTTAGCCCCCAAGTAGTAATGCCTCTGTAGTTAAGCCGCCAGTAGTAATGCCCCTGTAGTTACACCGCCAGTAGTAATGCCCTCCTGTAGTATGCCCCCAGTAGTTAGCCCCTTTGTAGTTGACCCCCAGTAATAATGTACCCCAGTAGTTTGCCCCCAGTAGATGCCCCCCAGTAATAATGTCCCCCAGTAGTTTGCCCCCAGTAGATGGCCCCCAGTAATAATGTCCTCCAGTAGTTTGCCCCCAGTAGTAATGCCCCCTAGGAGTTTGCCCTAATAGAGGACCCCCCAGTAGTAATGGCCCCAGTAGATGCCCCCCAGTAATAATGCCCCCAGTAGATGGCCCCCAGTAAAAATGTCCTCCAGTAGCTGCCCCCAGCAGTAATGCCTCCAATAGATGACCCCCCAGTAGTAATGCCCCCAATAGATGACCCCCCAGTAGTAATGCCCCCAGTAGATGCCCCCCAGTAATAATGCCCCCAGTAGTTTGCCCCCAGTAGTAATGCCCCCCCCAGTAGTAATGCCCCTTGTTGATGCCCCCCCCCAGTAGTAATGTCCCCCCGTAGTTTGCCCCCAGTAGATGCCCCCGCTGCATTAAGGAAGAAAAAAACATCATACTTACCAAGCCCCGTTCCCGCTTCCAGACCGCTGTAGTCCTCCTCTTGGCGTCCGCTACTCAGCACTATGAGAGAGACGTGATGACTGACGTCTCTCCCATAGTGCACGCCGCACAGTGACAGCGCCGGAAGCCGGAGCTCAGTACTGAGCTCCTGCCTCCGGCTGCCGCTGTGCAGGGAGACGGGCGCCCGCTGGTAACACACTCTCAGCAGGCGCCCGTCATCTCCCTGTGCGGCGCCGGGGGAGAACGGGGGAGCGCCGGGGGAGAATGGGGGACGGAGGCCAGAAATGACAGGGGGGGCACGGGCCCGAGTGCCCCCCCTGGATCCGCCACTGCTTAGGGGTGTTTAACCCCCACAGAGTTTGTTTGCAGATTGTAAGTCAGATGTGTACCAAGTTTGGTGTAAATTGCTCCAGGTCTTCCACAGTTATGCTGTCTGCTGACATACTCTGTGCTGCTGTCCCACCCCTAGGGGTGCTAGCGGTATCTGACCCCCACAGTGTTTGTTTCCACAGTGAAAGTCATATGTGTACCAAGTTTGTTGTAAATTGCTGCAGACATTCCAGAGTTATGCTGCCTGCTGAAATACTCAGCACTGCTGCCTCACCCCTATGGGTGCTAGGGGTGTCTTCCTCCCACAGTGTTTGTTTCCGGATTGTAAGGCATATAGTATTTTGTCTGTTGTTCAGACTCAGAGAATTTTCTAGAAAGCTTTGACATATTACTTTGTAATTTTCTCACCCACTCTGGCTCCTTCTATGAGGGAAGGGTCACCACATTACACTCCTGCGTATCTAAAATGGCTTCCTCAGGGGAAGAGCTCTCTCCATTGTCTGTCACGAACGTGCACTTTCACACCACAATCACACAGGGGAGCTATCGGTGACAGACCCACACTAAAATCCATCAGAGAAACACAGAGAGATTTGCCAGCTCACACACTGCGCCCTATATGAAGAGAATTGTATATGTATATTTATTATACAAAACCTTCAGCGCTTTATTTCAATATTAGGCACGCTCACCCAATGTAATAAAGACTCCCACCTCTCTATAATAGTTATGTGCACCGGACATTTTTCGGGTTTTGTGTTTTGGTTTTGGATTCGGTCAGGGCCGGATTAACAATGGGGCTGATGGAGCTGCAGCTCCAGGCCCACACTCCAAAATAGGCCCACTGCATCTGCACACTGCTGTGCTGCTGTAAACAGGAAAAAAAAATCCTGCTACAGCAGCTTGCCAGTGACGCTGCAGTGTGGTGAGCACAGCTGCAGTGCAAAGTTACCCCGCCAGCACCTCTATTTACTAACGGCTGCAGGGCAGGACGGAGGATCTAGCCAGCGGCACTAGGACCCAGCACTGCTCTGCTCCTGCTGCTGCTGCTGGCGGCATCTCCGCAGTGTAGATGAGGGGATGAGTGGGAGGGATCAGGGCAGGCCCTACCATTACACCGCGTACGCGCCGGGCAGCCTGGACCACGACACCAAGCCCGTACCAGGAAGCCCATGCTGCATTCCCGACTCTGGCGGCTCACGCGCTGTTCTTTTCTCAGCCGCGGCTCCCTCTAGATGTCAGGCTGGCCGTCCGTGACTGTGCATTGATTGGCGGCCGCGGAAAGGACGGGTGTCCCCTGTTGCTCTCGCTGTGTCCGGTGCAAGTAGGTCAGAAACACCGGAGCGGAGCCCCCTATTATAGCATTACTGGAGCCGCCATCTGCAAGTGAGAGGTACTGTAATATACAAAATCTATTATATAACCCAAAGCTCTGCAATATGTAGCACCGGCAGCCCCCCCCCCCCCTAACCAGACTAATCCCTTCTCCTCCCCATGTCACCAGGCTAATCCCCCCCCCCCTCCCCAGACCAGGCTAATGTCCCCCTACAAAAGACCAGACCAATCCCCCTCCTTCCCCTGTCACCACACTACCCTCCTCCTCACCAGCCTAACCCCCCCTTTTCCCCCTGTCACCACACTCCCCCCTCCTTACCAGCGTAACCCCCCTCCTTCCCCTGTCACCACCACACTACCCCCCCTCCTTCCCCTGTCACCACACTACCCCCCCCTCCTCACCAGCCTAACCCCCCTCCTTCCCCTGTCACTACGCTTCCCCCCCTCCTCACCAGCCTAACCCCCCCTCCTCCCCCTGTCACCAGGCCATCCCCCCTCCTCACCAGCCTACCCCCCCTCCCCTCCTACCCCTGTCACCAGGCTACCCCCCTCCTCACCAGCCTAACCCCCCCTCCTCCCCCTGTCACCAGGCTACCGCCCCTACTCAACCGCCTAATCCACCCTCCTCACCCTGTGACCAGGCTAAACGACACCCCTCACCAGGCTAATCCTCCCATCCTCCTCCTGTCACCAGGCAAATCCCTCTCCTCCGCCTATAACCAGGCTAACCCCCCTCACAAAAATAATCCCCCTCCTCCCCCTGTCACTAGGCTAACCCCTACACCAGCCTAATGCACCCTCCTACCCTTGTCACCAGGCTAATCCGCCCCCACTCACCAGGCTAATCCTCCCATCCTCCTCCTGTCACCAGGCAAATCCCTCTCCTCCGCCTATAACCAGGCTAACCCCCCTCACAAAAATAATCCCCCTCCTTCCCCTGTCACTAGGCTAACCCCTACACCAGCCTAATGCCCCCTCCTACCCTTGTCACCAGGCTAATCCGCCCCCACTCACCAGGCTAATCCTCCCATTCTCCTCCTGTCACCAGGCAAATCCCCCTCCTCCCCCTATAACCAGACTAACCCTCCCTCTCACGAAACTAATCTCCCTCCTCCCCCTGTCACCAGGCTAACCCCCCCCCCCACACCAGACTAATCCCACCTCCTCCCCCGTCACCAGGTTTACCCCCCCACCAGACTAATTCCCCCCTCCTCCCCTGTCACGAGGCTAACACCCCCCCAGGCCAGTCCCCCTCCTCCCCCTGTCAGCAGGCTAACCTACCCCCCTCACCAGACTAATCCCCCCGCCCCCTAATCCTCCCATTCTCCTCCTGTCACCAGGCAAATCCCCCTCCTCCCCCTTTAACCAGACTAACCCTCCCTCTCACGAAACTAATCTCCCTCCTCCCCCTGTCACCAGGCTAAACCCCCCCCCACACCAGACTAATCCCACCTCCTTCCCCGTCACCAAGTTTACCCCCCCACCAGACTAATTCCCCCTCCTCCCCTGTCACCAGGCTAACACCCCCCCAGGCCAATCCCCCTCCTCCCCCTGTCAGCAGGCTAACCTACCCCCCTCACCAGACTAATCCCCCCGCCCCCAGGCTAACTCCCCCCCCCTCCTCACCAGGCTAATCCCCTTTCCACCCCTTGTCACCAGGCTAATCCCCCGTCCTCCCTCATCTCCAGGCTGATTCCCCCACCCACCAGAACACGTGACTGTTCTTCCCCTGTCTTCCTCCCATCTTCCACTGTTCTTCCCATATCTCCCTCCTGTCTTCCTCCCATATAAACCCTATTCTTCCTCCCATCCCCTGTGCCTCCCATCTTCCCCCTGTTCTTCCACCTGTTTCCCTCCCAGTGGCGGAACTAGAGAGTGGTGGGCCCAGGCGCATCAATATGCATTGGGCCCCGCCTCCCATATACAAAATAGGGACCACCCAAAAAGTGGGGTTTGGTCTCATTAAGAAGGGGCATCACCACACAATAGTACCCTCAAATTGCACCACACAGCAGTGCTCCTAATATACCTTACACCACACAGCAGCGCTCATTATACACCTTACGCCACACAGCAGCGCTCATTATACACCTTACGCCACCCAGCAGTGCACCTTATACACCTTACGCTACACAGCAGCACTCATTATACACCTTACGCCACACAGCATCGCTCATTATACACCTTACGCCACACAGCAGCGCTCATTATACACCTTACACCACACAGCAGCCCTCATTATACACCTTATGCCACACAGCAGCACTCATTATACACCTTACGCTACCCAGCAGTGCACCTTATACACTTTACACCACACAGCAGCACTCATTATACACCTTACGCCACACAGCAGCACTCATTATACACCTTACGCCACACAGCAGCACTCATTATACACCTTACGCCACACAGCAGTGCACCTTATACACCTTACACCACACAGCAGCGCTCATTATACACCTTATGCCACACAGCAGCCCTCATTATACACCTTACACCACCCAGCAGCGCTCATTATACACCTTACGCCACACAGCAGCCCTCATTATACACCTTATGCCACACAGCAGCACTCATTATACACCTTACGCCACCCAGCAGCACTCATTTTACACCTTACACCACACAGCAGCACTCATTATACACCTTACGCCACCCAGCAGTGCACCTTATACACCTTACGCCACACAGCAGCACTCATTGTACACCTTACGCCACCCAGCAGTGCTCCTTATACACCTTACACCACACAGCAGCGCTCATTATACACCTTACGCCACCCAGCAGTGCTCCTTATACACCTTACACCACACAGCAGCGCTCATTATACACCTTACGCCACACAGCAGCGCTCGTTATACATGTTACGCCACCCAGCATGCGCTCATTATACACCTTACGCCACACAGCAGCGCTCATTATACACCTTACGCCACACAGCAGCGCTCATTATACACGTTACGCCACCCAGCAGTGCACCTTATACACCTTACGCCACACAGCAGCGCTCATTATACACCTTACGCCACCCAGCAGTGCACCTTAAACACCTAACTCAACACAGCAGTGCTCCTTAAACACCTTACGCCACACAGCAGCGCTCCTAATACACCTTACACCACACAGCAGTGCTCCTTATACATGTAATTACACACATCAGCATTACTTATACACGTAACGTCACACAGCAGCGCTCCTTACACATGTCCCGCCACACAGGCGTGCTTCTTATATGCGTAACGCCACACAGCAGCGCTCCTTATACACATAATGTCACACAGTAGTGCTCCTTATACAACACCACACACAGTAGTGCTCATTATACACAACGCCACACAGTAGAGCGCCTTATACACGTTACGACTCACTGTAGTACTCCTTATACACGTTATGACACACAGTATGTGAGTGCTCTATTTTTATAGACAGATAGTTAAATATATACACACACAGTAAAAAAATATATACACACACACACACACACACAAAGTAAAACACACACACAAACACACAGCAAAACACATATACTGTACACACTTTGGTATTTAATTTTTTTTATGGGGTTTATTCCCACATCATACTGTACTGTGCACCCCTCCTGGCTAGCTCTCTGGCTTCAGCAACGTCTCCTGGAAACAGCATGCTCCCGAGACTCTCTCTCCCCCTTCTCCCAGCATGCAGTGGTGGGCCCTCGGCCAGCAGAGACAGAGCTGCATACCTCCCAACTGTCCCGATTTTCGTGGGACAGTCTCGTGCGCACAGCGTCTATTCACAGGTGACAGAGGGACTGGGGGCATGCCAGCAGCTCATAGAGTGCTGGGCATTCACCCAGAGTGACAGAAAATGGGGGGCGTGGCTCACGATTGTGGCATTGCCGCAAAGCCACGCTCCATTTACATAGACCACACACCCTTTTCGGGATCGCGCACCTTCGACTCGTGAGAGGTACCTATTTTGGGATTAAAAATGTTGGGACGTATGGAGCTGGTCAGAGAAGAGTGTGACAGCATTGAGTAGAGTACAAAGAAGGGTGATGATTGATCTCATCACCCTTCTCCTTTGCTGGTGCCGGGGACCGCATTTGGGCTTCCTTCATTGTTAGGGCCCGCAGCGTAATGGCGGGCAGCATGTAATGAGTCAGTCTGTCTCATTATACTGCTACCGACTGTGGGCCCCTTCACAGCGGCGGGCCTCGGTGCAATGCACCGGCACAAGTTCCGCCGCTGCTCCCTCCCTTCTTCCTGCCATCTTCCTGTCTCCCTCATCGCCTACTATTCTTCCCCCTAAATCCCTCCTGTCTTCCTCCCATCTAGCCCCTATTCTTCTCCCTGACTTTCTCTTGTCTTCCTTCCATCTAGACCTTGTTCTTCCTCCTGTCTTCCTCCCATCTTCCACTGTTCTTCCCCCTTTTTTCCTCCCCTCTTAATAAAATAATTATTGTAATATAATTATTTAAGCACTGAGATTTTTCTATTTCACACACACACGCACACACGCACACACGCACACACCCCCATACCAGTAGCCACACCCCGACCATGCTGGCCATACCCATTGCGGAGACACACAATAGGCCCTTCATAAATTTCAGCTCCAGGCCCATGAGGACCTTAATCTGGCACTGGATTCGGTTCCGCGGCCGTGTTTTGGATTCGGACGCGTTTTGGCAAAACCTCCCTGAAAATTTCTTGTCGGATTCGGGTGTGTTTTGGATTCGTTTTTTTTTTTACAAAAAACCCTAAAAAACAGCTTAAATCATAGAATTTGGGGGTCATTTTGATCCCATAGTATTATTAACCTCAATAACCATAATTTACACTCATTTTCAGTCTATTCTGAACACCTCACAATATTATTTTTAGTCCTAAAATTTGCACCGAGGTCGCTGGATGGCTAAGCTAAGCGACCCAAGTGGCCGACACAAACCCCTGGCCCATCTAGGAGTGGCACTGCAGTGTCAGGCAGGATGGCACTTAAAAAAATTGTCCCCAAACAGCACATGATGCAAAGAAAAAAAGAGGCGCAATGAGGTAGCTGCGTGACTAAGCTAAGCGACCCAAGTGGCCGACACAAACACCTGGCCCATCTAGGAGTGGCACTGCAGTGTCAGGCAGAATGGCACTTAAAAAAATTGTCCCCAAACAGCACATGATGCAAAGAAAAAAAGAGGCGCAATGAGGTAGCTGTGTGACTAAGCTAAGCGACCCAAGTGGCCGACACAAACACCTGGCCCATCTAGGAGAGGCATTGCAGTGTCAGACAGGATGGCACTTCAAAAAAATAGTCCCCAAACAGCACATGATGCAAAGAAAAAAAGAGGCGCACCAAGGTCGCTGTGTGACTAAGCTAAGCGACCCTAGTGGCCGACACAAACACCTGGCCCATCTAGGAGTGGCACTGCAGTGTCAGGCAGGATGGCACTTCAAAAAAATTGTCCCCAAACAGCACATGATGCAAAGAAAAAAAGAGGCATACCAAGGTCGCTGTGTGACTAAGCTAAGCGACACAAGTGGCCAACACAAACACCTGGCCCATCTAGGAGTGGCACTGTAGTGTCAGGCAGGATGGCACTTCAAATAAATTGTGCCCAAACAGCACATGATACAAAGAAAAAAAGAGGCGCACCAAGGTCGCTGTGTGACTAAGCTAAGCGACCCAAGTGGCCGACACAAACACCTGGCCCATCTAGGAGTGGCACTGCAGTGTGAGGCAGGATGGCACTCCAAAAATGTGTCCCCAAACAGCACATGATGCAAAGAAAAAAAGAGGCGCACCAAGGTCGCTGTGTGACTAAGCTAAGCGACACAAGTGGCCGACACAAACACCTGGCCCATCTAGGAGTGGCACTGCAGTGTCAGGTAGGATGGCACTTCAAAAAAATTGTCCCCAAACAGCACATGATGCAAAGAAAAATGAAAGAAAAAAGAGGTGCAAGATGGAATTGTCCTTGGGCCCTCCCACCCACCCTTATGTTGTATAAACAGGACATGCACACTTTAACGAACCCATCATTTCAGCGACAGGGTCTGCCACATGACTGCGACTGAAATGACTGGTTGGTTTGTTCCCCCACCAAAAAAAGAAGCAATCAATCTCTCCTTGCACACACTGGCTCTACAGAGGCAAGATGTCCACCTCATCATCATCCTCCGATTCCTCACCCCTTTCACTGTGTACATCCCCCTCCTCACAGATTATTAATTCATCCCCACTGGAATCCACCATCTCAGGTCCCTGTGTACTTTCTGGAGGCAATTGCTGCTGGTGAATGTCTCCACGGAGGAATTGATTATAATTCATTTTGATGAACATCATCTTCTACACATTTTCTGGAAGTAACCTCGTACGCCGATTGCTGACAAGGTGAGCGGCTGCACTAAACACTCTTTCGAAGTACACACTGGAGGGAGGGCAACTTAGGTAGAATAAAGCCAGTTTGTGCAAGGGCCTCCAAATTGCCTCTTTTTCCTGCCAGTATACGTACGGACTGTATGACGTGCCTACTTGGATGCAGTTACTCATATAATCCTCCACCATTCTTTCAATGGTGAGAGAATCATATGCAGTGACAGTAGACGACATGTCAGTAATCGTTGGCAGGTCCTTCAGTCCGGACCAGATGTCAGCACTCGCTCCAGACTGCCCTGCATCACCGCCAGGGGGTGGGCTCGGAATTCTTAGCCTTTTCCTCGCACCCCCAGTTGCGGGAGAATGTGAAGGAGGAGATGTTGATGGGTCACATTCCGCTTGACTTGACAATTTTCTCACCAGCAGGTCTTTGAACCTCTGCAGACTTGTGTCTGCCGGAAAGAGAGATACAACGTAGGTTTTAAATCTAGGATCGAGCACTGTGGCCAAAATGTAGTGCTCTGATTTCAACAGATTGACCACCCGTGAATCCTGGTTAAGCGAATTAAGGGCTCCATCCACAAGTCCCACATGCCTAGCGGAATCGCTCTGTTTTAGCTCCTCCTTCAAGGTCTCCAGCTTCTTCTGCAAAAGCCTGATGAGGGGAATGACCTGACTCAGGCTGGCAGTGTCTGAACTGACTTCACGTGTGGCAAGTTCAAAGGGTTGCAGAACCTTGCACAACGTTGAAATCATTCTCCACTGCGCTTGAGTCAGGTGCATTCCCCCTCCTTTGCCTATATCGTGGGCAGATGTATAGGCTTGAATGGCCTTTTGCTGCTCCTCCATCCTCTGAAGCATATAGAGGGTTGAATTCCACCTCGTTACCACCTCTTGCTTCAGATGATGGCAGGGCAGGTTCAGGAGTGTTTGGTGGTGCTCCAGTCTTCGGCACGCGGTGGCTGAATGCCGAAAGTGGCCCGCAATTCTTTGGGCCACCGACAGCATCTCTTGCACGCCCCTGTCGTTTTTTAAATAATTCTGCACCACCAAATTCAATGTATGTGCAAAACATGGGACGTGCTGGAATTTGCCCAGATGTAATGCACGCACAATATTGCTGGCGTTGTCCGATGTCACAAATCCCCAGGAGAGTCCAATTGGGGTAAGCCATTCTGCGATGATCTTCCTCAGTTTCCGTAAGAGGTTGTCAGCTGTGTGCCTCTTCTGGAAAGCGGTGATACAAAGCGTAGCCTGGCTAGGAACGAGTTGGCGTTTGCGAGATGCTGCTACTGGTGCCGCCGCTGCTGTTCTTGCTGCGGGAGGCAATACATCTACCCAGTGGGCTGTCACAGTCATATAGTCCTGAGTCTGCCCTACTCCACTTGTCCACATGTCCGTGGTTAAGTGGACATTGGGTGCAACTGCATTTTTTAGGACACTGGTGACTCTTTTTCTGACGTCTGTGTACATTTTCGGTATCGCCTGCCCAGAGAAATGGAACCTAGATGGTATTTGGTACCGGGGACACAGTACCTCAATCAAGTCTATAGTTGCCTCTGAATTAACGGTGGATACCGGAACCACGTTTCTCACCGCCCAGGCTGCCAAGGCCTGAGTTATCTGCTTTGCAGCAGGATGACTGCTGTGATATTTCATCTTCCTCGCAAAGGACTGTTGGACAGTCAATTGCTTACTGGAAGTAGTACAAGTGGTCTTCCGACTTCCCCTCTGGGATGACGATCGACTCCCAGCAGTAACAACAGCAGCGCCAGCAGCAGTAGGCATTACACTCAAGGATGCATCGGAGGAATCCCAGGCAGGAGAGGACTCGTCAGACTTGCCAGTGACATGGCCTGCAGGACTATTGGCTTTCCTGGGTAAGGAGGAAATTGACACTGAGGGAGTTGGTGGTGTGGTTTGCAGGAGCTTGGGTACAAGAGGAAGGGATTTAGTGGTCAGTGGACTGCTTCCGCTGTCATCCAAAGTTTTGGAACTTGTCACTGACTTATGATGAATGCGCTGCAGGTGACGTATAAGGGAGGATGTTCCTAGGTGGTTAACGTCCTTACCCCTACTTATTACAGCTTGACAAAGGCAACACACGGCTTGACACCTGTTGTCCGCATTTGTGTTGAAATAATTCCACACCGAAGAGCTGATTTTTTTGTATTTTGACCAGGCATGTCAATGGCCATATTCGTCCCACGGACAACAGGTGTCTCCCTGGGTGCCTGACTTAAACAAACCACCTCACCATCAGAATCCTCCTTGTCAATTTCCTCCTCAGCGCCAGCAACACCCATATCCTCATCCTGGTGTACTTCAACAGTGACATCTTCAATTTGACTATCAGGAACTGGACTGCGGGTGCTCCTTCCAGCACTTGCCGGGGGCGTGCAAATGGTGGAAGGCGCCACCTCTTCCCGTCCAGTGTTGAGAAGGTCAGGCATCGCAACCGACACAATTGGACTCTCCTTGGGGATTTGTGATTTAGAAGAATGCACAGTTCTTTGCTGTCCTTTTGCCAGCTTAAGTCTTTTCATTTTTCTAGCGAGAGGCTGAGTGCTTCCATCCTCATGTGAAGCTGAACCACTAGCCATGAACATAGGCCAGGGCCTCAGCCGTTCCTTGCCACTTCGTGTCGTAAATGGCATATTGGCAAGTTTACGCTTCTCATCAGACGCTTTCAATTTTGATTTTTGATTTTACTGAACTTTTGTTTTTTGGATTTTACATGCTCTCTACTATGACATTGGGCATCGGCCTTGGCAGATGACGTTGATGGCATTTCATCATCTCGGCCATGACTAGTGGCAGCAGCTTCAGCACGAGGTGTAAGTGGATCTTGATCTTTCCCTATTTTAACCTCCACATTTTTGTTCTCCATTTTTTAATGTGTGGAATTATATGCCAGTATCAATAGCAATGGCCTACTACTATATATACTGCGCACAACTGTATAGAATGTAGATGGATAGTATACTTGACGACACAGAGGTAGGTACAGCAGTGGCCTTCCGTACCGTACTGCTATATATACTGGTGGTCACTGTGTCAGCAAACTGCACAACTGAAATGCACCACAGGTATAGAATCTAGATGGATAGTATACTTAATGACGACACAGAGGTAGGTACAGCAGTGGCCTACCGTACCGTACTGCTATATATACTGGTGGTCACTGTGTCAGCAAACTGCAAAACTAAAATGCACCACAGGTATAGAATGTAGATGGATAGTATACTTGACGACACAGAGGTAGGTACAGCAGTGGCCTTCCGTACCGTACTGCTATATATGCTGGTGGTCACTGTGTCAGCAAACTGCAAAACTAAAATGCACCACAGGTATAGAATGTAGATGGATAGTATACTTCACGACACAGAGGTAGGTACAGCAGTGGCCTTCCATACCGTACTGCTGTATATACTGGTGGTCACTGTGTCAGCAAACTGCAAAACTAAAATGCACCACAGGTATAGAATGTAGATGGATAGTATACTTGACGACACAGAGGTAGGTACAGCAGTGGCCTTCCGTACCGTACTGCTATATATACTGGTGGTCACTGTGTCAGCAAACTGCAAAACTAAAATGCACCACAGGTATAGAATCTAGATGGATAGTATACTTGACGACACAGAGGTAGGTACAGCAGTGGCCTTCCGTACCATACTGCTATATATACTGGTGGTCACTGTGTCAGCAAACTGCAAAACTAAAATGCACCACAGGTATAGAATGTAGATGGATAGTATACTTGACGACACAGAGGTAGGTACAGCAGTGGCCTTCCGTGCCGTACTGCTATATATACTGGTGGTCACTGTGTCAGCAAACTGCAAAACTAAAATGCACCACAGGTATAGAATGTAGATGGATAGTATACTTGACAACACAGAGGTAGGTACAGCAGTGGCCTACTGTACCGTAATGCTATATATTATATACTGGTGGTCAGCAAACTGTGCAAAACTGAAATGCACTACAGGTATGGATGGATAGTATACTTGACGACACAGAGGTAGGTTCAGCAGTGGCCTACTGTACCGTAATGCTATATATTATATACTGGTGGTCAGCAAACTGTGCAAAACTGAAATGCACCACAGGTATGGATGGATAGTATACTTGACGACACAGAGGTAGGTACAGCAGTGGCCTTCTGTACCGTACTCCTATATATTATATACTGGTGGTCAGCAAAATTATGCACTGTACTCCTACTTTATACTGTCTACAATGCAGCACAGATATGGAGTGTTTTTCAGACAGACAACGTATACTGGTGGTCACTGGTCAGCAAAACTCTGCACTGTACTCCTCCTATATAATATTATACTGGTGGTCCCCAGTCCCCACAATAAAGCAGCACACTGAGCACAGATATGGAGTATTTTCCAGGCAGACAACGTATACTGGTGGTCACTGTCAGCAAAACTCTGCACTGTACTCCTGCTATATAATACAGCTGCTCCCCAGTCCCCACAATTAAGCAGTGTGAGCACAGATATATTCAGCACACTGAGCACAGATAAGGAGCGTTTTTTTCATGCAGAGAACGGATAAAACTGGTGGTCACTGATCAGCAAAACTCTGCACTGTACTCCTCCTATATTAATATACAGCTGCTCCCCAGTCCCCACAATTAGGCAATAAGTAAAGCAAGCACAAATATTTGCATCAACAATACACGGAGAGGACGCCAGCCACGTCCTCTCCCTAACATTTCCAATGCACGAGTGAAAATGGCGGCGACGCGCGGCTGCTTATATAGAATCCGAATCTAGCGAGAATCCGACAGCGGGATGATGACGTTCGGGCGCGCTCGGGTTAACCGAGCCATACGGGAGAATAAGAGTATGCCTCGGACCCGTGTAAAAAGGGTGAAGTTAGGGGGGGTTCGGTTTCCGAGAAACCGAACCCGCTCATCACTACTCTATAACACCCTGGTACTTGTTTCAGAGTTGTTATGAGGAGGAAACAGCGTCTGTCAGCTTCTCTCTGTGTGCAGGAGAAAATGGCACTGAGTGAGTGTCTGGCAAGTCTGAGGAGAAGCCCCGCCCCCAGTAATGGCGCGATCCAGCCTCAGCAACAATGATTTTTATACTGGCTAGGGTTTGTAAATCAGAGGCTATACATGTATTTACCGTTTTGCCAGTGAGAGTAAGGATTTGTCATGCAGCTGAGGGCGTCCCCCCCCCCCCCCCCGTGCACTGCACCCTGTGTTGTGAAGGGCTGTGTGTTTTGAGATGCATGCTCATGCAGTGTCCTGCCGCTGCGCTGTACCTTTTTGCCGCCAACGATGACCAGAGGGCCCATCTCTTGTAGGTCTCAGGTGATATACTCACCACTCTTCTGACTTCTGGCTGTGTTAGCGGGTGGCGGCAGTGCTGTGGGAGTGAGCGTTAGCCAGGCTTGGGCTATGTTCAGTACCCGTCAGGAGCTGATGGTGTCCTGACAGCGGAAGCAGAGCCATGAAACTTAATGAGAAGTTGGTTCCTACTTCCTCCCTGTAAGTCCCACGAAGCAGGGAAGCTTTTGTCAGCAGCTTTCCTATAAAATAAAAAACCTAATGAAGTCTTTTCCAGTAGAACTCTGTAGAGCTCCACTAGCGTGCGTCCAGTCTCACCGGGCACATTTTCTAAACTGAGGTCTGGAGGAGGGGCATAGAGGGAGGAGCCAGTTCACACTGTAAAAAAGTCTTAAAGTGCCAAAGGCTCCTGCGGACCCGTCTATACCCCATGGTACTAAATGGACCCCAGCATCCTCTAGGACGTTAGAGAAATTGGTTTACCGCTGACCTGCAATACTGGGCAGTTTGTAAACATCTCCACAGCGGTGAGCATAAACTAACGTTCTCTAATGGGAAATCATTGCAGTGCTGCGGTGCTAAAATTGTGGAACACATACTAAAGCCTAGCATCTGTTGGGGCATTTAATATTATAAAGGATCCACTAATGTTCATAATCCATCGGTACCTACTAAGTAATTCCAGCAGCACTAATAATATTTCTGGACATTCTATGAACAGTGACTCTATTCTCCACGGGAGGTGTCAATTAATTATTTGATTTTATTGTATATGTTTTTATATATGAATTAAAATTCTTATGCTAATTGTATCCGCGCTCTCTCATAATTTTGTAATATTGTCTTATTTTGAGGTGAAATTCCAGATCACCCATTGGGAGCTGATAATAAAATTGTAATATTTATATTGAGTGCTCAGTTTGGTAAAAAGTTTTTATTATTACTTTTCTTCTTGTGCCTAATTATTAATATGTATTTAATGATTCTCAAGGTAAGCCTCACTACCTGTTCTGAGAGGTTAGACATGTGAAGGAAGATTTTTGAAAGATGATACCTTAACCCCTGTCTGTGCTGCTAACTTCTCTGATGCAGCAACTCCGGTGTGTGCACTGCCGGATTTACCAACAGTCTGTGACCAACATACATGTTTCACCTGGGAGGCTTGTTCACGGTCAGTGTGTCAGGTATAAAGGTATTGGACCACTTAACCACTAGCATTAAGAATAATATGGCAGTCTCTGTTCCCTGTTTGGAGTTGTAGTGTGTGGCCATGGAGCAAATATGCTATGCTATAGTGCATCCAGAAAGGGGATCCGGTCTGAAGATCGACAATGTTTAGGTCGACCACTATAGGTCGACAGTCACTAGGTCGACAGGTCAAAAGGTTGGCATGAGATTTAAACAAAAAAATCTTTTTTTGAACTTTTTCATACTTAACGATCCACGTGGACTACGATTGGAACGGTAATCTGCGCCGAGCAAAGTGGTAGCGGAGCGAGGCACCTTGCCCAAAGCATGGCGAGCGAAGCGGGCCATGCGAGGGGACACGGTGCACTAATTGGGCTTCCCGGTCACTGTACGGAGAAAACGACACACAAAAAACATGAAAAACTCACGTCGACCTTTTGACCTGTCGACCTAGCACATGTCGACCTAGAAACCCTGTCGACCTTCAGACCCTGTCGACCTAGTGACTGTCGACCTATAGTGGTCGACCTAAAAAATTGTTGACCTAGACACTGTCGATTTGATGATCCACTCCCCCAGAAAGTATTTACAGCGCTTCAATTTTTCCACATTTTGTTATGTTACAGCCTTATTTTTTTAATTTTTTCCCTCAGAATTCTACACACAATACCCCATAATGACAACATGAAAAAAGTTTTTTTTGTGATTCTTGCTAATTTATTAAAAATAAAAAAGTAAGACATCACATGTACATAAGATATTCACAGCCTTTGCCATGAAGCTCAAAATTGAGCTCAGGTGCATCCTGTTTCCACTGATTATCCTTGAGATGTTCCTACAGCTTAATTGGAGTCAACCTGTGGAAAATTCCCACACTTGACAGTGCATGTCTGAGCATACACCAAGCATGAAGTCAAAGGAATTGTCTGTAGACCTCCCAAGACAAGATTGTCTCGAGGCACAATTCAGGGGAAGGGTACAGAAAAATATCTGCTGCTTTGAAGGTCCCTATGAGCACAGTGACCTCCATCATCCATAAATGGAAGAAGTTCGGAACCACCAGGACGCTTCCTAGAGCTGGCCGGCCGTCTAAACTGAGCAATCGGGGGAGAAGGGCCCTAATCAGGGAGGTGACCAAGAACCCGATGGTCACTCTGTCAGAGCTACAGCATTCCTCTGTGGAGAGAGGAGAACCTTCCAGAAGGACAACCATCTCTGCAGCAATCTACCAATCAGGCCTGTGTGGTAGAGTGGCTAGAGGGAAGCCACTCCTAAGTAAAAAGCACATGGCAGTCCACCTGGAGTTTGCCAAAATGCACCTGAAGGACTCTCAGACCATGAGATAATAAATTCTCTGGTCTGATGAGACAAAGATTTAACTCTTTGGCGTGAATGCCAGGCGTCATGTTTGGAGGAAACCAGGCACTGCTCATCACCAGGCCAATACCATCCCTACAGTGAAGCATGATGGTGGCAGCAACATGCTGTGGGGATGTTTTTTAGCAGCAGGAACTGGGAGATTAGTCAGCATAGAGGGAAAGATAAATGCAGCAATGTACAGAGACATCCTGGATGAAAACCTGCTCCAGAGCACTCTTGACCTCAGACTGGGACGATGTTTAATCTTTCAGCAGGACAACGACCCTAAGCACACAGCCAAGATATCAAATGAGTGGCTTCAGGAAAACTCTGTGAATGTCTTTGAGTGGCCCAGCCAGAGCCCAGACTTGAATCCGATTGAACATCTCTGGAGAGATCTGGAAATGGCTGTGCACCGACGTTTCCCATCCAACCTGCCAACCTGATGGAGCTTGAGAGGTGCTGCAAAGAGGAATGGGCGAAACTGCCCAAAGATAGGTGTACCAAGCTTGTGGTATCATATTCAAAAAGACTTGAGGCTGTAATTGCTGCCAATGGTGCATCAACAAAGTATTGAGCAAAGGCTGTGAATAGTTATGTACATGTGATTTCTTAGTTTTTTATTTTTAATAAATTTGCAAAAATCTCAAAAAAACTTCTTTCACTTTGTCATTATGGGCTATCGTGTGTAGAATTTTGAGGGCAAAAATTAATTTATTCCATTTTGGAATAAGGCTGTAACATAACAAAATGTGAAAAAGTGAAGCGCTGTGAATAATTTCCGTATGCACTGTATGTAAAGTTATTGGGGATGATGGCTTTATATCACTGGTGGACCCCGCCCCTCACCACAAATTATACCCTGTGACCAGTTTATTTATCAGTCTGGTGTCAGTATTCACAGAATATCTGCAGCTGCACATCATCTACTGTACATGGTGTCAGACGAAGAGGGGTATCAGATTCTGTCTATCATTTTCTAGGATGCGATAGATAAATGAGACAATCTGATTGGTTGCTAAGGGCAACATCACCACTTTTCATTTTTAGAAGCCTTATAAAAGTTACTCCAGGGTCTGCACCAGTGTATGGTGTCAGGCGAAGGGCCTCCACTTGGTTAACCCTCTGTTCTTTAATAAGCACATATTGTACTCTTGGTGGAAGTTCCACAATGGGTGGTGCTACTGCTTATACCATTATGTAGGATTGACAAATACTAGAAGGTACAGGCTTACACCCTTTTGAACCTGGCTGGTTCCGAGCTAGTGGACAAGTCCACAGGTTCTATGCTCCCTCTATGGGTGACGTAGACATCCATAGAGGGGGAATCACCTACCTTGCCACTAGTCCAGTGGCGGTATAGTACCCCCATTGGAATCCCGGCGTTGGTATTGAGACAGCCAGGAACCCAACGAGCGGTATGTTAACCGCATATCCACTGCAGGACACTGCAGAATGTATTCAGGCATATGTGTTATGGCTGAACCTGTTAGCATTGAGATGTTACTATGGTGCACTCACTGATGTGTTTCAACCATCTTTAATTCAATACGGGCTAAACCTTGCTTAGGTTAGCAGGAGATCAGACCTAGCCTCTATCTATGTAATAGTTTGCGAATAGTTTTGCCAATTTTGCCCTTTTCTTTATGCAGCAATAAATGAAAAGGAAAAAAAAACATTTTGGATTTATAACATAAAGATTATTTAACCTTGATCTGTAATACCAATACAGTACAATACATTATAATATAGGGGGTCATTCCAAGTTGTTCGCTTGTTGCCGATTTTCGCTATGCTGCGATTTGTTGCAAATTGCGCATGCGCAAGGCACGCAGGGCGCATGCGCTTAGTTATTTAACACAAAACTTAGCAGTTTTGCTGTGGCTTCTGCTGCGCTTTTCAGTCGCACTGCTGTTCGGTAAATGATTGACAGGAAAGGGGCGTTTCTGGGTGGCAACTCAGCATTTTCCCGGCGTTTGCAAAAAAACGCAGGTGTGTCAGGGAAAAACACGGGAGTGTCTGGACAAACGGGGGAGTGGCTGGCTGAACGCAGGGCGTGTTTGTGACGTCAAACCAGGAACTAAACAGACTGAGCTGATCGCAATCTGTGAGTAGGTCCGGAGCTACTCAGAAACTGCTAAGAATTATTTAGTAGCAGTTCTGCTAATCTTTCGTTCGCTATTCTGCTAAGCTAAGATACACTCCCAGAGGGCGGCGGCCTAGCGTGTGCAATGCTGCTAAAAGCAGCTAGCGAGCGAACAACTCGGAATGAGGCCCATAAATTCTTATATTAATCTTCACAACAGCTACAGTAAGTGTTGCCGATTAATTGTTTTAAAATGTTGTTGGTTATGCTGCTGTATGGTGTTGATTATAAAGATGATAGTCCAGTTACCCACTAGTATTAGGAAACCGTCAATGATACCATAATACAATTGACATATTTACATTTGTGGTTGGGGGATTGATGACGACGAACATTTCCCTGACCCCATTGCGGTCATTTTTAGTCATCTAGAGTTAATTGAGTAGGTAGTGTCGTGTTTATGCCTGATATTTAGAAGGGCAATGCTTTTACTAGCAAAACCTAGCCATATAAAATCATTGCCCTTTTAAATATCGCACATACACATGATCCGAAATGCAAAGTTTTACATTCCGACATTTCATAAATAAACTCTCTATACAACATTATAGTTATCTACTGTAGTTTGTTCAGATATTCAATTGCACATCATTAAATACAATACTGAGTGATAATAGAAAAGTTAAAGGAAATATGTGCATGTACACTCACTGATAGTTATACTTAAAGAACCACAAAAATGATCTTGGAAATATTGGCACACAATAATTAAGGTAGTTCAATAACATCTGTAGAGTACAGGCATTTTTATATCACACTGGAGACAAAGATTGTTATAAGAATCTGATAAGCATACAATTTGTTGTGCCTTGGACCCAGTGGCATAACTCCAGTGGAAGCATTGGCCTCCAGGCTCCAGCTCTCAGGGGGGCACCAAGGAGAAACGACCCAGGGTACTGCTGAGCATGGACAGATCTGTCTTCACACATTTTATAATGATTTGCTGGAGTCACTGCTGACTGCTGTCATTGCTTACAAACCCCCTTGGTGACCCCCAGCAGGATCTTCAGCTGAAGGGTAATGGAATGTGCAGGGAGTTCAAAAGGTCCCTCTGCAGTGATGGATGTCAGCAAATGTGCAAGCTCAGCTATTGGGAGTGGTGCACCACCATCTATTTTGTGTCCGGACACCTGGGGGTTTATTTACTAATATTCGTGTTTATGCCGTTTTTAAGGGTGTTTGAACTCGAATGGTATCTGGTGCATTTTACTGCAACTTTTTGAATCCTGATATGATTATTCACTAAGCTGCCGAGTTTTGCACATTCGTTTTTTCCGATGTTGATATGATTCGTAATGTCAGGCAGTGTTTTACGGGAGTGATGAGTAAAACACTGCCTGACAAAACACAAGGAATCCCGGCCGGATCTGTGAGATCCGTGCAGGGCTTCATTGTGTACCTTAAAAATGTGTTTTAATTGTTTTTAAATTTGAAAAAAATTGCGTGGGGTCCCCCCTCCTAAGCATAACCAGCATCGGGCTCTTTGAGCCGGTCCTGGTTGAAAAAATATTGGGGAAAAATTGACAGGGGTTCCCCCATATTTCATCAACCAGCACCGGGCTCTGCGCCTGGTCCTGGTGCAAAAAATACGGGGGACAAAAAGAGTAGGGGTCCCCCGTATTTTTTGTACCAGCACTGGGCTCCACTAGCTGGACAGATAATGCCACAGCCGGGGGTCACTTTTATACAGCGCCCTGCGGCCGTGGCATTAAATACCCAACTAGTCACCCCTGGCCGGGGTTCCCTGGAGGAGTGGGGACCCCTTCAAACAAGGGGTTCCCCCCCAGCCACCCAAGGGCCAGGGGTGAAGCCCGAGGCTGTCCCCCCCATCCAAGGGCTGTGAAGGGCTGTGTGTTTTGAGATGCATGCTCATGCAGTGTCCTGCCGCTGCGCTGTACCTTTTTGCCGCCAACGATGACCAGAGGGCCCATCTCTTGTAGGTCTCAGGTGATATACTCACCACTCTTCTGACTTCTGGCTGTGTTAGCGGGTGGCGGCAGTGCTGTGGGAGTGAGCGTTAGCCAGGCTTGGGCTATGTTCAGTACCCGTCAGGAGCTGATGGTGTCCTGACAGCGGAAGCAGAGCCATGAAACTTAATGAGAAGTTGGTTCCTACTTCCTCCCTGTAAGTCCCACGAAGCAGGGAAGCTTTTGTCAGCAGCTTTCCTATAAAATAAAAAACCTAATGAAGTCTTTTCCAGTTCAACTCTGTAGAGCTCCACTAGCGTGCGTCCAGTCTCACCGGGCACATTTTCTAAACTGAGGTCTGGAGGAGGGGCATAGAGGGAGGAGCCAGTTCACACTGTAAAAAAGTCTTAAAGTGCCAAAGGCTCCTGCGGACCCGTCTATACCCCATGGTACTAAATGGACCCCAGCATCCTCTAGGACGTTAGAGAAATTGGTTTACCGCTGACCTGCAATACTGGGCAGTTTGTAAACATCTCCACAGCGGTGAGCATAAACTAACGTTCTCTAATGGGAAATCATTGCAGTGCTGCGGTGCTAAAATTGTGGAACACATACTAAAGCCTAGCATCTGTTGGGGCATTTAATATTATAAAGGATCCACTAATGTTCATAATCCATCGGTACCTACTAAGTAATTCCAGCAGCACTAATAATATTTCTGGACATTCTATGAACAGTGACTCTATTCTCCACGGGAGGTGTCAATTAATTATTTGATTTTATTGTATATGTTTTTATATATGAATTAAAATTCTTATGCTAATTGTATCCGCGCTCTCTCATAATTTTGTAATATTGTCTTATTTTGAGGTGAAATTCCAGATCACCCATTGGGAGCTGATAATAAAATTGTAATATTTATATTGAGTGCTCAGTTTGGTAAAAAGTTTTTATTATTACTTTTCTTCTTGTGCCTAATTATTAATATGTATTTAATGATTCTCAAGGTAAGCCTCACTACCTGTTCTGAGAGGTTAGACATGTGAAGGAAGATTTTTGAAAGATGATACCTTAACCCCTGTCTGTGCTGCTAACTTCTCTGATGCAGCAACTCCGGTGTGTGCACTGCCGGATTTACCAACAGTCTGTGACCAACATACATGTTTCACCTGGGAGGCTTGTTCACGGTCAGTGTGTCAGGTATAAAGGTATTGGACCACTTAACCACTAGCATTAAGAATAATATGGCAGTCTCTGTTCCCTGTTTGGAGTTGTAGTGTGTGGCCATGGAGCAAATATGCTATGCTATAGTGCATCCAGAAAGGGGATCCGGTCTGAAGATCGACAATGTTTAGGTCGACCACTATAGGTCGACAGTCACTAGGTCGACAGGTCAAAAGGTTGGCATGAGATTTAAACAAAAAAATCTTTTTTTGAACTTTTTCATACTTAACGATCCACGTGGACTACGATTGGAACGGTAATCTGCGCCGAGCAAAGTGGTAGCGGAGCGAGGCACCTTGCCCAAAGCATGGCGAGCGAAGCGGGCCATGCGAGGGGACACGGTGCACTAATTGGGCTTCCCGGTCACTGTACGGAGAAAACGACACAAAAAAAACATGAAAAACTCACGTCGACCTTTTGACCTGTCGACCTAGCACATGTCGACCTAGAAACCCTGTCGACCTTCAGACCCTGTCGACCTAGTGACTGTCGACCTATAGTGGTCGACCTAAAAAATTGTTGACCTAGACACTGTCGATTTGATGATCCACTCCCCCAGAAAGTATTTACAGCGCTTCAATTTTTCCACATTTTGTTATGTTACAGCCTTATTTTTTTAATTTTTTCCCTCAGAATTCTACACACAATACCCCATAATGACAACATGAAAAAAGTTTTTTTTGTGATTCTTGCTAATTTATTAAAAATAAAAAAGTAAGACATCACATGTACATAAGATATTCACAGCCTTTGCCATGAAGCTCAAAATTGAGCTCAGGTGCATCCTGTTTCCACTGATTATCCTTGAGATGTTCCTACAGCTTAATTGGAGTCAACCTGTGGAAAATTCCCACACTTGACAGTGCATGTCTGAGCATACACCAAGCATGAAGTCAAAGGAATTGTCTGTAGACCTCCCAAGACAAGATTGTCTCGAGGCACAATTCAGGGGAAGGGTACAGAAAAATATCTGCTGCTTTGAAGGTCCCTATGAGCACAGTGACCTCCATCATCCATAAATGGAAGAAGTTCGGAACCACCAGGACGCTTCCTAGAGCTGGCCGGCCGTCTAAACTGAGCAATCGGGGGAGAAGGGCCCTAATCAGGGAGGTGACCAAGAACCCGATGGTCACTCTGTCAGAGCTACAGCATTCCTCTGTGGAGAGAGGAGAACCTTCCAGAAGGACAACCATCTCTGCAGCAATCTACCAATCAGGCCTGTGTGGTAGAGTGGCTAGAGGGAAGCCACTCCTAAGTAAAAAGCACATGGCAGTCCACCTGGAGTTTGCCAAAATGCACCTGAAGGACTCTCAGACCATGAGATAATAAATTCTCTGGTCTGATGAGACAAAGATTTAACTCTTTGGCGTGAATGCCAGGCGTCATGTTTGGAGGAAACCAGGCACTGCTCATCACCAGGCCAATACCATCCCTACAGTGAAGCATGATGGTGGCAGCAACATGCTGTGGGGATGTTTTTTAGCAGCAGGAACTGGGAGATTAGTCAGCATAGAGGGAAAGATAAATGCAGCAATGTACAGAGACATCCTGGATGAAAACCTGCTCCAGAGCACTCTTGACCTCAGACTGGGACGATGTTTAATCTTTCAGCAGGACAACGACCCTAAGCACACAGCCAAGATATCAAATGAGTGGCTTCAGGAAAACTCTGTGAATGTCTTTGAGTGGCCCAGCCAGAGCCCAGACTTGAATCCGATTGAACATCTCTGGAGAGATCTGGAAATGGCTGTGCACCGACGTTTCCCATCCAACCTGCCAACCTGATGGAGCTTGAGAGGTGCTGCAAAGAGGAATGGGCGAAACTGCCCAAAGATAGGTGTACCAAGCTTGTGGTATCATATTCAAAAAGACTTGAGGCTGTAATTGCTGCCAATGGTGCATCAACAAAGTATTGAGCAAAGGCTGTGAATAGTTATGTACATGTGATTTCTTAGTTTTTTATTTTTAATAAATTTGCAAAAATCTCAAAAAAACTTCTTTCACTTTGTCATTATGGGCTATCGTGTGTAGAATTTTGAGGGCAAAAATTAATTTATTCCATTTTGGAATAAGGCTGTAACATAACAAAATGTGAAAAAGTGAAGCGCTGTGAATAATTTCCGTATGCACTGTATGTAAAGTTATTGGGGATGATGGCTTTATATCACTGGTGGACCCCGCCCCTCACCACAAATTATACCCTGTGACCAGTTTATTTATCAGTCTGGTGTCAGTATTCACAGAATATCTGCAGCTGCACATCATCTACTGTACATGGTGTCAGACGAAGAGGGGTATCAGATTCTGTCTATCATTTTCTAGGATGCGATAGATAAATGAGACAATCTGATTGGTTGCTAAGGGCAACATCACCACTTTTCATTTTTAGAAGCCTTATAAAAGTTACTCCAGGGTCTGCACCAGTGTATGGTGTCAGGCGAAGGGCCTCCACTTGGTTAACCCTCTGTTCTTTAATAAGCACATATTGTACTCTTGGTGGAAGTTCCACAATGGGTGGTGCTTATACCATTATGTAGGATTGACAAATACTAGAAGGTACAGGCTTACACCCTTTTGAACCTGGCTGGTTCCGAGCTAGTGGACAAGTCCACAGGTTCTATGCTCCCTCTATGGGTGACGTAGACATCCATAGAGGGGGAATCACCTACCTTGCCACTAGTCCAGTGGCGGTATAGTACCCCCATTGGAATCCCGGCGTTGGTATTGAGACAGCCAGGAACCCAACGAGCGGTATGTTAACCGCATATCCACTGCAGGACACTGCAGAATGTATTCAGGCATATGTGTTATGGCTGAACCTGTTAGCATTGAGATGTTACTATGGTGCACTCACTGATGTGTTTCAACCATCTTTAATTCAATACGGGCTAAACCTTGCTTAGGTTAGCAGGAGATCAGACCTAGCCTCTATCTATGTAATAGTTTGCGAATAGTTTTGCCAATTTTGCCCTTTTCTTTATGCAGCAATAAATGAAAAGGAAAAAAAAACATTTTGGATTTATAACATAAAGATTATTTAACCTTGATCTGTAATACCAATAGAGTACAATACATTATAATATAGGGGGTCATTCCAAGTTGTTCGCTTGTTGCCGATTTTCGCTATGCTGCGATTTGTTGCAAATTGCGCATGCGCAAGGCACGCAGGGCGCATGCGCTTAGTTATTTAACACAAAACTTAGCAGTTTTGCTGTGGCTTCTGCTGCGCTTTTCAGTCGCACTGCTGTTCGGTAAATGATTGACAGGAAAGGGGCGTTTCTGGGTGGCAACTCAGCGTTTTCCCGGCGTTTGCAAAAAAACGCAGGTGTGTCAGGGAAAAACACGGGAGTGTCTGGACAAACGGGGGAGTGGCTGGCTGAACGCAGGGCGTGTTTGTGACGTCAAACCAGGAACTAAACAGACTGAGCTGATCGCAATCTGTGAGTAGGTCCGGAGCTACTCAGAAACTGCTAAGAATTATTTAGTAGCAGTTCTGCTAATCTTTCGTTCGCTATTCTGCTAAGCTAAGATACACTCCCAGAGGGCGGCGGCCTAGCGTGTGCAATGCTGCTAAAAGCAGCTAGCGAGCGAACAACTCGGAATGAGGCCCATAAATTCTTATATTAATCTTCACAACAGCTACAGTAAGTGTTGCCGATTAATTGTTTTAAAATGTTGTTGGTTATGCTGCTGTATGGTGTTGATTATAAAGATGATAGTCCAGTTAACCACTAGTATTAGGAAACCGTCAATGATACCATAATACAATTGACATATTTACATTTGTGGTTGGGGGATTGATGACGACGAACATTTCCCTGACCCCATTGCGGTCATTTTTAGTCATCTAGAGTTAATTGAGTAGGTAGTGTCGTGTTTATGCCTGATATTTAGAAGGGCAATGCTTTTACTAGCAAAACCTAGCCATATAAAATCATTGCCCTTTTAAATATCGCACATACACATGATCCGAAATGCAAAGTTTTACATTCCGACATTTCATAAATAAACTCTCTATACAACATTATAGTTATCTACTGTAGTTTGTTCAGATATTCAATTGCACATCATTAAATACAATACTGAGTGATAATAGAAAAGTTAAAGGAAATATGTGCATGTACACTCACTGATAGTTATACTTAAAGAACCACAAAAATGATCTTGGAAATATTGGCACACAATAATTAAGGTAGTTCAATAACATCTGTAGAGTACAGGCATTTTTATATCACACTGGAGACAAAGATTGTTATAAGAATCTGATAAGCATACAATTTGTTGTGCCTTGGACCCAGTGGCATAACTCCAGTGGAAGCATTGGCCTCCAGGCTCCAGCTCTCAGGGGGGCACCAAGGAGAAACGACCCAGGGTACTGCTGAGCATGGACAGATCTGTCTTCACACATTTTATAATGATTTGCTGGAGTCACTGCTGACTGCTGTCATTGCTTACAAACCCCCTTGGTGACCCCCAGCAGGATCTTCAGCTGAAGGGTAATGGAATGTGCAGGGAGTTCAAAAGGTCCCTCTGCAGTGATGGATGTCAGCAAATGTGCAAGCTCAGCTATTGGGAGTGGTGCACCACCATCTATTTTGTGTCCGGACACCTGGGGGTTTATTTACTAATATTCGTGTTTATGCCGTTTTTAAGGGTGTTTGAACTCGAATGGTATCTGGTGCATTTTACTGCAACTTTTTGAATCCTGATATGATTATTCACTAAGCTGCCGAGTTTTGCACATTCGTTTTTTCCGATGTTGATATGATTCGTAATGTCAGGCAGTGTTTTACGGGAGTGATGAGTAAAACACTGCCTGACAAAACACAAGGAATCCCGGCCGGATCTGTGAGATCCGTGCAGGGCTTCATTGTGTACCTTAAAAATGTGTTTTAATTGTTTTTAAATTTGAAAAAAATTGCGTGGGGTCCCCCCTCCTAAGCATAACCAGCATCGGGCTCTTTGAGCCGGTCCTGGTTGAAAAAATATTGGGAAAAAATTGACAGGGGTTCCCCCATATTTCATCAACCAGCACCGGGCTCTGCGCCTGGTCCTGGTGCAAAAAATACGGGGGACAAAAAGAGTAGGGGTCCCCCGTATTTTTTGTACCAGCACTGGGCTCCACTAGCTGGACAGATAATGCCACAGCCGGGGGTCACTTTTATACAGCGCCCTGCGGCCGTGGCATTAAATACCCAACTAGTCACCCCTGGCCGGGGTTCCCTGGAGGAGTGGGGACCCCTTCAAACAAGGGGTTCCCCCCCAGCCACCCAAGGGCCAGGGGTGAAGCCCGAGGCTGTCCCCCCCATCCAAGGGCTGCGGATGGGGGGCTGATAGCCTTGTTGAGAAAGTAAGAATATTGTTTTTTGCAGAAGAACTGCAAGTCCCAGCAAGCCTCCCCCGCAAGCCGGTACTTGGAGAACCACAAGTACCAGCATGCGGGGGGGAAACGGGCCCGCTGGTACCTGTAGTTCTATTGCAAAAAAAATACCCCCCCAAAAACAGGACACACACACCGTGAAAGTACAACTTTATTACATTCATTCCGACACACACATACTTACCTATGTTGACACGCCGACTCTGGCCACGTCTTCGTCTGTCGACGTCTCCAAGTCGAATCCGGGGTACCTGAAAATAAAATTATACTCACCTAAAGCCAGTGTGTCCTGTTCTTTTTTTTGTAATCCACGTACTTGGCAAAAAAAAAAACGGAAACCCGACCACGCACTGAAAGGAGTCCCATGTTTTCACATGGGACCCCTTTCCCCGACTGCCAGGACCCCCCCTGACTACTGTCAAAGAGGGTCCCTTCTGCCAATCAGGGAGCGCCACGTCGTGGCACCCTCCTGATTGGCTGTGTGCTCCTGTAGTGTCTGTCAGGCAGCACACGGCAGAGATACAATGTAGCGCCTATGCGCTACATTGTATCCAATGGTAGGAACTTTGCGGTCAGCGGTGAGGTTACTTTCGGTCAACCGCTGACCGCAAAGTTCCCACCATTGGATAAAATGTAGCGCATAGGCGCTACATTGTATCTCTGCCGTGTGCTGCCTGACAGACACTACAGGAGCACACAGCCAATTAAGAGGGTGCCACGACGTGGCGCTCCATGATTGGCAGAAGGGACCCTCTTTGACAGTAGTCAGGGGGGTCCTGGCAGTCGGAGAAAGGGGTCCCATGTGAAAACATGGGACCCCTTTCAGTGCGTGGTCGGGTTTCCATTTTTTTTTTTGCCAAGTACGTGGATTACAAAAAAAAGAACAGGACACACTGGCTTTAGGTGAGTATAATTTTATTTTCAGGTACCCCGGATTTGACTTGGAGACGTCGACAGACGAAGACGTGGCCAGAGTCGGCGTGTCAACATAGGTAAGTATGTGTGTGTCGGAATGAATGTAATAAAGTTGTACTTTCACGGTGTGTGTCCTGTTTTTTTGGGGGGTATTTTTTTTGCAGTAGAACTACAGGTACCAGCGGGCCCGTTTTCCCCCCGCATGCTGGTACTTGTGGTTCTCCAAGTACCGGCTTGCGGGGGAGGCTTGCTGGGACTTGTAGTTCTTCTGCAAAAAACAATATTCTTACATTCTCAACAAGGTTATCAGCCCCCCATCCGCAGCCCTTGGATGGGGGGGGGGACAGCCTCGGGCTTCACCCCTGGCCCTTGGGTGGCTGGGGGGGGACCCCTTGATTGAAGGGGTCCCCACTCCTCCAGGGTACCCCGGCCAGGGGTGACTAGTTGGGTATTTAATGCCACGGCCGCAGGGCGCTGTATAAAAGTGACCCTCGGCTGTGGTATTATCTGTCCAGCTAGTGGAGCCCGGTGCTGGTACAAAAAATACGGGGGACCCCTACTCTTTTTGTCCCCCGTATTTTTTGCACCAGGACCAGGCGCAGAGCCCGGTGCTGGGTAATGAAATATGGGGGAACCGCTGTCATTTTCCCCCCCATATTTTGTCAACCAGGACCGGCTCAAAGAGCCCGAGGCTGGTTATGCTTAGGAGGGGGGACCCAACGCAATTTTTTTTTCTATTTTTACACTAAACACACCCTTTCCCATAGATAACCATGCACAGATGTGAGTGATCCGTGCATGGTTATCCAAACTCGACTGGAAAAAGCAGGTCTATTTTTTTGCTGCTTTTTTTAACGATTAGGGAAAAAATAGACCCGCACTTGAGCCCTCAGAGACTAACACCCAAATACGAATGAATAGTGAATTCCCGTATTCTATGAAATAACAGCCGCGTTTGACCGATGGTCTATTCTTTCGTATTTCTGAACGTTGTCATTCAAACCATTACGAATAGTCCAAACACTGCCGAGATTTGTGCTTAGTGAATTCCCGGATTGGGACTTAGAAAAAACCCCACAAATCGGCCAAACTCTGATTTTTAGTAAATACTGGCCCTGGAGTGAACTTACTCCCCTAATTGGTCCTATTTAATCTTAAGTCACAACAATATTGTTATGCCATTTTGTTTTATACACTAACAAGCATCCTTTATATGTTTTGCTAAAAGGTACATTAAGTGACTTGTTCAGCAGGCATTGGTCACAGTGACAAAGACTCAGTTCTCATTGGAAATTCCCCTATTAATGAAATCTTTGATCTTGTCTCGGATATCTTGCTCCATCAAAACATCTATCTGTTCCTGCATGCTGACAGTATACAGGCTCAGCTCTGGCTTCATGTCCTCCTCCACAAGCGCCTTGTTCAGGCCATCTACATAGGGGACAATTGTGTCTCTAAAATCTGCAATAGTCTGGTCTATCTGCTGCTCTATCTTGACCAGGTAGGGCTTCAGTGTCTCTATGATGTCTATTTTATCACCATTGAGCTGGTCTCTTAGCTGGTCTGCATAGGGGTAGAGTAGCTCTTTTAGCTGTGCTGTGAAGTCCAGGATTTGGCTTTCCATCTGGTCTACCTTTTTCCTTATCTGATTGTCCATGTTCTTAACCTGTTTGTGCAGCACATCCTGCATATCCGCAGCGTAGAGGGTCAGGCTTTTATAAAGCTCTAGTAACTGTTGATCTATGCTATTTTTCAATTTATCATTGATGGGTTTTAGTTGCTTCCTCAGCTGCTCCATATTGTTGTCTATTGTGACCCCCAGTGCTTGATAGTATGGGACCAGTGACACCTGTATTTGGTCTGCATTCTCTTGGATGTTGGCATCCAAGGCCTTAGGTACAGACTTTAGCTGCTTGATGATCATTTGAATGTTTTTGTCCAGTTGGGTGTGAATCTCCTCTGTATACAGAGCCACGTCTATACAAATCGCCTCTGCATTCCTGTTCAGCTGCTTGTGCACCTCAACTGCGTATGGGGACAGCTTGACCCTCAGCTGCTCCAGCTCCTGCCTAATCTGTTCCCTCAGCTTGTCTGAGTCCTGTGTCAGTTGATTTAGAATCTGCAGAGCAAAGGGAACCAACTGTTCCTGCAGTTCTCCTCTATAAAGGTTTATGTTCTTCAGGTTTTCCTCAATGAGAGCACTGTGGAGGAACAATGAGAATTAGTTACTATAGGTAACAGGAATAAGGTTAATGGTCACAATGTATACCAAACTGACAGCTGTAGAATTCTGATATCATAAATGATACTTTGTCCATCTGTAGATTTTTTCAAATCAAATTGTGTTATTCATATTGTGCTCAGTGTATAAATAGCAATATAATTTTGAATTTTCCTAAATCTTTTTCTCCATCTCGGAATTTATTTATGAAACGGCGTCTTTTCATAAGCAGCTGCTTCCTGTCGGGTTGGAGGATTAAATGTAAAACAGTACTCGCAATCAGTGTAAAGTCCGGCATGTGGCACAGTGTAAAGTCCTACGTGTGACACAGTGTAATGTCCGGTGTGCTTTACACTGACTGTGAGAGACATTTTAGTTTTTCTCCTCCAAACTGCCAGGGAACGGCGGCTTACAAAAAAAGCCACCTTGTAAAAAATCCCCTTGCCTTGAAAACTAAACTGCGAAGTGACTAATGTATATGATGAATGTACATGGGACAAGCTGCTTTCAAAAACATTCAATAACTTTAGAGGGTAGATTTAAGAAAGCTTGGAGAGAGATAAAGTGGAATGAGACAAAGTACAAACCAATCAGCTCCTCAGTATAATTGTTCAAAGACACAGGGATGAGGAGATACAGGAGACAATGGAAGGTAGTCCCCTTCTGGTGCCTATTCCAGGATCTGCTTTATGTGCCCCAGAGCAGGAATAAGCAGGGATTGCATGGGGCATATGGCACGGTCCTCCCTCTCTCATGACACTCACCCTGGAGTTTGTGCTCTAGCATATATGCCGACATCCTGGCTGCTCTCTCGGCTCAGCAGGGGGGTGGGGCCGGGCTATGACACACATAGGGAGCGGGGCAGATGCGGAACAGGGGCGGGGTTATCATGGCACATACTTTAAGCCACACCCCCTGCTATGTATTGCTGTGATTACCGACATTATACAGCAGGGGGCATGGCTATGATGACGCGATTCAGCAAGAATCACGTCATCGACTGCCCGGACCGGGCAGGGGAGGACATTAAAAATAGGGAGACTTGCCTGTTCTTCCGGGGAGGCGGGACGGTCACCCGATTTTCAGGAGCCTCCCGGCCGTTCTGGTAGAGTAGGCAAGTATGGCTCTAGGGACTGATCTCCAGCATGGAAACTGCACCAATATCATACCTTCCAACTGTACCTTTTTTATGGTCTGTACTGATTTTTGGCTCTCCAAACTTCTATTGAAAGTATAGGAAAAGGGGCGTGGCCTTTACCCGTGGCCACACCCCCTTTCCAAATTTATACTGATTTTTATGTGTAAAATGTTGGAGGGTATGTAATATTCAAAGGGGTGGGGAAGAAGCTGGAGTGCATGACAACTCACCCCTACTTTGTTGGTTCTTCCCCCTCATATATGCCCTGATAAGCAACAGGTAGCGCTTGTGTGATGAGGTGTTGGTAGTTAATAGGAGGTGAGTGTGTGTCTGGGTGCTGCTAGGGTGTTGGAAGTGTGTGCAGAGAAGGAGAGTGTGTGTCTGGGTGCTGCTAGGGTGTTGAAAGTGTGTGCAGAGAAGGAGAGTGTGTGTCTGGGTGCTGCTAGGGTGTTGAAAGTGTGTGCAGAGAAGGAGAGTGTGTGTCTGGGTGCTGCCGGGGTGTTAGAAGTAAATGCAGGAGAGGAGAGAGTGTAACTGGGTGCTTCTGGGGTATTGGCTGTGAATTCAGGGGAGAAAGGGTGTTTGGGTGCTGCTAGTGTGTCAGTAGTGAATGCAGGGGGGAGGGTGTTTGTCTGGGTTCTGCTAGGGTGTCAGTAGTGAATGCAGGGGGGGAGGGTGTTTGTCTGGGTTCTGCTAGGGTGTCAGTAGTGAATGCAGGGGGGGAGGGTTTGTGTCTGGGTGCTGCTAGGGTGTCAGTAGTGAATGCAGGGGGGGAGGGGGTGTGTTTGGGTGCTGCTAGGGTGCCAGTAGTGAATGCAGGGGGTGGGGGTGGGGGTGTTTGTCTGGGTTCTGCTAGAATGCCAGTAGTGAATGTAGGAGGGGGGGGGGGGTGTCTGGGTGTTGCTAGGGTGTCAGTAGTGAATGCAGGGTGGGAAAGAGTGTGTTTGGGTGCTGCTAGGGTGTCACTAGTGAATGCAGGGGGGGAAAGAGTGTGTTTGGGTGCTGCTAGGGTGTCACTAGTGAATGCAGGGGGGGAAAGAGTGTGCTTGGGTGCTGCTAGGGTGTCAGTAGTGAATGTAGGGAGTTGTCTGGGTGTTGCTAGGGTGTCAGTAGTGAATGCTGGGGGGAAGGGTGTTTGTCTGGGTTCTGCTAGGGTGTCAGTAGTGAATGCAGGGGGGGAAAGAGTGTGTTTGGGTGCTGCTAAGATGTCAGTAGTGAATGCAAGGCAGGAGAATGTGTGTCTGGGTGCTACTGGGCAGGGGTATATCTAGGGGTTGGAACAAAGTAAAGGACTGGTCGTCATCCCCTGTACACACACACACACACACACACACACACACACACACACACACACACACACACACACACGCACGCACGCACACACACACGCACACACACACACACACACACATATTTTCCAAATCAATGTATCTATCTATATTTGTATTCTACTTTTTACTTAAATAAAAAAATGGATTATGGTACCACTAAACAACAGTCTCCTTAAAACTGTAAAAGAAATTGCTCTGATTTAGGAGAGTTTCATGCTGGATGCAGAACCTGTGGAGAGGGGGTATGACAGGCCTACGGACAATGGCGAGAATGTCTATTGTTGCTAGTTACGGTACCTGACATTTTCTGGAGGGAAAACTGCCGACATGTTGATAATATACCTGCATTGAGTCTTCTTTATAATATTGTATATTACTATGGATGTACCATGCACAGAAAATATGCGGGGACCGGAGAGGAATCCTGCGGCCCCCTGTGACTGCACTAGGAGAGGAGCTAAGGGCAGCCTGGGGATAGAATGATGGTGGAGTCAGGAGAGCTGTGCACTGCTGTTGCAGGAACTCCGCTCCATGGGCCTATGGCATGTGAGTGACAGCCAGTCTTCCAAAGAGTACCGGACACTGCCCGTAGACACAGCCTTGGCTCCTCTTCCACAGCTGGATTCCCTCTGGTCTCCTTACTCTCACCTATGATCCACTTGTGGAAGTGGCGGTCAGTTGGGGAGCAGGCTGTGCCAGCACCCTCAGTGAGATCGCACAGTCATTGTGCCATATCCTTGAACACTCTCCTGGAAATCACACAGAGGGGGCAGGGTTGGCAGCATGAGGAAGTGCAGCACTGGCCACACTCAGTTCACAAAAAGGATGCTCCAAGCAGCTGCACAGACTGCAGCTACGATAGTGGCTGTGGCATCCTGCTAGCCAGAAGAAAGAGTTGTGGAGTCATTCTACCCCCTGGCAGTGGGTCTTGCCACCAGGCGGCACCCCCAAACCAGTTGTTGCTAGTGATGAGCACCGGAAATTTTTCGTGTTTTGTGTTTTGGTTTTGGGTTCGGTTCCGCGGCCGTGTTTTGGGTTCGAACGCGTTTTGGCAAAACCTCACCGAATTTTTTTTGTCGGATTCGGGTGTGTTTTGGATTCGGGTGTTTTTTTCAAAAAACCCTAAAAAACAGCTTAAATCATAGAATTTGGGGGTCATTTTGATCCCAAAGTATTATTAACCTCAATAACAATAATTTCCACTCATTTTCAGTCTATTCTGAACACCTCACACCTCACAATATTATTTTTAGTCCTAAAATTTGCACCGAGGTCGCTGGATGGCTAAGCTAAGCGACCCAAGTGGCCGACACAAACACCTGGCCCATCTAGGAGTGGCACTGCAGTGTCACGCAGGATGGCCCTTCCAAAAAACACTCCCCAAACAGCACATGACGCAAAGAAAAAAAGAGGCGCAATGAGGTAGCTGTGTGAGTAATCTAAGCGACCCTAGTGGCCGACACAAACACCTGGCCCATCTAGGAGTGGCACTGCAGTGTCACGCAGGATGGCCCTTCCAAAAAACACTCCCCAAACAGTACATGACGCAAAGAAAAAAAGAGGCGCAATGAGGTAGCTGTGTGAGTAAGCTAAGAAGCTAAGCGACCCTAGTGGCCGACACAAACACCTGGCCCATCTAGGAGTGGCACTGCAGTGTCACGCAGGATGGCCCTTCCAAAAAACACTCCCCAAACAGCACATGACGCAAAGAAAAAAAGAGGCGCAATGAGGTAGCTGTGTGAGTAAGCTAAGCGACCCTAGTGGCCGACACAAACACCTGGCCCATCTAGGAGTGGCACTGCAGTGTCACGCAGGATGGCCCTTCCAAAAAACACCCCCCAAACAGCACATGACGCAAAGAAAAATGAAAGAAAAAAGAGGTGCAAGATGGAATTGTCCTTGGGCCCTCCCACCCACCCTTATGTTGTATAAACAGGACATGCACACTTTAACCAACCCATCATTTCAGTGACAGGGTCTGCCACACGACTGTGACTGAAATGACGGGTTGGTTTGGACCCCCACCAAAAAAGAAGCAATTAATCTCTCCTTGCACAAACTGGCTCTACAGAGGCAAGATGTCCACCTCATCATCATCCTCCGATATATCACCGTGTACATCCCCCTCCTCACAGATTATCAATTCGTCCCCACTGGAATCCACCATCTCAGCTCCCTGTGTACTTTGTGGAAGCAATTGCTGGTGGTGAATGTCTCCACGGAGGAATTGATTATAATTCATTTTAATGAACATCATCTTCTCCACATTTTCTGGATGTAACCTCGTTCGCCGATTGCTGACAAGGTGAGCGGCGGCACTAAACACTCTTTCGGAGTACACACTTGTGGGAGGGCAACTTAGGTAGAATAAAGCCAGTTTGTGCAAGGGCCTCCAAATTGCCTCTTTTTCCTGCCAGTATAAGTACGGACTGTCTGACGTGCCTACTTGGATGCGGTCACTCATATAATCCTCCACCATTCTTTCAATGGGGAGAGAATCATATGCAGTGACAGTAGACGACATGTCCGTAATCATTGTCAGGTCCTTCAGTCCGGACCAGATGTCAGCATCAGCAGTCGCTCCAGACTGCCCTGCATCACCGCCAGCGGGTGGGCTCGGAATTCTGAGCCTTTTCCTCGCACCCCCAGTTGCGGGAGAATGTGAAGGAGGAGATGTTGACAGGTCGCGTTCCGCTTGACTTGACAATTTTGTCACCAGCAGTTCTTTGAACCCCAGCAGACTTGTGTCTGCCGGAAAGAGAGATCCAAGGTAGGTTTTAAATCTAGGATCGAGCACGGTGGCCAAAATGTAGTGCTCTGATTTCAACAGATTGACCACCCGTGAATCCTTGTTAATCGAATTAAGGGCTCCATCCACAAGTCCCACATGCCTAGCGGAATCGCTCTGTGTTAGCTCCTCCTTCAATGTCTCCAGCTTCTTCTGCAAAAGCCTGATGAGGGGAATGACCTGACTCAGGCTGGCAGTGTCTGAACTGACTTCACGTGTGGCAAGTTCAAAAGGTTGCAGAACCTTGCACAACGTTGAAATCATTCTCCACTGCGCTTGAGACAGGTCCATTCCACCTCCTATATCGTGCTCAGTTGTATAGGCTTGAATGGCCTTTTGCTGCTCCTCCAACCTCTGAAGCATATAGAGGGTTGAATTCCACCTCGTTACCACTTCTTGCTTCAGATGATGGCAGGGCAGGTTCAGGCGTTTTTGGTGGTGCTCCAATCTTCAGTACGTGGTGCCTGTACGCCGAAAGTGTCCCGCAATTCTTCTGGCCACCGACAGCATCTCTTGCACGCCCCTGTCGTTTTTTAAATAATTCTGCACCACCAAATTCAAGGTATGTGCAAAACATGGGACGTGCTGGAATTTGCCCAGATTTAATGCACACACAATATTGCTGGCGTTGTCCGATGCCACAAATCCACAGGAGAGTCCAATTGGGGTAAGCCATTCTGCGATGATCTTCCTCAGTTGCCGCAAGAGGTTTTTAGCTGTGTGCGTATTCTGGAAAGCGGTGATACAAAGCGTAGCCTGCCTAGGAAAGAGTTGGCGTTTGCGAGATGCTGCTACTGGTGCCGCCGCTGCTGTTCTTGCGGCGGGAGTCCATACATCTACCCAGTGGGCTGTCACAGTCATATAGTCCTGAGCCTGCCCTGCTCCACTTGTCCACATGTCCGTGGTTAAGTGGACATTGGGTACAACTGCATTTTTTAGGACACTGGTGAGTCTTTTTCTGAGGTCTGTGTACATTTTCGGTATCGCCTGCCTAGAGAAATGGAACCTAGATGGTATTTGGTACCGGGGACACAGTACCTCCAACTAGTCTCTAGTTGCCTCTGCAGTAATGATGGATACCGTTACCACGTTTCTCACCGCCCAGGATGCCAAGGCCTCAGTTATCCGCTTTGCAGCAGGATGACTGCTGTGATATTTCATCTTCCTCGCAAAGGACTGTTGGACAGTCAATTGCTTGGTGGAAGTAGTAAAAGTGGTCTTACGAGTACGACTTCCCCTCTGGGATGACCATCGACTCCCAGCAGCAACAACAGCAGCGCCAGCAGCAGTAGGCGTTACACGCAAGGATGCATCGGAGGAATCCCAGGCAGGAGAGGACTCGTCAGAATTGCCAGTGGCAGTGACATGGCCTGCAGGACTATTGGCATTCCTGGGGAAGGAGGAAATTGACACTGAGGGAGTTGGTGAGGTGGTTTGCGTGAGCTTGGTTACAAGAGGAAGGGATTTACTGCTCAGTGGACTGCTTCCGCTGTCGCCCAAAGTTTTTGAACTTGTCACTGACTTATGATGAATGCGCTGCAGGTGACGTATAAGGGAGGATGTTCCGAGGTGGTTAACGTCCTTACCCCTACTTATTACAGCTTGACAAAGGCAACACACGGCTTGACAAATGTTGTCCGCATTTCTGTTGAAATACTTCCACACCGAAGAGCTGATTTTTTTGGTATTTTCACCAGGCATGTCAATGGCCCTATTCCTCCCACGGACAACAGGTGTCTCCCCGGGTGCCTGACTTAAACAAACCACCTCACCATCAGAATCCTCCTGGTCAATTTCCTCCCCAGCGCCAGCAACACCCATATCCTCCTCATCCTGGTGTACTTCAACACTGACATCTTCAATCTGACTATCAGGAACTGGACTGCGGGTGCTCCTTCCAGCACTTGCAGGGGGCGTGCAAATGGTGGAAGGCGCATGCTCTTCACGTCCAGTGTTGGGAAGGTCAGGCATCGCAAACGACACAATTGGACTCTCCTTGTGGATTTGTGATTTCGAAGAACGCACAGTTCTTTGCTGTGCTTTTGCCAGCTTGAGTCTTTTCATTTTTCTAGCGAGAGGCTGAGTGCTTCCATCCTCATGTGAAGCTGAACCACTAGCCATGAACATAGGCCAGGGCCTCAGCCGTTCCTTGCCACTCCGTGTGGTAAATGGCATATTGGCAAGTTTACGCTTCTCCTCCGACAATTTTATTTTAGATTTTTGAGTCCTTTTTTTACTGATATTTGGTGTTTTGGATTTTACATGCTCTGTACTATGACATTGGGCATCGGCCTTGGCAGACGACGTTGCTGGCATTTCATCGTCTCGGCCATGACTAGTGGCAGCAGCTTCAGCACGAGGTGGAAGTCGATCTTGATCTTTCCCTATTTTTGGAACCTCAACATTTTTGTTCTCCATATTTTAATAGGCACAACTAAAAGGCACCTCAGGTAAACAATGGAGATGGATGGATACTAGTATATTTATGGATGGACGAGCGACTGCCGACACAGAGGTAGCTACAGCCGTGGACTACCGTACTGCGTCTGCTGCTAATATAGACTGGATGATAATGATATAAAAAATATATATATATCACTACTGCAGCCGGACAGGTATATATTATATAATGACGGACCTGCTGGACACTGTCAGCACTGCAGACTCCTAAAGTAAGCTACTAGTATCAAGAAAATAGAAAGAAAAAAAAACACCACAGGTAGGTGGTATACAATTATGGATGGACGAGCGACTGCCAACACAGAGGTAGCTACAGCCGTGGACTACCGTACTGCGTCTGCTGCTAATATAGACTGGATGATAATGATATAAAAAATATATATATATATCACTACTGCAGCCGGACAGGTATATATTATATAATGACGGACCTGCTGGACACTGTCAGCTCAGCACTGCAGACTCCTAAAGTAAGCTACTAGTATCAAGAAGATAGAAAAAAAAAAAAAACACCACAGGTAGGTGGTATACAATTATGGATGGACGAGCGACTGCCGACACAGAGGTAGCTACGGCCGTGGACTACCGTACTGCGTCTGCTGCTAATATAGACTGGATGATAATGATATAAAAAATATATATATATATCACTACTGCAGCCGGACAGGTATATATTATATAATGACGGACCTGCTGGACACTGTCAGCTCAGCACTGCAGACTCCTAAAGTAAGCTACTAGTATCAAGAAGATAGAAAAAAAAACACCACGGGTAGGTGGTATACAATTATGGATGGACGAGCGACTGCCGACACAGAGGTAGCTATAGCCGTGGACTACCGTACTGCGTCTGCTGCTAATATAGACTGGATGATAATGAGATATAAAATATATATATATCACTACTGCAGCCGGACAGGTATATATTATATAATGACAGACCTGCTGGACACTGTCAGCTCAGCACTGCAGACTCCTAAAGTAAGCTACTAGTAGTATCAAGAAGATAGAAAAAAAAAAAACACCACAGGTAGGTGGTATACAATTATGGATGGACGAGCGACTGCCGACACAGAGGTAGCTACAGCCGTGGACTACCGTACTGCGTCTGCTGCTAATATAGACTGGATGATAATGAGATATAAAATATATATATATCATTACTGCAGCCGGACAGGTATATATTATATAATGACGGACCTGCTGGACACTGTCAGCTCAGCACTGCAGACTCCTAAAGTAAGCTACTAGTAGTATCAAGAAGATAGAAAAAAAAAAAACACCACAGGTAGGTGGTATACAATTATGGATGGACGAGCGACTGCCGACACAGAGGTAGCTACAGCCGTGGACTACCGTACTGCGTCTGCTGCTAATATAGACTGGATGATAATGATATAAAAAATATATATATATCACTACTGCAGCCGGACAGGTATATATTATATAATGACGGACCTGCTGGACACTGTCAGCTCAGCACTGCAGACTCCTAAAGTAAGCTACTAGTATCAAGAAGATAGAAAAAAAAAAACACCACGGGTAGGTGGTATACAATTATGGATGGACGAGCGACTGCCGACACAGAGGTAGCTACAGCCGTGGACTACCGTACTGCGTCTGCTGCAGTGCTAATACAGACTGGATGATAATGATATAAAAAATATATATATATTACTACTGCAGCCGGACAGGTATATATTATATAATGACGGACCTGCTGGACACTGTCAGCAGAATGCGTTTATAGAATAAAAACACCACACGACGAGTGTTTAACTTTTTCAGGCAGACAATCACAATATACTGGTGGTCAGTGGTCACTGGTCAGTCACACTGGCAGTGGCACTCTGGCAGCAAAAGTGTGCACTGTTAAAATATGTACTCCTGCTATAACTGCTCCCCAGTCTCCCCCACAATTAAGCTGTGTGAGCACTGAGCACTCAGCACAGTCAGATATACAGTATTACATAGATGATGCAGCACACTGAGGGCACACTGAGGCTGAGCACAGATATGGTATGGGACTGTGTCACACTGTGTATCGTTTTTTTTCAGGCAGAGAACGGATTAATTAAACTGGTGGTCACTGGTCACACTATCAGCAAGTAGTACTCCTAATATGCTCCCCAAAATTAGTAAATCAAGTGTCTCTACTACTCTCTAGTCTACTCTAAACGGAGAGGACGCCAGCCACGTCCTCTCCCTATCAATCTCAATGCACGTGTGAAAATGGCGGCGACGCGCGGCTCCTTATATAGAATCCGAGTCTCGCGATAGAATCCGAGCCTCGCGAGAATCCGACAGCGGGATGATGACGTTCGGGCGCGCTCGGGTTAACCGAGCAAGGCGGGAAGATCCGAGTCTGCCTCGGACCCGTGTAAAGAGCGTGAAGTTCGGGGGGGTTCGGTTTCCGAGAAACCGAACCCGCTCATCACTAGTTGTTGCCCCTGGTGAATGCCATCCTGGCCATGGGTAGATACACCCCTGCTACTGGGGTGGAGGAAGAAAATGTGTGCCTCCCTCAGAAAGATAACCTGCAGATAAAGTACCAACCAATCAGCTCCTAGTTGTCATTTTTCAAACACAGCTTGTAACATGCCAGTTAGGAGCTGATTGTCTGGTCCTTTATCTCTGTCCACTTTATCTCTTTCCAAGGCTTAGTAAATAGAACGCTAAATTTCTTGCCACTTTATCACTTTGCAAGCTTTGACACATCTCCGCCAGTCTCTGTAGACCAAAGCCCATACACATCTTACACTTCTAATACGCATTAAACAAAGCATGTAAGCACCTAGAACCATCTAAATAATGAATTCATCATATTTAATTTAAGGCTCTCATGACCAAACCTGCAGATATATAATACACATTTCTGAAAACTGTTCTATAGGAATAATAAATTATAACATGATAATGCTTCTAACAATAACATTCTAATAGTCTTTATTCTAGTGCAGTTTAGAAAATGAAGGCACACGACTTATTGGTTAAGGCAAACACCACCTTTGTCCCTGGCACCACTTTCTATACCTGACACGCTGGCTGGTATAGCTGTCTATAATGCCGTCACTTACTTTAGCTGATTGATGTCAGCCTGCTGAATCTGCTCCATAGTGTCCTTAGCACTGCTGGCCAGCTGGCTGAAGTAATTCCAGAAGGTGTCAACCACCTGATCAACGCTGACCTCAGCCTGAGATCCTAAAGCAAGAAGGATCTGTTAGAAAACACTTATTATGTTCTGACTTTGGACTTCAGTGTGCCCAGCTCTTCGGGGTGCTGTCTGACCCATTTTTCCTTCAATCACAGAAACTCTCCTGGCCGTACATGTACTGACCTGCGACAGCGCACACAGCAAGCGCAAACACGGCTACTTTCACCAACATGTTGAGTCTCTGGATGGGTCAGGATAGAATGACAAGATCCCCAGCAATGTAAATCTGCATAAAGAAATGGATAATAAGATTTGAAGTGTTGTCCATAGGTCCACGGTAAGGCTAAATAACAAGAACTCTCAAAACTCCATAAATGACAAATTAACATTAAAATAATGTTGTTATGTTACTAATACATATATAATGCCCTATCAAAATTATGACAAATACGACAATCCACCTAATTTTGAAAAACACAACCTCATCTTCTATGCTGTGACTTTCTACTCCCATAGGAAGGCTGGATAAGATCCCCATTACCTGGACCCCTCGGTGCCTTGGTGTGAGGTTGATGCTGATGCTGCAGGCTGCCTTTATATTACACCATCTCTGTGCCCTGTCTGTGATACAAGACAGCTTATTGGACTTTAGATTTGTTTTACAATGTGGTATTCGTGACGTGTCCCGGCTTTCGCGGTGATGCTGGAAGTGTGATCAGACCTGGTCACTGAGTGTTTTGTTATTAATAAGCTGCAGCTTACAGTGAATAACAAGTACCAACATCAATGCAAGTAGTCACTGAGTTACAGGTTATTATCGGTCACATCTGGGCTTTACAAAATTAAACACTTACAAAGAACAATTCAGGCCAAATAACCATTAATCACATGCAGTGCTATTTTATCTCTCCTGAATTGCAGATGTTGACCATAGAAAAGTGTTTACTAGGCATTGGTGATTCTATAATGGGTGCGATGTGTGCGGTGCACACGGACCCCACACCGCGCACACTGCACCCATATTCTAATACTCACCTTTCCGGAGTCCAGCACCGATCGCTACTCTTGTGGCAAAAATCGCAGCCAACATGGCCGCTGCACATGCACTGTAGCCAAATTGGTCTCCGGAACATGGTGGGCGCCATGTTTCTGGAGAACTGCGCATGCGCAGTAGACTCCGGAATATTGCCGGAGACTACTGCGCCGTGCAGAGGAGGGGGTCCACCCGGAGGTGCACACGGTCCGCCTCTTCTGTTAAAGGTCAAGATTAATGCAGGGTACAGAGAAAGAAAAGTGCTCTCTCTTGGTTGGGGCACAAACCTACCCAATTATCAGTGTTCAGATACTGTGGAAAACATAACATTTATTATTTTATGTTGAAAATAGATAAATTCTGAAAAACATGACCTAAAAGACAAGACAATAAACACTGGGGGCGGGATGTAATGAATTCTGAGTTTGGCAGCCGTGCGGGATGCTGGCTGAACTTGGATGTTTTTTTTAGAGGGGCAATTATGTACAAGACATGGTTGAGCCTTGTACATGATTGCCCCTTTAAGAAAATGTCAGCCTTCATTAAATCCTGGCCCAGCTATTGCACTTTGATGATCATGGGTCGCATCTAGCCACTACAAAAAATTGGTTAGAGGTCAAGAGGTCGTAATTATTTTTACTGGAATGCTGACAATATGCACTCCCAGTTGTAAGTGCACACACAAACCACAACCAAACAGTGAATATATAGACACCATGGGCGGTATCCAAATAGCCGCGATAAAACATTGGGTGTGAAAAACTTCAGTTTTTTGCCCTTTTCCCATTGTTTCACCAAGATTTTTTCAATTAGATTGCCCGTAAAAATATACCTTTTCTCCTGAAAACACACAGATTTAATGAAATCTGTGTGTTTCTGTGAGAAACAGCCTGGTTTTCGCATGAAAACGGGGCTGTTTTTGGGGATTTGGTTTTGCCTGTCTGAGGCAGGTGAAGCAAAATCCCTTATAAGCCGTACTTCACTCCGTCTTATCAGGGCTAATTGGATAGCCCCTGGCGGGACAATTAGCCTCAGTTATTTACTGCGGCTAATTGGATACCGCCCAAAATCTACTGATAGATAAATTGACTTCTAAGTATTGGAGTGCATAATATCAGCGGGCAACACATATATATTCTCTCATTATTGGTCCCAATTTATGGGAGATGAATCACTGTCCCCTGGTGAAGATAAGGTAAATCATGTCAGTCTATAGGGTTAATCCCAGATACATGTGCCGAGAAGCACCAAATTACACAAATTTGTGTTGAGACAAGGCATAATAATGATGATTCCAAAGCCTCAACAAATATCAAAAAGTGACATAATAAACCATGTAATAGGGGAGGTCTTGTACATTTAAATAGTGTAAGACAATATAATGATTAGGGTGTCAGTAACTAAAATGGAAAAGCACAAAAAATAAAGATATAGTTACACTATAGTCTAGTTTATAAAGTACGTTTGGCTGCTGTATATCATATGCATCTGCAGTGAATAATGGGGGTTATTCAGGTTTGTTAGCAAGCCAAAAAAGCAATTGGGCAAAACCATGTTACACTGCAGGTGGGGAGTGTGTGCAGAGAGTTAGATTTTCCAATGTGTCTAATTAGATTTAACTTATCCTCTACCTGTTTTGTCTTCATCCATCATCTTTCAAGTCTACGACCTCTTTTCTTAAGATCACGAATACTGTTGTCAAACCAAGGTGCTTGACGGCGTGGTTTGCAGGGTCGTATACACACAGGGCAATAGTATCCATTGCAGCTGTCACATCCCTGTTATAATTATGGACTAGGAAACAAGGATCTTCACATGCCACCATTACTGCAGAGAGGTCCAAGTTAGCTGCAGGAGTCTGAGGTGTCATACTCCTCCTTGGACGATTCCTGGTTAATTCCATGGGTAAAGATATATTTCAAGGGGTTGTCACTGAGAACCATATTGAGTGGTGGTCTGACCATGTGACTGGGTTTATTTTTAGGTCAGAGACTTTGAATCCAATCTGGAAGACAAGATCAAGAGTGTGACCACTTTTATGTGTAGCAGAGGGAATGACTTGTGTGAGACCCAGAGCATTCATTGTGCACATGAAATTTTGGACAAGGCGTGAAAGCTCATCATTGACACATGCATTAAAATCCCTAATGGATGAGCCATCTTTGAAGCTCAAGAACTAGTCCAGCAACAATATCTGCAAACTCCTGTAGAAATATCTTTCCATCTTCAGGGGGGCAGTAAATGAGAAGTTCTCTAAACTCTAATTCTGTAGAACTCCGGGCAGGGATGCACTCAAATGAGTGAGTAATTTCCATTGGGCAGACCCTAAGTTAAAAATCTTTTTTAAAGCAGATGGCCACCCTGCCTCCCCAGTGGTCCAGTCTGGGGTTGTGAATGACAGAGTAGTTTGTTGGAACTGCTGCTTCCAAGTTTCTGCATTTTCGTCCAGCCAAGTCTCTGTAAAACAGGCTAGATCTGAAGATTCGTTAAGGTCAACAATTGTAGCAGTCTTGTTTCTTATACTGTAGATCTTGCATTACAAAGGTCAGACCTGATTGGGCATACCAGAGGGCCTGCAGTTTTCTGTATGTTGAGTGTGTTGGCACTGGGTGTGTAATTTACAGAACGAGAATTTACAGATCTGTACTTCAAAGCACCAGGCCATCTGTTGGGTACTACTTCTATTTGTCTCCTATTTGAAACTGGTGAGTCTGCAGACAATGTACTTAGATGGTTAAAGGGGATAAGAGGTTTTTGACCTCGCCTCCCCCAACTGCCCCAGTGAGTTTTTTTTTTTAAATGCCAAGGGATTTAAGAATGGAAGCCTGCGATGGATTAATACAGCAACAGGTGGGCTGGATTGGGGAGCAGGATGTCATATACCCCCCAGGCTGGTCTGTCTCTTACGCTCCGGCACCATGGGAAGGGTTAGGGTTAGGCTGCGGGATAAGAGGGTTAGGTTGTGAAGGGGGGAGGGATCCCTTTCTCAACCCGCTGCAGGGCGTTGTGAGGTAGGGGGTGAGAAACGTTGAATCGGCCCTTAGTAGGGAGGTGCTGGTTTGTCAGAAGGCTACTTTCTGGAGTGTGCGGTTATTTTCAGGGATCCTTTTACACCAAACAGTGACCCAGGTTATCCTGGCAATAAACCGGGTTGAAGCAGCGGTGTGAACGAGGTATTAGTAAATAAGTAATTGTATGTTTTGTAGCCAGGGCTGTTTCTAGCCAATTTGGCTCCCAGTGCGAGATTTAAAAATGCGCCCCCCCCCCTTGACATAAAAATAATGCCCCCCCCCCCATAGATATAAAGCTAACTAATTTGCGCACCCGGTAAGGGTGTGTGGCCTCGTTAAAATGGGTGTGGCCTCAACTGAAAAGACTACCTTACGGCAGGCAAGAGTCCCCATTTTACACATTGCGGCAGGCAAGAGTCCCCATTTTACACATTACGGCAGGCAAGAGTCCCCATTTTACACATTGCGGCAGGCAAGAGTCCCCATTTTACACATTGCGGCAGGCAAGAGTCCCCATTTTACACATTACGGCAGGCAAGAGTCCCTATTTTACAAATTACGGTAGGCAAGAAACCCCATTTTACACATTACGGCAGGCAAGAGACCCCATTTTACAAATTATGGCAGGCAAGAGACCCCATTTTACACATTACGGCAGACAAGAGTCCCAATTTTACACATTACAGCAGGCAAAAGTCCCCATTTTACACATTATAGCAGGCAGAGTCCCCTTCTACAAAGAGAGAGAGAGAGAGAGAAAAAAAAGAGAGAGGGTGTTACACTTACGTTTGCAGCGGCATCCGCCGGCCAGAGGTCCATTTCCATCCCGCATCCCGCTCTTCGGCACGCCTCTTCCTCCTCTTGGCTTGCCCGCCTTGTCCTGGCTCCCCTTCCTCCCCGTCATCAGTACTCTGCTCGGGGGCGGAGTTTCGTGTAATGACGCGTTTGCGTCGTGATGTCACGATGCAAATGCGTCATTTCATGAAACGCCCCCCCCCCCCAAGCGGAGTAGTAATGATGGGGAGGAGGGGGAGCACAAACTGAGCCACCAAGAGCCGAGGCGGGCGCCCCGTGCGAATGCACGTCTCGCCCGCCACAAGAAACGGCTCTTTTACACACACCCACACACACACACCCAAGAGCGACAGATGGAGAGAGTGAGCCATGAGGAGAGAGATGGGAGCATTGGGGGAGGGAGAAAAAAAGGAGGCATGGGGAGAGATAGGCATTGGGAGGGAGAGAGAGGAGGGCAAGGGGAGTGAGAGAGTGTGGGGGCATGGGGGGAGAGAGAGAGTCATATGGAGAGAGAGGGGTGTGTGGAGAGAGAGGGAGAGAGGGAGAGAGGCATCAGCTAGTTCGTAGTGTCCCTGCACTGTCAGCACTGTCTCCCTGGACTACATTTCCCATGATGCACACACAGGAGGAATCAAGGGCAGAGCATTATGGGAAATGTAGTCCACAAACCACACAGTGGAATACAGTGAGTGCTCGCCTCACCGGAAGGTACTGCTCACCCGACCCCCTGCATGCGTGACACATATGCCGAGCACTCCGCTCGCGGGGCGGAGTTTCACGCAATGACGCGGTTGCGTCATGACGTCACAACGCAACCGCGTCAATGCGCAAAACTCCGCCCCCGCGAGCGGAGTACTCGGGAGGAGGGGAAAGCAGGGAGCCAGAGAGCCAGAGAAGTGCCGCGGCGAGCGCCCCGTGCGATTGCACGGCTCGCACGCCGCAAGAAACGGCACTGTTTGTAGCATACTGTGTAGGTATAAAGACATACAGTACATGGGTAAAACAAACAAAAAATGATTTGGTTATTGATCTGCTAATTCTTACTTTATGCAATAACCATACCTCCCAACACTGAATATACGCCATTGTTTGTACAGGTACACTACCGATTTTCCGGCACCCTTTGATGACCAACCCCTGAGATGTACTAATTATGAACCTTCATTACATTTCTAAAGCAATAAATGGTACAATACATGTTACAGTGTAATATTAATTGAATTACTAATTGAACAAACACAGTAGTGTATGCAATACTGTTTATGACAGTGTACTACGTACTGTATAAATAAAACAGTTATATTAAACAAACAGTAGTGTACAAAATATTTTTTTACAGTTAATGCAGTATAAATGAAACAGGTACTACATGTACTGTATATTAAACAAACACAGTACTGTACATGTACAGTGGCATCCTCAGTGGTATCCTGACAGCGGCATCCTGATGGCTACCCATTAACCTCCCACAGCCTAACTCTAACCCTCCCGCACTCCAACTCCCCATACAGCTTAACTCTAACTAGTGGTGAAAGCATGGCGGTATGGGCTGGTATGGCGTACCATTAATAAATTAGTAACTGGTACGCCGTAGCATCTGACCACCTTACTGTCACGGCGCTGACATTTTTAAGAGACCTGCACCACCGATTGCTCAGCTGCATGATAGCACAGCAGCATGACCTCTTTTTTCTCCCTTGCTTCCTCTAGGGCTGCAAGGAGCACGATGCTGACCTTATGAAGTCATGCTCCCTGGCTTGAAGAGAACCCGCTGGAGGTGACCCTGCCTGTCTGCCTATTCTGCAAGAAGAGCACTAAGAGGGGCACACTTTGATGGAGGGAAGATGACAGTGTGACTGAGAGACGTAGGGGGGAAGATGACGGTGTGACTAAGAGGCACAAGGGGGAAGATGACGGTGTGACTAACAGATGCAGGGGGAAGATAATGGTGTGACTGAGAGATGCAGGGGGGGGAAGATGACATTGTGTCTGGAAGACGCAGGGGGAGATAGTGTGGCTTTGAGTTGCAGGGAGGAAGATGACGGTGTGGTTGGGAGATGCAGGGGCAGGAATTGACATAGGGGCAGAGGCGTAACTCCCACCCCGCAGACACTGCGGAGCGTGGAGGCGCAGGGCTGTGGGGTCGCCACGACTGATTGCTATGTGTGTTCGGGAATTAGCCGGAGGGCACAGTACGCGCCTCTCATGTGTATCCCTCCTGGGTCTCCGGCGGCGTGTCTGTTTAATGAAGCCAATCAGAGCTTGCGGACAGGCAGCCAATCAGGAGCTGCAGCTGCCAGTCTGCGAGCTCTGATTGGCTCACGAACCGGCACTTCATTTGACAGACATGCCGCTGGAGACACAGGATGGACACAGCCAGGAGAGGCGCACGCTGTGCCATCAGGCTCCTTCCCAGACTCACAGCAGTGGGGGAAGCTGTATACCTGGCACTGGGGAGAAATATTTGGCACTGGGGGCATATGTGTAGCTGGCACTGGGGGGCATATGGGGCCCTGGGGGCATATGTGTATCTGGCACTGGGGGGCATATTTGACACTGGGGGGATATGTGTATCTGGTACTGTGGGGGCATATGTGTCACTGGGGGCATATGTGTTTCTGGCACTATGGGGGAATATTTTTATCTGGCACTGTGGGGGAATATCTGGCACTGGGGGCATATGCTGGACTGGGAGCACAGCCTTAGCAACAAGCACTACCCCCTGGTAACAAGCACAACCACCCAGCTCATGAAATCCCTGGCAACAAGCATTACCCCCTAGCAATGAGCATGACACCCAGGGCATGAAACCCCTGGCAACAAGCATAACACCTAGCACATGAAACCCCTGGCAACGAGCATGACACCCTGAGCATGAAAACCCCTGGCACCGTGCATGGAACCAAGAGCATGAAACCCCTGACAACGAGCAGGTAATTTAAAAGTAATTAGAAGCCTTACTGTATGGCATAATGTGTAATGGGCATTGCGGTGTGTGGCATAATGTATCACAGACATTGCGGTGTGTCATAATGTGTCACAGGCATTACGGTGTGGGGTATACTATATCACGGGCATTGTGGTATGTGGTATAATGTCTCAGGGGCATTGCAGTATGTGGCATAATGTATAATGGGCATTGTGGTGTGTGTCATAATGTGTCACAGGCATGACAGTGTGTGGTATACTATATCACGGGTATTGTATCTGCTATAATGTCTCAGGGGCATTGCAGTGTGTAGCATAATGTATAACGGGCATTGTGATGCTTGGCATAATGTGTCACTGGCATTACGGTGTGTGGCATAATGTGTCAGGGGCATTACAGTGTGTGGCATATTGTGTAATGGTCATTATTGTCTGTGGCATAATGTCTAAGCACCATTGCAGTATGTGGCATAATGTATACTGGGCATTATTATAAGGAGGAAAAATTACAAATAATGTAAGGGGCATGAATCAGGATTATTATTTTTTCTTGTGGTGGCCAACGTCTGGGCCTTTGCTAGTGGCAATTATGGGGAAGGGGGTGCCAGAGAATTTTTTGGCTTGGGGGAGAAAAATTTCTAGTTGTGCCACTGCATAGGGGACATGAATCTTGTTGAACCTCTGTTGTAAGATGATGACTTTGGTTATATTCCTACACAAACAGGCATTTTATGAATAGTGAATACCGACTGAAGACACAGTCTGACCAGGGAGGATACATTTCTTCAGAGTATCCCCATTGTGAGAAACCACCATATAGGTAAGGTGCATTTAGAATGGAAAGGAATGTTCTCAGAGTGACAAGAAATGGGTGGCATGTCATGTTGACACGCCCCAATTTTATGTGACCACGCTCCTTGTGGAATGTGGCCCCACCCATTTTTTTCATGCCTTCAGCGCGCACACACAGTACCGCTAAGAAGTTTTTTCTACTTGCACCACTGACGCTAACCTTCCCGCAGCCTATCCCTAACCCTGTACTTAACATCGGGATGCCACTGTTAGAATAGTGTATTGTGAGGGATCCTGACTACATGCCATCAGGAATATGGGCTGTTTCACTGTTGTCAGTTGCATCATGGGCTTGAGGTGTTGCAGGTGGGACATCTGGGGAACAGGTACCTGTACTTAAAGTTAGAGGAATTGGAGATGCTACAGTACAGGTACTGCTCTGAGACATATTCTTGGCTAGCTTCTTAAACATGGCATCAATGTGATGTTGTTTCATATGTTTTGACCTTTCCCTGTACAGTTTTTCATTCATCAAGTGAAAATGCATTAGTTCTTGTCCTGTCATGTTGTTCTAGTCCTTTGATTAGTTCACTTGTCAACTCAATCAGTTTTTCAATACTAGTTGGTATTTCAATAACATTTCTTCATCCCTGTCACCATCGTCACTTTCAGTGATTTTTTTTTCAGGATTCAAAACCATATCTATAATTTCAGAGTCACTACAGTGATGCACAACAGGTGTTTCAACGTCAACCTCCATCCACTCAGCCAGATTTTCTTTGTTAAGTCTACTTAATAGATTCTTGGCAGCTGTTCCAGTACATGTTTTTGCATATTCAAGTAAATCAAGAACACATTCTTTCTCATTTGCTACATGAAATCATGTGAAGTCATTACCAGGATCTTCATCAGGTGCATTTTCTAAACACCATGGCAGGCCACAACTTATGCCACCCACTATTTATTGTTAACAAATTGACATTTTCCCAGGCACTAGCAACAAACCAAAGCACGTCTTGTTGAATTCTTGATAAATGACTCACCAGGTTTGCGTGAATTCACCACATCTAGCATGCGCTTCATGAAAAGGGAGCGATACTTGGCCTTCACAGAGCGCAGTATTCCTTGATCTTGTGGTTGGATAAAGGATGTACAGTTTGGTGGATATTATGCTGTGAGTGTAAACACGTTATTCTTTCACAGCAGTTGAGCTCTGGGGTGAGCTGAACAGTTGTCCAGAATAAGGAGGATTTTGCACTCTTCTAGTAGGCCTACAGATGTGCGGTGTGCTCTGGCTTTCAGCACAAAATACTTTTCAAATCACTCTACATTAGTACAAGTTAGTAGCCCGGGAGCCCCAACAAACCTTAGTCCATTCCTGATACTGTTGTATTCACTGAAATGATGAGTTTGTAAAATGTTAACAGTTTGTGTGTGTACAGTAATTATAGCACTGGAGAACTCTGTCAAGGGATAGTGTTTGTACTGTGGTTTTCTAGAGCAGGGGTGGCCATCTGTGGATCTGTACAATGTGACAGCTGGTAATAACTACAACTGTGTACTAGCTAGGTGTTCTGGGAAACATTATTAGTATTATCCTTTATTTATATGGCGCCACAAGGGTTCCGCAGCGCCCAATTACAGAGTACATATGCACATAATCAAAACAGGAAAACAGTGACTTACAGTTGAAGACAATATAGGACAAGTACAGGGTAACATGAACTGTTAGGCATCCTTATGTATCGGGTTGGACACCAATGATCTAGAGCAGGGTTTCTCAACCTGTGGAATATGTAGTTCTCTGATTTATGGGGTATAGTAAAAATATAAAGATTGAAAAACCTAGATTGAAAGTGAGTGAGTGAGTGAGTGAGTGAGTGAGTGAGTGAGTGAGTGAGTGAACCATATATCAGTGGAGCATCACAGATTATTAGGATGTGCTAAGCTTCAGAAATCAAATCATTATTATCAGAACCTTTTTAATTACCTCCAATCAGGACAAACTGTGCATTGCTAATTTGCATTTTATTAACAGAATTCAAAAAAGTGTACCCACAGGTTTTACATTTCCAAAGCTGCAGGAGGAAGAACAGACACCATTCAGTAATGCCCCAATACTGTACAGTACTGTACTTGGCTGTATTAGGGTTAAATGACAACAAGACATCCTATTTCCAATATCATTATAAGAATACTGGGGCAGATGTATTAAGCCTGGAGAAGTGATAAATCAGTGATAAGTGCAAGGTGATAATGCACCAGCAGTGTCTGACTGGGGTATGAAGGGTCTACCGGGGGAATGCAGTGGTAGGGGCCCATGCATAGGGGTGTGGCAAGCCACCACATTGGTTTATATAACCATTGGAAACCGCATGGGCTTGGGAACTTGATATATATACAGTCAATATTGCTAGTGCATGCATGATATTGTAGCAGATTAATAACAGCAATGCATGATAGAAAATATACCATAGTCCTGTGCATTATAATAGAACATGTGTATAATGTATAATTCAAGTGCACAGTCAGGAACCTCTTCCCTAGAGGGGAGGGGGGTTAGTGCCCACCGGGGTTTTCCCTGTACCCCTATGGGCCAGTCCGGCCCTGCACACCAGCCAATCAGCTCCCATATGTAAATTGACAGTCAGGAGCTGACTGGCTGGTGCATTATCACCTTGCATCCACCACTGCTTTATCACTGCGTTATCACTTCTCAAGGCTTAATACATCTGATCCATTGTCTGCTACAGTATAGTCCAATAACTTCTGGATAAACACTGATACAGTAGTATGAGCAGTTTTTATTTCACTGTGGAGTCAAAGCTTAGTACAAACCACTGATGAGAATCGAACCTGCCCATCCTTGAACCTACTTAAGAGTGGAAATCAAGTCACAACAACATTTGCTATTTTCTTATGCACTAACAAGCATCCTTTATATATCATGCTATAAGTTACATTAAGTAACTTGGTCAGCAGGCATAAGTCAGTGTGATGAAGACTCAGTTCTCAGTGGAAATTCCCCTATTGATGAAATCTTGGATCTTGTCTCGGACATCTTGCTCCAAAACATCCATCTGATCCTGCATGCTGACAGTATACTGGCTCAGTTCCCTCTTCATGTCCTCCACTCTCTGCACAAGTTCCTTGTTCAGGCCATCTGCATAGGGGACAATTGTGTCTTTGAACTCTGCAATCTTCTGGTCCATCTGCTGGTTCATCTTGGCCAGGTAGGGCTCCAGTTTCTCTCTGACACCTGTCATATCTCCATTGAGCGTGCTTCTAAGCTGGTCTGCATATGGGTAGAGTTGCCCTTTCAGCTTTACTGCAAAGTCCAGGATTTGGCTTTCCATCTGGTCTACCTTCTTCCTCATCTGGATGTCCATGTTCCTTATCTGTTTGCGTAGTGCATCCTGCATATCCTCAGCATAGGGGGCCAGGCTTTTAGAGAGCTCTTGTAACTGTTGATCTATGTCATCTTTCATTTTATCAGTAATGGGTTTCAACTGCTTCCTCAGCTGCTCCACATTGTTGTCTATTGCGACCCCCAGTGCTTGATAGTATGGAACCAGTGACATCTGTATTTGGTCTGCATTCTCTCGGATGTTGGCTTCCAGGTCCTTAGTTACAGACTTTAGCTGCTGGCTGACCGCCAGAATGTTTTTGTCCAGTTGGGTGCGAAGCTCCTCTGCATATGGAGCCACTTTTATCTGAAGCTCCTCTACATTTCTGCTCAGCTGCTTGTGCACCTCATCTGCATATGGGGACAGCTTGACCCTCAGCTGCTCCAGTTCCTGCCTGATCTGTTCTCTCAGCTTGTCTGAGTCCTGTGTCAGTTGCTTTTGAATCTGCTGAGCAAAGGGAATCAACTGTTGCTGCAGTTCTCCTGCATAAAGGTTTATGCTCTTCAGGTTTTCCTCAATTAGAGAACTGTGGAGGAAGAGGGAGCATTAGTCACTACATGTAAAAAGATCAAGGTTAGTGGTCATATAATGGTCATATACGTCTATCCAATTTCTGCTGTAAATTTCTGCTACACACTTGGGCACAATGAAAAAAATTGGTGAAGACGAAAAAGGAGGGTATTGCTTGCCTAAAAATAACATTTTAATAGTTATTTTTCTACTGTAATTTAGGAGATGAAAGCATGCATCTGATTGGTTGCTGCACACAGCCCCACCTTTATCTCTGGCACCACTGTTCATAATAGTGCCCCTCTGAACTTTTAACATGTATGAGACATACTGTACACTGCACTACAACCTATACAGACACCTTTCATAAACCTGCTTCTGGCTAGTATAGGTGTCTCCATTGCCAAATAAACAACAGGGTGTCTTGGGCCCCCACACATAGCTACATCCTTCGTGTGGGAGGCAATGTGGCATAATGTGAACTGGGGACACTACAATGTATGTAGCACATTTGTGGTGCTGGGTTTATTTACGCATGATATATTTTTTAATAACATGCAGTGGCAGATCTCCCACTAGGTCTAAGTGGGCAGCGTCAAATGCAGGATTTCTGGAGGGGGATTTCCAAATGTTTGATTTCAGATTGAGTATCACCTAGAGATGAGCGCCTGAAATTTTTCGGGTTTTGTGTTTTGGTTTTGGGTTCGGTTCCGCGGCCGTGTTTTGGGTTCGAACGCGTTTTGGCAAAACCTCACCGAATTTTTTTTGTCGGATTCGGGTGTGTTTTGGATTCGGGTGTTTTTTTTAAAAAACACTAAAAAACAGCTTAAATCATAGAATTTGGGGGTCATTTTGATCCCAAAGTATTATTAACCTCAAAAACCATAATTTACACTCATTTTCAGTCTATTCTGAATACCTCACACCTCACAATATTATTTTTAGTCCTAAAATTTGCACCGAGGTCGCTGTGTGAGTAAGATAAGCGACCCTAGTGGCCGACACAAACACCGGGCCCATCTAGGAGTGGCACTGCAGTGTCACGCAGGATGTCCCTTCCAAAAAACCCTCCCCAAACAGCACATGACGCAAAGAAAAAAAGAGGCGCAATGAGGTAGCTGTGTGAGTAAGATTAGCGACCCTAGTGGCCGACACAAACACCGGGCCCATCTAGGAGTGGCACTGCAGTGTCACGCAGGATGGCCCTTCCAAAAAACCCTCCCCAAACAGCACATGACGCAAAGAAAAAAAGAGGCGCAATGAGGTAGCTGTGTGAGTAAGATTAGCGACCCTAGTGGCCGACACAAACACCGGGCCCATCTAGGAGTGGCACTGCAGTGTCACGCAGGATGGCCCTTCCAAAAAACCCTCCCCAAACAGCACATGACGCAAAGAAAAAAAGAGGCTTTTTACTGATATTTGGTGTTTTGGATTTGACATGCTCTGTACTATGACATTGGGCATCGGCCTTGGCAGACGACGTTGCTGGCATTTCATCGTCTCGGCCATGACTAGTGGCAGCAGCTTCAGCACGAGGTGGAAGTGGATCTTGATCTTTCCCTAATTTTGGAACCTCAACATTTTTGTTCTCCATATTTTAATAGGCACAACTAAAAGGCACCTCAGGTAAACAATGGAGATGGATGGATTGGATACTAGTATACAATTATGGACGGGCTGCCGAGTGCCGACACAGAGGTAGCCACAGCCGTGAACTACCGCACTGTACTGTGTCTGCTGCTAATATATAGACTGGTTGATAAAGAGATAGTATACTCGTAACTAGTATGTATGTATAAAGAAAGAAAAAAAAACCACGGTTAGGTGGTATATACAATTATGGACGGGCTGCCGAGTGCCGACACAGAGGTAGCCACAGCCGTGAACTACCGCACTGTACTGTGTCTGCTGCTAATATATAGACTGGTTGATAAAGAGATAGTATACTCGTAACTAGTATGTATGTATAAAGAAAGAAAAAAAAACCACGGTTAGGTGGTATATACAATTATGGACGGGCTGCCGAGTGCCGACACAGAGGTAGCCACAGCCGTGAACTACCGCACTGTACTGTGTCTGCTGCTAATATATAGACTGGTTGATAAAGAGATAGTATACTCGTAACTAGTATGTATGTATAAAGAAAGAAAAAAAAACCACGGTTAGGTGGTATATACAATTATGGACGGGCTGCCGAGTGCCGACACAGAGGTAGCCACAGCCGTGAACTACCGCACTGTACTGTGTCTGCTGCTAATATATAGACTGGTTGATAAAGAGATAGTATACTCGTAACTAGTATGTATGTATAAAGAAAGAAAAAAAAACCACGGTTAGGTGGTATATACAATTATGGACGGGCTGCCGAGTGCCGACACAGAGGTAGCCACAGCCGTGAACTACCGCACTGTACTGTGTCTGCTGCTAATATATAGACTGGTTTATAAAGAGATAGTATACTCGTAACTAGTATGTATGTATAAAGAAAGAAAAAAAAACCACGGTTAGGTTGTATATACAATTATGGACGGGCTGCCGAGTGCCGACACAGAGGTAGCCACAGCCGTGAACTACCGCACTGTACTGTGTCTGCTGCTAATATAGACTGGTTGATAAAGAGATAGTATACTACTAATATTATATACTGGTGGTCAGGTCACTGGTCACTAGTCACACTGGCAGTGGCACTCCTGCAGCAAAAGTGTGCACTGTTTAATTTTAATATAATATTATGTACTCCTGGCTCCTGCTATAACCTATAACTGGCACTGCAGTAGTGCTCCCCAGTCTCCCCCACAATTATAAGCTGTGTGAGCTGAGCAGTCAGACAGATATATAATATATATAGATGATGCAGCACACTGGCCTGAGCCTGAGCAGTGCACACAGATATGGTATGTGACTGACTGAGTCACTGTGTGTATCGCTTTTTTCAGGCAGAGAACGGATATATTAAATAAACTGCACTGTGTGTCTGGTGGTCACTCACTATATAATATATTATGTACTCCTGGCTCCTGCTATAACCTATAACTGGCACTGCAGTAGTGCTCCCCAGTCTCCCCCACAATTATAAGCTGTGTGAGCTGAGCAGTCAGACAGATATATAATATTATATATAGATAATAGATGATGCAGCACACTGGCCTGAGCCTGAGCAGTGCACACAGATATGGTATGTGACTGAGTCACTGTGTGCTGTGTATCGCTTTTTTCAGGCAGAGAACGGATTATAAATAAAAGTGGTGGTCACTGGTCACTATCAGCAAAACTCTGCACTGTACACTACTGAGTACTCCTAATGCTCCCCAAAATTAGTAAATCAAGTGTCTAAACGGAGAGGACGCCAGCCACGTCCTCTCCCTATCAATCTCAATGCACGTGTGAAAATGGCGGCGACGCGCGGCTCCTTATATAGAATCCGAGTCTCGCGATAGAATCCGAGCCTCGCGAGAATCCGACAGCGTCATGATGACGTTCGGGCGCGCTCGGGTTAACCGAGCAAGGCGGGAAGATCCGAGTCGCTCGGACCCGTGAAAAAAAACATGAAGTTCTGGCGGGTTCGGATTCAGAGAAACCGAACCCGCTCATCTCTAGACTATCACCAGCTCATGAAGGATCCATAATTAGTATGTAACAAGCTAAAGTTTTTCCCAAACAAAGTGCAGCACTACAGACAAATGCAGGCTCGATGCAGGCCCCGACAGTAAGCCACTTACCAGATTCTCTCTCTGATGTGATGACTGAGCATTCAGATCCATAGACACACACACACACACACACACACACACACACACACAAACACACACACACTCCACCCTTTATACTGCATGTAGTGGCCGCTGGCCAGGCTGTGGTGAAGGTGGGTTTTTCTATGCTATACAAGATCCCCACCCCCCGCATCAGAGCAGCTAATCCTTTTTTCATGTAGCACCAGTGTTGGAAGATGGTAGCGGGCAGCGACTTGTGTGCAGGAGAGGTTGAGGCTACTTGCCTAATTGCTATGTGCGGGGAGGCTTCAGCTTCGGGACCAGGAGTCTGAACCAACAGTGACACTATCATGATGTGTATGCAGAGCTGTCTACACTGCGGCTGGGCGTATCTGCACCTATGCTTAACTGTCGTCACTGCATAGGCTGAGGCTGAGGGCATTTGTTAAGGTGAGAGGTGGGTGGGTCAGGGCATAAAGGCCAATAATATTGTGCCTAGGGGTGGCCTGATCTCTAAATATACCTCTGACAACATACAATTTTATTGGTAGGGGTACCACAAGTTACATGCCCAGGGGCCCCAGTAAACCTTACGCCAGCCCTGGATACCTTTAATGCTCTCACTTACTTTAGCTGCTTGCTGATGTCAGACTGCTGAATCTGCTCCACGGTGTCCTTAGTGCCGCTGGTCAGCTGGCTGAAGTAATTCCAGAAGGCGTCAACCACCTGATCAGTGCTGACTTCAGCCTGAGATCCTAAAACAAGGAGAATTAAGAAAAAAAAAAACCTTAATGCACATATATGTGCAGGAACTGTCTCTACAATTAGAAACTAAATAACACACTTACCGCAAGCATCCTATTATATATGTGGTCACTAAATAAAATGACAAGTAACTGTATATGATATGCTGAGTGTATGCTGATCTTCTGTGACTGCAATTATAGGCGTGCGCATGGGGGGGTGCCTGGTGCGCACAGGCACCCCCTAATGTCCTTCACCCCCTGCACGTCACGCCTGCAGCACTGTGATGATCACCAGGGCCAACCCTACAGCACCCATGCGGCTGGGAACTGCAGCCCGACATACACTGCAGCAGTTTGACACGGCCTCCCCCACCTGCCTAAGACACTGGTGCACAGACCCTTGTGACGTGTCCCCACTGTGTCTGCTTCTGTTCCCGCGGCTGGCCAGCTCATGTCAGATGTGCATGACAGCCAGGCAGCCGTTCGGGTGTGCCTTGGTGCCGGACCGCAAAGTGACAGGCGGTCGATGATGAGGTATCACAGGGCCAGGCAGCTATTCATTGTATAATCCAGCTGCCGGAGCTCGTGCTAGGGGGGCAGGCTGACTGACAAGGCTCATGGCGGGCGGAGCTGAGGGGACAGCACAGTGTTCTCAGTCAGCCGGCTGTGCTGCAGTGCTGAGAGGCCGGGCTGACTGAGTAGGCGGGCAGCAAGTGGACACAATCCTGAGAGAGGCAGGAGGATTATCCTGTAGTGCAGACTCGGGGACAAGGTGGGAAGTAAGTAGCACTGACAGAGTGGTCCGCTGGTGCTGATGATCCTGGCTGCAGCCTGCTTCTCACTTACAGGCAAATGGCTGCCTGTGCAAGTGTGAGCAAGAGCTTGTGATCATCAGTGCCAGTGTCTTCCCCTGTCAGTTGATCATTAGATCCAGGTGTAAGAAGTTGGAATGGGGGTTGTGTGTCCCCCCCAGTGCCAGATTAAGGTCCTCATGGGCCTGGAGCTGAAATTTTCGAAGGGCCTATTGTGTAGGGGTTGTGTGTGTGTGTGTGTGGGGGGGGGGGGGGGCGGCGGGGTGACAGGGGCTACTGATATGGGTACGTGTCCAGTGCTGTATTTACACACACACACACACACATGCTACCAAAAGTCAGGCACTCAGATCAACGTGTGGTAAAATGCTGCAGTGCCCTCCTCGTGGGATATCAAATACCATCAAATACATAGACAGATGCAGGCGGCACTCAGCAGGCTGAAATCGGAGCTTATATGGTAGTCACTTTTAATGGCAATAGGCCATTATATATATAATATATACACACGTGTGCGTATGCATGTTTGAAAAATAGATAGAGTTTTCTAGACAGATTTTTCTATCTATCTATCTATCTATATAGATATATAGATAGATAGCAATTGAGAGAAACGAGATAGTCACAGGGGGGATTTATTTTTTTGGGTGCCCATAGTACATACTTACCTACATTTTATTTCTCCTCTCCGGGAGAAGACGCTGCAGTGTCTTCGGGGGGCGGGGCAGGACTGTGACATCACTAAGCCCCGCCCCCATGCATCGGGAAATGCCGCAATTCGCGGGTCCGCGGGCGGGACTAAAATGACGCAATTTGCTTCATTTTAACCCCTTCTCCACCCGACGAACCCGCGAATGCGGGAGGTTATCTCTACATCCTGCTTGCATCACTAGGGTGCGAGCAGGATGCGGGAGACCTGCCCACTCTTCCGGGGGTGCGGGGGGCTACCCCAAAAAACAGGAGCCTCCCGCAGCTTCCGGGAGAGTAGGTAAGTATGCCATAGTAATGGGCGCCTGACGGAACTATTCAATTGTATTGCCATGACGGTATGATTTCTGCTCATAGCCACTTGAGATGGCAAAATCTGCAAAAAATTGTCTGTTGGAGTGCCCAAATTGTTGTTTCGGCAGCATGCCCAATAGGTTAGACAGAGAAAAATCATAATATATACACATAGATACTTATATAATATATATATATATATATATATTTATTTATATACAGTGGTCGAATTGGAAATTTTGAAGTGGGGGTATGGAAAAGTGAAGATTGTAATTCGACACGCGCTCCGGAAAATGAGGCGTGATCACTCAAAAGGGTGCGTGAAGTTTACCACACCATATACCCCTTATACACCACAATAGAAGGACCCCTTTTCCTATCTAGTACAGGTGCCCCTTTCACATTATTCCACATGCTATGAGCCAAAATTCACATTATGGTGGTCATTCCGAGTTGTTCGCTCTGTAATTTTCTTCGCATCGCAGCGATTTTCCGCTAATTGCGCATGCGCAATGTTTGCACTGCGACTGCGCCAAGTAAATTTGCTAAGAAGTTTGGTATTTTACTCACGGCATTACGAGGTTTTTTCTTCGTTCTGGTGATCGTAATGTGATTGACAGGAAGTGGGTGTTTCTGGGCGGAAACTGGCCGTTTTATGGGAGTGTGTGTAAAAACGCTACCGTTTCTGGGAAAAACGCGGGAGTAGCTGGAGAAATGGAGGAGTGTCTGGGCGAACGCTGGGTGTGTTTGTGACGTCAAACCAGGAACGAAACTGACTGAACTGATCGCAGTGGCAGAGTAAGTCCCGAGCTACTCAGAAACTGCAAAGAAATTTCTATTCGCAATTTTGAGAACCTTTTGTTCGCAATTTTGCTAAGCTAAGATTCACTCGCTGTAGGCGGCAGCTTAGCGTGTGCAATGCTGCTAAAAGCAGCTTGCGAGCGAACAACTCGGAATGAGGGCCTTTAGCCGACGGTATGAGCTGAAATTCACATTACAGCACATGGAATGAGCCAAAATTCACATTATAGCACATGTACAGTGGCATCCTCAGTGGCATCCTGACAGCGGCATCCTGATGGCTACCCATTAACCTCCCACAGCCTAACTCTAACCCTCCCGCACTCCAACTCCCCATACAGCCTAACTCTAACTAGTGGTGAAAGCATGGCGGTATGGGCTGGTATATCGTACCATTAATAAATTAGTAACTGGTACGCCGTAGCATCTGACCACCTTACTGTCACGGCGCTGACATTTTTAAGAGACCTGCACCACCGATTGCTCAGCTGCATGATAGCACAGCAGCATGACCTCCATTTTCTCCCTTGCTTCCTCTAGGGCTGCAAGGAGCACGATGCTGACCTCATGAAGTCATGCTCCCTGGCTTGAAGAGAACCCGCTGGAGGTGACCCTGCCTGTCTGCCTATTCTGCAAGAAGAGCACTGAGAGGGGCACACTTTGATGGAGGGAAGATGACAGTGTGACTGAGAGACGTAGGGGGGAAGATGACGGTGTGACTAAGAGGCACAAGGGGGAAGATGACGGTGTGACTGACAGATGCAGGGGGAAGATGATGGTGTGACTGAGAGATGCAGGGGGGGGGAGATGATATTGTGTCTGGAAGACGCAGGGGGAGATAGTGTGGCTTTGAGATGCAGGGAGGAAGATGACGGTGTGGTTGGGAGATGCAGGGGCAGGAATTGACATAGGGGCAGAGGCGTAACTCCCACCCCCGCAGCCACTGTGGAAGCTTGGAGGTGCAGGGCTGTGGGGTCGCCACGACTGATTTCTATGTGTGTTCGGGAATTAGCCGGAGGGCACAGCACGCGCCTCTCCTGTGTATCCCTCCTGGGTCTCCGGCGGCGTGTCTGTTTAATGAAGCCAATCAGAGCTTGCGGACCGGCAGCCAATCAGGAGCTGCAGCTGCCAGTCTGCGAGCTCTGATTGGCTCACGAACCGGCACTTCATTTGACAGACATGCCGCTGGAGACACAGGATGGACACAGCCAGGAGAGGCGCGCGCTGTGCCATCTGGCTCCTTCCCAGACTCACAGCAGTGGGGGAAGGTGTATACCTGGCACTGGGGGGACATATTTGGCACTGGGGGCATATGTGTAGCTGGCACTGGGGGGCATATGGGGCACTGGGGGCATATGTGTATCTGGCACTGGGGGGGCATATTTGACACTGGGGGGATATGTGTATCTGGTACTGTGGGGGCATATGTCTCACTGGGGGCATATGTGTTTCTGGCACTATGGGGGAATATTTTTATCTGGCACTGTGGAGGAATATCTGGCACTGGGGGCATATGCTGGACTGGGAGCCCTAGCAACAAGCATTACCCCCTGGTAACAAGCACAACACCCAGCTCATGAAATCCCTGGCAACAAGCATTACCCCCTAGCAATAAGCATGACACCCAGGGCATGAAACCCCTGGCAACAAGCATAACACCTAGCACATGAAACCCCTGGCAACGAGCATGACACCCTGAGCATGAAAACCCCTGACACCGTGCATGGAACCAAGAGCATGAAACCCCTGACAACGAGCAGGTAATTTAAAAGTAATTAGAAGCCAAACTGTATGGCATAATGTGTAATGGGCATTGCGGTGTGTGGCATAATGTATCACAGACATTGCGGTGTGTCATAATGTGTCACAGGTATTACGGTGTGTGGTATACTATATCACGGGCATTGTGGTATGTGGTATAATGTCTCAGGGGCATTGCAGTATGTGGCATAATGTATAATGGGCATTGTGGTGTGTGTCATAATGTGTCACAGGCATGACAGTGTGTGGTATACTATATCATGGGTATTGTATCTGCTATAATGTCTCAGGGGCATTGCAGTGTGTAGCATAATGTATAACGGGCATTGTGATGCTTGGCATAATGTGTCACTGGCATTACGGTGTGTGGCATAATGTGTCAGGGGCATTACAGTGTGTGGCATATTGTGTAATGGTCATTATTGTCTGTGGCATAATGTCTAAGCACCATTGCAGTATGTGGCATAATGTATACTGGGCATTATTAGAAGGAGGAAAAATTACAAATAATGTAAGGGGCATGAATCAGGATTATTATTTTTTCTTGTGGTGGCCAACGTCTGGGCCTTTGCTAGTGGCAATTATGGGGAAGGGGGTGCCAGATAATGTTTTGGCTTGGGGGAGAAAAATTTCTAGTTGTGCCACTGCATAGGGGACATGAATCTTGTTGAACCTCTGTTGTAAGATGATGACTTTGGTTATATTCCTACACAAACAGGCATTTTATGAATAGTGAATACCGACTGAAGACACAGTCTGACCAGGGAGGATACATTTCTTCAGAGTATCCCCATTGTGAGAAACCACCATATAGGTAAGGTGCATTTAGAATGGAAAGGAATGTTCTCAGAGTGACAAGAAATGGGTGGCATGTCATGTTGACACGCCCCAATTTTATGTGACCACGCTCCTTGTGGAATGTGGCCCCACCCATTTTTTTCATGCCTTCAGCGCGCACACACAGTACCGCTAAGAAGTTTTTTCTACTTGCACCACTGACGCTAACCTTCCCGCAGCCTATCCCTAACCCTGTACTTAACATCGGGATGCCACTGTTAGAATAGTGTATTGTGAGGGATCCTGACTACATGCCATCAGGAATATGGGCTGTTTCACTGTTGTCAGTTGCATCATGGGCTTGAGGTGTTGCAGGTGGGACATCTGGGGAACAGGTACCTGTACTTAAAGTTAGAGGAATTGGAGATGCTACAGTACAGGTACTGCTCTGAGACATATTCTTGGCTAGCTTCTTAAACATGGCATCAATGTGATGTTGTTTCATATGTTTTGACCTTTCCCTGTACAGTTTTTCATTCATCAAGTGAAAATGCATTAGTTCTTGTCCTGTCATGTTGTTCTAGTCCTTTGATTAGTTCACTTGTCAACTCAATCAGTTTTTCAATACTAGTTGGTATTTCAATAACATTTTCTTCATCCCTGTCACCATCGTCACTTTCAGTGATTTTTTTTTCAGGATTTAAAACCATATCTATAATTTCAGAGTCACTACAGTGATGCACAACAGGTGTTTCAACGTCAACCTCCATCCACTCAGCCAGATTTTCTTTGTTAAGTCTACTTAATAGATTCTTGGCAGCTGTTCCAGTACATGTTTTTGCATATTCAAGTAAATCAAGAACACATTCTTTCTCATTTGCTACATGAAATCATGTGAAGTCATTACCAGGATCTTCATCAGGTGCATTTTCTAAACACCATGGCAGGCCACAACTTATGCCACCCACTATTTATTGTTAACAAATTGACATTTTCCCAGGCACTAGCAACAAACCAAAGCACGTCTTGTTGAATTCTTGATAAATGACTCACCAGGTTTGCGTGAATTCACCACATCTAGCATGCGCTTCATGAAAAGGGAGCGATACTTGGCCTTCACAGAGCGTAGTATTCCTTTATCTTGTGGTTGGATAAAGGATGTACAGTTTGGTGGATATTATGCTGTGAGTGTAAACACGTTATTCTTTCACAGCAGTTGAGCTCTGGGGTGAGCTGAACAGTTGTCCAGAATATGGAGGATTTTGCACTCTTCTAGTAGGCCTACAGATGTGCGGTGTGCTCTAGCTTTCAGCACAAAATACTTTTCAAATCACTCTACATTAGTACAAGTTAGTAGCCCGGGAGCCCCAACAAACCTTAGTCCATTCCTGATACTGTTGTATTCACTGAAATGATGAGTTTGTAAAATGTTAACAGTTTGTGTGTGTACAGTAATTATAGCACTGGAGAACTCTGTCAAGGGATAGTGTTTTGTACTGTGGTTTTCTAGAGCAGGGGTGGCCATCTGTGGATCTGTACAATGTGACAGCTGGTAATAACTACAACTGTGCACTAGCTAGGTGTTCTGGGAAACATTATTAGTATTATCCTTTATTTATATGGCGCCACAAGGGTTCCGCAGCGCCCAATTACAGAGAACATATGCACATAATCAAAACAGGAAAACAGTGACTTACAGTTGAAGACAATATAGGACAAGTATGAGGTAACATGAACTGTTAGGCGTCCTTATGTATCGGGTTGGCCACCAATGATCTAGAGCAGGGTTTCTCAACCTGTGGAATATGTAGTTCTCTGATTTATGGGGTATAGTAAAAATATAAAGATTGAAAAACCTAGATTGAAAGTGAGTGAGTGAGTGAGTGAGTGAGTGAGTGAGTGAGTGAGTGAACCATATATCAGAGGAGCATCACAGATTATTAGGATGGGCTAAACTTCAGAAATCAAATCATTATTATCAGAACCTTTTTAATTACCTCCAATCAGGACAAACTGTGCATTGCTAATTTGCATTTTATTAACAGAATTCAAAAAAGTGTACACACAGGTTTTACATTTCCAAGGCTGCAGGAGGAAGAACAGACACCATTCAGTAATGCCCCAATACTGTACAGTACTGTACTTGGCTGTATTAGGGTTAAATGACAACAAGACATCCTATTTCCAATATCATTATAAGAATACTGGGGCAGATGTATTAAGCCTGGAGAAGTGATAAATCAGTGATAAGTGCAAGGTGATAATGCACCAGCAGTGTCTGACTGGGGTATGAAGGGTCTACCGGGGGAATGCAGTGGTAGGGGCCCATGCATAGGGGTGTGGCAAGCCACCACATTGGTTTATATAACCATTGGAGACCGCATGGGCTTGGGAACTTGATATATATACAGTCAATATTGCTAGTGCATGCATGATATTGTAGCAGATTAATAACAGCAATGCATGATAGAAAATATACCATAGTCCTGTGCATTATAATAGAACATGTGCATAATGTATAATTCAAGTGCACAGTCAGGAACCTCTTCCCTAGAGGGGAGGGGGGTTAGTGCCCACCGGGGGTTTTCCCTGTACCCCTGTGGGCCAGTCCGGCCCTGCACACCAGCCAATCAGCTCCAATATGTAAATTGACAGTCAGGAGCTGACTGGCTGGTGCATTATCACCTTGCATCCACCACTGCTTTATCACTGCGTTATCACTTCTCAAGGCTTAATACATCTGATCCATTGTCTGCTACAGTATAGTCCAATAACTTCTGGATAAACACTGATACAGTAGTATGAGCAGTTTTTATTTCACTGTGGAGTCAAAGCTTAGTACAAACCACTGATGAGAATCGAACCTGCCCATCCTTGAACCTACTTAAGAGTGGAAATCAAGTCACAACAACATTTGCTATTTTCTTATGCACTAACAAGCATCCTTTATATATCATGCTATAAGTTACATTAAGTGACTTGTTCAGCTGGCATAAGTCAGTGTGATGAAGACTCAGTTCTCAGTGGAAATTCCCCTATTGATGAAATCTTGGATCTTGTCTCGGACATCTTGCTCCAAAACATCCATCTGATCCTGCATGCTGACAATATACTGGCTCAGTTCCCTCTTCATGTCCTCCACTCTCTGCACAAGTTCCTTGTTCAGGCCATCTGCATAGGGGACAATTGTGTCTTTGAACTCTGCAATCTTCTGGTCCATCTGCTGGTTCATCTTGGCCAGGTAGGGCTCCAGTTTCTCTCTGACACCTGTTATATCTCCATTGAGCGTGCTTCTAAGCTGGTCTGCATATGGGTAGAGTTGCCCTTTCAGCTTTACTGCAAAGTCCAGGATTTGGCTTTCCATCTGGTCTACCTTCTTCCTCATCTGGATGTCCATGTTCCTTATCTGTTTGCGTAGTGCATCCTGCATATCCTCAGCATAGGGGGCCAGGCTTTTAGAGAGCTCTTGTAACTGTTGATCTATGTCATCTTTCATTTTATCAGTAATGGGTTTCAACTGCTTCCTCAGCTGCTCCACATTGTTGTCTATTGCGACCCCCAGTGCTTGATAGTATGGAACCAGTGACATCTGTATTTGGTCTGCATTCTCTCGGATGTTGGCTTCCAGGTCCTTAGTTACAGACTTAAGCTGCTGGCTGACCGCCAGAATGTTTTTGTCCAGTTGGGTGCGAAGCTCCTCTGCATATGGAGCCACTTTTATCTGAAGCTCCTCTACATTTCTGCTCAGCTGCTTGTGCACCTCATCTGTGTATGGGGACAGCTTGACCCTCAGCTGCTCCAGCTCCTGCCTGATCTGTTCTCTCAGCTTGTCTGAGTCCTGTGTCAGTTGCTTTTGAATCTGCTGAGCAAAGGGAATCAACTGTTGCTGCAGTTCTCCTGCAAAAAGGTTTACGCTCTTCAGGTTTTCCTCAATTAGAGAACTGTGGAGGAAGAGGGAGCATTAGTCACTACATGTAAAAGGATCAAGGTTAGTGGTCATATAATGGTCATATACGCCTATCCAATTTCTGCTGTAAATTTCTGCTACACACTTGGGCACAATGAAAAAAATTGGTGAAGACGAAAAAGGAGGGTATTGCTTGCCTAAAAATAACATTTTAATAGTTATTTTTCTACTGTAATTTAGGAGATGAAAGCATGCATCTGATTGGTTGCTGCACAGCCCCACCTTTATCTCTGGCACCACTGTTCATAATAGTGCCCCTCTGAACTTTTAACATGTATGAGACATACTGTACACTGCACTACAACCTATACAAACACCTTTCATAAACCTGCTTCTGGCTAGTATAGGTGTCTCCATTGCCAGATAAACAACAGGGTGTCTTGGGCCCCCCACGCATAGCTACATCCTTCGTATGGGAGGCAATGTGGCATAATGTGAACTGGGGACACTACAATGTATGTAGCACATTTGTGGTGCTGGGTTTATTTACACATGATATATTTTTTAATAACATGCAGTGGCAGATCTCCCACTAGGTCTAAGTGGGCAGCGTCAAATGCAGGATTTCTGGAGGGGGATTTCCAAATGTTTGATTTTAGATTGAGTATCACCAGCTCATGAAGGATCCATAATTATTATGTAACAAGCTAAAGTTTTTCCCAAACAAAGTGCAGCACTACAGACAAATGCAGGCCCGATGCAGGCCCCGACAGTAAGCTACTTACCAGATTCTCTCTCTGATGTGATGACTGAGCATTCAGATCCATAGACACACACACACACACACACACACACACACACACACACACACACACACACAAACACACACTCCACCCTTTATACTGCATGTAGTGGCCGCTGGCCAGGCTGTGGTGAAGGTGGGTTTTTCTATGCTATACAAGATCCCCACCCCCCGCATCAGAGCAGCTAATCCTTTTTTCATGTAGCACCAGTGTTGGAAGATGGTAGCGGCAGCGACTTGTGTGCAGGAGAGGTTGAGGCTACTTGCCTAATTGCTATGTGCGGGGAGGCTTCAGCTTCGGGACCAGGAGTCTGAACCAACAGTGACACTATCATGATGTGTATGCAGAGCTGTCTACACTGCGGCTGGGCGTATCTGCACCTATGCTTAACTGTCGTCACTGCATAGGCTGAGGCTGGGGGCATTTGTTAAGGTGAGAGGTGGGTGAGTCAGGGCATAAAGGCCAATAATATTGTGCCTAGGGGTGGCCTGACCTCTAAATATACCTCTGACAACATACAATTTTATTGGTAGGGGGTACCACAAGTTACATGCCCAGGGGCCCAGTGAACCTTACGCCAACCCTGGATACCTTTAATGCTCTCACTTACTTTAGCTGCTTGCTGATGTCAGACTGCTGAATCTGCTCCACGGTGTCCTTAGTGCCGCTGGTCAGCTGGCTGAAGTAATTCCAGAAGGCGTCAACCACCTGATCAGTGCTGACTTCAGCCTGAGATCCTAAAACAAGGAGAATTAAGAAAAAAAAAAACCTTAATGCACATATATGTGCAGGAACTGTCTCTACAATTAGAAACTAAATAACACACTTACCGCAAGCATCCTATTATATATGTGGTCACTAAATAAAATGACAAGTAACTGTATATGATATACTGAGTGTATGCTGATCTTCTGTGACTGCAATCATAGGCGTGCGCATGGGGGGTGCCTGGTGCGCACAGGCACCCCCTAATGTCCTTCACCCCCTGCACGTCACGCCTGCAGCACTGTGATGATCACCAGGGCCAACCCTACAGCACCCATGCGGCTGGGCGCTGCAGCCCGACATACACTGCAGCAGTTTGACACGGCCTCCCCCACCTGCCTAAGACACTGGTGCACAGACCCTTGTGACGTGTCCCCCCTGTGTCTGCTTCTGTTCCCGCGGCTGGCCAGCTCATGTCAGATGTGCATGACAGCCAGGCAGCCGCTCGGGTGTGCCTTGGTGCCGAACCGCAAAGTGACAGGCAGTCGATGATGAGGTATCACAGGGCCAGGCAGCTATTCATTGTATAATCCAGCTGCCGGAGCTCGTGCTAGGGGGGCAGGCTGACTGACAAGGCTCATGGCGGGCGGAGCTGAGGGGACAGCACAGTGTTCTCAGTCAGCCGGCTGTGCTGCAGTGCTGAGAGGCCGGGCTGACTGAGTAGGCGGGCAGCAAGTGGACACAATCCTGAGAGAGGCAGGAGGATTATCCTGTAGTGCAGACTCGGGGACAAGGTGGGAAGTAAGTAGCACTGACAGAGTGGCCCGCTGGTGCTGATGATCCTGGCTGCAGCCTGCTTCTCACTTACAGGCAAATGGCTGCCTGTGCAAGTGTGAGCAAGAGCTTGTGATCATCAGTGCCAGTGTCTTCCCCTGTCAGTTGATCATTAGATCCAGGTGTAAGAAGTTGGAATGGGGGTTGTGTCCCCCCCCCCCCCTTCCAGGAAACTTCAGTCCGAACTTTCTGCTCATACAGTATGATGTAATGTGAATTTTCACTCATACTGTGGCATAATGTGAAATTCAGCTCATACCTTGTGGCATAATGTGTATTTGGCTCATACTATGTGGCGTAATGTGTATTTGGCCCATACAGTGTGACGTAATGTGAATTTCCACTCATACTGTGTGGCATAATGTGTATTTGGCTCATACTGTGTGATGTAATTTGTATTTGGCTCATACCACGTGGCGTAATGTGTAATTGGCTGATACCGTGTGGCTTAATGTGTATTTGACTCATACCGTGTGGCATAATGTGTATTTGGCTCATACCATGTGGCATAATGTGTATTTGGCTCATACCGCATGGCACAATGTATATTTGGCTCATACCGTGTGGCGTAATGTGTAATTGGCTGATACCATGTGGCTTAATGTGTATTTGGCTCATACCGTGTGGCGTAATGTGTATTTGGCTTATACTGTGTGGCATAATGTGTATTTGGCTCATACCGCAAGGCGCAATGTATATTTGGCCCATACCGTGTGGCGTAATGTGTATTTCGCTCATACCATGTGGCGTAATGTGACTTTCCACTCATACTGTGTGGCATAATGTGAATTTCAGCTCATACAGTGTGGCGTAATGTGAATAAGGGGTAACTGATGAGCATGCAGGTGTCCTGCAGAGGAGGGGTCTCATGGCATAGAAAGAGGCAAATGCGGCTCTGATGACACGTATAAATATGAAACTTTACTTGTGTTATATTAAAACTCAAATGTTCGGCCCCCTAAATCTCCTGTACTTTTCAGAGTGGCCTGCTCAGAATCAGGGTGTAGGTGCTGGGGAGTGCAAGGGGTGGGGTGTAGGGGGACGTGGACAGGGACGGGAATACATATGCACCTAGGCCCACCACTCTCTAGTTTCGTCACTGGGTCAGAGATAGGTTGGGGAAGTGTAAACAGTGATAGAGTGCAGCAGCAGCTTGGATTCAGGGTTAAGCCATATTGGACAGTCAGTACCGGGGTGTATTATATTTCCTTTATTAGGAACTAGGGAGAAATTAGATTAAGCCATGTGATTTTACTGAGGGAATGTGAAATAGTGGTAGACACGCACAAAAGCCGGCGCTAGATATAGTCAAAAGAAGGTGCTTGACATGCCCCTCCGGCGGTGCCCCCCTCTAATAAAATTAGCTGCGCACGCCTGTGACTGCAATCTTCGAGTCACAACAACAGCACAAAGCAATATTACTTTCTTGTCCTATGTGTGGCTGTATGTCTGTGGGTTTTACCTTTCTAATACATGTTTCTACACTGGCTGCCCTTATTATTATTTCTTTTTTTACCATTTCTTCCCCTTCTCCATTTCTCGTTCTCTCACAGACACTCATCTAGCCGTGCATGTACTGACCTGTGATTGCACACAAGACAAGTGCCAGCGCTGTCACTTTCACCAACATGTTGAGTCAGTGGATGAATCAGGAGGAGAAGAAAGTGCTGTATATCTGCAACAAAAAATAGATACAGTTAGAAGAATTGTCCTGGAGAGTCTAGATCTGTAGTAAGACTTAGGAGCCGATGTATCAGTTATCAGGCTTTTAGCCCATAAAGTATTATTTCTTATTGTCACAAATTGTGGTAATAAAAAGACGCTGATAAATGGGACCTTTAATAACAGAAATACTTAAATCTCTAAACATTACACATTAGGGGGTATATTCAATTGAGGTTGTAAATGTATCCGACAAGGGCTATTCAATGCCCATCTCAATTCGACTTTAAAAAAGTTGAATTGAGATGAGAGGCCGGAGAGGGGGGAGACCAGTGGGGAAAAGGGGGACAGCAGCACTGCAGGAGGAGGTGGCACAACCGCCAGACCTCACGTCAGCGTCCACCCGGCTCCAGCAAGCGGGACCTCACTTGCTGGAGCCAGGTGGACGCTGCCATGAGTGGCAGCTGTGCCACATCCTAATGCAGCGCTCTGCTGTAGCTCTGCTGTCCCCCGTCTGCCCGCGGCTCTCACCCCTCTCCTCCTCTCAGGTCCCTAATCTCAGTTCGCCTTTTTTTTAAGTCGAACCGAGATGGTCAGAAATGGGACCAAAACCTGTCGAATTTGGCCCCATTTCCCTCAGAAGCATGTGAATCGGCAGCTATACCGCCGATTCACGTACCTGAAAAAGTTTAAAAACTGCCGTCTTTTCAACAAGATGGCAGTTTCGACCTTAATTGAATATACCCCTAATGATCCAATTTATTATTTATCAGATTTTTTACTGTTCTCTATTGTGAAGTCTTTCACTGCTAGCTTCATACAGCTGCAATAGACTTCAATGAGCCTATAGACTACAGTTAGCTATTGTCATCTGAAGAAGGTGCTTCCTAGTGGTGACCAAGCTTTGAAAAGGAGAGCTTTTTGGAAGTTGGTAAAATGGGCCAGGTTGCAGTCGCAATTCATATTAATGGGGTCACCACTGATATAGGGACTGAGGTAGTAGCTTGTCTAATACAGGAGATACATTGAAACAGTATTTCCCGAGTTAGGCATTTGATAAATAACTTCTAAACTTAAATCATATGGAAACACAAGATTTTCAGCTTCTTAAAAAGGCCCTAAAATGAAAAGTAATACAAATAGGTATCTTAGCTTGTTCTTATTGATCTAATGTCCATAGGGTGAGCTACTGTATGAAATTCTAACATATTTAAGAAGACATTTAACTTTTTTAATTTACAAATTAAATAAATAATCTTTGATGTTGTGACTGTCTATTCCTGTAGGAATGAGATCTCTCCTTACCTGGACCCTCGGTGCCTGGGTGTGAGGTTGATGCTGATGCTGTAGGTTGCCTTTATATTACACCATCTCTGTTCCCTGACTGTGATCCAAGGCTGCTTACTGGACTTTAGATTTGTTTTACAACGTGGTATTCGTGACGTGTCCTGGCTTGCATGTGATGCTGGAAGTGTGATTAGATCTGGTCACTGAGTCATAATCAATAACTGCAGGGTAGTCTGTTATTTAAAAACTAGAGCTGATAGTAAAAAAAACAAATAAGTACCACCATTAATGCAGGTGGTCACTGAGTTCCAGGTTACTTCTTCATGACAGGTTATATCTGGGCTTAACACAATAACAGACTTACAGGGTACAGTTGAGGTCAAACAACTGTGAATCAGATTCAGAGCTCTTTTATCTGTACTGAATTAGATATTCATTATAAGAAAATACTAGAAATTAGGGAAAACTTAAGCTAATGCAATGTTCTGCTGATAAAAATATTAAACTGCCTTGTATTACGGCTCTAAAACACTTTCTTCATTTCCATGTCCAGGAAGGTCCACTAGAGGTCCACGACAATCCCCTACTAATGATGAATAGACACCTCTGGCACATCCTGCACCACAAATCTTACCTTAATGGTCATAAATCGATCCACCTCCCGTTGATACGTAATTTAGATTTCAAAGAGGGAGCGGCGGCCTATCCTTTTATGGTGTGGAGTGTGGTAGGGTTCACAGCTTAAGTCATCTACTTGACTTCAATTTGAGATGATACCCTGACTTTCCTCAAGGCAACTGCTAAATTCGAGACTCTAAGGGATTATTCCCTAGCTTACTTTCAGACACAACATTACATAGTCTACATGGTGCGAGCGTTCTCAGATACTGACTGGGATAATTCATTAGACCAATGTCCTTCTAGATAAATCCCCTCATATAAGGTCATCTCTAGCTCTTATAGATTCCTAAGTGAGGACCTAGATCATGATCAATCAGCGGATGCGCCAATGGCTGACACAAATCTGGCTTATACAGACACCATAATAAATTGTTATTTCTCCTCCACAATTTATGAGGAGACAAGATTTTGGTCTTTGTGTATGTCATCCACACATGATTGACACAATACTGTGATGCATTTAACGGTTGCCTAATATTAAGAGTAAAAATATTCACAAGCTTCCACTTGCGGTAAGGTGATTCCAATTCAGTATGTAATACCGATGGCTGGGATGCCGGCCGTCAGTATACCGACAGTGGCATCCCGGCCACTAGGATGCCGGTAGCGGGCGAGCGTTAGTAAGCCCCTTGCGGTATAGTAGAATGCTGTGCTCACCACAGGTTATAATCATCCATAGAGGGAGAAAAGCCCGCTGTGCGGGATCCCAGCGTCGGCATTGTGATTGCCGGGATCCCTTGCGGCGGGATATTCACCACTTCCCGGTGAATCACCCTTACCGATTACTATTTTTCTTTTGAAAGGGGAGGTTTATTACATATCCCTCAGCAAAAAAAATATTTCTCAGTGTTGTTGTATTGTGAATAAAATCTTATATATTTTACCCAAGTTTAAATAAATGTAAAATTTTAACATTTTCTATACATCTTGTACAAAGTGTGCACCCAAACAGGAGTTTTTCCTTCTGGTATCTCTCCCAACCTCTTCTCAGGATGGTACCCTGTTTTGATCTATCTGGTATTACCCCAAATTCCTGGGGAGCACTGGCAACCCCGAGTTACATGTATGGGACTCTCCTCTGTTACCTCTTGTAATAGTTGGTCTTAGTACCATTCTCTCACCTTCCAGGACTTGTGCGAAATAAACCCCCTGATAAAATTGGGGAATCTCTAAGTTGGATATCTTTCTGAGGGGGCAGAGCCTTACTCCAGGTAGTAAGAAATTATTGGGAAAGACCATTTACAAAATAGGATACACCCAACCCCTATTAACTTTCAATCATATAGGGAGAAACTTACTTTTATTTTTTGAATGGACTGGGTAGAGACTATGGGGCAGATGTATTACGCCTGGAGACTGCATAAGGAAGAGATAAACCAGTGATAAATGCAAGGTGATAAACGCACCAGCCAATCAGCTCCTAACTGTTAATTTACATATTGGATCTGAATGGCTGGTGCATTTATCACCTTGCACTTATCACTGGTTTATCACTTCCTTATTCCTTCTCCAGGTTAATACATCTGCCCCTGTGTTTGATAAGGGGAAGAAGGCCTCTTCCTTTTTTGACACATGGGAAAGTTTAATTATGACTTTGCCAACCTCAGCACAATCCCAGATTTATAATAGCATGCGTCTGACCCAGTGGTACGAAACTCGCAATCTTTTGGGTGATCCTCTCATTATGTTGCCTGATGGGTGAGTGCCAGGCACCTTTTCTTTTCCCGTTGTCATTAATTGTATCTAATTTACATTAATATTCAAACATTATGTACATGTTTGTACTTTACACAAATCTTGAGTTATACGAACGCCTATATAATGTTGTGGATGCTCATGGGAATGTGCTGGGATATGTGTTGGTGTATATTGTTTATCACTACATGTAATGTTTCATATGCTTGACTCATGCCTTTGTTTTACAAAATTGTATACAGTGTTTTTGCTTCAATAAAAAAAAGAAAAATAAAGTTCCTTGTATATATTATGTACTGTACGTAATCCTCTCTAACTGAGAGGAACCAATGGCACAACTAGAATATCAACACTAGTTTAAGCAGGCTGACTGCAAAGCTGCCACATCTGGTCCAAGTATGTGGAAGGAGCCCTGAATCTTTCCAGTTGTCTGCAAGGTTTTCTGACTTATCTCAATTGTTCCAAGTCATTACATTTGCTACCACAGAAGACTCATCCAGGGTATACAGCCTCACTTCAAGAACCCAGTAGATCTCCAAAACAAACTTTTTGTAACACTCCGCTGTTGTATGGAACAATTACTCAGCCATGCAGAAGGCACTGACAGATGAGAGAGGTATGCAATTAGGTCCATTTTTTTCACCTCCTAGGTGAAAAAACTGGACTTTTCGCTATTTTTAGGGCGAATGGTGATTCACCCTATTCAATAGCAGGGAAATTTTTTTCGCCTCGGCAAAAAATTCAGCATGAGCGAAAAATATGTGGCTTCCACATGTTTTCTCATTTGCGCTAGTGAAAACACGGGCCGTTTTTGCAGATTTTGAGGCATTTTTTGCCAATTCCTTTACATTATAAAAAAAAGGTGAAAAGGCATTGGTGAAAATTTCCCTAAAAAATGGGTGAAAACGGCTTCAATTAAATTTGCAGTGGAGCGAAATCAACAGCTCTGAGATTAACAGAGCAGATTGCATACCCCCCTAGTAGTTCTGATGATGTTGGCATGAAGAAATCAAATCTTTCATTGTATCTCTGTTCTCCTCCTAATTTACACCATGTCAAAGAAGCCAGGACCCTCAAAACCCCAGACACAGTAATTGACAAATATCTTCTATAAGTATATTAACTTTAGTTTCTTGGCATTACTTGTTATTTCATGAAAGGTTTATCACACACAAATAACCAGCACATCCAATACAGTTTGATTATGACAAGGTTTCTTTTTGTTTTATGTGTTAAAACAGTAGACAAATTCTAATGTTAATTAACAAACTGGTATTTATAAACAATGAACTATGAGAATTATTAATTATTGGGTACGTTTTAGTGCCCCACTAACTATATAGTAATCATTTATTTCAGTGGGTAAAGAAATCCACAAAACATGTCCTGTTGGACTTAAGGACTGGAGTTGAGAACCCCTGCTTTATATAATGACAAGGCATATATCCGCCCCTATTACCCTTTGCCCTTATTTACACTCAGTAATCCATTCACAATGACAAGTCAACAAGCAAATGTTGAATGCACCACTGGATTCTGAGTCTACACGGATATATCTTTATATCTATAGAATAGTAATAGTTAGGCTTTTGTCCTGAGCATGGTAATTCAGAAGTGTGACTTGGTAATAGCAAGGCATTAAATAGACAGCTTATGTGATCCTCAAAATGTGATGCAGACCAGTTTTAAACTGGCTCTATTACAGCAGAAACTGATTTCTGTCATGCAGGTCTTCTCAGAACTCTGGTGGTCATTCCGAGTTGTTCGCTCATTGACGATTTTCGCTGTGCTGCGATTTGTTGCTAAATGCGCATGGTATGCAGAGCGCATGCGCTAAGTTATTTTACACAAAACTTAGTAGATTTGCTGGTGTTCGCACTGCTGATCGGTGAATGATTGACAGGAAAGGGACGTTTCTGGGTGGTAACTGAGCGTTTTCCGGGAGTGTGCTAAAAAACGCAGGCGTGTCAGGGAAAAACGCGGGAGTGTCTGGAGAAACGGGGGAGTGGCTGGCCAAACGCAGGGCGTATTTGTGACGTCAAACCAGGAACTAAACGGACTGAGCTGATCGCAATCTAGGAGTAGGTTTGGAGCTACTCAGAAACTGCAAGGAATTATTTAGTAGCAGTTCTGCTAATCTTTCGTTTGCTATTCTGCTAAGCTAAGATACACTCCCAGAGGGCGGCGGCCTAGCATTTGCAATGCTGCTAAAAGCAGCTAGCGAGCGAACAACTTGAAATGACCACCTCTGTTTTTTGGGGGAATTCAAGTTAGACTCTGGTGCTGTTTCAGTAGAGGGCGCTCTGTGTAGGAAGCTAGGTAGGCGGAGGTAATTGCTGAGTCTGAGTTTCAGTAGTGAATTTTAAATTAATTATCCTGTTACATGTTCATCCCCCCATGTTATATATTATATCAGATGCCCTTGCAGAGTCTTTTATGTGGAAAAGACTAAGCGATCCTTTAAGGAGCGAATGTCCTTGCACAGGTCAAACATCAAATAAGCTCTGGAAGCCAGTGGTTCGGCATTTTAGGGAACATAGACACAATCTTGCATTAAGGTATAAGATCATCGATTGGATCCCACCTTCCAACAGAGGTGGCAACAGGGACAAAATTCTGCTTTAGATCAGTGGCAGACGTATTGGAGGCAATGGAATTGGTTGCCGCCGGGTGCCAGCCTGTCGAAGTCGGAAAATATTACAGTACCCACATCACGGACAAACTCCACACAGATGGCCTCCGTGCGCGTACTTGTTCTGCCGTGCGTGCGCATATTCGCAAGTTGCGTATAAGCGCTCACGCGGTCCTGCGTACTAGCGCGTGGTATGAGTAATTACGGTAGCATTGGTACTCGCATGGAAAAGCCACAAAGACATATCTCATATTTAATCCACATAGTGCACAATGTACACATAGCCCACACACACCCCACCAGCAAGTTATACTTGTTTAAAAGGTTCAACAACAAAGGGATTCACCTTTACAGGATATGAGGGGACAGCATTAGGTTATAAGGTGGTGTTTGGTATCCAACTGTAGGGTATTTTAAGGGCAACATTCCGGTAGCAGTTTGCAGAAGATAGTACGCTCCTGCGCATAGTTATGCGCAGGAATAGGATATTAATATTATACTGTGTTTACTGTACTTTGATATTCGGCAGGAACCCAGTGGTGACCAACTGCAAGTACACCTGGAACAGACATCGCCCACCTATTCATACCAACCTATGACCTCTCCTGTACTGTAAATGACCAGCCCTTTGACCTATTGATGAAGAGGTTACAGTTTCCATTGTATTGTGTTTTTACCAACTGTATAAAAGCCAAAGCTGCCTAGCTGGTCACTCTCTCTCTCTCTGAAGGTCATCTTGCCTGATTGATCTGAGCACCGGACCGTGTGGCGCTGGCGAAACTAAACGTATGTACCATTGTATTGTAGCCTCTTTTCTGTTATTGTAATTGTATATTTGTTGTAACCCCCTTTTATCAATTATATGTTGGCGGGTCGGATCCCAACAGCTAAATTACAATTGGTGTCGTGTCTCTTTCCCTGCTAAGGTTATAAGTGTATTTCAGGCACACGTGTAGCTGCATAGTGCTCATGGCATGTCGGTGTGTGTGTATGCACCGCGTGTACTTTGTACATCCGTCGCGGCATGTGTACGCAAAGTGCATACACGGTACAGGGCTTTGTACACTAACTGAGTAAAAAGTACATAGGATAAGGATTGAATACAGCGGCCGCAGTGGCTCGATTTTAAAGTGTATTGAGGGTATTAAAGTATTGCTTTTTGTCCTGTAAACAAATAAGCATTTAAAAGCCCTAAAAGGGCACCTCCTCAATTGCTCCGGGGTCACCAGCGAAGGTTTGCTTGCATTAAGTTTCTCGTTCGGCAGTCTGGATTGAGGGAGTATGGGGCGGCGGGTCACCTGACGAGTCCTAAGCGCATTAAAAGACTGAGATCAGTGCTCCCATATAGGAGGCGTGGTGTGGGTGGAGCGGCACGGCACTTGCAGCTCCCGCTATGCCCACACCATGACCCCAGTATCACAGCGCTGATCGCAGTCTCTATGTCCAGTACGTTGGGCTCAGCCGGTGATTCTTCCCGCGGGCATGGTGACAGGAAGGAGTCGTACTCAATGGCAGCAGATCAGTGGCTGTGAGGGTGGATTGTGTTTCATGGGAGGCTAGCTGTGGGAGGGTGGGAGAAGACAGAGCTGTTTATGGGAGAGTTGTGTGCGTGTGGAGTAGTGCATGTTTAGAGAGGAGCTGGGGAGGGGAGTCTGTGAGGAACAGACAGCTATATGAGAGGTGGGATCTGTGTAAGGGTAGTGCACGGGAATACATGCAATATCCAGGTGGTTGAGATGCTGGCAGTCATAATACCAACTGCTGCATCCCAACGCTGGAAATAACGACAACTAAAAAATAGTAGCTATCCCTCCTCTAACTCTAATCCTCCCTCCCCACAGCCTAAACCTGACCCTCCCCTCCCCCCTCTCTGCAGCCTAACCCTAACCCTCCCTGAGGGTGCCTAACCCTAAGTCCCCATTCCCGCGGCCTAAACCTAACCATCCCCGAGAGTGCCTAACCCCCCTCCTCACGACCTAACCTCCCCACCTCCGTAGCCTAACCCTCCCCTCACAGCCTAATCCTAAAGTCCCCACGACTTACCTCTCTGGCAGCCCGCAGTTCCAGATTTGAGGTGTACTAGGGGTGTCTTACCCCCACAGTATTGCTTTCCAGATTGTAAGTCATATGTGTACCAAGTTTGGTGTAAATTGCTCCAGGCATTCCAGAATTATGCTGGAACATACATACACACATATACACATACATACATACATACATACATACATACATACAGACAGACATACATATATACATCTTTTTATATAAATAAATAAATAAATATATATATCTCCTATATAATAGCCCTATTCTGTGACCTTGTGATTCATTTGCTAACGCTGGGCGGAGTCACAACACTGGGCGGAGTTAGTCAAATGAGTCACAGAGATCTGGCCAAATCTACAGGAGACTAGGAGCAGAAGCAGATAGCATGGGCATTGGGCATGGCACAGGCAGGGGTGCAGACCTCCCAGCTTTCTGCAGGAGCTTTATCCAGGCAGAAGGAGGGACACACACTCGGCGAAAAGGGGGCATGGCTTCACGGGAGGGTCCCCGTTTTCGTCAGTGAGGGAGCATGCCCAGCGCTCTGTGAGCTGCTGGCATGCCCCCAGGGGCTGATTATGAGTCCGGGGGGCCCAGGGCACTTGTGACAGGAGAGCCCTATCTCATTGCTGTGCCTGCTGTGGGTTGGGGGCGTGGCCTAATCGCGGTCCGCGTGGCCACGCCCCCTTATGCAAATTTCTATTTTTACTTTTATTTTTTTGATGGGATTTTGGCCCCTCAGCTAGGGCTAAATCCAGAGGAGGTGGTCGCTCCCCCCCTACACACCCACACAGGGAGAAGAAAGCAGGGAGACTGCTGCCTCCCTGCAACACCACAGACCTGCCAATATGCAGCAGCGTGTGCTGACTGTAGCACAATGCTGCCGCTGTTGCTGGCAGGACGGGGGGGGGAGCTTCTGAGCTGGGACAGAGCTACTCCAGCCGGGGGGTCCCCTAAAACTGTGGGGCCAACGGTACGTATCCCCTGCCCCCCCCACCTTAATCCGGCTCTGCTGCTGGAACCCCCCCATTAATCCGTACCCCCTGATGCCCCCTCTCCCTCTGTCTCCACTATTCACCGCTGCTCTGCTAAGCAGAACAGCGAGTACAGGAGCTTTCCAACTGCCCCCCCACCGCCGGACACTGCGACCCGCGGGTGGGACAGCAGGACAGACCCCAAAAAATGGGACTGTCCCGCGAAAATCGGGACATTTGGGAGGTATGGGGGTGTGTGAGGGGTATGTCATACAGACAGACGGGCACCGGCTCACTGTGTGCTTGACCCCCCACATCGGCATACTCAGCAGGGTCTCTCTGATGCGGAGGAGCGTCACTTTCTGGCACACTCCACGCTTCTTTGCTGCAGTTTAGTGGGGCACCTGCCGCTGTGCAGGTTCCATACTGCCTCTGTTATCTCCAGCCCCGGCAACCCCACCGCTAGCTGCAGCGCTGCCACCCGCAGTGGAGTGCGCCCAGCTCATTCACACACTTTAGCTGGCGGGTAGCGCTGCAGAAATCCGAGCTGCTTGCAGGCTCTGACCCACTCCTCCCTCCAGCCGCAGCGTCTCCTGGGAGCTAACCAGTCACTCCCAGTCTCCCCTTACCACAGTGCCCGGAAGCCGTGAGGTCCGCGCCATGTGCATGCTATGACCCCCTCCTCCCTCCAGCCGCAGCATCTCCTGTGGGCTAACCAGTCATTTCCAGTCTCACCTTACCACAGTGCCCGGCAGCTGCGCGAGGTCTGCGGTGTGTGACTGAGGATGGGGGGAGGGATGCGGACGGGCAGAGGAAGCAGGACTCCAGCCTGAGAGAGTCAGCCATGCCAAGTCTCCAGCAGCAGCAGATCCCAACAGGTTGGAGTGGAACAGCAGCAGCCAGCAGCAGTGACTCCGGTAAGACACATCTGTCTGTCACCACTGTTTTGTCCCTAATACCAATCTCTCCCGTGCCCTGTGTTCTGTCATGTCCCTGTCACCCCTGGCCTTGCCCTGCCACCCTTATCCTGGCCCTTTCACCCTTATCCTGGCCCTGTCACCCTTATCCTGTCCCTATCATTTCTGTCCTGGCCCCGTCACCCCTGTCCTGGCCCCGTCACCCCTATCCTGGCACCGTCACCCCTGTTCTGACCCTGTCACCCCTGTCCTGGCCACGTCAACCCTGTACTGACCCTGTCACCCCTGTCCTGGCTCTGTTACTGCATACCCTCCAACTACCTTTTATGGCATGTACAGTACCCGCAGCGCCTCCAGACCTCTCCCCAATGCACCACACCTCCGCACCTTCCCCTCCACCACATGCGGCACTCCACCCCTCCCCCACATGCTGTGCCTCCAAACCCCCTACACCACCCGTGGCTCCCACTCCTCCACCCCTTCACCACCCACAGCACCTCCAGGCCCCTTCCACCATTCACCCCCCTTATATGTCTCCCACCACACCTGCCCCCCTCCACCCGCAGCATCTGCAGACACCCTCCTCCATCAGCGGTCTCCCTCTCACCCACCCCTCCCCCACCAGTGGCACCCCCGCACCTGCCCCTCCACCACCTGCAGCACCTCCGGACCTCCTTTCCCATCCGCCGCAACACCCGTACCTGCCCCTACCCTACCCATGGTGCCTGCGGTCCCCTACCCCACCCCCGGCACTCCCGTCCCTTCCCATCCAACAGCACCTCCGGAACCCTTCATCCATCCACAACATCCCCACACCTGCCCCTCTCCCACCCGTGGCACCCCTGCCCCTCCCCCACCTTCAGTGCCTCCGGACCCCTCCCCCATCTGCATCCCCCACTCCTCTGCCCCTCCCCCACGCGCAGTACCTCCCGAACCTTCCCCATCCGGGCCCCACCCCCACTTCTGCCTCCCTCCACCCGCAGCATCTACAGACACCATCCGCAGTCCCCCCCGCACCCGCTACATTCTGTACATCGTGCCCTGCAGGTGCTGTTCACGCCGTCGCAAGGGGCTGCGCCTCCTTCACCATCGCACGCCCTTTCATTGTGCAATATTTAACAACTAACAAAGGAATGCAGGTAATACTCCATATAATACAAATATTAAACCCCAGAAAGGCATGCAAGGGTTAAGGGGGCGTAGCCCCTTGCGACGGTGTGAAGAGCGCCCGTAGGGCGCGATGAAGCACCTAGTATATATATATAGATATATAAATTTCCCCTTGTTTGGGCAAAAGGGGGGGGGGACACACACACACTGAACTCTAACTTACTTCCGGGCAACGGGCATGAACTTACGCCACTGCTTCAGAGGGAAGCAAGATGGATAGATACACTGTAGGCAGTGCAGCCACCGGGACTCAATGAGTTACAAAGCCTGCATTGCTTTTTATGATCCATGGTCTGTTGTGTTTAAAATATTCTGCTTATTATTTGTTTGTTTGTTTTTGCATATCATTTTTTGCATATGACTTTTTTAGATTAATTGCATAATATATAATTTACTATAATGTATGCTATGATATCTATATGCAATAATTTGTGCCTTTATATTGCCTTTATATTCTCTTTACACTTTTCATAATAACCCTCTGTGCACTTTCATCAGCACTTATCATTGCAGATTGATACATTTATTAACATATCAAAGTGATACTTAGATTAGAGATTTGCCTGACACTGTTATATTGTTCTACTGGTATTACGGTATTCTGTTACATGCAGTAAGCCCAAGATGTGCCTTTTCTTCTCTATGCAGTAGTAACTATTATGATGGTACACTAAACTGAAAACACACCCTCATTGGATGTCAGTCGGGGGCATCGGTGCATGGCGCACATGATGATGTCATCGCGACTCTCCAGTGGGCAGTAGTCACAGCATGTGGGACACCAGGTGATCTGTCCGGGTGTAGTATGGTATGCTGGCTGCCGGGCTCCCGGCGACCAGCATACCGGCGCCGGGAGCCTGACCTACCGACATACCGACAGCATGGCGAGCGCAAAGGAGCCCCTTGCGGGCTTGCTGCGCTCGCCACGCTGCGGGAACGGTGGCACGCTATGCGCACCACGCTATTTATTCTCTATCCAGGGGCGTCGTGGACCCCCATGAGGGAGAATATCTGTCGGTATGCCGTGTGTCGGTATGCCGTGTGTCGGGATCCCGGCGCCGGTATACTGTACGCCGGGATCCCGACATTCGGCATACTGAAGACCACCCGATCTGTCCTTATTTAAGGTATGTTTGTTAGTTATTCTTGTTATATGCCCTTACGAAGGAGGTGCATAGACCCTATGAAACGTTGGCCGTTCAGATTAAACACGTTTGAAGCTGCTATACGTCTCCTATGAGTGCCATCCACCTGCTTTCTATTCATGCATCCTCATGGTTCGGGCACCAGGAGCAGCCGTTATCTGACATGTAGAAGTGCCGGGCTTTTGTGCATTATAGATAGATAGACAGACAGACAGACAGACAGACAGACAGACAGACAGACAGACAGATAGATAGATAGATAGATAGATAGATAGATAGATAGATAGATAGATAGATAGATACTATATGTACAAAAGTATTTGGATGCATGATCATTACACCAACAGGGACTGTAATGGCATTGTATTCAAATATTCATACTTTAATATGGAGTTGGTCCGTCTTTTCCAGCTAAAACTGCTTCCATGTTTCTTGAGAGGCTTTCCACAAGATTTTGAGGGTCAGGCTCTGATGTTGGACAAGTAGGCCTGGCTCGCAATCTCAGTTCCAGTTCATTCCAAAGGAGTTCAGTGGGGTTGAGGTCTGGGCTCTGTGCGGGCCAGTCAAGTTCTTCTACACCAAACTCATCAAACCATGGCCAGTATTTACGAAAAATCCGAGTTTGGCCGATTTGTGTTTGTTTTTTTCTAAGTCCCAATCCAGGAATTCACTAAGCACCAATCTCGGCAGTGTCTGGTCTATTCGTAATGGTTTGAATAACAACGTTCCGAAATACGAATGAATAGACCATCGGTCAAACGCGGCTGTTATTTAATAGAATACGGAAATTCACTATTCATTCGTATTTGGGTGTTAGTCTCTGAGTGCTCAAATGCGGTCGTATTTGTTTGCAATTCGTAAAAAAAAGCGGCATAAAAATAGACCTGCTTTTTTCAGTCGTGTTTACATGTGTTGCAAATAAAAAATCACTCACACCTGAATTAGGATGCCTATAAAAGGATGTTAGGCCCATTTCAATACACCTACACTCAGAAATGGCAGCAGGACTGTGGGCCAGTGATCTTTTGTGTGCTGTGGGATTCCTCAGACTCAGACATCAGCCTGTAAGTAACCAGGGCCAAGAAACTGAACACGGTCAGCAGGCTGTACAGGTTCCGCGGAGGCTGCGCAGGCCTCGTTTTTTTAGGGGGCGATTAAACTTGAACGCATTGTCCGATGATAAGGTCATACAGATGTTCCGTCTAAATTGTAACAACATTTTCCGTCTGTATGACTTTGTCAAACTGGGCCTAGACCCTGAGACAGCACGCTCTCGCCCTGTCTCAGGCCTGCACAAACTCCTGGCTGTGTTGCACTTTATGGCTACTGGCAGCTTTCAGGCTGTGTCTGGGGATGTCATAGGAATCTCACAGCCCTCATTTTCCAGAATCTTAACACAGGTGATGTATACCTAACTACCTCTTCTGTTTTGTGTTTGTTTAAATTTTTCGGTGGCCAGTTCTGTCCTAAAATCTCATGTTTATTGTTCTTTAAAATATACACACAGGTGTTGGCTGTTTTGCAGCCCCACATCGAGGCCTCAATCTGCTTCCCTACCCAGGAGTCTCAGTGGCATGCCGTCAGGGTAGATTTCTATGAGCTGGCTGGCATGCCCAATGTGCTTGGAGCCATAGATTGCACACACATTCAGCTGAGACCACCTAGGGGCAGGCAGCACATATATACAAACCGCCATTTCGAACACTCCACAAATGTGCAGGTGGTTTGTGATGCAAATCTCAAAATAATGAGTGTTGTTGCTGGTTACCCTGGGGGCTGCCATGACTCCTTCATCCTCAGTCAGTCATCCCTCTTTGATAAGTTTGAGGACGGACAAATGCCAGATGGATGGCTGCTGGGTATGTAATTTGATATGTGTAGGCCTGCGTATACTTTGTCCAAATACAGGGGCAGATGTATTAACCTGTAGAAGGCATAAGGAAGTGAGAAACCAGTGATCTGTGCAAGGTGATAAAGGCACCAGCCAATCAGCTCCAATATGTAAATGAACATTTAGGAACAGATTGTCTGCTGCCTTTATTACCTTGCACATATCACTGGTTTTTCACTTCCTTATGCCTTCTACAGGTTAATACATCTGCCCCACAGTGTGTTACTTATGTTTTGCTGTATCTTAACATGAATCACGTTACTATATCTGTCTTTTAGGTGATGGAGGATATGGCTGTTTCTCTTGGCTTCTAACTCCATTGTCCCGACCTGATACCCCTGCTGAACACAATTACAATCATGCACATAAGTCCACGCAGAATGTGATAGAAAGATGTTTTGGTGTGCTGAAATCTAGGTTTCAGTGTCTGGATAAGTCTGGTGGCCTTTTGTTGTATAGTCCCTTCAAGGTGACTCAAATTGTGTTCTGCTGCTGCTTTCTTCATAACATGTGTTTGCAACAACATCTGCCACATGTTGAGGAGGAGGAGGAGGAAGAGGAAGAAAGCAGCCAGCAAGCAGAGGAATTAGAGACATCTGGTGATACTTGGAGTACTGATGTAGGGAGGCAGGTTAGGCAAGAGATCATCAATCGTTATTTCTAAGGTAAGCTTGGTTTCCTTATTTCATTTGTTGTGTAATCATAAATAGATGTTTTGCCTTTTTTTCTAAAAACCATTACTCAGAATGTGTCTGTCTCATTGACACATACAAACATACCCTCGCTATATGAAAAACAAATGTCGCATGTGTATTGTGTGTATTTTTATTCTCAAAACAACAGATTATGAGTGGCATGCATTAAGTCTGGATAAGTGATCATAAACTTGCAGTGCTAATTTCTTACAAGCCCACATCATCCATTTAGTACAGGTTGAGTATCCCATATCCAAATATTCCGAAATACGGAATATTCCGATATACGGACTTTTTTGAGTAAGAGTGAGATAGTGAAATCTTTGTTTTTTGATGGCTCAATGTACACAAACTTTGTTTAATACACGAAGTTATTAAAAATATTGTATTAAATGACCCCCAGGCTGTGTGTATAAGGTGTATATGAAACATAAATGAATTGTGTGAATGTAGACACACTTTGTTTAATGCACAAAGTTATAAAATATATTGGCTAAAATTACCTTCATGCTGTGTGTATAAGGGGTATATGAAACATAAATGCATTCTGTGCTTAGATTTAGGTCCCATCACCATGATATCTCATTATGGTATGCAATTATTCCAAACTACGGAAAAATCCGATATCCAAAATACCTCTGGTCCCAAGCATTTTCGATAAGGGATACTCAACCTGTATTTCACTTTATCATTGTGTGTAACGTCCTAATGCACAGGTTCACAAACTCGGCCCTCAAGACCACACACAGTGCATGTTTTTCTCGTAACCCAGTAGAAGCACAGGTGTATGAATTACTCACAGACATATGTTAAAAGGTTCACAGGTGTAGCTAATTATGTCACTTGTGATTCTGTGAGGAGACCTGCAAAACATGCACTGTGTGGGGTCCTGAGGGCCGAGTTTGAGAACCTGTGTTCCCAAAAAACACTCCTCAACATATAATATGTCAGCCTTGAGGAATACATGTGTCCCTATGTGTGATGCACCATCATATTTAAGACACACAAACTTACTGTAATCAGGAATAATTTATTTCCTAATGTTTGATGCTGTAAACTTGATGATGTGTAAGTAAATACACAGTTTGCCACACATATACATTATTATACACTTTTTTTGTTTTTTGGTGTAAAAGTACATATTTGTTTGTTTCAGCATCATGTGTAAAAACATTCTTACTAATTTTTAACACACACAAACATGTCCCAACAATACTGACATTCATTTGGACAATGTTTTTCAAACAAAACAAAGCCAACATATTACAAGCTTTTTACGCAACTCAATTGTGTTCTTCTTGTAATGTTGTATAGATAAGAAAGCTAAGATATGTATCAATAACATTGTAATTTGGATTGTCTACAGGAAAAGAGAATGATTGGAATCTAGAAAGAGTAATGATTAGAAAAAAATCAAGTGGTCAGTTTACTTCCTGCTAAAGACATTCTGCCTGGCTGGCAATTATCGTATCTGCAGGAAAAGAGAATGATTGGAATCTAGAAAGAGTAATGATTAGAAAAAAATCAAGTGGTCAGTTTACTTCCTGCTAACATGTATGTGTGGCTCCTTCAACATTTCCCTCCTCCAATACCAAAAAAAAATGGTAATGAATAAATGTGCGTACAAAATTTATGTTTTTGTTTGTACCACTTATAATTAATGATGTTGTAAAAAGTGTCAAGGAGCTAAGTGTTATATTTTTAATGCAAAAAAAAACACTTGCTAACTATTTTAAATTACTTATCACAAATGTCTAACTTGTTTTGTTTCACGTTTTTTTGGGTGGCTGCTTGTCCTGCCCTTTGCCTTTAGCACTGTCATGTTGTCGTGTTCTGGTGGAGCGTCTTGGTGGTGATGAGACTGGCGTGATATTTGGAGTAGTCGTACCAGAACTGCTGCTTGTTTGCTGTTGGTGCATGCATCTGAGTGTTTCATTGAGGTTAGTGAGCGTGGCATTGAGTTCACGTGTAGCAGCATTTTGATTGTCTACTATTCGGAATAAACTTTCATTAATCTTTTGATTGTTTTGAAAAATGCTCATATAACTTTGCTGTTGTCTGTGCTGTTCTTCCATTATGCGCTGTAAGTTGCCCATGACCTGTGTAATGTCTGTACGCATGAGTTCCATGGTATTGCCTATTCTGGTTGTTTGTTCATTTTGTCTACTCATATTTCTTGATATTCTTCTGAGGTGAGATGGTAGGCTTGCAAACATTTGTGTCTGCTTACGCAGGCAATCTTCATTAGTGGCCTGCTGTCTAGCCCAAATAGTCCAAAACACCTGATCAGGGCCTTGTGTTCCTGGTGTTGTTGGGCTGTGTTGTGGTGGTGGTGTGCTTTGCTGTGGTGGTGTACTCACAGGTGCTGGGGGGCTCATTCCTTGCATTAATGGCTGCATTTCTAAGATGTTTGTCTCCTCCATGTCACTGTGTTGGTGTTGTTGCGGAGGGATGCTGTTCCCAGGACTCGAAGCTGAAATGTTAAACAAATCTCCGTTAGCTATCCATATGTTTGTGAAATGTAAACAAATCACTACACATGGAACACATGTCATTCACTGTTGCTTTCAACTATTCTGGCTAGCAACATCATCACTCATAGCTTAAATACATACATATGCCTGTTTGAGGCAAATGTGTCTGGTTACTTAATTGTGAAAGCAAACACTTTAGTTTTATTGTAGCTCACACATACTCCAAAATAAAAAAACATTGGAATACATAATGTGTTACCTTATAGCTTTGTTCAAACAAACATAGTAATGTTTTTTATATGTATTTTGCAATGTTACCTCAAGCACACATGTGAAATTTGGAAAAACAACCTTACTTTTTGCAAACAAACCAACATGCTTTTTTGTTGCAGCATCTTACACACAATGTCATACTGTATGGATCAAGTGGACATACATATCTTTATTGGATGTGAACAAGGCCATTTAGCTTGGATTCCATTTCAGCTTTTAATTACTGCGGTAAGTATTTTAGTTTTTGATGTGTTTTGACTTAATGCGGTTATGAATGATTTTGATTATGTTCTGACATTTTACACATTTTTTTCAGTTTGATACTGACAATCAAGATGAGGGGAGTGTGGATGACGTCTTGGAGGTGTGTCCAAAATTTGGAGTGGGGGTACAGAACATATGGACGATAATCTTCATGGCGGGGTAGCCTGCTGTGTTTGTGCCAGGACATACGACCTTGCTTTCTTTTCGGCCACAGGTTTTTTGTGGTGATGTCTTACAGAAGTGCCACTTCTGCTGCTCCATACTTCTTTTGATGGACCTTTTAATGAAAGTGCAATTTTGTTATGGCCATTCCTTTACAAGCATACCCTATACTACAATGGACACTTTACCTGCTTCCGCAGCGTCATCATCATCAGATGTGATAGGAGTTACTGGCCGACGAGTAGTACTGCTTTTTTCAAACACTGTATAAAAAAAATTATAAAAAAAATTCATGCTATTGTGTATACATCCACCCATTATGCTTATAAACATTTATTCTTTTAGAAATGCTTGGTTTTTATTTAAAACAAACATAAGGACCAGAAAAAAAAAAAACATTGACAAAAACACATGCACTATGGCAACATCAACACAGGAAAACATGTACAGGACACTGACATAGGCCACAAGTTAATGAAAAAAAAAAAACACAACTTCATTTTGTATTGAAAGGAAAAATATTACAGATGCAATATATAAATTGCTCTGTGATGTGGCACTCCAAAGACACATTACCACTATATGAGCAAAAACAAAATGCAGCAATCTTTATAAAAATTACACTGCAGTGTGGTGTCACGGTACAAATACAAGCAAAAAAATATATATATTGTTTTTAAAAAAAAATAATTAACATTTTCTAAAGATGACATTACACATGTAAGTGGTTTCCAAACCACTTTCCAGTACTCCAGCCTCTAACATGACAACTACTGTTTTTAAAACATTGTACATGGATCACTTAAATATAAAACATAGTCACAATTTTTTCCCAAAAAAAACGCACAAAAGGAAAACATTATTGCATGACAATTCAGAGACACACCAAGTCCAAACTACACATGCAAAATATCTGTCTGAAAAACACATGACGTACAATAAAGTAAGATGTTACATTGGCTTTTGTATAAAACATTAACCAAAACAATGTATTTGCTGACACACACTTGAAGATGGGAGTAATATGCCACGTCACATGACACACATTTAAAAAAAAAAACCCCAACATAGAATGTAATTGCAAATACACATGCTCACCATTCTTCCTGGGCCTATCTGAATCCCGGACATGGGTTGCAGAGACAACTTCTGGAGGGATTACACTCCGCATGGGCTCCTAATACTCCAGATAACTTGCAATATAGGGCTGCCCACCACCGGTTTTCCGAGCCGACTTGGCCTCCTTGGCCATTTTGGACTTGACACGTCGCTTTATGTCATAGTACCGTTTGCGGCACGTGTCCTCCATCCGCTTGACCACCCCCTCACTATTTACACCAGCAGCAACAACTTTCGCCCACAACACCGTCTTCCTCCATGTTGGCACCTTGGCGGACTCAGGGCCAAATAGCAGCCTCTGATACTTCATAAGCTCACGCACCAATGCCACATTTTCAGCAAAACTAAACTTAACATTCCGCCCAGTCTTAGTAGTGGTGCGTGGCTGCGGAGCACTCTGACTGTCACTATCACTTGAGGCTGCTGCAGCAACCTCACCCACCTCCTCCACCTCACTAACCTCACTAACACTCACCTCCTCCACCTGACCAACCTCCTCCCCCTCACTAACACCCTCCACCTCTGAGTCACACATAATTGTGTGTCTAAACAGTTCACACAGGGGAAAAAAAAACACACTCCTCCACTAACACTACACAACTCTCACACACACACACACACACACACACACACACACACTGACAAGGGACTATAAAGAAAAATAACTTGGACTAAAAATGAGACAAAACCACAAAATACAAGACAACAAGAATGACAAGACGACTTCCAAACACAATACCACACTCAGAAATCGCTACCAACACTCCTGACCAAATCACAAATTCACCTACCTCCACAGCACAACCTCCCTCCTCCTCACCACTAACTAAACCCACGAGGTGCGGACGGTTTGGGGCGTATTTATATGGTTGCGCACAGACACTCCTACCATCTGAAACACAACCAATCACGGACGGGGATGAAAATCGAAACTGAAAGTGAAAATGCGGCTGCGGGAAAAAAAAACACTGCCGCGTTTACCTTAGGAAAAAAACCAACAAATACTACAAAACCACGTACGCAAACGACAATGATGGCCGTAAATGTGCCAAAAAAAACGACTGGCACGACATCGGAAAACACGACAACCATAAAGTCGACGGCTTCGTAACTTTGCGTATATGGATTCAAAAAGTTGCATGAAAATGCACCCGATACAAAATGAGTTTAAACACTACACAAACCGACTCAAGCACAAATATTAGTAAATATTGCCCCATGTCTTTATAGTGCTTGCTTTGTGCACTGGGTCATAGTCATGTTGGAATAGAAAGGGGCCTTTCCCAAACTGTTGCCACAAAGTTGGAAGAATAGCATTGTCCAAAATGTCTTGGTATGCTGAAGCATTAAGAGTGCCCTTCACTTGAGATAAGGGGCCTATCCCAAACCCTGAAAAACAGCCCCCTACCATTATCCCTCCTCCACCAAACTTCACAGTTGGCATAATGCAGTCAGGCAGTTAACGTTTTCCGAGCATTTGCCAAACCCAGACTCACCCATCTGACTGGCAAACAGAAAAGTGTGATCCATCACTCCACAGAACACGTTTCCACTGCTCCACAGTTCAGTGTCGGTGTGATTTACATCACTCCATCCAATGCTTGCCGTTGGACTTGGTGATGTGAGGCTTGCATGCAGCTGCTCGGCCATGGAAACCCATTCCATTAACTCCTGCCACACAGTTTTTGTGCCTATATTAATGCCAGTGAAAGGTCAGAACTCTTCAGTTATGAATCAGCAGAGCGTTGATGACTTTAACGCCCATACACCTTAGCAGTCGTTGACACCTCTCTGATTTTACGTGGTCTTCCGCTTCATGGCTGAGTTGCTGTTGTTCCTAAACTGTTCTGCTTTCTAATAACTTACAGTTGTTTGTGGAATATCCAGCAGGGATGAAATCACAGTACCATGCTTGAAGTCACTGAGCTCTTCAGAATGACCCATTGTGTATCACAAATGTTGCAAATTGAGACCGCATGGCTGGGTTCTTGATTTTATACATCTGTGGCAACGGGTCAGATTGAAACACCTGAATTCAATAATAAACAGGTGTGGCCAAATACATTTGTTCATATAGTATATTAGCGGAGTGGGGGGCAAGGAGCAGTCACCCAAAGGCCCCCACACATATCTACATTACCCATGGGGGTCACTTTTTCATATGTGACCTGGAGTTTCTGTATGGCATAATGTGAACTGGGAGCACTATAGTGTGTTTAACACATTTGTGGTGCTGGGAGTATTTACATATTACACAGTTTAATAACATTTCCGGTATATCATATTAAACATTTTATTGGAGGGGCCCCTATCAGTTAGTAGCCCTTTTGCTCCCACAAACCTTAGTAAGGGTATGTAGTCAGCGTACCGATAGCCGGGATCGCGGCTGTCCCAATACCACCGCCGGGATCCCGTCAGGGCCACCATACGGCCGGCAGTATACAGGCGAGGTGGGTGATTCCCCCTCTATGGGTGTCCACAACACCCATAGAGGGAGAATAGAACCTGTGGCGAGCGGAGCTCACCACCGAGCCCACAGCATGGCAAACGCAGCGAGCCCACAAGGAGCTTCATTGCACTCGCCCCCTTGCCAGCATTCCGCCAATCGGGATATGGATGTCGGGATCCTGATGTACGTCATCTCGGCCGGTGGGATCTCATACCAATCCCTTAGTAAGACCCTGTTAATGATGTTTCCTTCAAATGTTGACTTTGGAAAATGTTGACACCTTAGGGTATATTTACTAAAATGCGGGTTTATAGAAGTGGAGATGTTGCCCATAGCAACCAATCAGATCATAGCTATTATCTTTTAGAGGGTGCTAGATAAATGATAAGTAGAATCTGATTGGTTTCTATAGGCAACATCTCCACTACTTGTACTTTAGTAAATATATCCCCTTGTGTATGTACAGTAATTTTAACACTGGAAAACTCTGTCAAGGAAAAGTAGTGTGTGTGCTGTGGTTAACAAGAGCAGAGAGGGCAAAGCTGGTCCTCAAAAAACCTCAACAGTTCATGTTTTCCAGTCCACCTATGGATCTGTAGACTGTGGGGGAGATGTACTAAGCAGCATTGAAGTAACATTTATAATTTGCATATATAATAAAATTATATAGAGCAGCTGTTTGGTTGCCATGAGCAACATCTCCCCTGGCTTACTTCACTGCTTTCACTGCTTAGTACATCTTACCCTGTGTCAGTTAGGAAAAATATGCATCACGTGTTTTAAACGGTTACAGTTGGTAATTACTACAGCTGTGCAATAGCTACACAATTGAATTATTAATATATTATATAATAATAATAATAGTAGGTGATCTAGGAAATGTTAGAGATCCTCGTGGACCGATATGGCAATATCTGAAGCAGGGTTTCTCAACCGGTGGAATATGTAGTTTAAGTAGATCCCTGATTTATGGGGTATAATAAAAATATGCAAGCATACTTTGTTTACATTTCTAGATACTGTATAGAGGAGTACACTGCATAAACAAAAGCACGAGAAACCTAGATTGTAAGAAAGAAGTGAGTGAGCCATACTTTAGACGAGCATCACAGAATATTAGGATGAGCTAAACTTCAGAAATCAGATCATTATTATCAGAACCTTTTTTTTATTAATTCCAATCAGGACACCCTGTGCATTGCTGAGTTGCATTTTATTAACATAATTCAAGAAATGCACACACAGGTTTTACACTTATATGGCTGAAGGGGGAAGACCAGACAACATTCAGTAATTCCCCAATACAGTGCAGTACTTGGCTGTTTCCGTTCTGTTAAATGACAAGCAGACATCTTGTATCCAATATCATTACAAGAATATTGTCAGTTATAGTCCAATAACCTCTGGAGAAACACTGACAGTATGAGCAGATATTATTTCACCCAGGAGATAATACTTATTATAAAACACTGATGAAAATCTAACCTGCCCATCCTTGGACCTACTTAATAGTTGAAATAAAGTCACAACAAGAAGTTGTGTTATTTTCTTATGCAATAGCAAGCATCCTTTATATATTATGCTATAAGTTACATTAAGTGACTTGTTCAGCAGGTATAAGTCAGTGTGATGAAGACTCAGTTCTCAGTGGAAATTCCCCTATTGATGAAATCTTGGATCTTGTCTCGGACATCTTGCTCCAAAACATCCATCTGATCCTGCATGCTGACAGTATACTGGCTCAGTTCCCTCTTCATGTCCTCCACTCTCTGCACAAGTTCCTTATTCAGGCCATCTGTATAGGGGACAATTGTGTCTTTGAACTCTGCAATCTTCTGGTCCATCTGCTGGTTCATCTTGGTCAGGTAGGGCTCCAGTTTCTCTCTGACACCTGTCATATCTCCATTGAGCTGGTCTCTTAGTTGGTCTGCATATGGGTAGAGTTGCCCTTTCAGCTGTACTGGGAAGTCCAGGATTTGGCTTTCCATCTGGTCTACCTTCTTCCTCATCTGGATGTCCATGTTCCTCATCTGTTTGCGTATGGCATCCTGCATATCCTCAGCATAGGGGGTCAGGCTTTTAGAGAGCTCTTGTAACTGTTGATCTATATCATCTTTCATTTTATCAGTGATGGGTTTTAGCTGCTTCCTCAGCTGCTCCACATTGTTGTCTATTGTGACCCCCAGTTCTTGATAGTATGGGACCAGTGACACCTGTATCTGGTCTGCATTCTCCCGGATTTTGGCTTCCAGGTCCTTTGTTACAGACTTTAGCTGCTGACTGATGACCTGAATGTTTTTGTCCAGTTGGGTGCGAAGCTCCTCTGCATATGGAGCCACTTTTATCTGAAGCTCCTCTACATTCCTGCTCAGCTGCTTGTGCACCTCATCTGCGTATGGGGACAGCTTGACCCTCAGCTGCTCCAGCTCCTGTCTGATCTGTTCTCTCAGCTTGTCTGAGTCCTGTGTCAGTTGCTTTTGAATCTGCTGAGCAAAGGGAACCAACTGTTGCTGCAGTTCTCCTGCATAAAGGTTTACGCTCTTCAGGTTTTCCTCAATTAGAGAACTGTGGAGGAAGAGGTAGCATTAGTCACTACATATAACAGATCAAGGTTAGTGGTCATATAATGGTCATATAACGTTTATCCGGTATTGACTGTAGATTTCAGTTACACACAGGCTTGGACTGGCCCACAGGGGTACAGGGGAAACCACAGGTGGCCCACACTGCCTGGGGGCCCACCTCCTGCTCTAAGGATCAGGTTCTATACTGTGCACTTGAATTATACATTATACATATTTACCTTATACTGGACTATGGTGTATTTTCTACAGTGCATTGCTGTTATTAATCTGTTATTAATCTGGTACATTATCATGCATGCAGTAGCTGAATTTACTGCATATATTTATGAAGGGGCACAGACATTGCACTCTCTAATGGTTAGTCAAACCAATGTGGTGGCAGGCCAAACCCCCTAAGCAGACTGGCCACACCCCTAAACATGGGCCCTTACCACTGCATTCCCCCGGTGGGCCCTACATGCCCCAGTCCTACACTGGTTACACACTTGGGCACACTTAGGAAATCTGGTGAAAAAGAAACATATTGGTATTGCTTCTAAAAATAAAATTTTAATAGTTATTTCTCTACTGTACTGTAATTTAGTGTAATTTAGAAGATGAAAGCATGCATCTGATTGGTTGCTGTACACAACCCCACCTTTGTCTCTGGCACCACTGTTCATAATAGCGCCCTTCTGAACTTTTAACATGCATGTGACATACACTACACTAAACCTATACAGACACCTTTTTATAAACCTGCTTCTGGCTAGTATAGGTGTTTCTATTGCCAGATAAACAACAGGGTGTCTGGGGCCCCCACACATAGCTACATCTTTAGTGTGTGTGGGGAGTAGGGGCTGGCTGGGCAGGGGGGCAGGGTGCCATCTGCCCACCGGGCCAGTGCAATTTAAGTGTTCCTGGGCCATTTTCTCACTGCATGCCCTGTGAAAAGCTGGGTTACTTGCTTGAGTCAGCCCCCCAGGCTGAAAGTTGCCAGCCAGCCCCTAGTTGGGGGGCAATGTGGCGTAATGTGTACTGGGGGCAATACAATTTATGTAACACATCTGTGGTGCTGGGTTTATTTACACATGATGGCCCAGATTTATCAAGCCTTGGAGAGTGATAAATAGCACTGTGATAAAGTACCAGCCAACTAGCTCCTAACTGTCATTTTTCAAACACAGCCTGTGACATAGAAGTTAGGAGCTGATTGGCTGGTACTTATCACTGTGCTATTTATCACTCTCCAAGGCTTGATAAATTGGTACCGATATCTTTTTAATAACATGCAGTGGCAGATCTCCCACTAGGTCTAAGAGGCATATGCCTAGCAGGAGCAAATGCACGATTTCTGGAAGGGGATTTCCAAATATTTGATTTTGAGTGAGTATAACCAACTCTTGAAGGATCCATAATTAGGATTTAACAAGCTAAAGTTTTCCCCAAACAAAGTGCAGCACTACAGACATATGCAGGCCCGATGATCACAGTAAGCCACTAACCAGATTCTCTCTCTGATGTGATGACTGAGCGCTCAGATCCATAGACACACACACACACACACACACACACACCAGGCTTGACAGGAAAATCTGCTGCCACCACTTCTGGGCATGTGCATCAGCTCCATGCCACCCTTTATACTACATGTAGTGGCCGCTGGCCAGGCTGTGGTGAAGGTGGGTTGTTCTATGCTATGCAGGATGCCCACCCCCCGCATCAGAGCAGCTAAACCTTTTTTCATGTAGCACCAGTGTTGGAAGATGGTAGCGGGCAGCGACTTGTGTGCAGGAGAGGTTGGGGCTACTTGCCTAATTGCTATGTGCTGGGAGGCTTCAGCTTCGGGACCAGGAGGAGACGGAATCTCTACCAACAGTGACACTATCATGATGTGTATGCAGAGCTGTCTACACTGCCACTTGGCGTATCTGCACCTAAGCTTAACTGTCGTCCCTGCATAACTGAGGGCATTTGTTAAGGTGAGAGGGGGGTGGGTCAGGGCATAAAGGCCAATAATATTGTGCATAGGAGTGGCCTGACCCCTAAATCTAACTCTGACAACATACAATTTTATTGGTAGGGGTACCACAAGTTAGTTGCCCAGGGGCCCAACAAACCTTACTCCAGCCCTGGATACCTATAATGCTCTCACTTACTTTAGCTGCTTGCTGATGTCAGCCTGCTGAATCTTCTCCACGGTGTCCTTAGTGCCGCTGGTCAGCTGGCTGAAGTAATTCCAGAAGGCGTCAACGACCTGATCAGTGCTGACTTCAGCCTGAGATCCTAAAACAAGAAGAATTAAGAAAAAAAACCTTAATGCACATATATGTGCAGTGTGGCCATGGAGGTGCTTAAAATACTAATTTTTTTGTATTATTTTCTAAGGGTACATGACCACACCTCCTGTGATTAGGCCACGCCCATTGAAAAGTACCTGGGCCCAGCCTGGCTCTCCACTGCCCTGTATGTGGTCACTTAATAAAATGACAAGTAACTGTATGTGATATGCTGAGTGTATGCTGATCCTACTTTCTTGTCCTACTGCATGTGTGGCTGTATGTCTGAGGGTTTTACTTTTCTTATACATGTTTCTACACTGGTTGCCATTATTATTATTTCTTCTTTCACCATTTTTTCCCCTTCTCCATTTCACGTTCTCTCACAGACACTCATCTAGCCGTGCATGTACTGACCTGTGATTGCACACAAGACAAGTGCCAGCGCTGTCACTTTCACCAACATGTTGAGTCAGTGGATGAATCAGGAGGAGAAGAAAGTGCTGTATATCTGCAACAAGAAATAGTTACAGTTAGAAGAATTGTCCTGGAGAGTCTAGATCTGTAGTAAGACTTAGGAGCCGATGTATCAGTTATCAGGCTTTTAGCCCATAAAGCAGAGGTTCCCAAACTGTGTGCCGTGGCTCCCTGGGGTGCCTCGGGACACTTGCAGGGGTGCTTTGGTTTGGTGGACCAGGACCTATTCAAATTATTCATGGTCAATATATTATTCATGGTGGCTGCCAGTCATAAAATATGTGGCCAAACAGAAGCAAATCTTGTCCCTCACCACACAACTGACCCTAAAGGATTACATATAAACGCAATCTACTTAATGTAATATTTCTTTCTAAATTTCTCAATAAGAAATTTTTGGCCTAGGGGTGCCGTGAAAAAAATTCTGATATTCTAGGGCGCCATGATTCAAAAAAGTTTGGAAACCACTGCCATAAAGTATTATTTCTTATTGTCGCAAATTGTGGTAATAAAAAGACGCTGATAAATGGGACCTTTAATAACAGGAATACTTAAATATCTAAACATTACACATTATGGATCCAATTTATTATTTATCAGATTTTTTACTGTTCTCTATTGTGAAGTCTTTCACTGCTAGCTTCATACAGCTGCAACAGACTTCACTGAGCCTATAGACAACAGTTAGCTATTGTCATCTGAAGAAGGTGCTTCCTAGTGGTGACCAAGCTTTGAAAAGGTGAGCTTTTTGGAAGTTGGTAAAATGGGCCAGGTTGCAGTCACAATTGATATAAATGGGGTCACCACTGATATGGGGACTGAGGTAGTAGCTTGCCTAACACAGGAGATACATTGATACAGTATTTCCAGAGTTAGGCATTTGATAAATAACTTCTAAACTTAAATCATAAAGAAACACAAGAATTTCAGCTTCTTAAATAGGCCCTAAAATAAAAAGTAATACAAATAGGTAGCTTAGCTTGTTCTTATTGATCTAATGCCCATAGGGTGACCTATGAAATTATAACAAACTTAAGAAGACATTTTACTTTTTTAATGTAAAAATGAATAAATAATCTTTGATGCTGTGACTGTCTATTCATGTAGGAATGAGATCTCTCCTTACCTGGACCCTCGGTGCCTGGGTGTGAGGTTGATGCTGATGCTGTAGGCTGCCTTTATATTACACCATCTCTGTTCCCTGACTGTGATCCAATGCAGCTGACTGGACTTTAGATTTGTTTTACAACGTGGTATTCCTGACGTGTCCTGGCTTGCATGGTGATGCTGGAAGTGTGATTAGACCTGGTCACTGAGTCATAATCAATAACTGCTGTGTCTGTTATTCAAAAAACTAGAGCTGATATTAATAAAACAAGTAAGTACCACCATTAATGCCGGTGGTCACTGAGTTCCAGGTTACTTCTTCATGACAGGTTATATTGGGCTTAATACAATAACAGACAGAAAAATGACAAAGCTCCTGGTTTACCCTGTAAAAAGTCCCTTTACCTAGCAGCTGTGTCAGAGAGGGGAATACTCAACCCCTTAAAATATAAACACAAATCAGAAAGAATTCAATGACACATGTGCTTGTAAAGTATTAAAAAGCACAAATTCAATTTATTAAAATAATAATATATACCCCACAGTCGACTGGACAGAAAACATATGAAAAAGCAACAACATATAAAGTGCTACGGCCCCTACAGTGTCACTCTGGACTACTGGCAGAGAGCCGACCTGCATGTGCAGGAAACCGTCTCTGCACTGCATTTCTATCTGGAGCCCCAAGCCAGAGCTGTGCTTAAAGGATTCAACCAGCACCCGGGAGCATCCTAATAAGGAGAGGTATACTGTATGTGTAATACCTATGGACACTGCAAGATAAAGAGCTTTTATTATCACTATGCTGTGAGATTTCTAGCTAGAACATTCTCTCCGTGCAGAGTTATACAACTGCAGCGCTGTAGTCACAAGTGAACCATCATAATCAGCATTAAAGTCAGAGCCGGCCCTAGCCAATTTGATGCCCTAGGCAAGATTTGGTCTGGTGCCCCTTAGCACCGTCACTAGTTTCACCTTTGACCCAGAACCTGTCTCCCAGCACAGCACCCACCACCACAGCTCACAGAAGCAGCCAGCAACACCCATCACCCCTCACCCACTGCAATTCTCATCCAGCACCCCTCATACAGAACCAGGGCTACCATCAGAAGTACCCCTTAAACACAGTAGGCCACTATAGTACCACTTAAACACAGTATGCAACAGAGTAGTACCCCTTATACACAGTTTGCCACACAGTGCTATTGACAATAAAACACTATACCTGCTTCCAGACTTAGGCAGAGGGGGGAAGTGGGCGCGTTAATATACATTGAAGAAGGATAAATTATTGTTTATTCCAATATATTTGTTTTTTTCTAATATCCCCCTCCCGCACACCCCCATCCCCCTACCCCCGCCTAAGTCTGATCTAGCAGCACTGTACTGTTTTTTGTTTGTGTGTAGCATCTAATTTGTGAGGGATCAGTGAGGGTGGGTGTAGGGAGCAGTGAGTGGGGAAGTGTAGGGAGTGAGTGAGTAAGTGAGTGAGGGTGGGTGTAGGGAGCAGTGAGTGAGTGTAGGGAACAATGAGGGCCTTTAGGTGTAGAGTACAGTAAGGGAGGGTAGGGTTTGAGAGAGCAGTGAGGGTGGGTGGGCAGCATAGAGGATGGGTGTAGGGAGCAGTGAGTGAAGGTAGTTGTAGAGAGCAGTGAGTAAGGGTGAGAGTAGGGAACAGTGAGGAAGGGTGTAGAAAGCAGTGAGTGAGGGTGAGTGTAGGAAGCAGTGAGGGTGGGTGAGTGTAGGAAGCAGTGAGGGTAGGAAACAGTGAGGAAGGGTATAGGGAGCAGTGACAGTGAATGTAAAGAGCAGTAAGGGAGGGCTGGAGTAGGAAGCAATGAGTGTAGGGAGCAGAGAGAGTGGGTGTATGAAGCAGTGAGGGTGAGACCCCAGATCCAGCAATCAGGTGAGGACATCCCCACGCACCCTCCCAGACCCAGCACCCAGGAGAGCACACCCCAGACCCAGCACCCAGGGGAGCACACCCCAGACCCAGCACCCAGGAGAGCACACCCCAGACACAGCACAGCACACCCCAGCACCCAGGAGAACATACCCCAGAGCTTGCACCCAGGGAAGCGTCCCCTCCTCCCCACAGACTCAGCACTCAGAGGCGCACTCCCCCACACAGACCCAGCACCCAGGAGAGCTCCTCCCCAAACACACAACCAGGAGTGTGAGTCCTCCTAGTTCCTTACGCCCTCCTGCCAACGCTACCACTTAATTGGGCCTCCACCTCATAAGGAGGAATTGCATTCAGCCACCTCGTTTATTCACCACACAAGCTGCCGTCCCTTCAGCTAAAACTAGGTTGTTGGAACCCCAACTTACGGCGAGCGTGACAGTACTGGCCCCATGGATCCAGCAAGTGAGCAGGCTGCCGGGGGCGATGTCTCTGCGAATAATCTGACCCGTTTAAGTAAACAGGAGGCCATGCAGGCACAGATCGTACAGTTCATGCAGAATATGTCCACTCATTTGGATTCTCTTCATGCAGCTATATCCACGTTCCAGACTCCAGCCCCAGCTTCTAATCTGCCAGAATCTAATCCTCCTATGTCGATTCCAGTTCCTCGTCTACAACTGCCGCCATCTAGTAAATTTGACGGTAGTCCAAAGCAATGCCGAGGGTTCCTCAATCAATGTGAGATCCAGTTTGAGCTTCAGTCAGCTAACTTCCCATCTGATCGAAACAAAGTCGCATACATCATTTCACTTCTGACCGGACAAGCTTTGGACTGGGCTTCACCCTTGTGGGACAGAGCTGATCCCATACTCTCGAACTATCTGGAATTTGTGGCAACTTTTTGAAAAATCTTTGATGAGCCAGGCCTGACCACCTCTGCCTCTTTGGAGATTCTGCGCCTGCATCAAGTATCCCGCTCCATCGCCCAGTACATGATCCAATTCCGTACTCTGTCCTCTGAATTGGGCTGGAATGAAGAGGCTCTCATAGCCACCTTTTGTAACAGTCTCTCCGACAAGATTAAAGATGACCTGGCCACTCAGGATGTGCCAACTAAGCTTGATCAGCTAATCTCTTTATACAATAAACTTGATCTGAGATACAAGGAGCGCTGTCTCGAGAGAACAAGGTTTGAGCGACCCAAACCATGGGCCAGTCCCACTCCTAGACCATCTTCACCTTCTACCGAAGAAACCATGCAGGTCAACCGTTCCCGTCTCACCAATGAGGAACGTCAAAGATGCAAACAGGGCAACCTCTGTATGTATTGTGGGGCGGACAACCACTCCGTTAAGTCTTGTATTCAACGTCTGGGAAACTCCCACTCCTAATTTACGCAGGAGAGGTTAATCTAGGAGCATGCCCTAACCAATTTACCAGGAAGGAGTCACTATTGGCTGTTTGTTTGGAACTTTCCTCTTCTTTTCTTCATGTTGCAGCACTTTTGGATTCCGGAGCTGCTGAAAGTTTCATTACTTCTGCCTTAGTCCAACATTCTGAGATACCGACCATTCGTTTGGAGCGAGCTATTTCTATCACCGCGGTTGATGGAAGTTATATCCCTGAAGGGATCATCACTCTCCGTACTGTTCCTCTGAAAATTAAAGTTGGTATTCTCCATTCTGAAGCTATCTCTTTTCTGGTAATTCCCAAAGCCTCTCAAAAGATAATCCTAGGATTCCCGTGGTTACAGAAGCACAATCCCCGCTTAGATTGGCAAACTATGGATGTGCTCGCCTGGGGGAAGTCGTGTTCCCAAAGTTGCTTATTTACTGTCAAGCCACTTCTTACCCTACATTCCACTAATCTTCCGGATGCCTACCAATCCTTCCTAGATGTCTTCAGTAAGCAGGGAGCAGATACTCTGCCTCCCCACCATAGTTGGGACTGTCCTGTCGATTTATTGCCTGGTAAAACACCTCCCAGAGGCCGAACGTATCCTCTATCCCTCCCGGAAACCCAAGTGATGTCTGAGTAAATACAGGAGAATTTGGCCAAAGGATTCATTCGCCCTTCCTATTCTCCAGCTGGGGCGGGGTTTTTTCTTGTTAAGAAGAAAGACGGGGCCCTATGGCCTTGCATTGACTACCGGGGCCTTAATGAAGTCACAGTTAAGAACAGGTATCCCTTGCCCTTGATCCCCGAATTATTCGACCGAGTAAAGGGAGCTACCATTTTCACGAAATTAGACCTACGTGGGGCTTAAAACCTTACACGCATTCGCAAGGGAGATGAGTGGAAGACCACGTTCAATAACCGTGATGGGCATTACGAATATCTGGTGATGCCCTTCGGCCTGTGCAATGCTCCAGCGGTCTTCCAGAATTACGTCAACAAGCTCCTCCGAGATCTACTCTACAAGTGTTTGGCTGTGTATCTTGACGACATCCTGATATTCTCCAAAGATTTGAAGATCCATCGTAAACAGGTTAAAGAAGTCCGGAATCGTCTGAGGAAGAACCAGCTCTTCTGTAAATTGGAAAAGTGCACTTCTGAAGTTTCTTCCATTCCCTTTCTAGGTTATATTATCTCTGGGAAGGAGTTACAGATGGACCCTGCCAAGATCCAGGCCATCAGAGATTGGTCGCTTCTTGCTACCCTGAAGATTATCCAGTGTTTTTTTGGGTTCGCTAATTTCTATAGGAAATTCATTAAAGATTACTCCTCCATAGCTGCTCCTATTACCGCATTGACAAGGAAGGGTTCCAATCCTGCAGCGTGGCCACCTGAGGCACTCAAAGCCTTATCATTTCTAAAAGAGGCCTTTATGTCTGCTCCTATCCTTCGACAATCTGATCTCAGCCGTCCCTTCCAAGTGGAGGTAGATTCTTCCTCGGCGGGAGTGGGAGCCATTTTATCCTAGTTCTTCGAAGACCAGAGACCTCATCCCTGTACTTACTTTTCCCGGAGATTCTCCCCGGCGGAGCAGAACTACGCTATTGGGGAACAGGAGTTGCTGGCCATAAAACTAGCTTTTGAGGAGTGGAGATATTTGCTAGAAGGAGCACAGCATCCAATTTCTGTAATCACAGATCATAAAAACCTCTTATATCTTCAAACCGCCCAATGTCTAAACCCATGGCAAGCCAGCTGGGCACTCTTTTTTTCCCATTTCTCATTCAAACTCAGTTACCATCCAGGTTCACTCAGTCGGAAAGCAGATGCTCTCTCTCATTCAATGAATTCGGATGAGTCCACCGATCTTCCGGAGAGACAATTCATCTTGAATCCAACCTCCTTTGCTGCGACTCGTACTGCTCCACTTCCTCCACCCGGGAGAACCTTTGTGGCACCAGAGCTCCGAAATAAGTTACTTACATGGGCCCATTCTTCCCCCTGCATGGGACATGCAGGTGGTCTCAAAACCCTTAAGTTTATCCAATGCTCCTACTGGTGGCCTCATCTTAAAACTGATGTTCTAGAATTCGTAGCAGCCTGTCCAAAGTGCGCCCAACACTAGAGTCCGAGAGGGTGGTGGGGTTCACAGCTTAAGTCATCTACTCAACTTCAACTCAAGATGATACCCTGACTTTCCTCAAGGCAACTGATAAATTCGAGACTGTAAGGGCTTATTCCCTAGCTTACTTTCAGATACAACATTACATAGTCTCCATGGGGCGAGCGTTCTCAGATACTGACTGGGATAATTCATTAGACCAGTGTCTTTCTAGATCAATCCCCTCATATAAGGTCATCTCTATCTCTTATAGATTCCTAAGTGAGGACTTAGATCATGATTTGGTCAACCAGCGGATGTGTCAATAGCTTACACAGACACCATAATAAATTGTTATTTCTTGTCCACAATTTATGAAGAGATGAGATTTTGGTCTCTGTGTTAGTCATCCATGATGACACAATACTGTGATGCATTTAACGGTTGTCTAATATTAAGAGTAAAAATATTCGCAAGCTTCCACCTGTGGTAACGTGAATCCAAATCAGTATGTAATACTGATGGCTGGGATGCCGGCCTGTCAGTATACTGACAGCGGCATCCCGGCCACCAGGATGCCGGCAGCGGGGCGAGCGCTAGTAAGCCCCTTGCGGGAACAGTGGCTCGCTGTGCTCACCACAGGTTATATTCTCTCTCTATAGGTGTCGTGGACACCCATAGAGGGAGAGAAGCCTGTTGCACTGGGACTCCGGCACCAGCATTGTACCACTATGCGGGATCCTAGCGTCAGCATTGTGATTGTCGGGATCCCGTGCAGCGGAATCTTCACCGCTTCCCGGTGAATCACCCTTACCGATTACTATTTTTCTTTTTAAAGAGGAGGTTTATTACATATCCCTCAGCAAAAAAATATTATTCCTAAAAATATTTCTCAGTGTTATTGTAGTGTGAGTAAAGTCTTAAGGGCCCCATCACTTATGCGACATGTCCGACCGTCATGTCACAGGCGATCACCCCAGCAGCCTCCCGGGCAGCAGGATCGCCCAAGATACATCATATGCTGTCCTTTTGTATACAATGTATCTTGTGCAATCCCAGCCATGCCTGCGGGGTCAGACATGATCGCTAGTGCAGCACGGTCAATCTGGAGAATCCGACGATGCTCACGGGACGCGCATCAGATAGGATCGGATCGGAAACACCTCCAAAATTCCGATTTCATCCGATATATCGGGACGAATGCCCGAAATCGGATGAAATCAGGCATTATCGTTCTAGTGTATGGGGCCCTTTATATATTTTTCCTAAGTTTAAATAAAAATTCAATTTTAACATTTTCTATACATATTGTACAAAGTGTGCACCTAAAACGGAGTTTGTTGTCCTGGTATGCATCTCTCACAACCTCCTCTCGGGATGGTACCCTGTTTTGATCTATCTAGTATTACCCAAAATTCCTGGGGAGCACTGCCAACCCCGAGTTACATGTATGGGATTCTCCTCTGTTACCTCTTGTAATAGTTGGTCTTAGTATCATTCTCTTACCTTCCAGGACTTGTGCGGGATAAACCCCCTGATAAAATTGGGGAATCTCTAAGTTGGATATTTTTCTGAGGGGGCAGAGCCTTACTCCAGACAGTAAGAAATTATTGCTGTAAGTGCTACGCCATTAAAGACCATTTACAAAATAGGATACACCCAACCCCTATTAATTTTCAATTATATAGGGATAAACTTACTTTTATTTTTTGAATGGACTGGGTAGAGACTATGGGGGGTCATTCCGAGTTGATCGTAGCTGTGCTAAATTTAGCACAGCTACGATCAGGCACTCAGACATGCGGGGGGACGCCTAGCACAGGGCTAGTCCGCCCAGCATGTCAGTGTCGCCCCCCCCCCCCCCCATCCGCCGCAGAAGTGCAAAAGCATCGCACAGCGGCGATTCTTTTGCATTTGAGGAGTATCTCCCGGCCAACGCAGCTCCTGCGGCTGGCCGGGAGAACCTCTTCGCTGCCCGGGTCGCAGCAGCTGCGTGTGACATCATGCAGCTGCCGCGGCCCACCCCCCCAATGGTCCGGCCACGCCTTCGTTGGCCGGACCGCGCCCCCTAAACGGCAGCGCTAAGCCCCCTCCCGCCCAGCAACAGCCTCTACCTGTCAATCAGGCAGAGGCAATCGCAGGGCACATGCCTGTCAATCAGGCAGAGGCAATCGCAGTACTGCGCCGGCACATGCGCAGTACTGACCCGATCGCACTGCTGCGATAAACTGCAGCGTGCGATCAGGTCAGAATGACCCCCTATGGGGCAGATGTATTAAGCCTGGAGAAGGCATAAGGAAGTGATAAACCAGTGATAAGTGTAAGGTGATAAACGCACCAGACAATCAGCTCCTAACTGTTAATTTACATATTGGAGCTGATTGGCTGGTGCCTTTATCACCGTGCACTTATCACTGGTTTATCACTTCCTTATTCCTTCTCCAGGTTAATACATCTGCCCCATTGTTTGATAAGGGGAAGAAGGCCTTTTCCTTTTTGACACATGGGAAAGTTTAAATGCCAACCTCAGCGCAATCCCAGATTTATAATAGCATGTGTCTGACCCAGTGGTACGAAACTCACATTCTTTTGGGTAATTCTCTCATTGTTTTGCCTGATGGGTGAGTGCCAGGCACCTTTTCTTTTCACCTTGTTCTTAATTGTATCTCATTTACATTAATATTCAAGCATTATGTACATGTTTGTACTTTACACAAATCTTGAGTTATACGAACGCCTATATATTGTAGTGAATGCTCATGGGAATGTGCTGGGATATGTTTTGTTGTATATTGTTTATCACTGCATGTAAAATTGTATACAGTGTTTTTGCTTCAATAAGAAAAAGAAAGATAAAGTTCCTTGTATTATATTATGTACTATATGTAGTCCTCTCTAACTGGTGAAAACACGGCCCATTTTCGCAGATTTTGAGGCATTTTTTGCCAATTCCTTTACATTATAAAAAAGGTGAAAAGGCATTATTGAAAAATTTCCTAACAAATGGGTGAAAACAGCCTCAATTGAATATGCAGTGGGGCGAAATCACCAGCTCCGAGATTACCGGAGCAGATTGCATACCCACCTAGTCAGTGCTTAAAGTGGTCCTGGAGAGGTGGTGGAACTCACTTCCCCTGCTACCCACTACCCCCCCCCCCCCCCCTCATCCATAGGCAGGGCCAAAGCCGGTGGCAGGGTGTCCAGTGCCCCCCTGCAAACTATATATTTGTGCCCTACCTCCCACACTTTAGAAAGGAGCAATGCGCGCCGAAAGGCACGTGCTGCAAAAAAGGGTGTGGCCTCACAAGGAAGGGGCGTGGCCACACATTAGTATCCCTAATTTAAATTACATCGCACAAAGTGACCCTTACATACATAATGCCCACCATAGTAGTAGCACCCCTTACACACATAATCCCCACAGTAGTAGTGCCCCCACAACAAATAATGGCCACCACTCCCTGTGTGATGTCCTCTCACCTTCCCACTCCTGTGGGAGTCAAGAAAAAACAGTTCATCACCTGGCCAGCCAGCTACTGTAGTTCTCAAACCCCCTTGGGAACTGCCGATGGAGTTACACGTGGCTGGGTACTGGGGGATACCTCCTTCCATAGCTGCAAGCTAAGGGGATGGGGGTGTTTGGGCACTACTGCCCGCAGCTTCATGAAGGGGGGCGGGGAGGGGTAGTAGTCAGCATTACAGGCTACAGGTAGTGGGGTTGGGCATTAGTGCCCGCATGCTAGATGGATGTGGTGGTTCGGGCATTGTGGCCCATGACTACATGCTAAGGTGGGGTGAGAAGGATGTGTTTGGTTAATACTGCCTATGCTGCAGGCTAGGTGAGGTAGGGAGGTTTGGGCAATACCTCCATGGCTGTAAGGGCGTTTACTGGCCCCTGGGATCCAGCCTTCGGGCCTGACTGATGCAACTGTGACAGGGCAAGGTGAACAGCCCACTTTAACCCCTGAGGACAGGGCAAGAACAATCCCTGAGGACAGCAGCCTCAGAGTGCCCACACACTGTTAATGCCCAAAAATCGTGGAGCCCATGGAAGAGACGACAAAGAGATATATGCGGCGCCGTGACGGTGTCACTGACTGTGACGTCCTTTTTATTCTAGCCACGGCAGACAGAGGATGGGGTCTGGAGGATGTGGGCTACCTAATCATTGCTGCCTTTAGCGCCGCCCGCCCACCACATCTATTCATATGGGCGGAGCTGGCGGAGGCAGCTCACAGCGGGGCAGTAAAGGTGAAAAATCAGCCTGCCTCCTTCACAAATGCTGCTGTGGCCGGGCACGGTGGGCGGACGGAGGCGGAACACATTCCGCCTGCAATTTCAAGTGACGGAACGCAGTTCCACCCCATTCCGGCCCACTTTAACCACTGCCCCTAGTAGTTCTGATGATGTTGTTATGAAGAAATCAGTTCTTTTAATGTATCTCTGTTCTCCTCCTAATTTACACCATGTCAAAGAAGCCAGGACCCCCAAAACCCCAGACACAGTAATTAACAAATATCTTCTATAAGTATATTAACTTTAGTTTCTTGGCATTACTTGTTATTTCAGGAAAGGTTTATCACACACAAATAACCAGCACATCCAATACAGTGTGATTATGACAAGGTTTCTTTTTGTTTTAAGTGTTAAAACAATAGACAAATTCTAATGTAAATTAACAAACTGGTATTCATAAACAATGAACTATGAGACTTATTATTACCAGTTGTTTATATAGCGCACACATATTCCGCAGCGCTTTACAGAGAATATTTGGCCATTCACATCAGTCCCTGCCCCAGTGGAGTTTACAATCTATATTCCCCAACACATTTACATACACACACATATTTGGGTTTATTTTTTTCAGAAGACAATTAACCTACCAGTATATATTTGGGGTTGTGGGAGGAAACTGGAGTACCTGGAGGAAACCCACGCAAGTACAGGGAGAACATACAAACTCCACACAGTTAGGGCCGTAGTGGGAATCGAACCCAGGACCTCAGTGCTGTGAGGAAGTGATGCTAACCATTACACCATCCATACTGCCCATTACACCATCCATACTGACTTATTCATTATTGGGTAAGTTTTAGTGCCCCACTAACTATATAGTAATCATTTATTTCAGTGGGTAAAGAAATCCACAAAACATGTCCTGTTGGACTTAAGGACTGGAGTTGAGAACCCCTGCTTTATAAAATGACAAGGCATATACTGTATCCGCCCCTATTACCCTTTGCCCTTATTTACACTCAGTAATCCATTCACAATGACAAATAAACAAGCAAGTGTTGAATGCACCACTGGATTCTGAGTCTACACGGATATATCTTTATATCTATAGAATAGTGACAGTTAGGATTTTATCCTGAGCATGGTAATTCAGAAGTGTGACTTGGTAATAGCAAGGCATTAAATAGACAGCTTATGTGATCCTCAAAATGTGATGCAGACCAGTTTTAAACTGGCTCTATTACAGCAGAAACTGATTTCTGTCATGCAGGTCTTCTCAGAACGCTGTTTTTTTGGGAATTCAAATTAGACTCTGGTGCTGTTTCAGTAGAGGGCGCTCTGTGCAGGAAGCTAGGTAGGCGGAGGTAATTCCCGAGTCTGAGTTTCAGTACTGAATTTAAAATCAAGTATCCTGTTACATGTTCGACCACCCATGTTATATATTATCAGATGCCCTTGCGGACTCTTTTATGTGGGAAAGACTAAGCGATCCTTTAAGGAGCGAATGTCCTTGCACAGGTCAAACATCAAACAAGCTCTGGAAGCCAGTGGTTCGGCATTTTAGGGAACATAGACATAATCTTGCATTAAGGTATAAGATCAACGTTTGGATCCCACCTTCCAACACAGGTGGCAACAGGGACAAAATTCTGCTTCAGAGCAGTGGCATACGTATCATAATACCAACTGCTGTATCCCAACGCTGGGAATAACAACAACTAGAAAATGGTAGCTATCCCTCCTCTAACTCTAATCCTCCCTCCCCACAGCCTAAATCTAACCCTCCCCCTACCTCTCTGCAGCCTAACCCTAACCTCCCTCCTCACAGCCTAACCTTCCCACCTCCGTGGCCTAACCCTCCCCTCACAGCCTAATCCTAAGGTCCCCCGCGACTTACCTCTCTGGCAGCCAGCAGTTCCTTGTTCGAGGGGTGCTAGGGGTGTCTTACCCCCACAGTATTGTTTTCCAGATTGTAAGTCATATGTTTATCAAGTTTGGTGTAAATTACTCCAGGCATTCCAGAGTTATGCTGGAACATACATATACACATGTACACATACATTCATACATACATACATACATACCTACATACATACATACAATTTTATATATACATATGCTGTGTATATATATATATATATATATGTGCAAAAAGATAGTATAGCGCCACTTGTGAGGTGAAAATCTCAGTAAAACTGTATAAACAGATTGTAAAATTTAAATGAAAAAGCAATAACCAAAGGTAAAAGCCCACGTAACCTTGTAAAAATGGTGTCAGCCCAACCCTAAAAATACAACACTGATACTGTATTGTTAAAGGTATAAGAAATGGGGGGATAGGGGTACCGGCGACAAGTGTGGCTAAAAACAATGTTTTTATATGCTTTAAGAAAGGCCAAAAAATGTTATACAATTTATAAAAGTAAGTTTTTAATATATACGAGAGTAAAAACAGTTTAAAAAAATAGTATAATAATAATAAATTTTTAAAAATACAAGGAACAGTTTTCTCATTGCCGATTGCCGCCGGGTCCCTGGCAACGCTAGGACGCCGTGCGTGCAGGGCCGCCGGGTCCATGGCAACGGGGACGCCACAGGTGGACCGCGTTCCCCGTTGCCATAAGATTACTCACCTGTTCTCCCCTGGTCGTGCAGCAAGGCAGCTGCACGACATTTATCAATTAGGCTCTGTACTGCCATTGGTGGGTTCCCTGTTATATGCCTCCTCAGTGTCTCACACAAACGCCGGTGATAGCTTCCTGTATGCTGTTCCTGCCTTGTAGAAGTTTGTTCCTGGTCAGCTGCATCTGGTCGATCCTACTCCCTGCCCACTTGTATTCTGAAGTTCTGAAGCCGGTCCTGGGAATCCTTCTGGTCCTTGTGAACCTGTTACTGTCATCTGGGGTTCTCGCCCGGTTTCGTGAGTAGCGGCTTCTGCCGCGTGTTGCGGCCTAGGCTGCTTAGTATTTGTGTTTCTTTGAGTTGGTGCTTTTGCGGAGTTTTCCGCTTTCACTGTCCTCCCCGGAACTCGGCGGTGCCGTGTGGGGGAGTGGACAGTGGTATCCTTTGTAGTTCTTTTCCTTTGGCGGCGTGCCGCACATACGTTTAGTTTTCAGGTAGTTAGTAGCCCCTAGCTTGGTTGTTTCAGTTAGAGGTCCCCTTGTTATTACCCTGTCTCAGTTCACGCTTTGTCTCTCTTTAAGACCTGGGAGCATCGGAGTTGGGCAGACCTGATCCGCCCTTCAAACGCGGCTGCCGTTGGCCCAAGAAACCATAGTCGTTCAGGCGTGAATTGACAACACGGGTAAGACAACGGAGGTAGGGTGCTAGGGGCTATTTCCATTCCATTTCCCTATCCCAGCATCACGTCCTGGTGCTCTGGACTCACTGCATAAGATCTCCCCTGTCCTGAGCATCAGGATCGTAACATTATCACCGGCCCACAAAAAGGGGTATAAATTCTTTTTCCTTTGTATTGGTGGGCCTAGAAATTCGGCCTCATGAATCCGGCAATTTTAGGGCCAAATCCCAGTCAGCTTTTGGTCAACCAGATTCAGGAATTAATTCAGATGGTTCAGGACCTTACTCTTCGGGTGAGATCGCAGGAAGATCTTTTGCGAGCCTCCCCGAGTATGGTTCCAGAACCAAAAATGCATTTACCTGACCGTTTTTCGGGTAACCGAAAAGATTTCTTTAATTTTAAGGAAGCTTGTAAGCTTTATTTTCGTTTAAGGCCCCGTTCCTCTGGTACTGAGTCTCAACGGGTCGGGATTGTGATGTCTTTACTCCAAGGTGATCCACAGACCTGGGCTTTTGGGCTAAGAGCGGACGATGCTGCCTTGTTATCAGTAGACGCCTTTTTTAAATCCTTAGGCCTTTTATATGACGACCCAGATAGAGAAGCATCTGCTGAGAGCCACCTGCGTGCCCTTAAGCAAGGTAAAAATCCTGCAGAGGCGTATTGTACCGAGTTTCGCCGTTGGTCGAACGACTGTGGCTGGAATGACCCGGCCCTGCGCAGTCAGTTTCGCCTCGGTTTGTCTGAAGTTATTAAAGACAGTCTCCTTCAGTACCCCGCTCCTGAGACTCTAGACAAACTCATGGAGCTCGCTATTAAAATTGATCGTTGTCTCCGAGAGCGGAGGGCTGAAAGAGGAACAACTTTTAGGCCTAGTCCATGTGTGTATACTTTCCCTGAGGACGTCGAGGAGCCCATGCAAATGGGTCTCTCCCGGCTGTCCCCAGAGGAAAGAACCAGAAGGTTAAATTCCGGTCTTTGTTTGTATTGTGGTGGCAAGGGACATATCTCACGTGGTTGCCCGAATAAGCTGGGAAACGCTCTGACCAAGTGAATTGTGAGGGGGTTCACTTGGGTCTGCAGTTAATCTCCTCTAATGATTCTTTATTAGTTCCTGTAAAGATTTCCTTTGGTGGCCTCAGTTCGTTGGTGTCGGCCTTCGTCGACAGTGGAGCTGCAGGAAATTTTATGGATTTAGGTTGGGCTAAGGCTTTAGGCGTTCCGCAGATACCTTTGGACAAACGTATCACCATGCACGGCTTGGATGGTGGTCCGCTTTCCAATGGGGTAATTACTCACCGCACACCCCCAGTACAACTGACAGTGGGGGCCCTACATTCAGAAAAAATAGAATTTTACCGTACACATTGTCCGGCAGTTCCAGTAGTTTTGGGTCATCCCTGGCTTGCCTTTCATAATCCCACCATAGATTGGCGGTCTGGGGAGATTTCCCAATGGGGTCCCTTTTGTGTAAAGGAGTGTATTTCCCATCCAGTCCGGGTTGCGGCAGTTACCCCAGAAATTATTCCTTTGGAATATCAGGATTTTGCTGATGTTTTCTCCAAGGGTAATGCGGACATTCTGCCTCCCCATCGGTCCTATGATTGCGCTATTGATTTAATCCCAGGTGCCACTTTACCTAAGGGGAGATTATATGCCCTGTCTGGGCCGGAAACCACAGCTATGGATAATTATATTCAGGAGATCCTGAAAAAAGGCTTCATTAGGCCCTCGAAATCTCCTTTGAGTGCAGGGTTCTTTTTTGTTGAGAAAAAAGATGGGTCGCTCAGACCGTGTATTGATTTTCGGGCTCTGAATAAAATTTCTGTTAAAAACACCTACCCCTTGCCCTTGATTTCGGTACTGTTTGATCAGTTACGCTCTGCCGTTATCTTCTATAAGATTGATCTTAGAGGAGCTTATAATCTCATCCGAATAAGATCTGGGGATGAGTGGAAGACGGCTTTCAGCACACAGTCAAGTCATTATGAATACTTGGTGATGCCGTTTGGGCTGTCAAATGCTCCTGCGGTATTTCAAGACCTCATTAATGATGTTCTTCGTGACTTTCTAGGGAAGTTCGTAGTCGTTTACTTAGATGACATTTTGATTTACTCTGAGTCTATGGAACAACATATTTCCCATGTGCGACTGGTCCTTCAAAAACTACGGGAGAATCATTTATACGCTAAACTGGAGAAATGTGATTTCCACATCACAGAAGTGTCCTTCTTGGGGTATATTATTTCTCCCCAGGGGTTTTTCATGGAACCGAAAAAACTCCAGGCCATCCTTAAATGGGCGCAACCCACGAATTTAAAAGCAATTCAGCGCTTTTTAGGGTTTGCAAATTATTATAGGCGTTTCATTCATACCTTTTCTGATTTGGTCGCTCCTATAGGAGCATTGACTAAAAAAGGAGCGGACCCTTCCAATTGGTCGCCTGCAGCTGAGTCTGCCTTTCTGGCCTTGAAGCAGGCCTTTGTCTCGGCTCCTGCTCTCAGGCACCCTAACCCGGAGCTCCCCTTTATAGTCGAGGTAGATGCCTCAGAGGTTGGAGTGGGGGCTATCCTTTCTCAGGAAGATCCGGAGTCTCAGGAATTACACCCTTGTGCCTTCATGTCCAGGAAATTCTCCTCCGCAGAATCCAACTATGATGTTGGTAATCGAGAATTGCTGGCAGTTAAATGGGCTTTCAAGGAGTGGAGGCATTGGCTGGAGGGAGCTAGGCATACCATTACAGTGTTTACTGACCATAAGAACCTGCAGTATATTGAGTCAGCTAAACGGCTTAATGCTCGGCAGGCACGTTGGGCATTGTTTTTTACTCGTTTCAGGTTTATTATCACCTTCAGGCCCGGTTTCAAGAATACGAAAGCTGATGCCCTGTCACGTTGTTTTCTTCCGGTTCACAATAACCATCCTGCTACTACCCCCATAGTTCCATCATCTGTCATCCGGGCAGGCCTCACACAGGATTTATTTACTCAGTTAGTCCAGCTTCAACGGCAGGCTCCCAAACTTACTCCTGCTGATCGTCTCTTCGTCCCTGAATTTCTGAGAGGCACTGTTTTAGCTGAGTTTCATGACAACAAAGTCTCTGGTCATCCAGGTATCACTAAGACCCTGGAGTTAGTCTCTCGCTCGGTGTGGTGGCCTAATCTTTCTAAAGATGTAAGGGAATTTGTCCATTACTGTCAGGTTTGTGCACAGCATAAGGTTTCTCGTTCGTTGCCGATCGGGCAACTCATACCTTTAGCCGTTCCTCTCAGGCCATGGTCACATATATCCATGGATTTCGTGGTGGACCTTCCTCTTTCAGCCGGATTTCGAATCATTTGGGTGGTAGTAGATCGTTTTAGTAAAATGGCTCACTTCATTGCTCTTCCCCGATTACCCTCTGCTCAAGGGTTGGCAGTCTTGTTTCTCCGCCATGTGTTCAGGCTCCATGGGTTGCCCAGGGATATTGTCTCTGATCGGGGTCCGCAATTCATCGCCCGTTTCTGGAAACGTTTTTGTGCCTCATTGAATATGAAACTCTCTTTAACATCTGGGTACCACCCACAATCTAACGGACAAACCGAACGAGTTAATCAGTCGTTAAAACAGTATTTACGGTTATATTCGGCCAAACTTCAGAATGATTGGTCTGAATTTCTTCCTTTAGCTGAATTTGCCTATAATAACTCTTGTCATTCTTCCACCAAGGAGTCCCCATTCTTTTCGGTCTTTGGCTTTCATCCTAGAGCCAACTCTTTTTTCCCTCATTCTCCAGTCTCCTCGTTGACCTTAACCTCCCATCTCAGAACGATTTGGAGAAAAGTGCACCTTGCCCTGAAGAAAGCTGCCTTCCGCGAAAATAAATTTTCTGATAGGCTCCGACGTCCTTGCACTTTTAAGGTGGGAGATAAGGTGTGGTTGTCAACTCGCAACATCAAGCTCCGACAACCCTCGGCTAGATTGGGACCCAAATTTATTGGACCATTCCTTATCATTAAGAAAGTTAACCCAGTTGCTTTTCGGCTACGTTTGCCGAGATCACTCAAAATTGGCAATACTTTTCATTGTTCCCTTTTGAAACAGTATTTTTCTTCCAGGAGATTTCCTCGGAGGACTTCCCAGGGTAGATCTCCAGTGGATGTTCAGGGACAACAAGAGTTCTTGGTGGAGAAGGTTTTAGATTCTAAGCTTTCTCGTGGCCGGCTTTATTTTTTAATCCACTGGAAAGGTTATGGCCCTGAAGAAAGGTCTTCGGTGTTGGATAAGGATTTACATGCTCCTAAACTTAAGAAGATATTCTTTCAGGAGTTTCCTCAGAAACCCGGCTCTAGGGGTTCTTTATCCCCTCCTCAAGGGGGGGGGTACTGTTAGGCGCGGCAGTGTTCGGCCGTGCCCTGACAGAGCAGCGGTCACGGCCGCCGCGCCTCTCTCTCTCCCTGCTTCCGCACGGCGCCTAGCAACGCCGGGACGCCGTGCGCACGATAGCCGCCGGGTCCCTGGCAACGCTAGGACGCCGTGCGTGCAGGGCCGCCGGGTCCATGGCAACGGGGACGCCACAGGTGGACCGCGTTCCCCGTTGCCATAAGATTACTCACCTGTTCTCCCCTGGTCGTGCAGCAAGGCAGCTGCATGACATTTATCAATTAGGCTCTGTACTGCCATTGGTGGGTTCCCTGTTATATGCCTCCTCAGTGTCTCACACAAACGCCGGTGATAGCTTCCTGTATGCTGTTCCTGCCTTGTAGAAGTTTGTTCCTGGTCAGCTGCATCTGGTCGATCCTACTCCCTGCCCACTTGTATTCTGAAGTTCTGGAGCCGGTCCTGGGAATCCTTCTGGTCCTTGTGAACCTGTTACTGCCATCTGGGGTTCTCGCCCGGTTTCGTGAGTAGCGGCTTCTGCCGCGTGTTGCGGCCTAGGCTGCTTAGTATTTGTGTTTCTTTGAGTTGGTGCTTTTGCGGAGGTTTCCGCTTTCACTGTCCTCCCCGGAACTCGGCGATGCCGTGTGGGGGAGTGGACAGTGGTATCCTTTGTAGTTCTTTTCCTTTGGCGGCGTGCCGCACATACGTTTAGTTTTCAGGTAGTTAGTAGCCCCTAGCTTGGTTGTTTCAGTTAGAGGTCCCCTTGTTATTACCCTGTCTCAGTTCACGCTTTGTCTCTCTTTAAGACCTGGGGGCATCGGAGTTGGGCAGACCTGATCCGCCCTTCAAACGCGGCTGCCGTTGGCCCAAGAAACCATAGTCGTTCAGGCGTGAATTGACAACACGGGTAAGACAACGGAGGTAGGGTGCTAGGGGCTATTTCCATTCCATTTCCCTATCCCAGCATCACGTCCTGGTGCTCTGGACTCACTGCATAAGATCTCCCCTGTCCTGAGCATCAGGATCGTAACATTATCACCGGCCCACAAAAAGGGGTATAAATTCTTTTTCCTTTGTATTGGTGGGCCTAGAAATTCGGCCTCATGAATCCGGCAATTTTAGGGCCAAATCCCAGTCAGCTTTTGGTCAACCAGATTCAGGAATAAACTCAGATGGTTCAGGACCTTACTCTTCGGGTGAGATCGCAGGAAGATCTTTTGCGAGCCTCCCCGAGTATGGTTCCAGAACCAAAAATGCATTTACCTGACCGTTTTTCGGGTAACCGAAAAGATTTCTTTAATTTTAAGGAAGCTTGTAAGCTTTATTTTCGTTTAAGGCCCCGTTCCTCTGGTACTGAGTCTCAACGGGTCGGGATTGTGATGTCTTTACTCCAAGGTGATCCACAGACCTGGGCTTTTGGGCTAAGAGCGGACGATGCTGCCTTGTTATCAGTAGACGCCTTTTTTAAATCCTTAGGCCATTTATATGACGACCCAGATAGAGAAGCTTCTGCTGAGAGCCACCTGCGTGCCCTTAAGCAAGGTAAAAATCCTGCAGAGGCGTATTGTACCGAGTTTCGCCGTTGGTCGAACGACTGTGGCTGGAATGACCCGGCCCTGCGCAGTCAGTTTCGCCTCGGTTTGTCTGAAGTTATTAAAGACAGTCTCCTTCAGTACCCCGCTCCTGAGACTCTAGACAAACTCATGGAGCTCGCTATTAAAATTGATCGTTGTCTCCGAGAGCGGAGGGCTGAAAGAGGAACAACTTTTAGGCCTAGTCCATGTGTGTATACTTTCCCTGAGGACGTCGAGGAGCCCATGCAAATGGGTCTCTCCCGGCTGTCCCCAGAGGAAAGAACCAGAAGGTTAAATTCCGGTCTTTGTTTGTATTGTGGTGGCAAGGGACATATCTCACGTGGTTGCCCGAATAAGCTGGGAAACGCTCTGACCAAGTGAATTGTGAGGGGGTTCACTTGGGTCTGCAGTTAATCTCCTCTAATGATTCTTTATTAGTTCCTGTAAAGATTTCCTTTGGTGGCCTCAGTTCGTTGGTGTCGGCCTTCGTCGACAGTGGAGCTGCAGGAAATTTTATGGATTTAGGTTGGGCTAAGGCTTTAGGCGTTCCGCAGATACCTTTGGACAAACGTATCACCATGCACGGCTTGGATGGTGGTCCGCTTTCCAATGGGGTAATTACTCACCGCACACCCCCAGTACAACTGACAGTGGAGGCCCTACATTCAGAAAAAATAGAATTTTACCGTACACATTGTCTGGCAGTTCCAGTAGTTTTGGGTCATCCCTGGCTTGCCTTTCATAATCCCACCATAGATTGGCGGTCTGGGGAGATTTCCCAATGGGGTCCCTTTTGTGTAAAGGAGTGTATTTCCCATCCAGTCCGGGTTGCGGCAGTTACCCCAGAAATTATTCCTTTGGAATATCAGGATTTTGCCGATGTTTTCTCCAAGGGTAATGCGGACATTCTGCCTCCCCATCGGTTCTATGATTGCGCTATTGATTTAATCCCAGGTGCCACTTTACCTAAGGGGAGATTATATGCCCTGTCTGGGCCGGAAACCACGGCTATGGATAATTATATTCAGGAGAGCCTGAAAAAAGGTTTCATTAGGCCCTCGAAATCTCCTTTGAGTGCGGGGTTCTTTTTTGTTGAGAAAAAAGATGGGTCGCTCAGACCGTGTATTGATTTTCGGGCTCTGAATAAAATTTCTATTAAAAACTAGAGATGAGCGCCGGAAATTTTTCGGGTTTTGTGTTTTGGTTTTGGGTTCGGTTCCGCGGCCGTGTTTTGGGTTCGACCGCGTTTTGGCAAAACCTCACCGAATTTTTTTTGTCGGATTCGGGTGTGTTTTGGATTCGGGTGTTTTTTTCAAAAAACCCTAAAAAACAGCTTAAATCATAGAATTTGGGGGTAATTTTGATCCCAAAGTATTATTAACCTCAAAAAACATAATTTACACTCATTTTCAGCCTATTCTGAACACATCACACCTCACAATATTATTTTTAGTCCTAAAATTTGCACCGAGGTCGCTGTGTGAGTAAGATAAGCGACCCTAGTGGCCGACACAAACACCGGGCCCATCTAGGAGTGGCACTGCAGTGTCACGCAGGATGGCCCTTCCAAAAAACCCTCCCCAAACAGCACATGACGCAAAGAAAAAAAGAGGCGCAATGAGGTAGCTGACTGTGAGTAAGATTAGCGACCCTAGTGGCCGACACAAACACCGGGCACATCTAGGAGTGGCACTGCAGTGTCACGCAGGATGTCCCTTCCAAAAAACCCTCCCCAAACAGCACATGACGCAAAGAAAAAAAGAGGCGCAATGAGGTAGCTGACTGTGTGAGTAAGATTAGCGACCCTAGTGGCCGACACAAACACCGGGCCCATCTAGGAGTGGCACTGCAGTGTCACGCAGGATGTCCCTTCCAAAAAACCCTCCCCAAACAGCACATGACGCAAAGAAAAAAAGAGGCGCAATGAGGTAGCTGACTGTGTGAGTAAGATTAGCGACCCTAGTGGCCGACACAAACACCGGGCCCATCTAGGAGTGGCACTGCAGTGTCACGCAGGATGTCCCTTCCAAAAAACCCTCCCCAATCAGCACATGATGCAAAGAAAAAGAAAAGAAAAAAGAGGTGCAAGATGGAATTATCCTTGGGCCCTCCCACCCACCCTTATGTTGTATAAACAAAACAGGACATGCACACTTTAACCAACCCATCATTTCAGTGACAGGGTCTGCCACACGACTGTGACTGATATGACGGGTTGGTTTGGACCCCCCCCAAAAAAGAAGCAATTAATCTCTCCTTGCACAAACTGGCTCTACAGAGGCAAGATGTCCACCTCATCTTCACCCTCCGATATATCACCGTGTACATCCCCCTCCTCACAGATTATCAATTCGTCCCCACTGGAATCCACCATCTCAGCTCCCTGTGTACTTTGTGGAGGCAATTGCTGCTGGTCAATGTCTCCGCGGAGGAATTGATTATAATTCATTTTAATGAACATCATCTTCTCCACATTTTCTGGATGTAACCTCGTACGCCGATTGCTGACAAGGTGAGCGGCGGCACTAAACACTCTTTCGGAGTACACACTTGTGGGAGGGCAACTTAGGTAGAATAAAGCCAGTTTGTGCAAGGGCCTCCAAATTGCCTCTTTTTCCTGCCAGTATAAGTACGGACTGTGTGACGTGCCTACTTGGATGCGGTCACTCATATAATCCTCCACCATTCTATCAATGTTGAGAGAATCATATGCAGTGACAGTAGACGACATGTCCGTAATCGTTGTCAGGTCCTTCAGTCCGGACCAGATGTCAGCATCAGCAGTCGCTCCAGACTGCCCTGCATCACCGCCAGCGGGTGGGCTCGGAATTCTGAGCCTTTTCCTCGCACCCCCAGTTGCGGGAGAATGTGAAGGAGGAGATGTTGACAGGTCGCGTTCCGCTTGACTTGACAATTTTGTCACCAGCAGGTCTTTGCACCCCAGCAGACTTGTGTCTGCCGGAAAGAGAGATCCAAGGTAGGCTTTAAATCTAGGATCGAGCACGGTGGCCAAAATGTAGTGCTCTGATTTCAACAGATTGACCACCCGTGAATCCTTGTTAAGCGAATTAAGGGCTGCATCCACAAGTCCCACATGCCTAGCGGAATCGCTCCCTTTTAGCTCCTTCTTCAATGCCTCCAGCTTCTTCTGCAAAAGCCTGATGAGGGGAATGACCTGACTCAGGCTGGCAGTGTCTGAACTGACTTCACGTGTGGCAAGTTCAAAGGGCATCAGAACCTTGCACAACGTTGAAATCATTCTCCACTGCACTTGAGACAGGTGCATTCCATCTCCTATATCGTGCTCAATTGTATAGGCTTGAATGGCCTTTTGCTGCTCCTCCAACCTCTGAAGCATATAGAGGGTTGAATTCCACCTCGTTACCACTTCTTGCTTCAGATGATGGCAGGGCAGGTTCAGTAGTTTTTGGTGGTGCTCCAGTCTTCTGTACGTGGTGCCTGTACGCCGAAAGTGTCCCGCAATTTTTCTGGCCACCGACAGCATCTCTTGCACGCCCCTGTCGTTTTTTAAAAAATTCTGCACCACCAAATTCAAGGTATGTGCAAAACATGGGACGTGCTGGAATTTGCCCATATTTAATGCACACACAATATTGCTGGCGTTGTCCGATGCCACAAATCCACAGGAGAGTCCAATTGGGGTAAGCCATTCCGCGATGATCTTCCTCAGTTGCCGTAAGAGGTTTTCAGCTGTGTGCGTATTCTGGAAAGCGGTGATACAAAGCGTAGCCTGCCTAGGAAAGAGTTGGCGTTTGCGAGATGCTGCTACTGGTGCCGCCGCTGCTGTTCTTGCGGCGGGAGTCCATACATCTACCCAGTGGGCTGTCACAGTCATATAGTCCTGACCCTGCCCTGCTCCACTTGTCCACATGTCCGTGGTTAAGTGGACATTGGGTACAACTGCATTTTTTAGGACACTGGTGAGTCTTTTTCTGACGTCCGTGTACATTCTCGGTATCGCCTGCCTAGAGAAGTGGAACCTAGATGGTATTTGGTAACGGGGGCACACTGCCTCAATAAATTGTCTAGTTCCCTGTGAACTAACGGCGGATACCGGACGCACGTCTAACACCAACATAGTTGTCAAGGACTCAGTTATCCGCTTTGCAGTAGGATGACTGCTGTGATATTTCATCTTCCTCGCAAAGGACTGTTGAACAGTCAATTGCTTACTGGAAGTAGTACAAGTGGGCTTACGACTTCCCCTCTGGGATGACCATCGACTCCCAGCGGCAACAACAGCAGCGCCAGCAGCAGTAGGCGTTACACGCAAGGATGCATCGGAGGAATCCCAGGCAGGAAAGGACTCGTCAGACTTGCCAGTGACATGGCCTGCAGGACTATTGGCATTCCTGGGGAAGGAGGAAATTGACACTGAGGGAGTTGGTGGGGTGGTTTGCGTGAGCTTGGTTACAAGAGGAAGGGATTTACTGGTCAGTGGACTGCTTCCGCTGTCACCCAAAGTTTTTGAACTTGTCACTGACTTATTATGAATGCGCTGCAGGTGACGTATAAGGGAGGATGTTCCGAGGTGGTTAACGTCCTTACCCCTACTTATTACAGCTTGACAAAGGGAACACACGGCTTGACACCTGTTGTCCGCATTTCTGGTGAAATACCTCCACACCGAAGAGCTGATTTTTTTGGTATTTTCACCTGGCATGTCAACGGCCATATTCCTCCCACGGACAACAGGTGTCTCCCCGGGTGCCTGACTTAAACAAACCACCTCACCATCAGAATCCTCCTGGTCAATTTCCTCCCCAGCGCCAGCAACACCCATATCCTCCTCATCCTGGTGTACTTCAACACTGACATCTTCAATCTGACTATCAGGAACTGGACTGCGGGTGCTCCTTCCAGCACTTGCAGGGGGCATGCAAATAGTGGAAGGCGCATGCTCTTCACGTCCAGTGTTGGGAAGGTCAGGCATCGCAAACGACACAATTGGACTCTCCTTGTGGATTTGGGATTTCAAAGAACGCACAGTTCTTTGCGGTGCTTTTGCCAGCTTGAGTCTTTTCAGTTTTCTAGCGAGAGGCTGAGTGCTTCCATCCTCATGTGAAGCTGAACCACTAGCCATGAACATAGGCCAGGGCCTCAGCCGTTCCTTGCCACTCCGTGTGGTAAATGGCATATTGGCAAGTTTACGCTTCTCCTCCGACAATTTTATTTTAGGTTTTGGAGTCCTTTTTTTTCTGATATTTGGTGTTTTGGATTTGACATGCTCTGTACTATGACATTGGGCATCGGCCTTGGCAGACGACGTTGCTGGCATTTCATCGTCTCGGCCATGACTAGTGGCAGCAGCTTCAGCACGAGGTGGAAGTGGATCTTGATCTTTCCCTAATTTTGGAACCTCAACTTTTTTGTTCTCCATATTTTATAGGCAGAACTAAAAGGCACCTCAGGTAAACAATGGAGATGGATGGATTGGATACTAGTATACAATTATGGACGGACTGCCACGGTTAGGTGGTATAAAAAAACCACGGTTAGGTGGTATATATTATAATAATAATACAATTATGGATGGACGGACTGCCTGCCGACTGCCGACACAGAGGTAGCCACAGCCGTGAACTACCGCACTGTACACTGGTTGATAAAGAGATAGTAGTATACTCGTAACAACTAGTATGACACTATGACGACGGTATAAAGAATGGAAAAAAAACCACGGTTAGGTGGTATATATTATAATAATAATACAATTATGGATGGACGGACTGCCTGCCGACTGCCGACACAGAGGTAGCCACAGCCGTGAACTACCGCACTGTACACTGGTTGATAAAGAGATAGTAGTATACTCGTAACAACTAGTATGACACTATGACGACGGTATAAAGAATGAAAAAAAAACCACGGTTAGGTGGTATATATTATAATAATAATACAATTATGGATGGACGGACTGCCTGCCGACTGCCGACACAGAGGTAGCCACAGCCGTGAACTACCGCACTGTACACTGGTTGATAAAGAGATAGTAGTATACTCGTAACAACTAGTATGACACTATGACGACGGTATAAAGAATGAAAAAAAAACCACGGTTAGGTGGTATATATTATAATAATAATACAATTATGGATGGACGGACTGCCTGCCGACTGCCGACACAGAGGTAGCCACAGCCGTGAACTACCGCACTGTACACTGGTTGATAAAGAGATAGTAGTATACTCGTAACAATTAGGATGACACTATGACGGTATAAAGAATGAAAAAAAAAACCACGGTTAGGTGGTAGGTATATAATAATAAATAATACAATTCTGGTCGGACGGACTGCCTGCCGTGTGCCGACACAGAGGTAGCCACAGCCGTGAACTACCGCACTGTACACTGGTTGATAAAGAGATAGTAGTATACTCGTAACAATTAGGATGACACTATGACGGTATAAAGAATGAAAAAAAAAACCACGGTTAGGTGGTAGGTATATAATAATAAATAATACAATTCTGGTCGGACGGACTGCCTGCCGTGTGCCGACACAGAGGTAGCCACAGCCGTGAACTACCGCACTGTACACTGGTTGATAAAGAGATAGTAGTATACTCGTAACAATTAGGATGACACTATGACGGTATAAAGAATGAAAAAAAAAACCACGGTTAGGTGGTAGGTATATAATAATAAATAATACAATTCTGGTCGGACGGACTGCCTGCCGTGTGCCGACACAGAGGTAGCCACAGCCGTGAACTACCGCACTGTACACTGGTTGATAAAGAGATAGTAGTATACTCGTAACAATTAGGATGACACTATGACGGTATAAAGAATGAAAAAAAAAACCACGGTTAGGTGGTAGGTATATAATAATAAATAATACAATTCTGGTCGGACGGACTGCCTGCCGTGTGCCGACACAGAGGTAGCCACAGCCGTGAACTACCGCACTGTACACTGGTTGATAAAGAGATAGTAGTATACTCGTAACAATTAGGATGACACTATGACGGTATAAAGAATGAAAAAAAAACCACGGTTAGGTGGTAGGTATATAATAATAAATAATACAATTCTGGTCGGACGGACTGCCTGCCGTGTGCCGACACAGAGGTAGCCACAGCCGTGAACTACCGCACTGTACACTGGTTGATAAAGAGATAGTAGTATACTCGTAACAATTAGGATGACACTATGACGGTATAAAGAATGAAAAAAAAACCACGGTTAGGTGGTAGGTATATAATAATAAATAATACAATTCTGGTCGGACGGACTGCCTGCCGTGTGCCGACACAGAGGTAGCCACAGCCGTGAACTACCGCACTGTACACTGGTTGATAAAGAGATAGTAGTATACTCGTAACAATTAGGATGACACTATGACGGTATAAAGAATGAAAAAAAAAACCACGGTTAGGTGGTAGGTATATAATAATAAATAATACAATTCTGGTCGGACGGACTGCCTGCCGTGTGCCGACACAGAGGTAGCCACAGCCGTGAACTACCGCACTGTACACTGGTTGATAAAGAGATAGTAGTATACTCGTAACAATTAGGATGACACTATGACGGTATAAAGAATGAAAAAAAAAACCACGGTTAGGTGGTAGGTATATAATAATAAATAATACAATTCTGGTCGGACGGACTGCCTGCCGTGTGCCGACACAGAGGTAGCCACAGCCGTGAACTACCGCACTGTACACTGGTTGATAAAGAGATAGTAGTATACTCGTAACAATTAGGATGACACTATGACGGTATAAAGAATGAAAAAAAAAACCACGGTTAGGTGGTAGGTATATAATAATAAATAATACAATTCTGGTCGGACGGACTGCCTGCCGTGTGCCGACACAGAGGTAGCCACAGCCGTGAACTACCGCACTGTACTGTGTCTGCTGCTAATATAGACTGGTTGATATTTAAAGAGATATTAGTAGTATACAACAATACTATACTGGTGGTCAGGCACTGGTCACCACTCCTGCAGCAAAAGTGTGCACTGTTAATTAATATAATTGTACTCCTGGCTCCTGCTAACAACCTGCAGTGCTCCCCAGTCTCCCCCACAATTAATTATAAGCTTTTAATTTATACATTGATGACTGTGCAGCACACTGGGCTGAGCTGAGTGCACACAGACTGAGTCACACTGTGTGACTGACTGTGCTGTGTATCGTTTTTTTTTTCAGGCAGAGAACGGATATAGCAGAGAGAAGTGAACGGATATATTATATTAAATAAAAGTTAACTAGCAACTGCACTGGTCACTGACTGTGGTAAACTAACTCTGTCTGCGACTCTGCACAATCTCTCTCTCTCTATCTAATCTATCTCTATTCTAATGGAGAGGACGCCAGACACGTCCTCTCCCTATCAATCTCAATGCACGAGTGAAAATGGCGGCGACGCGCGGCTCCTTATATAGAATCCGAGTCTCGCGATAGAATCCGAGCCTCGCGAGAATCCGACAGCGTCATGATGACGTTCGGGCGCGCTCGGGTTAACCGAGCAAGGCGGGAAGATCCGAGTCGCTCGGACCCGTGAAAAAAAACATGAAGTTCGGGCGGGTTCGGATTCCGAGGAACCGAACCCGCTCATCTCTATTAAAAACACCTACCCCTTGCCCTTGATTTCGGTACTGTTTGATCAGTTACGCTCTGCCGTTATCTTCTCTAAGATCGATCTTAGAGGAGCTTATAATCTCATCCGAATAAGATCTGGGGATGAGTGGAAGACGGCTTTCAGCACACAGTCAAGTCATTATGAATACTTGGTGATGCCATTTGGGCTGTCAAATGCTCCTGCGGTATTTCAAGACCTCATTAATGATGTTCTTCGCGACTTTCTAGGGAAGTTCGTAGTCGTTTACTTAGACGACATTTTGATTTACTCTGAGTCTATGGAACAACATATTTCCCATGTGCGACTGGTCCTTCAAAAACTACGGGAGAATCATTTATACGCTAAACTGGAGAAATGTGATTTCCACATCACAGAAGTGTCCTTCTTGGGGTATATTATTTCTCCCCAGGGGTTTTTCATGGAACCGAAAAAACTCCAGGCCATCCTTAAATGGGCGCAACCCACGAATTTAAAAGCAATTCAGCGCTTTTTAGGGTTTGCAAATTATTATAGGCGTTTCATTCATACCTTTTCTGATTTGGTCGCTCCTATAGGAGCATTGACTAAAAAAGGAGCGGACCCTTCCAATTGGTCGCCTGCAGCTGAGTCTGCCTTTCTGGCCTTGAAGCAGGCCTTTGTCTCGGCTCCTGTTCTCAGGCACCCTAACCCGGAGCTCCCCTTTATAGTCGAGGTAGATGCCTCAGAGGTTGGAGTGGGGGCTATCCTTTCTCAGGAAGATCCGGAGTCTCAGGAATTACACCCTTGTGCCTTCATGTCCAGGAAATTCTCCTCCGCAGAATCCAACTATGATGTTGGTAATCGAGAATTGCTGGCAGTTAAATGGGCTTTCAAGGAGTGGAGGCATTGGCTGGAGGGAGCTAGGCATACCATTACAGTGTTTACTGACCATAAGAACCTGCAGTATATTGAGTCAGCTAAACGGCTTAATGCTCGGCAGGCACGTTGGGCATTGTTTTTTACTCGTTTCAGGTTTATTATCACCTTCAGGCCCGGTTTCAAGAATACGAAAGCTGATGCCCTGTCACGTTGTTTTCTTCCGGTTCACAATAACCATCCTGCTACTACCCCCATAGTTCCATCATCTGTCATCCGGGCAGGCCTCACACAGGATTTATTTACTCAGTTAGTCCAGCTTCAACGGCAGGCTCCCAAACTTACTCCTGCTGATCGTCTCTTCATCCCTGAATTTCTGAGAGGCACTGTTTTAGCTGAGTTTCATGACAACAAAGTCTCTGGTCATCCAGGTATCACTAAGACCCTGGAGTTAGTCTCTCGCTCGGTGTGGTGGCCTAATCTTTCTAAAGATGTAAGGGAATTTGTCCATTACTGTCAGGTTTGTGCACAGCATAAGGTTTCTCGTTCGTTGCCGATCGGGCAACTCATACCTTTAGCCGTTCCTCTCAGGCCATGGTCACATATATCCATGGATTTCGTGGTGGACCTTCCTCTTTCAGCCGGATTTCGAATCATTTGGGTGGTAGTAGATCGTTTTAGTAAAATGGCTCACTTCATTGCTCTTCCCCGATTACCCTCTGCTCAAGGGTTGGCAGTCTTGTTTCTCCGCCATGTGTTCAGGCTCCATGGGTTGCCCAGGGATATTGTCTCTGATCGGGGTCCGCAATTCATCGCCCGTTTCTGGAAACGTTTTTGTGCCTCATTGAATATGAAACTCTCTTTAACATCTGGGTACCACCCACAATCTAACGGACAAACCGAACGAGTTAATCAGTCGTTAAAACAGTATTTACGGTTATATTCGGCCAAACTTCAGAATGATTGGTCTGAATTTCTTCCTTTAGCTGAATTTGCCTATAATAACTCTTGTCATTTTTCCACCAAGGAGTCCCCATTCTTTTCGGTCTTTGGCTTTCATCCTAGAGCCAACTCTTTTTTCCCTCATTCTCCAGTCTCCTCGTTGACCTTAACCTCCCATCTCAGAACGATTTGGAGAAAAGTGCACCTTGCCCTGAAGAAAGCTGCCTTCCGCGAAAATAAATTTTCTGATAGGCTCCGACGTCCTTGCACTTTTAAGGTGGGAGATAAGGTGTGGTTGTCAACTCGCAACATCAAGCTCCGACAACCCTCGGCTAGATTGGGACCCAAATTTATTGGACCATTCCTTATCATTAAGAAAGTTAACCCAGTTGCTTTTCGGCTACGTTTGCCGAGATCACTCAAAATTGGCAATACTTTTCATTGTTCCCTTTTGAAACAGTATTTTTCTTCCAGGAGATTTCCTCGGAGGACTTCCCAGGGTAGATCTCCAGTGGATGTTCAGGGACAACAAGAGTTCTTGGTGGAGAAGGTTTTAGATTCTAAGCTTTCTCGTGGCCGGCTTTATTTTTTAATCCACTGGAAAGGTTATGGCCCTGAAGAAAGGTCTTGGGTGTTGGATAAGGATTTACATGCTCCTAAACTTAAGAAGATATTCTTTCAGGAGTTTCCTCAGAAACCCGGCTCTAGGGGTTCTTTATCCCCTCCTCAAGGGGGGGGGTACTGTTAGGCGCGGCGGTGTTCGGCCGTGCCCTGACAGAGCAGCGGTCACGGCCGCCGCGCCTCTCTCTCTCCCTGCTTCCGCACGGCGCCTAGCAACGCCGGGACGCCGTGCGCACGATAGCCGCCGGGTCCCTGGCAACGCTAGGACGCCGTGCGTGCAGGGCCGCCGGGTCCATGGCAACGGGGACGCCACAGGTGGACCGCGTTCCCCGTTGCCATAAGATTACTCACCTGTTCTCCCCTGGTCGTGCAGCAAGGCAGCTGCATGACATTTATCAATTAGGCTCTGTACTGCCATTGGTGGGTTCCCTGTTATATGCCTCCTCAGTGTCTCACACAAACGCAGGTGATAGCTTCCTGTATGCTGTTCCTGCCTTGTAGAAGTTTGTTCCTGGTCAGCTGCATCTGGTCGATCCTACTCCCTGCCCACTTGTATTCTGAAGTTCTGAAGCCGGTCCTGAGAATCCTTCTGGTCCTTGTGAACCTGTTACTGTCATCTGGGGTTCTCGCCCAGTTTCGTGAGTAGCGGATTCTGCCGCGTGTTGCGGCCTAGGCTGCTTAGTATTTGTGTTTCTTTGAGTTGGTGCTTTTGCGGAGGTTTCCGCTTTCACTGTCCTCCCCGGAACTCGGCGGTGCCGTGTGGGGGAGTGGACAGTGGTATCCTTTGTAGTTCTTTTCCTTTGGCGGCGTGCCGCACATACGTTTAGTTTTCAGGTAGTTAGTAGCCCCTAGCTTGGTTGTTTCAGTTAGAGGTCCCCTTGTTATTACCCTGTCTCAGTTCACGCTTTGTCTCTCTTTAAGACCTGGGGGCATCGGAGTTGGCCGGACCTAATCCGCCCTTCAAACGCGGCTGCCGTGGGCCCAAGAAACCATAGTCGTTCAGGCGTGAATTGACAACACGGGTAAGACAACGGAGGTAGGGTGCTAGGGGCTATTTCCATTCCATTTCCCTATCCCAGCATCACGTCCTGGTGCTCTGGACTCACTGCATAAGATCTCCCCTGTCCTGAGCATCAGGATCGTAACACACTTGTCGCTGGTACCCCTATCCCCCCATTTCTTATATATATATATATATATATATATATATATATCCAAAGTTTTGCTTCGGCACTCGGCTCAGCCCCTGCTATGGGGCTGGCTTGCTCAGGTGCCCTCCTCCAGGGTTGATGCCCTTAGTATTATACCACACGATAATGACGAGGCGGCACTCAGAGTCTTATAAAGTGACAAAAAACTATATTGGTGCAGTGATCAACGTTTCGGGGTTTCCCCCTTCGTCAGGATAAGAGCAAAACAAACAACAGTGACTTTAAATACCACTTACCCCCTCCTCCAGTGCATGCCCCTCTGTCCGGTGTCGCTGGCCGCGCCGTCCCGGGCCTCCGTTTGACGTCACCAACGTCTCACCGGAAGTGACGCGTCGGCGCCGGGAGGCGCGTCCATGGCAACCCAGCTAACAATCTACAACGAAACCATGGTAACCAGTGTAAACATAGCGCTGTGAATGCTTTATCTTACGACACGGCTTCCAAACAACAGCAGTGATAATTCTAATACAAATTCTAAAAACAATTGTGAATAATAACACATGAAGTGCATGAAATAATGATATAAAAACATTTTTCAGTGTATAGCAGCAATCTACCTAATGGTGACAATAAAAACACATGGCGATTAAGCTCCTGCCCGTTTCCCAAATGTCTCAATTATACCTACAGACTTGTGTTTTCTTTTTTGGTCTACATCTAATGCTTATCCTTATATCAACTAAAATCCCTTTGATCAATTCTGTTATCCCAGTCTACCTTCACTCACATGGTAAACCCTAATGTGAGTGATCACTGTTGCTATAAAAAAATTTTGTTTTTTTGTTTGTATGGTCCAAACCTAAATGAAGTTGATAAGGCCTAGACTATCGTTAAGACCTGCTGGTTTGAGAGTATTCAGTCTATGAATCCACATGGATTCTAGCTGCAGAAGTTTTTTACCCCTATTGCCTCCCCGCATGGAGTCTGGCACATGATCAATAATCCTATGCTTAAAGGTGGCCATCGTATGTCTGTGCTCAACAAAGTGTTTAGCCACAGGTTGGTCCCCCTTGCCTGAGGCAAGGGCATTTCTTATTGCCAACCTGTGTTGTGCCATCCTGATTTTAAAGGCACACTCAGTTTTGCCGATATAGTACCTGCCACATGGGCATATGATCGCATAAACGACAAACTTGGAGGTACAGGTGAGGGGCCATCTTATGGGAAACTTTTTTCCTGAGCATGGATGTGCTATATGATCTCCCACTGACATGTGTGAGCACGTTGTGCATCCCGTGCACTTAAAGCAACCGTTTTTTTGTTTTAAGAAATGTTCAGGTTTAGTTTTTAACTTAGACATGTCAGTTTTGACAACCATGTCTTTAATGCTTCGGCCTCTTTTATAACTGGGCATAATACGTTGGTGTCGAAACATTGGTAAATCTGGATCTGTGGCCACCAAGGGCCACAGCCGCCTGACTTCCTTACTTGTCTGGGTACTGTGAACATCAAATTCACAGACCCAGGGGATTACTTCACCCAGTGCTTTCACTTCCTTGGGTTTGAGGCTCTCATCTCTGTTGGTTCTTTCTGCTTTTTCTCTTGCTTGGGCCAATGTCGCTCAGGACATTCCACAGGATGCTGGAGGCCACCAGCAGTAGGAGGCAAACCACAAGATATCACAATTTACAACGGGAAGAAAGGGAGGCTCTTCAAAAACTGAGCAAAAGAAAAGATATTGTGATCCCCAACGCGGACAAGGGAGGAGCTATTGTGGTCCAAGAAGTGACTGACTACAAGGAGGAGTGCCAGAGATTACTCGATGATGAACGGACATACAGTAGACTTTCTCATGATCCTTCATTGGAATACTTGGCAGAATTAAAATGCATTTTGCAGCAAGCAAGGGATGAGGAGATCATTTCATCCGAAGTATTACAGAAATTGATCACCGAACACCCGGTGTCCCCACTGTTTTACACTATCCCCAAGGTCCACAAGGACGCGCAGAGACCACCGGGCAGACCAATCATATCTGCCCGGGGGTCTCTGTGCGAGCCGGTTGCGATCTTTCTAGATAGTTACTTGCAACCCTGTATACAGGGAACCTTCACTCACCTGAAGGATTCAACCACCTTATTACATAAATTCTCTTCCTTTCATCACATTCCAACTGACATCACATTAGCCACCATCGATGTCACAAGTTTGTACACTTGCATCCCTCATGGGCAAGGGTTGCAGGCAGTAAGGCAATTGATTACAGGCAATTCTGCATATGTAGGCCCGGACGTAGATTTCTACATGTCATTACTGGAGTTTACACTAACACATAACTTTTTCAGTTTTGACGGCCAATTCTACAGGCAGCTAACGGGGTGTGCCATGGGGTCTTCTGTGGCACCCTCGTTTGCGAATGCCTTTATGTGGGAGGTGGAACGCAATTTATTTTTCACTGATAGCAAGATTTCCAGCAGATTATTTCTGTATTACAGATATATAGATGATCTGTTTGTGATGTGGCATGGCAAGGTGGCTGATTTAGAAGAGATTGTCGCAGAGCATAATATCTCAGACAGTCCAATAAAATTAACAATGGTCAGCAGCCTCAGTGAAATTTGTTTTCTAGACCTCAAAATAACAATTCAGGAAGGCAAGTTGATGACATCACTGTTTAGAAAAACTACGGACCGCAACACCATGCTGAGGTATGACAGTTGTCATCCAATATCCACAGTGAGAGGTGTGCCCTACTCGCAGTTTTTGAGAGTATGTAAGAGTAATAGCAATATACAACAGAGAGATATACAACTAGATGAGATGGAGCTGAGATTGAGAGCCAGAGGCTATCCACGGTGGCTATTGGCCCAAGCAAGAGAAAAAGCAGAAAGAACCAACAGAGATGAGAGCCTCAAACCCAAGGAAGTGAAAGCACTGGGTGAAGTAATCCCCTGGGTCTGTGAATTTGATGTTCACAGTACCCAGACAAGTAAGGAAGTCAGGCGGCTGTGGCCCTTGGTGGCCACAGATCCAGATTTACCAATGTTTCGACACCAACGTATTATGCCCAGTTATAAAAGAGGCCGAAGCATTAAAGACATGGTTGTCAAAACTGACATGTCTAAGTTAAAAACTAAACCTGAACATTTCTTAAAACGAAAAAACGGTTGCTTTAAGTGCACGGGATGCACAACGTGCTCACACATGTCAGTGGGAGATCATATAGCACATCCATGCTCAGGAAAAAAGTTTCCCATAAGATGGCCCCTCACCTGTACCTCCAAGTTTGTCGTTTATGCGATCATATGCCCATGTGGCAGGTACTATATCGGCAAAACTGAGTGTGCCTTTAAAATCAGGATGGCACAACACAGGTTGGCAATAAGAAATGCCCTTGCCTCAGGCAAGGGGGACCAACCTGTGGCTAAACACTTTGTTGAGCACAGACATACGATGGCCACCTTTAAGCATAGGATTATTGATCATGTGCCAGACTCCATGCGGGGAGGCAATAGGGGTAAAAAACTTCTGCAGCTAGAATCCATGTGGATTCATAGACTGAATACTCTCAAACCAGCAGGTCTTAACGATAGTCTAGGCCTTATCAACTTCATTTAGGTTTGGACCATACAAACAAAAAAACAAAAACATTTTTTAGCAACAGTGATCACTCACATTAGGGTTTACCATGTGAGTGAAGGTAGACTGGGATAACAGAATTGATCAAAGGGATTTTAGTTGATATAAGGATAAGCATTAGATGTAGACCAAAAAAGAAAACACAAGTCTGTAGGTATAATTGAGACATTTGGGAAACGGGCAGGAGCTTAATCGCCATGTGTTTTTATTGTCACCATTAGGTAGATTGCTGCTATACACTGAAAAATGTTTTTATATCATTATTTCATGCACTTCATGTGTTATTATTCACAATTGTTTTTAGAATTTGTATTAGAATTATCACTGCTGTTGTTTGGAAGCCGTGTCGTAAGATAAAGCATTCACGGCGCTATGTTTACACTGGTTACCATGGTTTCGTTGTAGATTGTTAGCTGGGTTGCCATGGACGCGCCTCCCGGCGCCGACGCGTCACTTCCGGTGAGACGTTGGTGACGTCAAACGGAGGCCCGGGACGGCGCGGCCAGCGACACCGGACAGAGGGGCATGCACTGGAGGAGGGGGTAAGTGGTATTTAAAGTCACTGTTGTTTGTTTTGCTCTTATCCTGACGAAGGGGGAAACCCCGAAACGTTGATCACTGCACCAATATAGTTTTTTGTCACTTTATAAGACTCTGAGTGCCGCCTCGTCATTATCGTGTGGTATATATATATATATATATATATATATATATATATATATTCCCTTGTTTGGGCAAAGGGGGGAACGGGCACCGAACTCTAAATTGCCTCCGGGCAACGTGCATGAACTTACGCCACTGCTTCAGAGGGAAGCAAGATGGATAGATACACTGTAGACAGTGCAGCCACAGGGACTCAATGAGTTACAAAGCCTGCATTGCTTTTTATGATCCATGGTCTGTTGTGTTTAAAAAATTCTGCTTATTATTTGTTATTTTTTTTGCATATCATTTTTTGCATATGCCTTTTTTAGATTAATTGCATAATATATAATGTACTATAATGGTATGCTATGATATCTATATGCGGTGATTTGTGCCTTTATATTCTCTTTACACTTTTCATAATAACCCTCTGTGCACTTTCATCAGCACTTATCATTGCAGATTGATACATTTGTTAACATATCAAAGTGATACATAGATTAGAGATTTGCCTGACACTGTTTTATATTGTTCTACTGGTATTACGGTATTCTATTACATCAGGGGTGGGGAATCTCAGGCCCGAGGGCCGTATAAGGCCCTCAAAGCCACTTGATCCGGCCCGGCCAGGCTCACCTAAACGAGAGGAGATGCTGAGCACCCGTTGAGATTTTACCACCAGCGTGCGCCCGGCTCAGCAGCAGCCGGAGGCAGGAGCTCACTCTTGAGCTCCAGCTTCTGGCTCAGGCAGTGTACATGTGTGGCTGTGCGGCGCTATGGGAGAGACGTCATGACATCTCTCTCCCATAGTTCAGAGGAGAGGGAGGTCAGCGGTCCGGAAGCAGGAGCAGGGCTGGTGAGCATTGTGGGGTGTTTTCCTTTTAGTGTGTGTGTGTGTGTGTGTGTGTGTGTGTGTGTGTGTGTGTGTGTGTGTGTGTGTGTGTGTGTGTGTGAGCGGCGCTACTAGGGGGCATATTAAATGGGGCATAACTACAGGGGGCATATCTAATGAGGCATAACTACAAGGGGCATATTTAATGGGGCATAACAACTGACGGGGCATATCTAATGGGACAAAACTACTGACAGTGGGCATATCTAATGGGGCATAACAACTGACTGGGGGCAAATCTAATCGGGCATAACAAGAGACTGGGGGCATAACTACTGACTGGGGGAAGGCTAATTTTTAAGTTGATAATTTTTGTATGGCCCCCGAAGGATTTTAGAAATATCCAAATGGCCCTTGGTAGAAAAAAGGTTCCCCACCCCTGTATTACATGCAGTAAGCCCAAGATGTGCCTTTTCTTCTCTATACAGTAGTAACTATGGTGATGGTACACTAAACTGAAAACACGCCCACATTGGAGGTCAGTCGGGGGCATCGGTGCATGGCGCACATGATGATGTCATCGCGACTCTCCAGTGGGCAGCAGTCACAGCAGGTGGGAGACCAGGTGATCTGTCCTTATTTAAGGTATGTTTGTTAGCTATTCTTGTTATATACCCTTACGAAGGAGGTGCATAGACCCACTGAAACGTTGACCGTTCAGATTAAACACGTTTGAAGCTGCTATACGTCTCCTGTGAGTACCATCCAGCTGCTTTCTATTCATGTATCCTCATGGTTCGTGCACTAGGAGCAGTCATTATCTGACATGTAGGAGTGCCGGGCTTTTGTGCATTATAGATAGATAGATAGATAGATAGATAGATAGATAGATAGATAGATACTAAATGTACAAAAGTATTTAGATGCCTGATCATTACACCAACAGGGACTGTGATGGCATTGTATTCAAATACTCATACTTTAATATGGACTTGGTCTGTCTTTTCCAGCTAACGCTGCTTCCATGTTTCTTGAGAGGCTTTCCACAAGATTTTGGAGGTCAGCCACTGATGTTGGATGAGTAGGCCTGGCTCGCAATCTCCGTTCCAGTTCATCCCAAAGGAGTTCAATGGGGTTGAAGTCTGGGCTCTGTGCAGGCTAGTCAAGTTCTTCCACACCAAACCATGTCTTCATAGTACTTAGCTTTGTGCACTGGGGCATAGTCATGTTGGAATAGAAAGGGGCCTTTCCCAAACTGTTGACACAATGGGGGTCATTCCGAATTGATCGCTCGCTAGCAGTTTTTAGCAGTCGTGCAAACGCTAAGCCGCCGCCCTCTGGGAGTGTATTTTAGCTTAGCAGAAGTGCGAACAAAAGGATCGCAGAGCGGCTACAAAAAAAAAAAGTGCAGTTTCAGAGTAGCTTCAGACCTACTCAGCGCTTGCGATCACTTCAGGCAGTTCAGTTCCGGATTTGACATCACAAATACACCCTGCGTTCGCCCAGCCACGCCTGCGTTTTTCCTGGCACGCCTGCACTTTTCCGAACACTCCCAGAAAACGGTCAGTTGACACCCAGAAACGCCCACTTCATGTCAATCACTCTGCAGCCAGCAGTGCGACAGAAAAGCTTTGCTAGAATTTGTGTGAAACTACATCGGCCGTTGTAAAAGTACGTCGCGCGTGCGCATTGCGCCGCATACGCATGCGCAGAAGTGCCGTTTTTTTGCTACATCGCTGTGCAGCGAACATTTTCAGCTAGCGATCAACTCGGAATGACCCCCAAAGTTGGAAGTATAGCATTGCCCAAAATGTCTTGGTATGCTGAAGCATTAAGAGTGCCCTTCCACTTGAGATAAGGGGCCTATCCCAAACCCTGAAATACAGCCCACTACCATTATCCCTCCTCCACCAAACTTCACAGTTGGCATAATGCAGTCAGGCAGTTAACATTTTCCGAGCATCTGCCAAACCCAGACTCACCCATCTGACTGGTAAACAGAAAAGTGTGATCCATTACTCCACAGAACACGTTTCCACTGCTCCACAGTTCAGTGTCGGTGTGGCTTACATCACTCCATCCAACGCTTGCCGTTGGACTTGGTGATGTGAGGCTTGCATGCAGCTGCTCGGCCATGGAAACCCATTCCATTAACTCCTGCCACACAGTTTTTGTGCCTATATTAATGCCAGTGAAAGGTCGGAACTCTTCAGCTATGAATCAGCAGAGTTTTGGCGACTTTACGCACCATACACCTTAGCAGTCGTTGACCCTGCCCTGTGATTTCACGTGGTCTTCCTCTTCATGGCTGAGTTGCTGTTGTTCCTAAACTCTTCTACTTTCTAATAACTTACAGTTGTTTGTGGAATGTCCAGCAGGGATGAAATCACAGTACCATGCTTGAAGTCACCGAGCTCTTCAGAACGACCCATTGTGTATCACAAATGTTGCAAATTGAGACTGCATGGCTAGGTTCTTGATTTTATACACCTGTGGCAACGGGTCAGATTGAAACACCTGAATTCAATAATTAACAGGTGTGGCCAAATTCTTTTGTTCATATAGTATATTAGTGGAGTGGGGGGCAAGGAGCAGTCACCCAAAGGCCCCCACACATAGCTACATTACAAGTGGGGGCAGTGTCGGACTGGGGAATGAAGGGGCCACCGGGGGAATGCTGTTATAGGGGTCCATGCTTAAGGGTGTGGCCAGCCACCATGGAGATTTGGCTAACCATTACAGAGTACATTACAGAGTACATGTTCTTTGCTCCTTGGTAAATATATAATAAACCATGTTCTTATGAAGTATAATGTAACATTTGTATAATGCATAATTCATGTGCACTAGGATAGAGACTGGAACCTGATCCCTAGAAGAGGAGGGCCCACAGGTAGTGGGGCCTACCGGTGGTTTCCCCTGTTCTCCTGTGGGCTAGTCCGACTCTGAGTGGGGGTTACTTTTTTATATGTGACCTGGAGTTTCTGTGTGGCATAATGTGAACTGGGGGCACTATAGTGTGTTAAACACATTTGTGGTGCTGGGAGCATTTACATATTACACAAACCTTAGTAAGGGTATGCAGTCAGCCTACTGATAGTCAGGATCGCGGCTGTCACAATACTGCCGCCGGGATCCCGAAAAGGGGCACCATACCGTCGCCAGTATACAGGCGAGGTAGGTGATTCCCCTCTATGGGTGTCCACAACACCCATAGAGGGAGAATAGAATATGTGGTATGTGTAGCTCACCACCGAGCCCACAGCATGGCGAGCGCAGCGAGCCCACAAGGGGCTTCATTACACTCGCCCCCTTGCCGGCATTCCACCAATCGGAATGCAGATGTCGGGATCCTGACGTTCGCCATCTCGGCCGGCGGGATCTCATACTGATCCCTAAGTAAGACCCTGTTGATGTTTTCCTTGAAATGTTGACTGTGGAAAATGATGACACCTTAGGGCAGTGGTAGCCAACTCTGGTCCTCGAAAGCTACCAACAGTTCATGTTTTCCAGCTCACCTGGCCGGTGCACACGTGCAGTCATTACTAACTGACACATTTTAAAAGATCCACAGTTGGAGCTAATTACTTCACTTGTGATTCTGTGAGGAGACCTGGAAAGTGTGAACTGTTGGTAGCTCTCGAGGACCAGGGTTGGCTAACCCTGCCTTAGGGTATATTTACTAAAATGCTGGTTTATAGAAGTGGAGATGTTGCCCATAGCAACGAATCAAATCCTAGCTATTTATCTTTTAAAGGTTGCTAGATAAATTATAAGTAGAATATGATTGGTTTCTATAGGCAACATCTCCACCTCTCGGACTTTGGGGGTCATTCCGAGTTGTTCGCTCGTTATTTTTCTCTCGCAACGGAGCGATTAGTCGCTAATGCGCATGCGCAATGTCCGCAGTGCGACTGCGCCAAGTAAATTTGCTATGCAGTTAGGTATTTTACTCACGGCATTACGAGGTTTTTTCTTCGTTCTAGGAGTCGTAATGTGATTGACAGGAAGTGGGTGTTTCTGGGCGGAAACTGGCCGTTTTATGGGAGTGTGTGAAAAAACGCTACCGTTTCTGGGAAAAACGCGGGAGTGGCTGGATAAACGGAGGAGTGTCTGGGCGAATGCTGGGTGTGTTTGTGACGTCAAACCAGGAATGACAAGCACTGAACTGATCGCACTGGCAGAGTAAGTCTCGAGCTACTCAGAAATTGCACAGAGAAGTCTTTTCACAATATTGCGAATCTTTCGTTCGCATTTTTGATAAGCTAAGATTCACTCCCAGTAGGCGGCGGCTTAGCGTGTGCAAAGCTGCTAAAAGCAGCTTGCGAGCGAACAACTCGGAATGACTCCCTTTAGTAAATATACCCCCTTGTGTATGTACAGTAATTTTAACACTGGAAAACTCTGTCAAGGAAAAGTAGTGTGTGTGCTGTGGTTTACAAGGGCAGAGAGGGCAAAGCTGGTCCTCAAAAAACCTCAACAGTTCATGTTTTCCAGTCCACCTATGGATCTGTAGACTGTGGGGGAGATGTACTAAGCAGGGCCGTCTTTTCGTATGGGCTCAATGGGCTCTTGCCCAAGGGCCCCAGGAGTATAAGGGCCCTAGGCTGATAGCTGAGGGTCCCCTCTTTCCAGGGGTACCAGATTTTTGAAAATCGGCCCTGGGGAACCAGAGATATCCGACTTGAAAGCAGTGGTCCCCATCCTAGCCTGTTAATTGCTCTTCCCAGCCAGATATCTCGGGTTTTGTTTGACTTAGAGTTTTTATGATGGTATACCCCAAAAGCTGTGACTCTTCACTTGTGGTGGACACTGGCAGCTTGTCTCTACTATGCCCAGAGCCAGAGATATGAGCCTTCCAGCAGCTGGTCCCTGCTCCAGCTCCAAACGGCTGGTATGCAGTTTTATATTTTCGTTGGTCAATTGCTCTGGCTCCTGAAATCTGATCCCCAAGTCCCTAGCACCTCCTGAAAGGTGGGACTCTCTAGTTTTGTATCCCATTCAAAGCTAAGAAATATATTTTCAGGAACTTGAGATATCTGCAGTCAAGTAAGCTGCCCCCCCCCCCACTGGAAAATGATGAATATTAAGCCCACTCCACTATCCTCCCCTCCCCTACGTATTAAACACCCCCTACCACCCTGGAAGTCATGTACCAGGGCTTCTTCATTCAACCCAATGCCCCTTCTACAGTTTAGCCCCATCTGTGCAGTAAAGGAGTAATTAGCAGAAATTACTGCTCCAGGTCCTACATGCTGAGCGGAAAATAGAACACCCACTACCGCTCGCAGGACATCAAAGCTGCCGCTGATAGCACCCCCCACCCCTACCGCTGGAGGATGGGTAGGGGGCCCACTGCATTGCTGTGCCCAGGGGCCTACACTGCTGTTAAGACGGGCCTGGTACTAAGCAGCATTGAAGTAACATTTATAATTTGCATATATAATAAAATTATATAGAACAGCTGTTTGGTTGCCATGGGCAACATCTTCCCTGGCTTACTTCACTGTTTTCACTGCTTAGTACATCTTACCCTGTGTCAGTTAGGAAAAATATGCATCACGTGTTTTAAACGGTTACAGTTGGTAATTACTACAGCTGTGCAATAGCTACACAATTGAATTATTAATATATTATATAATAATAATAGTAGGTGATCTGGGAAATGTTAGAGATCCTCGTGGACCGATATGGCAATATCTGAAGCAGGGTTTCTCAACCGGTGGAATATGTAGTTCAAGTAGATCCCTGATTTATGTGGTATAATAAAAATATGCAAGCATACTTTGTTTACATTTCTAGATACTGTATAGAGGAGGACACTGCATAAACAAAAGAATGAGAAACCTAGATTGTAAGAAAGAAGTGAGTGAGCCATACTTTAGACGAGCATCACAGAATATTAGGATGAGCTAAACTTCAGAAATCAGATCATTATTATCAGAACCTTTTTTTTATTAATTCCAATCAGGACACCCTGTGCATTGCTGAGTTGCATTTTATTAACATAATTCAAGAAATGCACACACAGGTTTTACACTTATATGGCTGAAGGGGTAAGACCAGACACCATTCAGTAATTCCCCAATACAGTGCAGTACTTGGCTGTTTTCGTTCTGTTAAATGACAAGCAGACATCTTGTATCCAATATCATTACAAGAATATTGTCAGTTATAGTCCAATAACCTCTGGAGAAACACTGACAGTATGAGCAGATGTTATTTCACCCAGGAGATAATACTTATTATAAAACACTAATGAAAATCTAACCTACCCATCCTTGGACCTACTTAGTAGAGGAAATAAAGTCACAACAAGAAGTTGTGTTATTTTCTTATACACTAGCAAGCTTCCAGTATATGTTATGCTATAAATTACATTAAGTGACTTGTTCAGCAGGCATAAGTCAGTGTGATGAAGACTCAGTTCTCAGTGGAAATTCCCCTATTGATGAAATCTTGGATCTTGTCTCGGACATCTTGCTCCAAAACATCCATCTGATCCTGCATGCTGACAGTATACTGGCTCAGTTCCCTCTTCATGTCCTCCACTCTCTGCACAAGTTCCTTGTTCAGGCCATCTGCATAGGGGACAATTGTGTCTTTGAACTCTGCAATCTTCTGGTCCATCTGCTGGTTCATCTTGGTCAGGTAGGGCTCCAGTTTCTCTCTGACACCTGTCATATCTCCATTGAGCTTGTCTCTTAGTTGGTCTGCATATGGGTAGAGTTGCCCTTTCAGCTGTACTGTGAAGTCCAGGATTTGGCTTTCCATCTGGTCTACCTTCTTCCTCATCTGGATGTCCACGTTCCTCATCTGTTTGCGTAGTGCATCCTGCATATCCTCAGCATAGGGGGCCAGGCTTTTAGAGAGCTCTTGTAACTGTTGATCTATATCATCTTTCATTTTATTAGTGATGGGTTTTAGCTGCTTCCTCAGCTGCTCCACATTGTTGTCTATTGTGACCCCCAGTTCTTGATAGTATGGGACCAGTGACACCTGTATCTGGTCTGCATTCTCTCGGATATTGTCTTCCAGGTCCTTAGTTACAGACTTAAGCTGCTGGCTGACCGCCTGAATGTTTTTGTCCAGTTGGGTGCGAAGCTCCTCTGCATATGGAGCCACTTTTATCTGAAGCTCCTCTACATTCCTGCTCAGCTGCTTGTGCACCTCATCTGCGTACGGGGACAGCTTTACCCTCAGCTGCTCCAGCTCCTGCCTGATCTGTTCTCTCAGCTTGTCTGAGTCCTGTGTCAGTTGCTTTTGAATCTGCTGTGCAAAGGGAACCAACTGTTGCTGCAGTTCTCCTGCATAAAGGTTTACGCTCTTCAGGTTTTCCTCAATTAGAGAACTGTGGAGGAAGAGGTAGCATTAGTCACTACAAGTAACAGGATCAAGGTTTGTGGTCATATAATGGTCATATAACGTTTATCCGGTATTGACTGTAGATTTCAGTTAAACACTTGGGCACAATTAGGAACATTTGTGAAAAGGAAAAATATGGGAATTGCTCCTAAAAATAACATTTTAATAGTTACTTTTCAATGACTGATTGCTGCACACAACCCCACCTTTGTCTGTTCCACCACTGTTCATAATAGCGCCCCTCTGAACTTTTATTATGTATGTGACATACACTGCACTACAGCCTATACAGACACCTTTAATAAACTCACTTTCGGGTAGTATAGGTGTCTCCATTGCCAGATAAACAACTGGGAAGTTGCACTGGGGCATTCACACATTGCGGTCCCCACATACAGTATAGCTACATCATCAGCGTGGGGGGGCAATATGGCATATAGTGAACTTGGGATTTTGTATGGCATAATGTGAACTGGGGACACTACAGTATATTTAACACATTTTATTAAGGCAGAGTGGGGTAGGGGGGCTCAGTTAGGGTGTGCCTAGAGTTGGCCTGACCCCTAAATTTACCTATAACAACATACAATTTTATTGGTAGGGGCCCCCACAGGTTAGTTGCCCAGGGGCCCCCACAAACCTTACTCCAGCTGTGAGTTCCTAGGTTGCTCTCATGCCCTGCTGACTTACTTTAGCTGCTTGCTGATGTCAGACTGCTGAATCTGCTCCACGGTGTCCTTAGTGCCGCTGGACAGCTGGCTGTAGTAATTCCAGAAGGCATCAACCACCTTGTCAGTGCTGACTTCAGCCTGAGATCCTAAAACAGGAGAAAAAAAAATATTGCACATATACTATATGTTATTTCTGTATATCAATGTTTCCTGCCCAGTAAGAAGCTATCTCTGTACAATGAGAAACTAAATAACATACTTACAAGCAGCTTTGTGTAATATATGTGGTCAGAGCCTGAATTAGACTTTTTGGTGCCCCGTGCCAGAAAGAGAATTGGGGTCCCCCCTCCCCCGCTTTCTCCATATTTTTCCAATAGGGACATAAGGCGCATGCCTCATGCCTTCTGTAAAAGTCATTTATCCCTATTACCCCCCCCCCCCTCAAAGTGTGTGTGTGTGTGTGTGTGTGTGTGTGTGTGTGTGTGTGTGTGTGTGTGTGTGTGTGTGTGTGTGTGTGTGTGTGTGGGCGGGGGGTGATCAATGAGGATAGCTCTGATGCTCGCCACTCCGTGTTTAGCAACTAGGCAGTGGCGGGCAAAAGGCTAAATTACTTTTACAGAAGGAATCCCGTTGGATATATAAATTAGGAACACTGTCCCCAGGTGGACTTAATGAAAACTTGGGATTGCAGTGTTTCCTATGATTATAGGTAGTATTTAATGTTAGTTCAACCTTGCACAGTTAGTTATTCAATGTTTTTGAATATATATTGGACGGGGATAGATTATGTTATTCGTTAGGAACTAAGAGTTTATTAATTATGGTTAAGATTAAGGGTTTATAGATAGAAGGTATTATTATGATGATATTACTTCCCTTAAATGGTCAATGGAGCAGCCCCTCATATAGACCTATTTTGTTTATGTACGTTGTATTATACAGGCTCCATACTATCTGAAATGCCTGGGAAAGTATTGTGTTGGTTGTCACGGTAACTCCTCTGCTGCACGGCGCGCCGTGACGTCATGACCTTGCAACGCGGATGCGAGCAGGGGACGCTGGCGGACGGCCATGCCGTGGAAGCAAGGGAGCACAGTTTAAGCACTAATGTCTCTGTATGTGTACTATTTAAATGTTTTGTATGTTGGTATTCACTGTTGTCTGGCCCTGAGGACGGGGAGCTTCCCCGAAACATGTAGGCAATAAAGGGACACATTATCCTACTACTGAACAAGTCTGCATGAGTGCCGCCGATATTTCGCCATTATATATATATATATATATATATATATATATATACATATATATATACACACACACACAGTGTCGGACTGGAGCATGTAGGGCCCACCGGCGGAATGCAATGTTAGGGGTGTGGTGATTCAGCAGAGGGGGTGGAGCCTGCCACCTCATTGGTTTGAACAACCATTAGAGAGTGCAATGTCTGGGCCCCTTCATAAATATATACTGTAAATTCAGCTGCTGCATGCATGATAATGTAACAGATTAATAACAGCAATGCACTGTAGAAAATACACCATAGTCCGGTATAAGGTAACATATGTATAATGTATAATTCAAGTGCACAATCTGGAACCTGATCCTAAGAGCAGGAGGTGGGCCGCCAGGCAGTGGGGCCCACCAGAGGTTCTCCCTGTACCCCTGTGGGCCAGTCCAAGCCTGTATGTACACACACATTTACAGTACACTGCAAGAAAATGGATTTGGACACAAATCCTCTTTATACCACATTCATGCTGTTAACTTGGGAGATTGCTGTTATTTAGTTACAATACCCTTTATTAAATAACACATTTCGATATACTGCCATATCCAGGTTCAAACCTTTAACCTATTGCATTCCAGTCAGATGCCCTACTCATTGGTCGGAATGCAGTCAATTTACCTACAATCAAAATCCCGACAGTCAAAATACAGACAACCATTGACCTGCGGTCAAAATCCTGACAAGGTCAAAATACTGACATGGTCAAAATACCGACATTCAAAATACTGACAAATTCAAAATACCGACATTTCAGATGTCGACAGGTCAAAAAGTCGACATGAGTGTTTCTTGATTTTTTTCATTGAAACCAACTTGTTCATACTTTACCATCCCAGTGGACCTGGAGGGGGAATATAATAGTGTGCCGAGCGCAGCGAGCCACCGTACTCGAAGTGCATGCTCGCCATGCAAGGGGACTTGGTACACTTATATGGTGTCCATGTCGACCTATGTTGACATTCACACCAAAAAACAATGAAAAACTTTTGTTGACTTTTGACCTGTCGACATTTTAAATGTCGGTATTTTGACCTTGTCGGTATTTTGATCTTGTCGGGATTTTGACCGTCAGACAATTGTTGTCGGGATTTTGACCGTCGGGATTTTGATTGTAGGTATTTCATACTGATCCTTATTGGTCTATTTGATCCTGCATAGAAACTATGAGATGCCTGATATGAAATATGAATCTATTTGTACTTTGTAAAAATAATAATTAGAATTGCATTTGAGCAGATCTATATACTGTGCAGCAACAGATCTAATCCCTTGCTGCCACACACTACATAGATCTGATCTCTAGCTTTCTATGTAAAGGCAGATACTATAGCTCAATGAATAGAGTGTCTGACTGCAATACCACAGGCAGTGGGTCCGAATCCTGGGTATGTCAACGTTATCAATGTTATAAAGGATAGTGTGACTGAATAACAAAGAGCTGTATAGGAACAAAGTGCTGTATAGGAATTAGCGACGGAAGGTGTTGGGATAGCAGAAAGGAGGGGGGGTCAGGAGTTGCTGGGCTTTAAAAAAGGGGGGAAGCTGCAAGTGAAATTAATTAAAACAGATATCTGACAAGCAGCGCCTACCCTGCATCGCTATGTGCAGTGCAAACTCTGCACACACCTAGTTACGGCAGCAACACACTACATAGATCTGATCTAGTTACGCTCTGTATGTGGTCACTTTAAAAGTACATTAATACAATTTTAAGTAACTGTAATATATATATAATTATTATTATTTATATATATATATTTATATATAAATAATAATAATAACTGTATGTGATATGCTCAGTGTATATGCTGATCATCTCTGACTGCAATCTTCAGGACCCAACAACAGCTCAAAGCAATATACAGTAACTTTCTTGTCCTACTGTATGTGTGGCCGTATATCTGAGGGTTTGACTTTTCTAATACATGTTTCTACACTGGCTGCCATTATTATTATTTCTTCTTTCACCATTTCTCCCCTTCTCCATTTCTTTTTCACTCACAGACACTCATCTAGTTATGCATGTACTGACCTGTGATTGCACACAAGACAAGTGCCAGCGCTGTCACTTTCACCAACATGTTGAGTCAGTGGATGAATCAAGATAATAATTAAGCGGTGTAAATCTGCGTAAATAAATAGTTACAGTTAGAAGAATTGTCCTGGAAGTCTAGATCTGTAGTAAGACTTAGGGCCTGACGTATGAACTATCAGGCATTTAGCCCGTAACATGTAATTTCTTATTGTTGCAAATTGTTGTATTAAAAAGACTCTGATAAATGGGCCCTTCAATAACAGAAAAACTTAAAATTCCAAATACAACACTTTAAGAATTATTATTAATCAGATTTTTTACTTGATAAATAATCAATGAAATTGCATTTGTTCTCTATTGTGAAGTCTTTCACTGCTAGCGTCATACAGCTACAGAATACTTCACTGTAGCCTATAGACTACAGTGGCTATTGTCATCTAAACAATGGGGTTAGCTAAGCTTTTCAGAACTTGGTACAATGGTCCAGGTTGCAGTCACCATTGATATCAATGGGGGCTGCGATCTACAGCATTATAGAAGTTTGCCTTCTACAGGAAATATCGTTGATACAGTATCTCCTGATACTAACTTAAATCATATGAAAACACAGGAGTTTCAGCTTCTTAAACTGGCCATACAATTAAAAGTAACAGAAATAAGTAGCTAAGCTTGTTCTAATTGCACTAATGCCCATAGCGTGACCAATGAAATTCTAACAAAATGAAGAAGACATTTAACTTTTTTAATTTAAAAATTAAATAATCTTTTATGTTGTGACTGTCTATTTCTGTAAGAATGAGATCTCTCCTTACCCGGATCCTCAATGTCTGGATGAGATATTGATGCCGATGCCATAGGTTGCCTTTATATTACACCATCTCTGTTCCCTGACTGTGATCCAAGGCAGCTTGCTGGACTTTAGATTTGTTTTACAACGTGGAATTCCTGACGTGTCCCGGCTTGCATGGTGATGCTGGAAGTGTGATTAGACCTGGTCACTGAGTCATAATCAATAACTGCTGGGTAGTCTGTTATTTAAAAACTAGATAGTAAAAAAAACAAGTTAATACCACCATCAATGTACAGTAGCTGGTCACTGAGTTACAGGTTACCTCTTCTTAATTATTATAGGTCATATGCAGGCTTAATATAATAACATAGTAACAGGGTGCAATTCAGAGCCCTTTTATCTGTACTGAATTTGATATTCATTACAGGAGCATTTTAGAAATTAGGGCAAACTTAAATTAACGCAATGTTCTGCTGATATAAATATTAAGGTTCCTTGTATTATATTATGTATGCAATCCCCTCTAACTGAGAGGAACTGATGGCACAACCATATTGGGCAACACTAGTTAAAGCAAGCTGACAGCAAAGCTTTAGGCCTGAGTCCTGAATCTTTCCAGTTGTCTGCAAGGTATCCTGACCTATCTCAATTGTTCCACGTAAGTGCATTTGCTACTACTTCAACTTTTTGGCCTAGTAAGTAAAAAGCCACAGAAGACACACACAGGCCTTTCATTTTTACTTCAAGAGTCCAGAAGATCTCCAAAACAAAATTCTTGTAATACTCTTCTGTTGTATGGAACAGTTACTCAGCCTTGCAGAAGGCACTTACAGATTACTAATTCTGATGATGTTGGTATAACGAAATCTGTTCTTTGAATGTCTCTCAGTTCTCTTCCTAATTTACACTACGCCAGAAAGGCAAGACACCCAAAACCCCAGACACAGTAATGGACAAACTTCTTCTAATAGTTAATTAACTTTAATATCTTGGCATTACTTGTTATTTTAGACAAGGCTTAGCGCACACTAATATGCAGCACATCCAATACAGTTAGATTATGACAAGAACGCCAAGGACAGCCAAAATGCCAGACACAGTAATTGACAAACTTTTTCTAATAGTATATTAACTTTAGTTTCTTGGAGTTACTTGTTATTTTAGAAAAGGTTTGGTACACTTTAATAACCAGCACATCCAATACAGTTTGATTATGACAAAGTTTCTTTTTGTCTTAAGTGCTAAAACATTAGACTAATTCTAATGTTAATTAAACTGGTATTTATTAACACTGAACTACAGTATGAGACTATCTCATTATTGGCTAAGGCATGGCGCCCTACTAGCTATATACTGTAGTAATCATTTATATCAGTTATTCTTAACCACAACCGTCAAGTTTTCCCAAGATGTCACATTTAGAGGGTTTCTGTGGATGTAGGTAGAATAATTACTGATACAGCAAAATCAATTAACTCTCCTGTGCATGGGTAAAGAAATCCACAAAACATGTTCTGTTGGACTTAAGGCCTGGAGTTTAGAACCCCTGCTTTATATAATGACAAGGCATATATCCGCCCGACTACATTTCCCCCTTGCACTAAACAAAGTAACCCATTTACAATGATAAATAAACAAGCAAATGTTGAATGCACACCAGATACCGATTCTACAGGGATACAATGGGTTGGGGCTGAAATGCCAGTGGGAGGGATGCCGGTGATCAGAATACCGAGGGCGGCATCCCACTGTTTACAATCCCAACAGGGGTCATGAAGGAAGCTACCCCTCACCCACTTTCCCCCAACCCTCACCCTCTCTCACTGCAGCCTAACCCTAAGCCCCCCACCTCGCCCCCGCAGCCTAACCCTACCCAGTGATGCCTAAACCGCCCCACCTCCCCTCCGCAGCCTAAACCTAACCATCCCCCCTACAGCCAAACCCCAACCCTTCCTGGGGGTGCCTAACCCTAACCCCCCTCCCCGCAGCCTTACCCTACCCGGTGGTGCCGAACCCCCCCCCCCCCCGACACACACAGCCTAAACCTAACCCGCCCCTACAGCCAAAACCTAAATACACACACATCCCTGCGCGTGCGATCGGGATTCCAGCTGTCGGGATCTTTATCAGTGTCGGGAGTCCGGCATTGGTCTTTTGACAGCCAGGATCCTGATATGACTATATATCTATATAAACAACTATATAGAATAGTAATATTTAGGATCTCTGTCCTGAGCCTGTTAATACAGCAGTGATGTGGCACTAGTTCTGAGCAAGGCATTACATAGACTGCTTATGTGATGCAGACCAGTTTTAAACTGGCTTCATTACAGTAGAAGTAGAAACTGATTTCTGTCATGAAGGTCTCAGTTGATCAGGAGGGAATTGAATTTACACCTATGGAGCTACTGTAAATTAACTGCACCATTTTGGGGAGAAAGGACTAACCCCTTTTATTCTATTAGGGCATTATAACAGTTATGGGGGGTACATTGATGTCAGATGTTCCTCTGTTATTTCCTAGAGTCTAAGAAAATCTAACTATGTATTTATCTTCATCTGGTTATGTGGATAACTCTGCTGTATATTCAGGGCCGGTTCCGGGGCTTCGGGCGCCCCGGGCGGCATTGGGGGCGTGGCTTCATACAGGGGGCATGGTCATTTACGCCCCCTGTACTGCTGTAGGATGTGCGGTGCGCGATGACGTCATCGCGCACCGCACAGCAAAGGTCCTTTCCACGAAGGTAAACTAGACGCTAAGCGTCTAGTTCCCTTCGTGGAGAGGACCTTTGCTGTGCGGTGCGCGATGACGTCAACGCGCACCGCACTTCATTACAGTGAAGGTCCTCTCCAGGAAGGGAAATTAGACGCGTAGCGTCTAGTTTCCCTTCACTGCGGGCAGCCCATGAAGGGAAACTAGACGCGTAGCGTCTAGTTTCCCTTCATAACGGAACGGACAACGGGACAGTGGGCCACGGCAGCGGGGGGGCACCACAGCAGCAGCGGATCTTGCCATGGTGCGGCGCCCTCCGGATGGCGCCGGCGCCCTCCGGAAGGCGGCGCCCCGGGCAAAAGTCCTGCTTGCCCGTGGCAAGATCCGCTACTGTGTATATTGCCCTCTCCCTTTCCTTTATTTAAGAGGCATTAAGAACCGGGGAGAATTATCAATCCTTTAGAAGCCTTGGAGAGAGATCAAGAGAATTAGTTGCCCAAAGTAATCAATCAGCTTCAAACTTTCATTTCAAATCCTGTGCTAGATAAAGGACAGAAACTGGGGACCAATTCTCCATTTTATCTCTGTCCAAGGCTTGTTATATCTCCCCATCTGAGAGAGATTAAGTGGAGAAGTTGACTATAGCCAGGGGGAGATTAACAGTGGGGCGGATAGAGCTCCATCTCCAGGCCGCTACATAAAAATAGGCCCGTTATCATGGCAGCATGCTGGCACACAGTACATAAGTATTAAAATTGTATTATGCAATTTTTCTAATTTTTTTGTATTTAGGGAGACAGTGGGGCTGATCGTGTAAGGGGTAACACACCCACGTGACTCTGCCACACCAACAAAGCACTGGCCACAGCTTTTCACCTTCTTAGTTAAGGCCCATGAACATTTTCAGGCCCATGTGGCTCTTAATCCGGCTGGTGCAAGTCTACTCCAGTCATCATATGGGGAGACAGAGCGACTCCTTGCTCTATCCCACAGTCAATCCCACCAGCTCTCTTGCTGTCCCTCCTGCTGTCCCTGTCTTGAACAAATCTTGTCGCTCTCTGGCAGAGGGCCTGATTCAGAGAATGACCGTTAGGAACAGTAATCAGCAAACTGCGTATGCTCAGCCCAGAAGCCATCCTCACGCTAAAAACATTTGTGTATGACATAGCTCTTACATGAGACTGCTTCTGCGGTCCATGGACACTTCAGAGTGGAGGCCGGGAGGTTTCCTTATTCTTCTCAAACAGAGGAGGTATCATGGGGGTATTATGGGAGTGTCATGGGTGTGTTTGTGGTTGAGATCCGCAGCCATAGCAGCCGTATCTTACAAGGGAGACTCTATTACAACTGTACAACATGTTGCTACCTTGCGTCTTTCCGACTCTTAAACTTCCCATCGGCTGAGGGGGTGTTCCCTATGCCAGCCACATAATTTGTCTTAGAACCTTAAATAATACAAAGTATAAGCTTAATGTACTAAAATAAAGACACAAAGACTTTGACAAAAAAAAATAGTCGGTTATTTATTTATTTATTTAGTTATTTCTATATAAAATCAATGAAATCTGTATGGTGGCAAAGAAATTACAACCAATCCTGAGCAAAAGCCAACAATGCACAGCAAACAACAACAAACAAATGCATTGTAGGCAGAAACCACCCAAGGTGCCTATATCAACACAAAATTTGGTCATCCAACTCCCCCCTATTGGTATATGGAACGCACAACGGTTCTTCCTCCATGATCCTCATGTACATGAAGCATCTGATCCTTTACCAAGATGGCTGCCATTCTTTAGTCTGTGCATGTGCGGCACCATCTTGTCTCTGTGTTTGAGAGCCACAATAATATACAGATGTGACGTCTACTCTCCATGGAGGACCTTGCATAATCCTTTGGTCCTGCCTACAGTACATGCATGACGAGCTGGCCCGCTGATTGTTATGCCCCATATCCACTGCTTGTTTAAATAACTGTGAGTACGGCTGTACTGAAACTGTGCACTACAATAAATACATGATCCTGGTTACGTCTATCCATTTGGCGTGTCTACCGAATTTCTTTCCGCTGGGGTCTACTATTTAACATCCATGTACAGCACAAAATAGTACACACATATCAACACTCTAAGCTTGACCACCCATCCTGTGAGGGAGATGTTGCCACCTCCGTAAGGCTATGCAGTTAATAATATACTGCATTCACAAAGGCGGGTGCACACCCTAACAATGCAAATTTGTGCCTGGTTTGCAATCCTGCGATTCTTTCCTTCCCAAGATGGCCTACAAAATGGAAACAACTGAGAACCAATCAACAGGAAAGAGAGGGTGCGAAAGCTTCACCAACCAAAGAGAACTGGGCCTATGAAACACAATAAATTAAATCACCTATCATACCTCTAACCCTACCATAGGCTGGCACAATCATGTCACTGGCAACGGGCCTGCCCCCCCAGCCTTGTGGATATTTCACTTCATGCACATTCTGCCTTCAGCTCTTTCAGTACAGATTCATACCCACATTTAAATTAATTTGATTTTAATTAATTTCATGTTTCTTCCTTATATGCAACTACATAATATTAGCCAAGGTAAGATGTGTGTCTGTAGGCAGGGCCAGATTAACAATTGGGCAGATGGAGCTACAGCTTCAGGCCCCCACATAAATACAGGCCCATCGTCAAGACAGTATGATAATAACAAACCACCTAGCTGGCCACATGATCAACCATAAATCATACGTATTAAAATTGTATTTCTAGTTTTCTCACAAAATTCTGCAATTTTTCTATTTTTATGTATTTTGTGAGACAGTGGGTCTGATAGTGTAGGGGTGTACAGTACACACACCCACATGTCACTGACACTGACCACACCCACACAACACTTACCACACCCACACAGCACTGGTCACAGCTTCTCCCCTTCTCAGTATAGGCCCGTAAAATATTTTCAGCCCCAGGTCCATGAGGCCCTTCATCTGGCCCTGCCTATAGGTCTAAATGGGAATGCTGAATGTAAATCACAAACACACTCAACTTCAAGTGGTTACATGTGAGGTATGAGGGCTTTCATTTGGTATTTCTACCAGTCTCCAGGTTATATGCTGATCCCTTGTTATCATTGGTACTGAGAACTACCATCTACCATCAGTGTACTGTATATGCTAATATTGCACTGCGTAATTAGTGAATTTCATGTAATTATATTTATTGGATAAAGGGCCCCTTCAAAATGTTGTCATGGAGCCCACAGAATTCTTGCTATGCCCCTTGGGCTACCTAATTATTTGCGGAATAATATACTGGATCATTAATACTAACTAATGCTGCAGTCACACTGTAATTTAAAGTTAATATGGATTTAGACATTAGACATTGGTTTAGCTTGTTAATTGTAAACTGATGTCTTGATTTAGTCTGTTTTAAATGATCATTAAGAGATTGCATTGTTAATCAGTAGCATTGGTGTATTCTCTGTACTACCCTGAAAAACAAAAGGAAAAGTGTTCATACTCATTATTCTGCTGATGACTTTTATTGAATAAGCATGCCTCCCAAACACCGGGCCTTTGTATAGACTTACAGTCTCATAATCAGCTTCATTTCCTTAAAGCCCGGCTACTTTATAGTCAGACAGCCAATCAGCAGTGCTCACTTTTACATGCTCGGCATGTAATCCTCTAAGGACTAAGGGGGTCATTCTGACACGATGTTCGCTGCAGTTTCTCGCAGCGCAGCGGTTGGGTCGGATCTGTGCATGTGCCGGTGCCGCAGTGCGCTGGCGCATGCTTGACGGCCGAAGGCAGAGGCGGTCGCTGGGAAGGAGGGGGCTGGATGGCTGCGTTAAGCCGCCGTTTAGGGGGCGCAATCCGGCCATGCTTTTGCATTTCTGTGGGGGAAGGGGGGGGCACTGACATACGGGGCGGACTAGCCCTGTGCTGGGCGTCCCACCGCATGTCTGAGTGCCTGATCGTAGCTGTGCAAAATGTAGCAACTCAGAATGACCCCCTAAGACCTTTATATCTAAGTTATGATGGACAGAATATTTTATTGAATAAAGTGGTAGCATCAATGTATTATTTTGCATAAGGGGGCACAAATATTTATTGTAAAAAAAAAAAAAAAGAAATATGGGGCACCACCACTTGTTTTAATAATTTATGGGGCACTAATACATTTATGGGGACACTAGAATTATAGTATTACTACTTGGGGGGCCTAATTCAGACCCGATCGCTGCAACGGCAGCGATCGCAGTCTGAAGCCCTTTTTGCCTAGTGCGCCTGCGCACCCAGTGAGTTGCGAAAGCATCTCACTAATGTGATCGGCTCTGCCTGATTGACAGGCAGAGGTGGTCACGGGGTGGGAGGGGGTGTGCCAACGGCGTTAGAACGCTGTTGGTGGGGCGCGGTCTGGACAACGCAGGCATGTCCGGACCAGTGCGGGAGCGGACTGCGGTGGCTGCGTGGTGTCACACACAGCCGCTGCGACAAAGATCGTGGCATGTAGCCATCTGCCAGCGCAGCTAGGCTGCGCAGGTAGGGAGCTACTTGGCGGGTGCGAAAGCTTTTGCACCTGTGTGGGGGGCAGGGCCTGACATGCGGTGCAGACTAGTCTTGTGCTAGGCATCCCCCCACCATGTCAGAGAAACTGATCGTAGATGTGCTAAATATAGCACATCTACGATCAGGTCTGAATCACCCCCTTTGTTGATATACTGTACTTGATAACCCTCTCTTCCACGCTCTCTGTCTACCCCATCTGTGTCACCCCTGTCTGTCTGCCCCTCCCCTTTAGAATGTAAGCTCTCACGAGCAAGGCCCTCTTCCCTCATGTTCTTATCCTTTTTTTACTTTAACAATATTCAACTGCACCAAATCCAGCAGTTTTCTGCCTCCCTGAGACTTATTTCAGTGTTATCTGCTGATGTATCCATGTTTATTTACCCCATACTTGTCCTATATTGTCCTCAACTGTAAGTCACTGTTTTACTGTTTTGATTATTCGTTTATGTACTCTGTAATTGGGCACTGCGAATGCCTTATGGCGCCATATAAATAAAGGATAAGAGTAAATAATACTTCGGGGGCACTGCTCATTAGTTACTTTAGGACATGGACAAGACTTGCCGTGCATTCTCTTGTGGCACTACAAGTATACACTAGAGCCAAAAGAGCTTTCAATCTTTTTGGGTGTATTACCCTGGTCACACCGGCAACAGGTGCCATAACTGTATAGATGTGGGGACCTGATAATTCCCCCCCTCCCCGCACCTTACAGGACAGGGCCATCAGAGCAGCATAGTGCTTATAGAAAATTAAAGGGCACAAAGTAATTCTGGTCATTGACGGGATGTTATGAAGCACAGAATAGTCACTATCTCGATGATGTCATCACAGACTCAGCTGTTTTCTGCTGTAGCCACTAACATTGTATAAGGAGGATTATCACTCTGAGAGAACAATTTCCCAAATTCCAATATTTCCTGCGGTTTAGATGTTTTAACCCACTGAAAGTTTCCCACTAACCCTCAGAAAGATGTCTTTGTATTTATTGCCTAATAAAATGTATGTTGTTTTTACAATTCTGCAGTCTGGTGTCTCAGAGTTTGAGTATTGTACACGTGGAAGTCATCAGTGGCATTTTCGTGTCAGCTAAAAGATAAATGCCTTGTTGTTAGTAATCGTTCTTATCTCCCTGCTGTTAGAACACTGTGTGTCAGTCCTGTATCAAAGTCTGGCTTTGTGTCATGATTGCAGAGCAAAGTCTGCTAGAGGACAAACAGCTCTGGACTACCGTCCCCTAACAGAAAAACAGAATTATAGCTACAGAAAGTCTCATAAATAAAAATGATATTCCAGAAGCACACCCTGCCTTACAGTGATGTACTGTATTCTGCTTTATCCTTACCTGTCACATTATATTGGAATTTTAGAAAAAGTGCTATAGATTTTCCAGAACCATTTCTCCATATTCCACATCCTGGAATATTCTCCATAGAAACAGAGGCGAATCCTTTGAAAACATGTTATATCCTGTTTTTCAGTATTCAAGTTTTCAGAGTAGCGTATCCCCCAATATCACCTATATTCTTGGACCAATACCCAATATGTAGTTTCATTATTTAATCATGTCCCTTATTTCTTTACGCTAATGCTTTATATTTTATGGTAAACAGGGACGGACTGGTGGGCGAAATCGGCCCTGGCATGCATGTGTGAGCATACATGACAGAGGCGCGTGGACACTAGCTATGGGGGGGCATGCCGCGAGTCAAGGGGATGTGGATTTGCGGCATGCCCCCATTTTCATGGAAATGGGAGGGGGCGGGCCACGAGTCCGGGGACGCGGACTCGCGGCATGCCTCCATTTCCATGGAGAGAGCTGGGGAGCTTCCATAACAGAGAGCCGGAGGCAGCGCTGCACGCGGCTTTCCCGGCACTCTGAATGATAGGACCGCCCATCGGCCCTTCTGGCATTTGCCAGAAGTGCCAGATAGGCAGTTCAGTCTTGATGGTGAGTACAGGGATGAAGACCTTGAGGTAGATTTACTAATGCTTCTAAAACAGTCAAGTGGGTGGTGTTCCCCATAGCCCAATCAGATTCTATCTATCATTTTCAAAAATGTAACAAATAAATAAATCTGGAATCTAATTGGTTGCTGTGGAAACACTACCACTTGTCTGTTTTAGAAGCTTTAGTACAGTTAACTTCCTCCTGTATAAATTTAAAGCTCCATTTCTAAAAGCCCATTATACTGCCGGGCCATTTACAGTACATCAAATGGATCCTTCAAATGTGTTTGTAAACAAATGGTCAGAGTGATTCTGGCTTTTATATACTGTATGAGCTGTCCTCAAATGTCATGGCCATAACTAGGTGGGGCTAGGGGGGCATGTAACCTGGGCACAGGATTTTTGGGGTTGCTAAGAGAGCAGGAGAATTGAAGGCAGACCCGGCAGCAGCAGCAGCGGTACACAAATGTCTTGGAGTTGCGCGATCCACGGTCAGGCTGCGTAGAGCACCATCAGACTGTCTGCAGCTCACCCCAGGCTGCCTTCCGCCTACTGCCCACATACTGCTGCTCACCACCCGCCACTCACCGCCCACCTCCTGCTGCTCACCACCCGCCGCTCACCATCCACGTCCTGCTGCTCACCGCCCGCCGCTCACCGCCCGCATCCTGACACTCACGGCCCGCGTCCTTATGCTCCCCACCCGCCGCTCACCCCCGGTGGCCGCCGTTTACAGACTGCGCCCTGCCGCTCACCACCCACCGCTCCTGATTATTACTTCAGCTGGCGCTGCATGCCTCGATGTGTCCTCTCCTGCACATTGCACTGGGGGAAGAAGATGAGGATGCAGAGGATAAACTAATGTATATAAGAAATAAGAACTGAAGATGAGGGCTGTATGGGGGAGGTCAGGTATGGCAAAGGGTAGTGGGATAAGTGATTGTCGCTGGCCGGAACTGGGGGATAAAGGTGTGTGTGTGATAGTGGGTCCTGGGGAAAGGCAGGTGGGGGAGCTTTGTAGTATATGCAGCGATAGGTACAGTTGGGTGTTTGTGCAGTGGCAGGTTGGAGGTTGAGGGGGTTGCGGTTAGTGGGGGTCATTCCGAGTTGTTCGCTAGCTGCTTTCGTTCGCTGTGCAGCGTTCAGGCAAAAAATTGGCACATCTGCGCATGCGTATGTAGCGCAATGCGCACGCGTGGTGTACTATTACAACGAACGATGTAGATTCACACAAGGTCTAGCGAAGCATTTCAGTCGCACTGCTGGCCGAAGAGTGATTGACAGGAAGAGGGCGTTTCTGGGTGTCAACTAACCGTTTTCAGCGAGTGTTCAGAAAAACACAGGCGTGCCAGGAAAAATGCTGGCGTGGCTGGGCGAACGCAGGGCGTTTGTGACGTCAAAACAGGAACTGAATAGTTTGAAGTGATCGCAAGCGCTGAGTAGGTCTGGAGCTTCTCAGAAACTGCACAAAATTACTTTTTAGCCGCTTTGCGAACCTTTCGTTTGCACTTCTACTAAGCTAAAATACACTCCCAGTGGGCGGCAGCATAGCGTTTGCACGGCTGCTAAAAACTGCTAGCGAGTGAACAACTCGGAATGACCACAAGTGTGCGGCAACAAGTACGGGGGTCACCGGGGGATAGGATTGTGAATTGTATATATTTTCTAAATATATGATAATTTAGTGTGATAATGGGGAGTGGGGGTGGGAGCGCCAAATTGCTGCCTTGCCCCGGGTGACGAAAATCCTAGTTTCTGCCCTGCAAATGTTCACTGGTGCAACAAACTACACCATAAACAGTACTGTTATAAGCATATGTTGTTCCTGTCCTATAGTGTCAAGACAAGTCATATTTCTGTGACTGTGCAATCCATTACTCCTGTCTATGGGACTTCACCAGCAATAATTCCCATGTAATGCATCAATATAATCCGGACAAGGCCGCTTCTCTGGTAAATTGCTGTACCGGCAAAGTCGTAACTTCTGGTTTTCAGACCCAAAATCTGTAATGCGCATATGCAAGTGTCTCAGAATCAGAGAGTGACCATGGCGGAAATCTCTAATATATGCTGCGGATCACACTGAGGACCTGCAACAATCTTGTGAAAACTGCAGTTTTCAGTGGATTTACAGCAATTCTACTTCGATATGTGAGAGGTGCGGTTGGGGGCCTGCGAGTGCGTGTGGTGGTGCCTGCTGCCGTGCAGGTGTAGACTCGGTACTCACCAGGCGCCGCCCGCTCTCACCTTCAGGTACCGGAACCCTCAACGGACCTGGAAATCTTCACTCGGATCCGGACACGGCGATTCCCTCTCGGAGCTGACCGACGACCGAGCTGAGGAGAGAATGGTCTACATTAAAGGGGGTATCGACCCTGCTTCCGGTGGAACAGGGGATACCCCAGGGGTGGCTGCGACCTTCACCGGCTGGGTGAATGGTCATCACCGGCACAAAGCCTCAGCTACCCAGCTTTCACACACTCGCGCTTTCGCACGTAGTGTGATGAAAAGGGATTCTCACGTCCGTGAGCAATCCCGATTCCGGCGCTCGGGGACAAACAAGGGACAGACGTACACGGATGCTACTCACCGTCACAAGTCTTGCACTCCGATCTTCTCCACTTACAGGTCCCTGTAAGGAGGCAAAGAGAAACAGCCGTGCAGGGCCTAACTCTGACCTAGTGTCACACCCTATACTAACTACAACAGCAGAGCCCTCAAACTAGCTCTGTGGGTGTGGTGCAACATAACTAGCACAAACCTCATAACAGCAATTTGCCCTGCACGGTAACAACATATATCACACTATCGGAGTTACAACATAAAACGGTGCTGTCCCTTTATCTACCCGACTCAGAACACCCAGTAGTGGGGACCGCACAGCTCACCCACCTACCGTACTCTCAGGGTGGCCTGAGCCTAACGCCCAGTGCCACCTTTACTCACCTCGGGGAAAACACTGCTTCGATGGGCCTAGCGCCCCCTAACTGTCCACAGGCCGGAGGCCTGACTTTGCCCACGGGCCTAGCGCCCGCCTACCTTGCTGCCCGTTGGGTGACCTGGGCCTTGTGCCCAAGGTCACCTTATCGTACCTATTTGGCCAAAATCCACTAGGGCCTAATGCCCTCTAATGCTCCCACAGGCCTAGTGCCTGACCGTGCCCCTCGGGCCTAATGCCCGCCTAACTGCGCCCACAGGCCGGTGGCCTGACTATACTTATGGGCCTAGTGCCCAACCTGCGCCCAGGCCTAGTGCCTGCCTATGTGCCCCCACGGGCCGAGAGACCCGACCAAATGCCCACGGGCCGGGAGGGCCCGACTACATGCCCACAGGCCGGGAGGGCCTGACTGTGCCCACGGGCCTATTGCCCGAACACCCGGTGGTCTAGGGAGGGGCGGGTACAGGGGCGCCTGATAAGGGCCTACCTGACCCGCTGGGAGAGGCACCAGGGGGGAGCTTCGGCAGCCCTTTGCTTCCCACCCCTGGTGACCCCTCCGGCGCTGTTCTTTAATCTTCGGCCGCTGGCCCGTCCTGGCCAGCGGCGCCGCCGTCGTCGCGCCGCGTCCAGCCGCCGCTGGACATCTTCTTCTCCGAGCCCGTCTTCTTTCTTCTTGCCGCCGGGATCTTCTTTCCTCTTCGCGCTCTTCTGCGCGTGCGCCCTCTTCGGCTCCCGCCCGGCGTCTCTTCTGTCTTCGCCGCTCTTCGGCGCGGCCTCCTGCTCCCCGTCCCGCCCGGCGTCTGACGTCAGATGCCGGGGGCGGGGCCTATGACGCGGCGAGCGCCGATTGGCTCGCCGCGTCTCTCTACGATTGGCTGCCGCTCCGGGAGCCGCGATTGGCTCCCGGAGGGCGCCAAGATTCAAACGCTGCGGGCGGCGCTTCTGATTGGCGGCCCGAGCGGCGCCAAGTTCAAACCGCCGCCGCACACTCCGCGCTGGGGACAGACAAGCTGCCCCAGCGCTGTCCCCAGCTAGGGACCACAACATGGATGTGCCCACAGGGCACATCCTTACATTTCCCCCCCTTTTTTCCTTTGTAGTCCCTACAAAGTTCCTCACGACTTCCATTGTCCGCGGGTCAGGGAATTCCGAGGTCCTTCCGGCGAGGTTGTGTTCAAGGGTCCAGCCCGGACAGGCTGTGACCCCACATCCTTCCACCTCCGGGTTCCTCTTCTTCGTTCCTCCTGACCTCCATCGGTGGATCCTCTGGGGAAGTGGCATCTCCTCACGGTCGCTTGACGCTGGCCACCAAGGGGAATCTTCCTCCACGGGGACAACAGTCACCCACTCTTGGCCTTCGATATCGCCTGTGGCTTCGTCCCTGTCTTCCGGGTGTGGTATCGACCACCACCCAACAGCGGAATCCTCCGGGGCATCCGTTTCCTCCCGGGCAACAGCCACCACATGTCGAATTTCCTCGTGGGGCATCTCCAAAGGTCCTGTGTCTTCCTCTGGAACGGGTCCTCCCACGGCATCGCGATCCTGTCCCCGTACGTCCGTCCCTTTCGGTACTTCCGGCAGGTATTGCTCCAGGACTATCTCCTCCTCTTCATGGAGGGCATTCAACTGGGAGCACGACTCCACCCGATCCTGCCCGTCACTCTCGTCGGCGCTTCCGACGCCAGAGTCGTCCTCCATCTGTTCTGGGAGGGATTCGTCGGCGGACAGCTCACCGTAGTCCGAGTCCTCCTCCGATATCTGGACTAGGGTATTACTTTCCTCCTCAGCGTACTTCTTCGCTTCCGCTGGCACCTCTGCTTCCTCAGCGTACTCCTTCGCTTCCGCTGGCATCGTTACTTCCTCAGCGTACTCCTTTGCTTCCGCTGGCATCGTTACTTCCTCAGCGTACTCCTTCGCTTCCGCTGGCATCGTTACTTCCTCAGCGTACTCCTTTGCTTCCGCTGGCATCTCTTGGTACCCAGGACACTCCTGTTCCGCACGTCCTGGTCGTGGACGGTTCCATCGTGGAGATATTCCAGACGTCTCAGTCACTGGGTCTTCACGCTTTCCCTGGCAGCGTGGTCTCTCCACCTCCCAGTCGTCCACCTCCGCCTCATGCGGGAAAGGATTCTGCCTTACTGGGGTCACTTTCCTGGGACAGAGTAGGTCCGCGGCATCTTCCCAGGGGCACTCACTGGCCGCATGTCCTGGTCGCCGACAATCTACAAACAAGGGAGGGCCACTGCCACCTTCTCCAAGACGGGTTCCTGGTCCACCTCCTTCACTGGGGAATCTTCACCCGTTGGTTCCGGCTCAGAGGAAATTGGCACCTGCGAACTAACTTCAAGCAAGGCCTTCCGCTCCATCTCCCTGGTTTCCTCCTCCCATCTCTGGGCGCGACCATCCGCAATCATCCGGTCTTCATTCCACGGACAATCGGGAAGCGCATGTCCTCTCGCCTCGCAGAGCGCACACACAGGCTCTGCAGCCACCCGATCCCAAAGCTGCTGACGAGATTCCGTCAGCTGCTTCACCGTGGCCTCGTAGTCCGTCCTGTCTTCCGTCCATGGACATTCCAGGAGCCGATGTCGGGGATCTCCACAGCTTTCACACCGGGAATCAACCTCGTCTTCGCTCAACTCTTCGTCCCAGGGACAACTGTTGTGCTCATGCCCGTAGTTTCCGCAGAGCAAACACCAGGACTCGTTCTTCGCTTGGCCCTTCTGACGTCTTCGGTCCGCTTCCTGGACCACCTTCTTTGGGGACGTCTCTCGCCAAGTACACTCGTCGGCAAAGTGACCTGTTTGCCGACATTTCTTGCAGGGCGTCACAGCGGCCTTCTTGCGCCCCTTCTCCCGGCGCTCTTCTTTTCCACGCTGGACCGACCGCTGCACCATCTTCAGGATGTCTGCCCCAGACACCGTCACCCAGTCGCTCTGGTCCGCACACGTCCGGGGGTGAGTCTTCTCCGGAGCCGTCCGCAGGGAGGTCTTCTTGGTGGCGTTCCACATCGTGTCCGTGATCCGGTCTCTTTGATCCTGCCGACTACGCCAAGTGTGAGAGGTGCGGTTGGGGGCCTGCGAGTGCGTGTGGTGGTGCCTGCTGCCGTGCAGGTGTAGACTCGGTACTCACCAGGCGCCGCCCGCTCTCACCTTCAGGTACCGGAACCCTCAACGGACCTGGAAATCTTCACTCGGATTCGGACACGGCGATTCCCTCTCGGAGCTGACCGACGACCGAGCTGAGGAGAGAATGGTCTACATTAAAGGGGGTATCGACCCTGCTTCCGGTGGAACAGGGGATACCCCAGGGGTGGCTGCGACCTTCACCGGCTGGGTGAATGGTCATCACCGGCACAAAGCCTCAGCTACCCAGCTTTCACACACTCGCGCTTTCGCACGTAGTGTGATGAAAAGGGATTCTCACGTCCGTGAGCAATCCCGATTCCGGCGCTCGGGGACAAACAAGGGACAGACGTACACGGATGCTACTCACCGTCACAAGTCTTGCACTCCGATCTTCTCCACTTACAGGTCCCTGTAAGGAGGCAAAGAGAAACAGCCGTGCAGGGCCTAACTCTGACCTAGTGTCACACCCTATACTAACTACAACAGCAGAGCCCTCAAACTAGCTCTGTGGGTGTGGTGCAACATAACTAGCACAAACCTCATAACAGCAATTTGCCCTGCACGGTAACAACATATATCACACTATCGGAGTTACAACATAAAACGGTGCTGTCCCTTTATCTACCCGACTCAGAACACCCAGTAGTGGGGACCGCACAGCTCACCCACCTACCGTACTCTCAGGGTGGCCTGAGCCTAACGCCCAGTGCCACCTTTACTCACCTCGGGGAAAACACTGCTTCGATGGGCCTAGCGCCCCCTAACTGTCCACAGGCCGGAGGCCTGACTTTGCCCACGGGCCTAGCGCCCGCCTACCTTGCTGCCCGTTGGGTGACCTGGGCCTTGTGCCCAAGGTCACCTTATCGTACCTATTTGGCCAAAATCCACTAGGGCCTAATGCCCTCTAATGCTCCCACAGGCCTAGTGCCTGACCGTGCCCCTCGGGCCTAATGCCCGCCTAACTGCGCCCACAGGCCGGAGGCCTGACTATAATTATGGGCCTAGTGCCCAACCTGCGCCCAGGCCTAGTGCCTGCCTATGTGCCCCCACGGGCCGAGAGGCCCGACCAAATGCCCACGGGCCGGGAGGGCCCGACTACATGCCCACAGGCCGGGAGGGCCTGACTGTGCCCACGGGCCTATTGCCCGAACACCCGGTGGTCTAGGGAGGGGCGGGTACAGGGGCGCCTGATAAGGGCCTACCTGACCCGCTGGGAGAGGCACCAGGGGGGAGCTTCGGCAGCCCTTTGCTTCCCACCCCTGGTGACCCCTCCGGCGCTGTTCTTTAATCTTCGGCCGCTGGCCCGTCCTGGCCAGCGGCGCCGCCGTCGTCGCGCCGCGTCCAGCCGCCGCTGGACATCTTCTTCTCCGAGCCCGTCTTCTTTCTTCTTGCCGCCGGGATCTTCTTTCCTCTTCGCGCTCTTCTGCACGCGCGCCCTCTTCGGCTCCCGCCCGGCGTCTCTTCTGTCTTCGCCGCTCTTCGGCGCGGCCTCCTGCTCCCCGTCCCGCCCGGCGTCTGACGTCAGACGCCGGGGGCGGGGCCTATGACGCGGCGAGCGCCGATTGGCTCGCCGCGTCTCTCTACGATTGGCTGCCGCTCCGGGAGCCGCGATTGGCTCCCGGAGGGCGCCAAGATTCAAACGCTGCGGGCGGCGCTTCTGATTGGCGGCCCGAGCGGCGCCAAGTTCAAACCGCCGCCGCACACTCCGCGCTGGGGACAGACAAGCTGCCCCAGCGCTGTCCCCAGCTAGGGACCACAACATGGATGTGCCCACAGGGCACATCCTTACAGATACATCTGATTTGCCCATTTAACAGCACCAACTATGGGCTAGATCAGGCATGTCCAAAGTTCTGCCAGGGGCCAATTGCAGCCTGTGCTCACATTTCCTCCGGCCTGCAGCCTCTATGCATACTGCCTTTGCAGACCACTGCACCCCGCCGCACTGACACTCCCCGTCTGTTACTGTCAGCCACTCTACACCGTGACTGACAGCTATCTTCCCCTCCTCTGCATGCAGACTGTAGGCTGGTCTGCTGATGATCTGGTGAGACAGGAGGGCAGAGGTTGCCTCTCCCACCGAGACAGACCCAGCCCTCCTGTGTGTATGAATCTATAAAAGGAGACACCAGGGAGGATCATCACGGTGGCCATCTTTACTGCAGCTCCGCAGCAGTGTGCTGTGATCAGTAGTGATGAGCGGGTTCGGTTCCTCGGAAACCGAACCCACCCGAACTTCACCCATTTTACACGGGTCCGAGGCATACTCGGATTCTCCCGTATGGCTCGGTTAACCCGAGCGCGCCCGAACGTCATCATCCCGCTGTCGGTTTCTCGCAAGATTCGGATTCTATATAAGCAGCCACGCGTCGCCGCCATTTCACTCGTGCATTGGAAATGTTAGGGAGAGGACGTGGCTGGCGTCCTCTCCGTTTTTATTGTTGAACTTGATTGTGCTTTATTGCTTAATTGTGGGGAGGACTGGGGAGCAGCTGTATAATATAGGAGGAGTCAGGCCCGGCGACAGGGGGGTCAAAGGGGACACCCGTATGGGGCCCCAAGGATCAGGGGGGCCCCGAGCATCAGGGGCACAAGAAATGTGTAGGCAGCGCCTAAGAAAGCTGTGGCTCCCGTGCACTCCGGGACGCCCATACATCAATTAACAGACAATTACTTCCCAATACAAACACCACCCCCGCCGCATACCCCATCACTTGGTCTGAGCTGGTCCCGTGCTGTGTTGCCAGCATTGCGGCGTGACTACGCATGAACCCGCGCCAGCCCGTCCCTGCTGCTGCCGCTGACTCCGAGGAGCTGAGCGGCACAGCACTGCCAGGCACACTGACTGGGAATATCAGACAGCAGCCGACTGCAGCTTTACCAATGTGATGTCCCTACAGACAAGGTCAGTCCCTCCTGGGTCCTTGCAATCTCCCTCACCGTTGTGACAATCTGTGGGTCTGTGTCTATATATGTATGTTTGTGTCTGTGTAGTATATGTACATGTATGTGTGCTTATATATGTATGTTTGTATATGTGTATGTATATGTGTGCGTGTGTATGTATATACTGTATATTTATATATATATATATATATATATATACACACATTTATATTGAGGGGAAGAGTTGAGGGGGTAGGGGGCCCCCAGAGATATCAGTGTATGGGGCCCCAAGATTTCTGTTGCCGGCCCTGGGAGGAGTACAGTGCAGAGTTTTGCTGATCAGTGACCACCAGTTTTATCCGTTCTCTGCCTGAAAAAAACGCTCCTTATCTGTGCTCAGTTTGCTGCATATATCTGTGCTCAGACTGCTTAATTGTGGGGACTGGGGAGCAGCTGTATTATATAGCAGGAGTACAGTGCAGAGTTTTGCTGACAGTGACCACCAGTATACGTTGTCTGCCTGAAAAACACTCCATATCTGTGCTCAGTGTGCTGCTTTATTGTGGGGACTGGGGACCACCAGTATAATATTATATAGGAGGAGTACAGTGCAGAGTTTTGCTGTCCAGTGACCACCAGTATACGTTGTCTGCCTGAAAAACACTCCATATCTGTGCTGCATTGTAGACAGTATATAGTAGGAGTACAGTGCATAATTTTGCTGACCACCAGTATATAATATATAGGAGTACGGTACAGAATGCCACTGCTGTACCTACCTCTGTGTCGTCAAGTATACTATCCATCCATACCTGTGGTGCATTTAATTTTTGCACAGTTTGCTGACCACCAGTATATAATATATAGCAGTACGGTACAGTAGGCCACTGCTGTACCTACCTCTGTGTCGTTAAGTATACTATCCATCCATACCTGTGGTGCATTTCATTTTTGCACAGTTTGCTGACCACTAGTATATAATATATAGCAGTACGGTACAGTAGGCCACTTCTGTACCTACCTCTGTGTCGTCAAGTATACTATCCATCCATACCTGTGGTGCATTTCATTTTTGCACAGTTTGCTGAACACCAGTATATAATATATAGCAGTACGGTACAGTAGGCCACTACTGTACCTACCTCTGTGTCGTCAAGTATACTATCCATCCATACCTGTGGCGCATTTCAGTTTTGCACAGTTTGCTGACCACCAGTATATAATATATAGCAGTACGTTACAGTAGGCCACTGCTGTACCTACCTCTGTGTCGTCAAGTATACTATCCATCCATACCTGTGGTGCATTTCATTTTTGCACAGTTTGCTGACCACCAGTATATAATATATAGCAGTACGGTACAGTAGGCCACTGCTGTACCTACCTCTATGTCGTCAAGTATACTATCCATCCATACCTGTGGTGCATTTCATTTTTGCACAGTTTGCTGACCACCAGTATATAATATATAGCAGTACGGTACAGTAGGCCACTGCTGTACCTACCTCTGTGTCGTCAAGTATATATCCATCCATACCTGTGGTGCATTTCAGTTTTGCACAGTTTGCTGACCACCAGTATATAATATATAGCATTATGGTAAGTACCTACCTCTGTGTCATCAATTAATAAATGGAGAACAAAAATGTGGAGGTTAAAACAGGGAAAGATCAAGATCCACTTCCACCTCGTGCTGAAGCTGCTGCCACTAGTCATGGCCGAGACGATGAAATGCCATCAACGTCGTCTGCCAAGGCCGATGCCCAATGTCATAGTAGAGAGCATGTAAAATCAAAAAAAACAAAAGTTCAGTAAAATGACCCAAAAATTAAAAAAATTGAAAGCGTCTGATGAGAAGCGTAAACTTGCCAATATGCCATTTACGACACGGAGTGGCAAAGAACGGCTGAGGCCCTGGCCTATGTTCATGGCTAGTGGTTCAGATTCACATGAGGATGGAAGCACTCATCCTCTCGCTAGAAAACTGCAGTGCCACTCCTAGACTGGCCAGGTGTTTGTGTCGGCCACTTGGGTCGCTTAGCTTAGTCACACAGCTACCTCATTGCGCCTCTTTTTTTATTTGCATCATGTGCTGTTTGGGGACTATTTTCATCTCGCTAGAAAAATGAAAAGACTTAAGCTGGCAAAAGCACAGCAAAGAACTGTGCGTTCTTCTAAATCACAAATCCCCAAGGAGAGTCCAATTGTGTCGGTTGCGATGCCTGACCTTCCCAACACTGGACGGGAAGAGCTTGCGCCTTCCACCATTTGCACGCCCCCTGCATGTGCTGGAAGGAGCACCCGCAGTCCAGTTCCTGATAGTCAAATTGAAGATGTCACTGTTGAAGTACACCAGGATGAGGATATGGGTGTTGCTGGGGAGGAAATTGACAAGGAGGATTCTGATGGTGAGGTGGTTTGTTTAAGTCAAGCACCCGGGGAGACACCTGTTGTCCGTGGGACGAATATGGCCATTGACATGCCTGGTCAAAATACAAAATAAATCAGCTCTTCGGTGTGAAATTATTTCATCACAAATGCGGACAACAGGTGTCAAGCCGTGTGTTGCCTTTGTCAAGCTGTAATAAGTAGGGGTAAGGACGTTAACCACCTAGGAACATCCACCCTTATATGTCACCTGGACCGCATTCATCAGAAGTCAGTGACAAGTTCAAAAACTTTGGGTGACAGCGGAAGGAGTCCACTGACAACTAAATCCCTTCCTCTTGTAACCAAGCTCCAGCAAAACAAAACCACCAACTTCCTCAGTGTCAATTTCCTCCTTACCCAGGAAAGCCAATAGTCCTACAGGCCATGTCACTGTCTAGTCTGACGAGTCCTCTCCTGCCTGGGATTCCTCCGATGCATCCTTGAGTGTAACGCCTACTGCTGCTGGCGCTGCTGTTGTTGCTGCTGGGAGTCGATCGTCATCCCAGAGGGGAAGTCGGAAGACCACTTGTACTACTGCCAGTAAGCAATTGACTGTCCAACAGTCCTTTGCGAGGAAGATGAAATATCACAGCAGTCATCCTGCTGCAAAGCAGATAACTCAGGCCTTGGCAGCCTGGGCGGTGAGAAATGTGGTTCCGGTATCCACCGTTAATTCAGAGGCAACTAGAGACTTGATTGAGGTACTGTGTCCCCGGTACCAAATACCATCTAGGTTCCATTTCTCTAGGCAGGCGATACCGAAAATGTACACAGACCTCAGAAAAAGAGTCACCAGTGTCCTAAGAAATGCAGTTGTACCCAATGTCCACTTAACCACGGACATGTGGACAAGTGGAGCAGGGCCGACTCAGGACTATATGACTGTGACAGCCCACTGGGTAGATGTATTGCCTCCCGCAGCAAGAACAGCAGCGGCGGCACCAGTAGCAGCAACTCGCAAACGCCAACTCGCTCCTAGGCAGGCTACGCTTTGTATCACCGCTTTCCAGAAGAGGCACACAGCTGACAACCTCTTACGGAAACTGAGGAAGATCATCGCAGAATGGCTTACCCCAATTGGACTCTCCTGGGGATTTGTGACATCGGACAACGCCAGCAATATTGTGCGTGCATTACATCTGGGCAAATTCCAGCACGTCCCATGTTTTGCACATACATTGAATTTGGTGGTGCAGAATTATTTAAAAAACGACAGGGGCGTGCAAGAGATGCTGTCGGTGGCCCGAAGAATTGCGGGCCACTTTCGGCATTCAGCCACCGCGTGCCGAAGACTGGAGCACCACCAAACATTCCTGAACCTGCCCTGCCATCATCTGAAGCAAGAGGTGGTAACGAGGTGGAATTCAACCCTCTATATGCTTCAGAGGATGGAGGAGCAGCAAAAGGCCATTCAAGCCTATACATCTGCCCACGATATAGGCAAAGGAGGGGGAATGCACCTGACTCAAGCGCAGTGGAGAATGATTTCAACGTTGTGCAAGGTTCTGCAACCCTTTGAACTTGCCACACGTGAAGTCAGTTCAGACACTGCCAGCCTGAGTCAGGTCATTCCCCTCATCAGGCTTTTGCAGAAGAAGCTGGAGACATTGAAGGAGGAGCTAAAACAGAGCGATTCCGCTAGGCATGTGGGACTTGTGGATGGAGCCCTTAATTCGCTTAACCAGGATTCATGGGTGGTCAATCTGTTGAAATCAGAGCACTACATTTTGGCCACCGTGCTCGATCCTAGATTTAAAACCTACGTTGTATCTCTCTTTCCGGCAGACACAAGTCTGCAGAGGTTCAAAGACCTGCTGGTGAGAAAATTGTCAAGTCAAGCGGAACGTGACCCGTCAACATCTCCTCCTTCACATTCTCCCGCAACTGGGGGTGCGAGGAAAAGGCTAAGAATTCCGAGCCCATCCGCTGGCTGTGATGCAGGGCAGTCTGGAGCGAGTGCTGACATCTGGTCCGAACTGAAGGACCTGCCAACGATTACTGACATGTCGTCTACTGTCACTGCATATGATTCTCTCTCCATTGAAAGAATGGTGGAGGATTATATGAGTGACCGCATCCAAGTAGGCACGTCAGACAGTCCGTACGTATACTGGCAGGAAAAAGAGGCAATTTGGAGGCCCTTGCACAAGTTGCCCTCCCTCCAGTGTGTACTCCGAAAGAGTGTTTAGTGCAGCCGCTCACCTTGTCAGCAATCGGCGTACGAGGTTACTTCCAGAAAATGTGGAGAAGATGATGTTCATCAAAATGAATTATAATCAATTCCTCCGTGGAGACATTCACCAGCAGCAATTGCCTCCAGAAAGTACACAGGGACCTGAGATGGTGGATTCCAGTGGGGACGAATTAATAATCTGTGAGGAGGGGGATGTACACAGTGAAAGGGGTGAGGAATCGGAGGTGGACATCTTGCCTCTGTAGAGCAAGTTTGCGCAAGGAGAGATTTATTGCTTCTTTTTTTGGTGGGGGCCCAAACCAACCAGTCATTTCAGTCACAGTCATGTGGCAGACCCTGTTGCTGAAATGATGGGTTCGTTAAAGTGTGCATGTCCTGTTTATACAACATAAGGGTGGGTGGGAGGGCCCAAGGACAAATCCATCTTGCACCTCTTTTTTCTTTCATTTTTCTTTGCATCATGTGCTGTTTGGGGACAATTTTTTTGAAGTGCCATCCTGCCTGACACTGCAGTGCCACTCCTAGATGGGCCAGGTGTTTGTGTCGGCCTCTTGTGTCGCTTAGCTTAGTCACACAGCGACCTTGGTGCGCCTCTTTTTTTCTTTGCATCATGTGCTGTTTGGGGACAATTTTTTTGAAGTGCCATCCTGCCTGACACTGCAGTGCCACTCCTAGATGGGCCAGGTGTTTGTGTCGGCCACTTGGGTCGCTTAGCTTAGTCACACAGCGACCTTGGTGCGCCTCTTTTTTTCTTTGCATCATGTGCTGTTTGGGGACTATTTTTTTGAAGTGCCATCCTGCCTGACACTGCAGTGCCACTCCTAGATGGGCCAGGTGTTTGTGTCGGCCACTTGGGTCGCTTAGCTTAGTCACACAGCGACCTTGGTGCACCTCTTTTTTTCTTTGCATCATGTGCTGTTTGGGGACAATTTTTTTGAAGTGCCATCCTGCCTGACACTACAGTGCCACTCCTAGATGGGCCAGGTGTTTGTGTTGGCCACTTGTGTCGCTTAGCTTAGTCACACAGCGACCTTGGTGCGCCTCTTTTTTTCTTTGCATCATGTGCTGTTTGGGGACAATTTTTTTGAAGTGCCATCCTGCCTGACACTGCAGTGCCACTCCTAGATGGGCCAGGTGTTTGTGTCAGCCACTTGGGTCGCTTAGCTTAGTCACACAGCGACCTTGGTGCGCCTCTTTTTTTCTTTGCATCATGTGCTGTTTGGGGACAATATTTTTGAAGTGCCATCTTGCCTGACACTGAAGTGCCACTCCTAGATGGGCCAGGTGTTTGTGTCGGCCACTTGGGTCGCTTAGCTTAGTCACACAGCGACCTTGGTGCGCCTCTTTTTTTCTTTGCATCATGTGCTGTTTGGGGACAATTTTTTTTAAGTGCCATCCTGCCTGACACTGCAGTGCCACTCCTAGATGGGCCAGGTGTTTGTGTCGGCCACTTGGGTCGCTTAGCTTAGCCATCCAGCGACCTCGGTGCAAATTTTAGGACTAAAAATAATATTGTGAGGTGTGAGGTGTTCAGAATAGACTGAAAATGAGTGGAAATTATGGTTATTGAGGTTAATAATACTATGGGATCAAAATGACCCCCAAATTCTATGATTTAAGCTGTTTTTGAGGGTTTTTTGTAAAAAAAAAACCAAATCCAAAACACACCCGAATCCGACAAAAAATTTCAGGGTGGTTTTGCCAAAACGCGTCCGAATCCAAAACACGGCCGCGGAACCGAATCCAAAACCAAAACACAAAACCCGAAAAATGTCCGGTGCACATCACTAGTGATCAGCGGCAGGGCAGCCATCAGGGAAGGACTGCAGGGACAGGAGTCCCGTGTCCTTACAGAAAGGGGGGCCCACTCCTGGCTAATACTGCCAATATCTGGAGAGCTTCACCAGGCTGTGCAACAACAGTGGACTGATGAGACTTCTTAAAACAAGCCTTCCCTGTGCATTTCCTCTCCATGAATAATTCCTACAGATACGCAACGCTCCACCTGTATGTAACGTCACAATGTGTGACATCACCTAGGGGTGGAGTGGTGCGGCAGAATCTTTTTTTTGTGTGTGGGGACCCTGTCTATTTTGTCAGTCCCGGGCCCCGCAATTTGTGATAGCAGCCCTGATCAGCGGTCTCAATAAGTTCAGTGCTACACCCCCCGTAGCTGTACTGGGCTAAAGCATTTTAACTTGTAAGTAGTTCTCCAATGTGTATCTGGCAGCACTGAGGAGGCATATAATGTGTATGTAGCAGCACTGCTGGGGGCATATAATGTGTATGTAGCAGCACTGCTGGGGGCATATAATGTGTATCTGGCAGCACTGTGGGGGCATTTGTGTATCTGGCAGCACTGCTGGGGGCATACAGTGTGTATCTGGCAGCACTGTGGGGGCATATGATGTGTATCTGGCAGCACTGTGGGGGCATATGATGTGTATCTGGCAGCACTGTGGGGGCATATAATGTGTATCTGGCACTGGGGGTATTTGTGTATCTGGCAGCACTGCTGGGGGCATTTGTGTATCTGGCAGCACTGCTGGGGGCATTTGTGTATCTGGTTGGCCCCCACACATTTTCACCTCACCAAATCTGGCCCTCTTTGCAAAAAGTTTGGACACCCCTGGGCTAGAGGCATCATCGCTTGGAGAGTGATAAAATGGAGAGAGAAAAGTACCAGCCAATCATCACCCAACTGCCATGTCACAGGCCCTGTTTGAAAAATGACAGTTAGGAGCTGGTTGGCCGATAGTTTGACACTTTCCATATTATCCCTCTCCAAGAGATAATGCATCTAGCCCTATATCTTTACAACATGAGGAAGGCTCAGAGTAGCTTAGCGCAATATGCACTATGCTAAAGATCATAGTTACCAACTTTGTTGGCCCCCCACCTTCTTCCTGGAGAGGCTGGTCCTATTGACAAATGAGGTGGGGACTAGATACATTAACCGTGTTATCATGGCCAGTGCCCACTTCATGATATAAGTTTACTGTATAGTAGGAGGGGAGTCGTCTATACGGGTTGGGGCTGGGATACCGGTGTTCAGGATCCAGGAGGTCAGCATACCGACCTCAGGGGTTCTGGCAGCAGAATACCAGCGGGGGCGCACGCCAAGCAGCGGAGGTGCACGCCAAGCAGCGGGAGCGGTGGTTCGCGGCGCTCGCATGGTGATCGCCGGGATCCCGAGCAGTGGTCACATGACCGCATCCCGTCTATACTTCCAGGTGAGTGTCCCGAACATTCCAGGACAAAAAGCAAGAATGATAATGACAGCAAAATATATTAAATTGCAAAAATAAAAATGAAAAATAACATATTATATTAATATATTTAAATCAGATTGAATATCTTGCTCTATTGATCTTAGCATGCATGTTCTACTGAAACCTGTATCCTCTTTCTTGAAGCAGTAAGCTTTCTGTAAGCTTTCAGTTTTTATGTGACATCCAGGTTCTGAGTCTAGATCTTGCTGATTGTTTAGAAGGGATAGATTGCTGATCTCCACCCATAGGCAAACTCAGGGGGGTTCCCAGTTGCCTAGAAACCCCCTCCTCTTGGCCAGCGACTCAAATTATGACCACAAATACAACAGTATATAATATGATTGTGGCCACAACATGCAGTTTAAGGGACAGAGTGGAGCTGCTGCACATGCCCAGTGGTAGCAGCGTCTACAAAGTTTACTGTATGTGTGGATCTGAGTGAATCAGTGTGCTGGACCAGAAAGTAGTTGCCAAGAAGAAGAGACAGATGCTTTACCATGAGGTGGGAGAATGTGTTCTTAGAAAGTGCAGTTCTATCTCCTACTTGTTCTATTATGTTTATGTATTTTTTGATCATTTATTTATTGGATGTTTAACTTTTTCCTGAACCATTTATGTTATTTATGTTAGTTAAATATGTTTGATACAGCCTGTGCTATGGGCCATCTATACTGTTAATTCTTAATAATGTAACCCATACACTATCCAGTATATCAATAGATCAATGCGTACATATATGTCTAGGATTGGTACTATGGGCCTAACTTTTAATAATTTTTAGATAATTTTCTCTAATGGGCAAAACCATGGGGATTATTCAGAGCTGATCGTAGATGTGCTAAAGTTATCACATCTACAATCATATTTTCTGACATGCGGGGGGACTCCAGCAACATTCCGGACACGCATGTGTTGTCTGGACCACGCACCCCAACAGCGTCCTATCACAGTTGGCATGCCCCTTCCCGCCCCGCGACCGCCTCTGCCTGTCAATCAGACAGAGGCGATCGCACCAGTGAGATGGAGGGGTGTTCAAACTGAAATCTAAATTGCAGTGTAAAAATAAAGCAGCCAGTATTTACCCTGCACAGTAGCAAAATAACCCACCCAAATCTAACTCTTTCTGCACGTTATATCTGCCCCACCTGCAGTGCACATGGTTTTGCCCATTAAAGAAAGATTTTGCTGCTGCGATCAGGTCTGAATTAGGCCCTAGGTCCAGCTACCGCTCCCCTAGACTCCAACACTTGCTACAATGCTCCAAAGAGCAGAAGATTGTGGATTGCACTTGGAAACCCCCCTCTACAAATCTTACGTTTGCCCCTGCCGCAATAACTGTAGAAACAGTGAGCTAACCTCATATCCGAGCAACAAGCTAACCTCAGATCCGAGAGTGAGGATCCAGATTTCAGTACAGTGGGGGTAATTCTGAGTTGATCGCAGCAGGATTTTTGTTAGCAGTTGGGCAAAACCATGTGCACTGCAGGGGAGGCAGATATAACATGTGCAGAGAGAGTTAGATTCAGGTGTGGTGTGTTCAATCTGCAATCTAAATTGCAGTGTAAAAATAAAGCAGCCAGTATTTACCCTGCACAGAAACAAAATAACCCACCCAAATCTAACTCTCTCTGCACATGTTATATCTGCCTCCCCTGCAGTGCACATGGTTTTGCCCAACTGCTAACAAAAATCTTGCTGCGATCAACTCAGAATTACCCCCAATATGCAGTCTAAAGGGAGATAAACACGAGAAGATAAACATAAAGATAAAGATTTCCCTTGAAATGTCGCCAGCAGCTGAATGAACGATTTAGAGCATACACACTAAATGATATAGTGAAAGATATTGTTCAGTGACATCACCCCTCCCATTTATGCAGTCATGAAAGATATAGCCTAAATTGGACTACATGTTCAGTTGATAAAGACAAATGATAAAGACCCACAGGAGCGCGCATCTTTATCTTTATCATGCATACAAATTGGACGATATGCATTTCTTTATCTTTATCATGCATTTTGTCTACTTTTGTCTTCTCGTGTGTATGCTGCTTAATATCAATAGTGCACCATGTCAACACTGTCAGGCTGGACATAGAGAGCAAATAAAGGTTGCCAGAGTAAAGTGACAAGATCTCAGTCATCTAAAGTGTAGAGGTTGAGTAAAGAAATAAGTATGATGTCAGCGAATGATGATCTGGTGCCCACTTCCAACATTTTTGTTTGTATTGCACTGCTGCGCCTGTGTATTATTACAGCTACTGAGATGGTTATTAATATTATACCACAACCTGCACATGCCCTTATACATGCCCCTGAGAGAGGAGAAGATAGAATTTAGCAAGTCCAGGAGGGAAGTACCCTCCACCAGGGCCGGAGTAAGGCTGGTGGGTGCCCGGGGGCAATGAAAATCCTGAGCACCCTCTGCCGCTCCCTCCCTCTATCCCTCTTCTGCTGCTCACCACGCCGCTGCTGCTTGAGGGGAGGAGAGCGCAGCATGCGCCTCTCCTGCCCCTCAGTGTCTACCTTCAATTCGGCGTCGGCCCGTGAGCCAATCAGAGCTCGCGGACCGGCAGCCGAGTCTCCTGTTTGGCTGCTGGACCGCAAGGTTTGATTGGCTCACAGATCGGCACCTAATTGAAGGTAGACACCCGCACCGCCGCCGGAGACTGAGGGGCAGGAGAGGCGCATGCTGTGCTCTCCTCCCCTAACACAGAAGACAGCAGCAGCGCAGTAAGCAGCAAGGGAAGGGAGGGGGGGACACTGTGAGGGCATGTGTACCTGTCACTGGGGGCATATCTGGCACTGTGGGGGCATTTCTGTATCTGACACTGGGGGCATATCTGGCACTGGGGGAGACATGTGTATCTGGCACTGGGGGCATATCTGGTACTGTGGGGACATGTGTGTCTGGTAAAGGGAGCATTTCTGTATCTGGCACTGGGGGCATATCTGGCACTGGGGGCATCTCTGTATCTGGCACTGGGGGCATATCTGGCACTGGGGGCAATGTGTACAGTATCTGGCACTGTGGGGCAATGTGTATCTGGCACTGTGGGGCAATGTATATCTGGCACTCTGGGAGCATTTGTGTATCTGGCACCATAGGCGTGCGCATGGGGGGTGCCTGGTGCGCACAGGCACCCCCTAATGTCCATCACCCCCTGCACGTCACGCCTGCAGCACTGTGATTATCACCAGGGCCAACCCTACAGCACCCATGCGGCTGGGCGCTGCAGCCCGACATACACTGCAGCAGTTTGACACGGCCTCCCCCACCTGCCTTAGACACTGGCGCACAGACCCTTGTGACGTGCCCCCCTGTGTTTGCTTCTGTTCCCGCGGCTGGCCGGCTAATGTCAGATGTGCATGACAGCCAGGCAGCCGTTCGGGTGTGCCTTGGTGCCAGACCGCAAAGTGACAGGTGGCCGATGATGAGGTATCACAGGGCCAGGCAGCTATTCATTGTATAATCCAGCTGCCGGAGCTCGTGCTAGGGGGGCAGGCTGACTGACAAGGCTCATGGCGGGCATAGCTGAGGGGACAGCACAGTGTTCTCAGTCAGCCGGCTGTGCTGCAGTGCTGAGAGGCCAGGCTGACTGAGGAGGCGGGCAGCAGGTGGACACGATCCTGAGAGAGGCAGGAGGATTATCCTGTAGTGCAGACTCGGGGACAAGGTGGGAAGTAAGTAGCACTGACAGAGTGGTCCGCTGGTGCTGATGATCCTGGCTGCAGCCTGCTTCTCACTCACAGGCAAATGTCTGCCTGTGCAAGTGTGAGCAAGAGCTTGTGATCATCAGTACCAGTGTCTTCCCCTGTCAGTTGATCATTAGATCCAGGTGTAAGAAGGTGGAATGGGGGTTGCGTGTTCCCCCCCTTCCAGGAAACTTCAGTCCGAACTTTCCGCTCATACAGTATGATGTAATGTGAATTTTCACTCATACTGTGGCATAATGTGAAATTCAGCTCATACCTTGTGGCATAATGTGTATTTGGCTCATACCTTGTGGCGTAATGTGTATTTGGCCCATACAGTGTGACGTAATGTGAATTTCCACTCATACTGTGTGGCATAATGTGTATTTGGCTCATACTGTGTGATGTAATTTGTATGTGGCTCATACCGTGTGGCTTAATGTGAATTTCCAACCATATTGTGTGGCATAATGTGAATTTCAGCTCATATAGTGTGGCGTAATGTGAATAAGGGGTAACTGGTGAGCATGCAGGTGTCCTGCAGAGGAGGGTCTGATGGCATAGAAAGAGGCAGATGTGGCTCTGATGACACGTGTAAATATGAAACTTTACTTGTGTTATATTAAAACTCAAATGTTCGGCCCCCTAAATCTCCTGTACTTTTCAGAGTGGCCTGCTCAGAATCAGGGTGTAGGTGCTGGGGAGTGCAAGGGGTGGGGTGTAGGGGGGGAACGGTGTCAAAGTCGAAAAATATCGTGATCCACAATGCCTTGCACTAACCCCATACACATGCCCGCTGCGCGTACACATGCTCTCCCGTGCGTGCGCATATTCGCAGTTGCGTAATGGAGCTTCTACGGCCGTGCGCATTGGCGCATGGTATGCGCATTTACGGTAGAGTTTGTGAGCGTCCGGCGGGCGACTCAATCGCTACATAGTTAACCCAAATAGTGTGTTTTATAGATAATATTCCCCTTAATAACATCTGCAAGTATGTTTAGTGTAAATAGTTCATGGACATGGGAATCTCTCTTTGCATGATACGAAGGGTCTGACAAAGGTTGAACGGTGGTGTCTAGTACCTAACCGAAGAGTATTTTATTAGAAACATTCCGGTGTTGGTTAGGAAGAGATTAATCGCTCCTGCGTATAGTTATGTTTAAAAGAAGTTTATGGACATTTACTGTATTTGCAGTTCATTACCTATGCGGCGGGAATCCTGTGGATACCTCCCACCTGAGCAGTTTGAAATAGTCACAGCCCACCTGTTCAAATCCACCTATGACCTTTTGTTATAATGTAGACACATATTCCTGTGTCCAATGAACAATGAGATTGTAGGGCCTATTGTATTGTTACTGTATGTTGTGTATATAAGACAGCCAGCCTGGCCCAGCTCACTCACTCTCTCCACAAGGTTTTCATCATTGACTAACTGAAAGCTGGTTTCCAGGACCGCGCCTGCGATTCATTCCCACGTGTGTAAGTTTTCTCTGTGGCCATTTTTATCCTTCTATGTTTAGCCATTTACTCTCTCTTTCTCTGTTTATTTGTATTTGCAATCTTTCGCTATTGTGTATATTTCTGTTTAGTTATTCTGGTTAGTTATTAATGTTAGGACTGTAGTGTATAAGCTGTTAACTGTACTTTTCCCTTTTACTTACTAAAATCATCTAGTAAAGGTGTTGGAACCTTAGCAAGGAGTGTGTGTTTTACTAGTTATTATATAGGGTTTCTGAGCGTCTTAATCGCTCCAACAGCTTTCATATGATAAGGGTTAATCAGCGTTACATTGTGGTAATATTACAGTAATAAGGTTTACAGTATAAGTATACCCTTACAGTGTGTTGATAACAAGGTTTTGTGTGTGTAATTCAGTGAGCGTCAGCGCCGCTCGTATCCCGCTCTCGCGGTACAGCGTCCGCTACACCAATAGCGTAGCATTACATTACTCAAGCCGCCTATAGCGTACTCGATACTAAGCGTAAGCTGTGAGCGAACGTGCCACTCGTTCGTCTCGACCACGGCCTAGCGTCTGCTACGCTAGGTGCGTACCATTACGGTGCTTCGTACGCCAATTGCGTACTGAGTCTCTTACAAGTATATAGCGAATGTTATAAGGTAAATATTTAGCTTTATCAATTGGGGCCTCGTCCGTCCTCCTCATATCCGCAGCCTAGCGAAACAAAGCAGACTTTATCTATCAGCAAAGGGCGGGAGTATCCCCTGATACAGTAGTGCTGATTAGATAAGCGTCTGCATCGCTTAGTTGTAGGAGTGTTGGTGGAATCCGGAACCGGAAGGTAAGAACGGTACGCTATTGTCTTTTTAAAACTGTTTAATTTCTGTTTGATACACATTGCATACGCAACACACGCACACACCTGCATTTTTCATTTGTGTACTTTCACATATCTCGCCTTCCTGTTTGCCATTTATCATTGATAACGTGCTGAGAAAGATTTGTTGCTATTGGTAGTTAAAAATAAAATTAATACTTAAGGGAGTAAGTGTAAAACACGCACACAGCCTTGCCTAGTACAGTGAAATCTGTGTGGTGTTCGGTAAATGATTATAGCTAAATATCATTTGCATTGATAGAAACGTGTTATTTGTGTTACGGCGGACGTATCTGGCCAGTGTACACGTGTCTCTAACCAAGTGCGGGACAATCGTACACGATGCAAGGGCCTACACACGTGGCGTATATTACGCAACGAGCGTACGGGTACGCCCACTGAATACAAATCACACGATAGTATTGTTTGAGTAAACGATACGGAAGCAACGTGATAATAGCACAAGTTAATCTCAGTGTCCAAAATTTTAATCTAAAAGATCCTTCTCTAGTTGCAACTCATCTGGGACTAGCCTGTGTTACTGAATGAATGAAATTTTCTGTACAGAAAAAGTAAAGAGTATATGAGGTGAAAGTGTGTATATATATAAGTTTCTCTTTTTGGTTTGAACCCAGGAAATCGAGTTCTCGTCGAGGTACATCCGTGAAAGTGATAGCACGTGGTGGCTTGGGAGGCATCCCTTGTTAGTATAGTAATAAGAGCATTAGAGTACAGCAGACTAGGAAGTCTACCGTAGATACAGACCAGGAGGTCCAGTTACAGCAGACTAGGAAGTCTGGGGGTTGGTGCAATACCCATATAGGCCCGTTACGCTCTGGCTGAAAGGAATTCGCAGCCGCAATTATCGATTCCGTTGGTCGTTCAGCGCATAAGTATAGTTACTTATACGCAGTGCGACTGTACCGCATGTAATTGTGTGCATTAGTTTGTAACTTGATACCCAGTACCATTTGTGTACGTTTTTGTGGAATCATAAACACTATTTGTACACTCTAACGTGATTTGTGTAAAAAAAAAAATATTTTAAGGGAGGTTCGCTGATCACTCAGGAATTCTCTAACAACCGATACTTGCTGGGGAGGGTAACCTACTCCCACGCACCCCAGTAAGTAAAGGTTCATAGGGGCCCTAGGTTGGGTACGACAGTGCTGCGGCAGTGATTGGACGTATTGGCCAACGTGGGCGAGAGTGGGTGGAAGCACTCGGTTGAACTTTCACCGTCGGCTTACCCCGGACAGCTTGGTTTTTGTAAGGGTTCGCTGAAGACCCTGATTTGAAGGTCAGAGGTAGTGAAAGCAACACCTGCAAAGATGGGGGCCAGTTGTTCAGGTAAGGGACGATCAACCCAGGTTCAGGTTGTTTTAGTAACCCGGCCAATAGGGTCGGCAAGGTATATCATGTGTGAAAAATATGGATCACACACAGAGGTTTTGTGCGATGAATGGGAAAGAATGACTGTACATGACGTGGAAAAGTTCCCAAGAGTAGGCAGTTGTAGTCCTGAGGTGTTACAAAATTTAAGGAGAAGGATATGTCTAATTAAATCCGGCAAGAGACGGATCCGACATTATGATTATTTACAGTTATGGCAACAGGAAGGAGAGATACAAAGAGGATTGGCTCAAGCGGCTGGTTCAAACTCTATCAGGAAACTGATAGCCACCGCACCACCACCACCATACATAACAGGAGAGAAAGTGGCTACAGAGAATGGCACACTGGTGTATGATAAACATGCACTTAGTAAATGTATAGATGTTAAGAGTAACGTAAATAAGGTTATTGATGCTAATACTAACCCGTGCAAGCTGTACCCTGTTTTAAACTTTCCCCAGGATTGCGACCAGGAAAATGAGCCCACCACAATATCGGCACTCTCTCTAGCAGCCACTATAAGAGAAACTACAGTTGGCACGGCCCAACCAATAAGAGCAGCAACAAAGGCCCCTAGTGGAGGGACAGGTGAGGTCGTGTCGACAGGTAAGTACGGCACTATACAATACGCAGAAACAATTATACCACATGTTGTAGAATCAACTCAGAGTGACGTTATTGAACTTAATCCTGTCAGGGTAATTGCGGTCCCAAATGGAAGAACTGACGCTTCGGGAGTCACTCCCGTCAGGAACATCGCCATGCATTGCCCCTTTTCCCGAACAGAATTAAGGTCAATGATGTCTGAATTCCCTGATCCTAGGAAAGATCTAGTTGCAAGCCAGAGGTACATTAGAGAGCTAGGTAATTCTGCAGAGCCCAATAACAAAGATTGGCGGACATTGCTGAGGGCATGTTTACCCTCCAATGTCGACTCAGTGAAATTTATCGCTGACTGTAAATTAGATGAAGAGGTACCCCTTACGGATGAGTACAATCAAGATAATGTAAAAAGAATCAACCTGCAGTTAGGAGTATATTTCCCTGCTGTTGTTAGGTGGAACAAAATCTTCTCCATAAAACAAAAAGAAGGGGAAACTGCTTCTGAGTATTTCCATCGGGCACTGCAGGAGATGGCTAGGTACACTGGTATAGAAGACATTAAGACAAATGTACATCATAGGGAAGTAGCAGTTTCTGTGTTAATGGATGGTTTAAAAGAAACATTGTGGACTAGGGTACAGACCACTAGACCAGATTGGAGAGGTATGTCAGTGGCTGCTTTGGGAGAGGCCGCTATTGGGCATGATCGGAACATCACCAGACACATGGAGTCGCAGAGCGATAAGCTGATGGCCGTAAGTATACAGGCCCTTACCACAAGGCCACCTCAGCATAAGCCTCAGACCCCTGTGGGTAAGTCAAATGTGGTAACTTGTTATAACTGTCACAAAGAGGGACATTTTGCACGAGAATGTAGATTGAAAGATACACAAAGAATATATCAAACCCCTAGACAACGACATGACACACGAAATTGGGATCAAGGACCGCAGAGACGGAGTTATGAGCCACACGCAGGGGAAACAAGAAGGTATCCCCCAAACAGAGACTGGCAAGCCTCTGACAATTCCCGTCTGCCCTCTTCACAGGTAATAGCTGCCAGCGCGATGCGGGGAGGTCACCACATACAATAGGGGTGGGGCCACACCTATAATCTGCAGCCAGTGAAATTGATTGCGAGCCTTGGAAGTGAACCCGAGGTCACAATTGATGTAGCTGGTAGATCTCTACCTTTCCTTGTAGATACGGGGGCAGCCAAGTCAGTGATAAATTCAACAGTGGGTATGAGAACCACAGGTAAAACAATTCCAGCCATGGGAGTAACAGGAGTAGTACAGCACTATCCTTTAAGCAAACCTGCAGAGATTACGATAGGCCTTTGCATACCAAGCATACCTTTTTGCTGGCTGCATCGGCTCCGACTAATCTACTTGGGAGAGATTTACTGTGCAAATTGAGGATTTGTCATATATTGTACTCCTGAAGGTGTGTTCTTGGACATACCCGAGAACCACGCTCAGGAAGTGCAGGATATGCTAGATTCCCCATCAAAATTAATGTCACACACTGTTGTTGTAGATAGGTGTCCGTCCAAGGTAGAGGAAATTACTTCCCAGATACCGGAGTCACTTTGGACCAAGGATGGACAAGACACTGGATTAATGGCAAATGTAGCTCCTGTAGCTGTGCAAGTAAAAGATGGTAGGATAGCTCCAAAAATCCCACAATACCCTCTGAAGCCAGAGGTGGAGTTAGGAGTTTACCCAGTGATAGAGCGCTTGCTACAACAGGGCATTCTGGTAAGGACGTCCAGCACTGCCAATAGTCCCATCTTCCCTGTTAAAAAGAGTGGGGGGAGGGGTTACAGGCTAGTGCAGGATCTAAGGGGCATCAACAAAATAGTTGAGAGTCAATTCCCCGTAGTGCCAAATCCAGCTGTCATCCTTATGCAAATCCCTCCCACTGCCAAATTTTTCACTGTGATTGACCTCTGCTCCGCCTTCTTCTCGGTACCTCTGCACCCTGACAGTCAATACTTATTCGCATTCACATACAGAGGAGTTCAGTACACCTGGACTCGTTTACCACAAGGTTTCATTGACAGTCCAAGTATTTTCTCGCAGGCCTTGCATGATTGTTTACAGTCCTTTCAACCTAAGAGCGGATCAGTATTAATACAGTACGTAGACGATTTACTGCTGTGTTCTGATTCACTCGAATCGTCCTTGAGAGATACGAAACAGCTTCTGTTTCATCTTTCAGATACAGGACACAAGGTTTCAAGGGATAAATTACAACTATGCCAGACCAAGGTAAAATATTTGGGACACTGTCTGACACAAGGACTGAGACACCTCACCGCTGATAGAATTCAAGCAATTCATGACATGACTCTGCCACAAACCCAGCAACAGATTAGAACTTTTCTAGGAATGTGTGGGTATTGCCGTAACTGGATCCCAGGATTTTCCATACTAGCCCTACCTTTGCAGGAGATGGTCTCTTCAAACAAACCAGATCGGATTTTGCACACAGACGAGTCTGAAATGGCATTTGAGAGACTTAAACAGTGCCTAACGCAGGCACCAGCATTAGGTATGCCAGATTATGCAAAACCCTTTGAACTGTACGGTACAGAAAGTGCTGGGTGCGCGGCAGGTGTCTAAACCCAGAAGCATGGTGATGCCAGCAGGCCGGTAGCCTACTATAGCGCTCAGCTAGACACGGTAGCACGATCCCTCCCCACATGCTTGCGAAGTGTTGCAGCGATAGCACTGCTAGTAAGTAAAAGCGAAGCTGTAGTGCTAGGACACAACCTCACAATTCATACACCACATGCAGTGTCAGCTTTACTGAATTCTGCCCAAACCAGACACGTCTCATCAGCACGGTTTACAAGATGGGAATTGGCATTAATGGCCCCGGTAAACATCACCATAAGGAGATGCAGCGCACTAAATCCTGCAACATATCTCCCAGGTGTGCCTGGACAGGCACAAAGGGTGGAGGATGAGAGTGATGGTGAAGGAGGATTTAGTACAGGAAATGACACGCATGATTGTATGGAATATTTGACCCAAAATTTCACGGCAAGGCCTGACATCAGTGACAACCCACTGGAAGATGTAGATTTTACTTTCTACACTGACGGTAGTTGTCACAGACAGATGGACTTGGGAGACTTGTGTACTGGATACGCAGTCGTAGATGACCAAGGTATCATAGAAGCGGAACCCCTAGGCCCACCACACTCAGCACAAGTTGCTGAGCTGGTTGCCCTAACCAGAGCATGCGAATTGGCTAAAGGTAAAGCGGCCAATATCTACACGGATTCTAGGTATGCCTTCGGAGTAGTCCATGATTTCGGGGCCCTATGGCGCCTCAGAAATTTCATGACTGCAGCTGGCACACCCGTAGCGCATGCAGCCCACATCAAGAGACTTCTAACAGCGATACAGGAACCCGACAGAGTGGCTGTTATCAAGTGTAAAGCTCATACGTATAGCCAAGACCCGATATCACTTGGTAACAGCCGAGCAGACGAAGCTGCTAAATCAGCAGCCAGTACCCCCATACAGACAGACATCACACAACTGATGGTATTTAATACTGTCAACACACAGAAATTGTGTGAAATGCAACATTTGTGTTCACCACAAGAAAGGGCAGTCTGGAGGTCAAAAGGATATGGCCAGGAGTCCTCAGGACTCTGGACAGATGGACAGGGTAAGCCAGTGGCACCCAGAGCATACCTTCCAAGTCTAGCGGAAGCGGCACATGGGCTGACTCATCTAGGCAAAGAAGGAATGTGTAAGTTGGTAAGGGCCTATTGGTGCGCCCCAGGATTGTCTTCCCATGCGGGTAAAAGAGCGATGACATGTCTCACCTGCTTGAGGAAGAATATCGGAAAGGCAATACCAACAGAGCCATCCCATATTCCTCCTACAGATGGCCCTTTCCAGGTAATACAGATTGATTTCATACAATTGCCACCTTGTAGAAATTTAAAGTATGTATTGGTTTGTATTGACGTGTTCTCAAATTGGGTTGAAGCATTTCCCGCGGCCACAAATACCGCTGTGTTTACTGCAAAGAAAATTGTGCAGGAATTTGTGTGCAGGTATGGTATCCCCAGAATAATTGAAAGTGATAGGGGTTCCCATTTTACAGGTGACGTCTTTCAAGCAATGTGTAAGTTAATGGGAATTAATAGTAAGCTGCATACTCCGTACCGCCCCCAGGCGAGTGCGAAAGTGGAAAAAGTAAACAGCACTATTAAAAACAAGTTAAGCAAAGTGATGGCTGAAACAGGATTGTTATGGCCAGAAGCTTTGCCACTTGTACTGTATAGCATCAGAACCACTCCCAGGTCCCCTCTTAATCTGTCCCCCTTTGAAATTCTGTTTGGTCGACAACCCCATGTTATTATTAACCCCCAGGATGATTTGAAATGTAACAATGAAGTAACCGTAAAGTATTTGGTTAAGATGAGTAAACAATTGAGGAATCAGAATGATAATCTAAAGTTGGTGATTCCTGATCTGCCAGACAATAATTGTCATGACATTGAACCTGGGGATTATGTAATGATACGGAATTTTCTACGCTCAGGTTGCCTTATTGACAGATGGGAAGGACCATACCAAGTCTTACTAACCAGCACAACAGCATTGAAGGTTGCCGAGAGGGAGACTTGGGTCCATTCGTCTCATTGTAAGAAGGTTGCTGATCCAGAGAGGTCTCGTGACAAAGAACAGACGGTAGAGGAAATTGTATCACTAGAGTGTCTGTTTCAGGAAGGTTGAGACGGCACCTGAGCACTGAGAATAATAAGATCGGAGGCGGTTGTCGAGCTAGATTTCTTTTTAAATTTTATTGTTTTCTCCACTTCCCATCTCCCTCATTTTCTACCTCCCCCTTCTTATTCTTCTCCTTTCCCTCCTCTAAGATGGACTTGACCCAAGAGACTGCATTCCGGATTTTCCTGTTGACCCTGTTGTTGACCAGAGCAGTCTGTTTCGGTGAGAGTACCAGAGAGGCCAAAGAGGGATCTGGAATGGGATCTGATGATCAGGATGGAGGTGTAGAGTTCCAAGAACAACACAATCACCGAGCAAAGGCGAGTATCAGAAAACGATCTGGCAGCCATGTTATTAATAGACATTGTGAAGGATTGTTAGCTGAAGAGAATTGTATCTGTAGGAATTGTGACAACGTAGTTGAGGACGGCTGCATCAAGGAATGTCAGTCCCGTTTTAATATCAACATGGACCGGCATCCATTGGGTGACTATCACACATTAGTGGGTAAAGTGTTAAACCAGACAGACTGTTGGGTGTGCTCTCAAGTACCTCAAGGTCATAGCAAATCAGGACTAGTACCATTCCCTTTAACTGTAGGAGAGGTACTTGAGTTAAAGGGTGGGAGACCGGTGGACAAGAGATTTAATATTTCTAATCCTCCTAGTTTAAAGCTCCATCAATACCATGTAGATAGGTCCTTAGTATGCTTTAACATTTCCAATCCCCGAAAGCCGGGAAATTGGGAAGTGTCATGGAACAACCAAACCATGGCATTTTCACATAGAGCCGACAGAATGCCCATAGATTCAGAGCTTATACGCCAGATAGCCGACAGTGGAAAATATTTCCGGTATAGGTACACTCTAGGAAGTAGGACTATGCGAGTTGGAGAAGTATCACCAGGATACTGTGCACATATCGTACAACCGGATACGTGTACTAGACAGATGGGAGAATTAGGGTTAGGAGATTTCACATGGAAAGTTTGTAACATGGTTATGTCATACTCCGTCCCATATGTTCTCCCCGATGATGCATATTTCATATGCGGGAGAAAGGCGTATAAGTGGCTTGCCCCAAACTCAGAGGGATTGTGTTACATTGGAAAAGTACTGCCTGAAGTAATGACTCTAACCCATAACAAAATGAAAGACATTCACCGCAGTGCCCAAGCTCCTTATACTCACACTCATTACGAGCACATCGTTAAAAGGCACCTTATAGGGAGGACAGAGCATCCGGCCTCTGATCTAATCCACGAATCCGCCGGGATTCAATTCCTCCTCGCGTTAGATATCACTCGTACCGCCAGAGTACGTCTTAATCGCTCCAACAGCTTTCATATGATAAGGGTTAATCAGCGTTACATTGTGGTAATATTACAGTAATAAGGTTTACAGCATAAGTATACCCTTACAGTGTGTTGATAACAAGGTTTTGTGTGTGTAATTCAGTGAGCGTCAGCGCCGCTCGTATCCCGCTCTCGCGGTACAGCGTCCGCTACGCCAATAGCGTAGCATTACGGTACTCGAGCCGCCTATAGCGTACTCGATACTAAGCGTAAGCTGTGAGCGAACGTGCCACTCGTGTGTCTCGACCACGGCCTAGCGTCTGCTACGCTAGGTGCGTACCATTACGGTGCTTCGTACGCCAATTGCGTACTGAGTCTCTTACAAGTATATAGCGAATGTTATAAGGTAAATATTTAGCTTTATCAATTGGGGCCTCGTCCGTCCTCCTCATATCCGCAGCCTAGCGAAACAAAGCAGACTTTATCTATCAGCAAAGGGCGGGAGTATCCCCTGATACGGTAGTGCTGATTAGATAAGCGTCTGCATCGCTTAGTTGTAGGAGTGCTGGTGGAATCCGGAACCGGAAGGTAAGAACGGTACGCTATTGTCTTTTTAAAACTGTTTAATTTCTGTTTGATACACATTGCATACGCAACACACGCACACACCTGCATTTTTCATTTGTGTACTTTCACATATCTCGCCTTCCTGTTTGCCATTTATCATTGATAACGTGCTGAGAAAGATTTGTTGCTATTGGTAGTTAAAAATAAAATTAATACTTAAGGGAGTAAGTGTAAAACACGCACACAGCCTTGCCTAGTACAGTGAAATCTGTGTGGTGTTCGGTAAATGATTATAGCTAAATATCATTTGCATTGATAGAAACGTGTTATTTGTGTTACGGCGGACGTATCTGGCCAGTGTACACGTGTCTCTAACCAAGTGCGGGACAAGCGTACACGATGCAAGGGCCTACACACGTGGCGTATATTACGCAACGAGCGTACGGGTACGCCCACTGAATACAAATCACACGATAGTATTGTTTGAGTAAACGATACGGAAGCAACGTGATAATAGCACAAGTTAATCTCAGTGTCCAAAATTTTAATCTAAAAGATCCTTCTCTAGTTGCAACTCATCTGGGACTAACCTGTGTTACTGAATGAAAGAAATTTTCTGTACAGAAAAAGTAAAGAGTATATGAGGTGAAAGTGTGTATATATATATAAGTTTCTCTTTTTGGTTTGAACCCAGGAAATCGAGTTCTTGTCGAGGTACATCCGTGAAAGTGATAGCACGTGGTGGCTTGGGAGGCATCCCTTGTTAGTATAGTAATAAGAGCATTAGAGTACAGCAGACTAGGAAGTCTACCGTAGATACAGACCAGGAGGTCCAGTTACAGCAGACTAGGAAGTCTGGGGGTTGGTGCAATACCCATATAGGCCCGTTACGCTCTGGCTGAAAGGAATTCGCAGCCGCAATCATCGATTCCGTTGGTCATTCAGCGCATAAGTATAGTTACTTATACGCAGTGCGACTGTACCGCATGTAATTGTGTGCATTAGTTTGTAACTTGATACCCAGTACCATTTGTGTACGTTTTTGTGGAATCATAAACACTATTTGTACACTCTAACGTGATTTGTGTAAAAAAAAAAATTTTTTAAGGGAGGTTCGCTGATCACTCAGGAATTCTCTAACAACCGATGCTTGCTGGGGAGGGTAACCTACTCCCACGCACCCCAGTAAGTAAAGGTTCATAGGGGCCTTAGGTTGGGTACGAAAGCGCTGCGGCAGTGATTGGACGTATTGGCCAACGTGGGCGAGAGTGGGTGGAAGCACTCGGTTGAACTTTCACCGTCGGCTTACCCCGGACAGCTTGGTTTTTGTAAGGGTTCGCTGAAGACCCTGATTTGAAGGTCAGAGGTAGTGAAAGCAACACCTGCAAAGATGGGGGCCAGTTGTTCAGGTAAGGGACGATCAACCCAGGTTCAGGTTGATTTAGTAACCCGGCCAATGGGGTCGGCAAGGTATATCATGTGTGAAAAATATGGATCACACACAGAGGTTTTGTGCGATGAATGGGAAAGAATGACTGTACATGACGTGGAAAAGTTCCCAAGAGTAGGCAGTTTTAGTCCTGAGGTGTTACAAAATTTAAGGAGAAGGATATGTCTAATTAAATCCGGCAAGAGACGGATCCGACATTATGATTATTTACAGTTATGGCAACAGGAAGGAGAGATACAAAGAGGATTGGCTCAAGCGGCTGGTTCAAACTCTATCAGGAAACTGATAGCCACCGCACCACCACCACCATACATAACAGGAGAGAAAGTGGCTACAGAGAATGGCACACTGGTGTATGATAAACATGCACTTAGTAAATGTATAGATGTTAAGAGTAACGTAAATAAGGTTATTGATGCTAATACTAACCCGTGCAAGCTGTACCCTGTTTTAAACTTTCCCCAGGATTGCGACCAGGAAGATGAGCCCACCACAATATCGGCACTCTCTCTAGCAGCCACTATTAGAGAAACTACAGTTGGCATGGCCCAACCAATAAGAGTAGCAACAAAGGCCCCTAGTGGAGGGACAGGTGAGGTCGTGTCGACAGGTAAGTACGGCACTATACAATACGCAGAAACAATTACACCACATGTTGTAGAATCAACTCAGAGTGACGTTATTGAACTTAATCCTGTCAGGGTAATTGCGGTCCCAAATGGAAGAACTGACGCTTCGGGAGTCAATCCCGTCAGGAACATCGCCATGCATTGCCCCTTTTCCCGAACAGAATTAAGGTCAATGATGTCTGAATTCCCTGACCCTAGGAAAGATCTAGTTGCAAGCCAGAGGTACATTAGAGAGCTAGGTAATTCTGCAGAGCCCAATAACAAAGATTGGCGGACATTGCTGAGGGCATGTTTACCCTCCAATGTCGACTCAGTGAAATTTATCGCTGACTGTAAATTAGATGAAGAGGTACCCCTTACGGATGAGTACAATCAAGATAATGTAAAAAGAATCAACCTGCAGTTAGGAGTATATTTCCCTGCTGTTGTTAAGTGGAACAAAATCTTCTCCATAAAACAAAAAGAAGGGGAAACTGCTTCTGAGTATTTCCATCGGGCACTGCAGGAGATGGCTAGGTACACTGGTATAGAAGACATTAAGACAAATGTACATCATAGGGAAGTAGCAGTTTCTATGTTAATGGATGGTTTAAAAGAAACATTGTGGACTAGGGTACAGACCACTAGACCAGATTGGAGAGGTATGTCAGTGGCTGCTTTGGGAGAGGCCGCTATTGGGCATGATCGGAACATCACCAGACACAGGGAGTCGCAGAGCGATAAGCTGATGGCCGTAAGTATACAGGCCCTTACCACAAGGCCACCTCAGCATAAGCCTCAGACCCCTGTGGGTAAGTCAAATGTGGTAACTTGTTATAACTGTCACAAAGAGGGACATTTTGCACGAGAATGTAGATTGAAAGTGACAATGCTAAATTCCTTTGTCGTATAAACAACCCTTTAATGAAGTCTAAGAACACTGTACGCTGCTTACTTAAGAAGTACCGTAAGGGTACGCTATTTGCGTAACGATCGCTCAGCCGTAGGCGAGACGCTCAAGCGTCACGTTCGCTCACGGCCCAGTGATCACAGGACAACACGTTAAGGGCTATGACTAGAGTAATGATTCGCTATGGCGTAGCGGACGCTCGAGACCACGAGGAGATCACCAGCGGCGCAGACGCTCACAACGCTATACCTTTATGTCTAAACCTTATACCAATGAAATACACAGAATACCTTAATGTGAATACAGGGTGTAAGTGCAACCTTGTGTAACCTGACTAACTACAAAGCTGCTTGAGCGTCACCGACGCTCAAGTGAACACTTAACACTATAGGAAATACACAGATACTGGTTTAGGGTCCAAAGCCTATTAACTGTATTATATCTAATATACTTGTAAAAGGGGATAACAGTACAAACGATACACTACAATATAACAGAGACTTCCTAACCAAAATACAATACTATCTAATACAATTCAATACTAGTCTAGGGGAGATGTGAGAGAAAAGAGAAAGGAGAGAGAGAGAGAGAGAAATGGAGAGAGATGAGAGAAATTGGCTCACAGTAAGACAATGATTACGGAGAGAAACTTACGCACAAGGGGAAACGATCGCATGCGCCTGGACATCCAGCACCCGATTTTCAGCAATGAGAACCGTTGAAGAGTGAGAGCTGGATGTGGTCGGCCTGCCTATTTATGCCCCACACACAATGCAATCCTACAGTCCCTACAATCCCATTGTCCATTGGACGTCGGAATTCGGCCCTGCATCATAACAAAAGGTCATAGGTTGATTCATACAGGTGGGCTGTGACGATTTCAAACAGCTCAGGTGGGTGGGGAACTAGGTTTCCCGCCGCATACCTGAGTATGAGTAAATAGTAGAAATGGACATAAACTTCTTATGTCCATAACTATTCGCACGAGCGATTAATACGCTCCAAACCAACACCGGAATATTGCTATTTAAATACTCTTCCGATGGGTACCAAACACTACTGCATGATTCCTGTTAGACCCTTCCTACGATACAAAGAGGGATTCCTCAGCTCAGGGACATTCTATATTAACCAAACTTTCAGAAACTATCAAAGGGACCATGATCTACAAACTACATTATTACTGAAAATATGTAACGAATGAGTCGCACGCTACGATTACATAAACTCTACCGTAAATACGCATACCGTGCGCCCGCGGGTGCACGCTATTGCGGGTATGCGCCTTCACGGGAGAGCGTACGCATGCGCAGCGCGGACCAGTGTGCGGTGCAAATATGGCAGTGTGTATGGGGATATTTTTCTGACTTTGACAGTCCACCCTTTGGCAGTCAATAATAACTGCCACTTCCTGAAAACATTTCAAAAGGAGAAAAATATATGTCAGTGGTTAATTCATTTCCATGGTTGGGTGAGGGAGGAGAGAGGAGTAGGTGTGAAGAGGGTATGACCTAGTGAGAAAGCAGAAGCATGTGTGTATGAGTCCATGTTTGGAGGGTCATGTATCATCGTGCCGTACATGTGGTAAATCAAGCTTCGAGGTATTGCGAAGTATACATTTGAATTCCTTCTTATCCTGTGGTACAGGTCTGTGGATGGGCTGTCAAACTTTACCGAGCTCTTTTAGGATTTTGAACAAAATGGGGAGCACATTTTAGTTGATGATACATGAATGGGGGGATATGTGATTGCTGATATCTGTGCCTGTATTCCCTATACTATGTGTGTTATTACCTGAGGGTTGTAGAGATGAAGGTGAAGAACACTTATGGAAAATGCAATGATATTCTATGTCAGGGAAATGTACATCTGTCGTTGAAGTTGTGTTCGGTATCTGTTGAGAGTCGTCTTCTTTGCGCTGTATTGCTCCTTGGGCATGAGCAAATAGCTTTGTCAGAGCCATCGGATTTACAAAAAATGTTGGGCTAGCGTGAGTTTAAAAATACTAGGGAAACTGGGGATCCATGGCAAAGTTCATCAAGTGTCCATATCATAGGTTGTCAAAACTTCATCTTTGGTGCTTGTCTGTTGTCTGTATAGCGTCTTGTCAACTTCCTCGTCCAAGGGGGTCTTCGTATCTTGGAGAAAAGCAGAAAAACAGGTGAAAGAAACGGACCGTATAATCGCATTTTCATCACATCATGGTTTCTATCATTGGGTCATAAATCAAATCCAGGTTAATTACAGTTTCCTCACTCCTCAAACTCATCACTCTTGTACTTTGTTTGCACCTCATTAAAGCCTGCCCGCATCTAAATATCAATCCAATAAATATAACAACACCTAAGATACATAGTAGAAACTTTCCAACATCCATTATGACTCCTTGAGCCCAGTCTCCTAAACCGGAGAACCAATTTCGCGGGTTCAACCATGACACCCAACCAGTCAGCTCATTACCTACAGCAGCAAGGGTGAGATTGTGTTTCCGACGAAATTCCCACTTCAATTGGAGAATATCATCCATCTTTTGGTCTATGACCTCTACCGGATCCTCGGTGCTATTTGTGATATACGTGCAACACTTTATGCCGTACTGTGTTGCCAATGTAACACAATATCCGCCTGTTACTGCTGTAAGATAATTAAGAACCATCCTATGCTGAACTAGTTCTGTTTTGTAAGCTTGAAGTTCTCTTCCAGTGTATCTAAACGTGTCATCATACATTTCAGTGATATTATCTAACAAATTGGCGAGTGCGGAAATGTATCTATAGTTCATCACTCCTCGAGCGGTGCGAGTGAAATCTAACGCTACCAGAACCTGAATCCCGGTGGATTCATGGATAAGATCGGAGGCCGGATGCTCTAACCTTTCTGACAGTTGTCTTTTAACTCGGTGCTCGTAATGAGTGTGAGTATAAGGAGCTTGGGCACCACGGTGTATGTCCTTCATTTTGTCATGTGTAACAGTCATCACTTCAGGCAATACTTTTCCAATATAACACAATCCTTCAGAGTTTGGGGCAAGCCATTTGTACGCCTTTCTCCCGCATATGAAATATGCATCATCGGGGAGAACATAAGGGACGGAGAAGGACATGACCATGTTACAAACCTTCCAGGTGAAATCTCCTGACCCTAATTCTTCCATCTGCTTAATGCACGTATCAGTTTGTACGATATGTGCACAGTATCCTGGTGATACCTCTCCAACTCTAGTAATCCTATTTCCTAAGGTATATCGATACCGGAAAGATTTTCCTCTACTGGCTATGTGGCGTACAAGCTCTGTATCTGTAGGCATTCTATCTGCTCTGTGTGAAAAGGTCATGGTAAGGTTGCTCCATGACACTTCCCAATTTCCCGGCTTACGGGGATTGGAGATATTAAAACATAAGAGGGACCTATCCACATGGTATTGGTGGAGCTTCAAACTAGGAGGGCTGGAGATGTTAAACCTCCGGTCCACCGGTCTCCCACCACTTAGCTCAAGTACCTCCCCTAACGTTAAAGGAAATGGTACTAGCCCTGATTTGCTATGACCCTGAGGTACTTGAGAGCATACCCAACAATCTGTTTGGTTTAACACGTTACCCACTAAAGAGTGATAGTCACTCAATGGATGCCGGTCCATATGGATATTAAAACTGGATTGGCATTTCTTTATGCATCCATCTTCAACCAGATTATCACAGAGCCTACAGATACAGTTTTCTTCAGCTAACAATCCATCACAATTTCTTCTATCGGATCGTTTTCTGATACTCGCCTTTGCTTGTTGGTTTGGTTGATCTTGGAAAACTACGCCTCCATCATCATAATCGGAACCCATTCCAGAACCTCTCTCGACCTCTATGGTACTCTCGCCGGAACAGACTGCTCTGGTCAACATCACGGTTAACATCAAAATCCGGATCACAGTCTCTTGGGGCAAGTCCATCTTTGAGGAGGAAATAGAGAAGAATGAGAAGGGGGAAAAAGAAATTTCAAGGAAGAGGGGATGGGAAGTGGAGAAAAACAATAAAAGGGAGAGGGGAGTCGACAACTGCTTTCGGTCTTCAAGGCTCAGGTGCCGCCTCAGTCCTCCTGGAACAGACACTCCAGTGATACAACCTCTACCGTCTGTTCCTTATCACGGGACTTCTCTGGATCAGCAACCTTTTTGCAGTGGGATGAATGGACCCAAGTCTCTCTCTCAGCAACCTTCAATGCTGTGGTGCTAGTCAATAAGACCTGGTATGGTCCTTCCCATCTATCAATAAGACAACCTGAGCGTAGAAAATTTCGTATCATTACATAATCCCCAGGTTCAATGTCATGACAATTACTATCTGGTAAATCAGGAATCACCAACTTCAGATTATCATTTTGATTCCTCAACTGCTTACTCATGTTAATCAAGTACTTTACAGTTACTTCATTGTTACATTTCAAATCATCCTGAGGGTTAATCATGACATGCGGTTGTCGACCAAACAAGATTTCAAAAGGAGACAGATTAAGAGGGGACCTGGGAGTGGTTCTGATGCTATACAAAACAATGGGTAAAGCTTCTGGCCACGTCAATCCCGTCTCTGCCATTACTTTACTCAATTTATTTTTAATAGTGCTGTTCACTCTTTCGACCTTCGCACTCGCCTGTGGACGGTACGGAGTGTGCAGCTTGCTATCAATACCTATTAATTTACACATTCCTTGAAAGACATCACCTGTAAAATGGGTACCCCTATCACTTTCAATGATTCTAGGGATACCATATCTACATACAAATTCCTGCACAATTTTCTTAGCTGTAAACATAGCGGTATTTGTAGCTGCTGGAAAAGCTTCGACCCAATTCGAGAAAACATCTATACAAACAAGTACATATTTCAAATTTCGACATGGGGGTAATTGAATGAAGTCGATTTGTATTACCTGGAAAGGGCCGCCGGCAGGTGGGATATGGGATGGTTCTGTAGGTATTGCCTTTCCAATATTCTTTCTCAGACAGGTAAGGCATGACATTGCTCTTTTACTCGCATGAGAGGAGAATCCTGGGGCGCACCAGTATGCTCTTACCAATTTGCACATCCCCTCCTTGCCTAGATGAGTCAGCCCATGAGCTGCTTCAGCCAGACATGGAAGGTATGCCCTGGGGGCCACTGGTTTACCATGTCCATCCGTCCAGAGCCCTGAGGACTCCTGGCCATATCCCTTTGCCTTCCAGACTGCTCTTTCCTGTGTGGAACACAAATTCTGCATCTCACACAACTTTTGTGTGTTGATGGTATTAAATACCATCAGTTGTGTGGTGTCTGTCTGTATGGGGGTAGCAGCTGCAAGCTTTGCGGCTTCGTCTGCTCGGCTGTTACCAAGGGATACTGGGTCTTGGCTATATGTATGTGCTTTACATTTGATAACAGCCACTCTGTCGGGTTCCTGTATCGCTGTTAGAAGCCTTTTTATATATGCTGCATGCGCTATCGGTGTACCAGCTGCCGTCATGAAATTTCTGAGGCGCCATAGGGCTCCGAAATCATGTACTACCCCGAAGGCGTATCTAGAGTCGGTGTAGATATTGGCTGACTTACCCTTAGCCAATTCACATGCTCTGGTTAGGGCGACCAGTTCAGCAACCTGGGCTGAGTGAGGTGGGCCTAGCGGTTCCGCTTCTATGGTGTCTTGGTCATCTACGACTGCGTATCCAGTACACAAGTCTCCCGAGTCTGACTGTCTATGACAACTACCGTCAGTGTAGAACGTGAGTTCTGCATCTTCCAGTGGATTGTCACTGATGTCAGGCCTTGCGGTAAAATTTTGGGTCAAATATTCCATACAATCATGTGTATCTTCCTTTGCATTAAATCCTCCTTCCCCATCACTCTCACCTTCCACCCTTTGTGTCTGACCAGGCACACCTGGTAGAAATGTTGCAGGATTTAATGCGCTGCATCTCCTTATGGTGATGTTTACTGGGGCCATTAATGCCAATTCCCATCTTGTAAACCTTGCTGATGAGACGTGTCTGGTTTGGGCAGAATTCAATAAGGCAGATACCGCATGTGGTGTATGGATTGTGAGGTTGTGGCCTAGCACGACATCTTCGCTTTTTGTCACTAGCAATGCTATCGCCGCAACGCTACGCAAGCATGTGGGGAGAGATCGCGCTACCGTGTCTAGCTGGGCGCTGTAGTATGCGACTGGCCTGCTGGCGTCACCGTGTTTTTGGGTTAGTACACCTGCTGCGCACCCAGCACTTTCTGTTCCGTATAGTTCAAAGGGTTTCCCATAGTCTGGCATACCTAGTGCTGGTGCCTGCGTTAGGCACTGTTTGAGTCTCTCAAATGCTGTTTCGGATTCGTCTGTATGCGAAATCCGATCAGGTTTGTTTGAAGAGACCATTTCCTGCAAAGGTAACGCCAATATGGAAAACCCTGGGATCCAATTACGGCAATACCCACACATTCCTAAAAACGTCCTGATCTGTTGCTGGGTTTGTGGCAGTGTCATGTCTCTAATGGCTTGGATTCTATCAGCGGTCAGGTGTCTCAGTCCTTGTGTTAGACAGTGTCCCAAATATTTTACCTTAGTTTGGCATAATTGTAACTTGTCTTTGGAAACCTTGTGACCTGTGTCTGAAAGATGAAACAGGAGCTGTTTCGTATCCTTCAGAGATGCTTCCAGTGAATCTGAACACAGTAATAAATCGTCCACATACTGTATCAATACTGATCCACTGTCTGGTTGGAAAGACTGTAAACAATCATGCAAAGCCTGAGAAAATATACTTGGACTATCTATGAAACCTTGGGGTAACCGAGTCCACGTGTATTGGACTCCTCTGTATGTGAATGCAAACAAATATTGGCTGTCAGGGTGCAGAGGTACCGAAAAGAAAGCGGAGCAGAGGTCAATAACAGTGAAAAATTTGGCAGTGGGAGGAATTTGCATTAGGATGACAGCTGGATTAGGCACTACGGGGAACTGACTTTCAACTATTTTGTTAATCCCCCTTAGATCCTGCACTAGCCTGTAACCCCTCCCCCCACTCTTTTTAACAGGGAAGATGGGACTATTTGCTGTGCTGGACGTTCTTACTAGAATGCCCTGTTGTAGCAAGCGTTCTATTACTGGGAAAACTCCTAACTCCACCTCTGGCTTCAGAGGATACTGTGGGATTTTTGGAGCTATCCTACCATCTTTTACTTGTACAACTACTGGAGCTACATTTGCCATTAATCCAGTGTCCTGTCCATCTTTTGTCCAAAGTGACTCTGGTATCTGAGATGTCATCTCTTCTACTTGGGATGGATTCATATTTGTCATAATTGAATGTGACATTAATTTTGATGGGGAGTCTAACATGTCTCGTACCTCCTGAGCGTGATTCTCAGGAATGTCCAAGAATACACCTTCAGGAGTACAATAAATGACGCAACCCATTTTACATAGTAAGTCTCTACCCAGGAGATTAGTTGGTGCCGATGCAGCCAGCAAAAAGGAATGCTTGGTATGCAACGGCCCTATTGTAATCTCGGCTGGTTTGCTAACAGGGTAGTGCTGGACTACTCCTGTTACTCCCATGGCTGGAATTGTCCTACCAGTGGTTCTCATGCCCACTGTCGAATTTATCACTGACTTGGCCGCCCCTGTGTCTACAAGAAAGTTTAAAGTTTTACCAGCTACATTGATTGCAATCTCTGGTTCACTTCCAAGACTGGCAATCAACTTAACTGGCTGCAGATTACAGGTATGGCCACACCCCTAGTGGGTATGCTGACCTCCCTGAATCCCGCTGGCAGCGACTACTTGTGAGGGGGTTAGCTGGGAACTACCAGAGGCATGCCAATCTCTGTTCGGGGGATATCTTTTTGTTTCCCCTGTATGTGGCTCGAAACTCCGCCTCTGTGGACCCTGCTCCCAATGTCGTGTGTCGTGTCGTTGTCTAGGGGGTTGAAAAGATCTTTGTACACTCTTTGTTCTACATTCTCGTGCATAGTGTCCCGGTCTGTTACAAGAAAAACATGTTATTACACTTGCCTTACCCACAGGATTCGGTGGTACATACGCAGGCTGCCTTGTGGTCAGCGCCTGTATACTTACTGACATCAACTTATCACTTTGCGACTCCCTGTGCCTAGTGATGTTTCTGTCGTGATCAATAGCAGCCTCTCTCAATGTGGACACTGACAGACCTCGCCAGCATGGTTGCGTGGTCTGTACCCTAGCTTTTAATGTTTCTTTTAAACCATCCATCAGTACAGATACTGCTACTTCTCGGTGGTTTGGGTTGGTCTTAATGTCTTCTATACCAGTGTACTTTGCCATTTCTAATAGTGCCCGGTGAAAATATTCTGTTGCCGTTTCGGACTCCTTTTGCTTAATGGAGAATATCTTGTTCCATTTAACAACGGCTGGGAAATACTCTTTTAGCTGTAAATTTATCCTTTTTACATTATCCTTGTTGTACACGTCTGTAAGCGGTACATCTTTATCCAATGCACAGTCAGCTAAGAATTGAGTTGCGTCGACATTGGAAGGTAAACAAGCTCTTAGCAGTATCTGCCAATCCTTGTTGTTGGGTTCTACAGTGTTGCCTAGATCCCTGATGTATTTTTGGCTAGCAACTAAGTCCTTCCTGGGGTCAGGAAATTCGGACACTATTGTTCTTAATTCCATTCGGGAAAATGGAGTGTACATGGCAATGTTCCTTATGGGAGTGGCTCCCGACACATCTGTTTTTCCATTGGGAACTGCTATTACCCTTACAGGAGCAATTCTAACAGCCTCTTCCTGTGTAGATTCTACAGCTTGTTGTGGTACAATTGTTTCAGTGTAGTGCATGGTGCCGTACTTACCCGTTGACACGACCTCACCTATCCCTCCGCTAGGGGCTTTCGCTAATCTCGTGGGTGTCGCTGTGCCTACTGTGGTCTCTGCTATGGTGGCCGCAAGAGAGAGAGCTGAAATTGTTGCTGAATCGTCTTCTTGATCACACTCCTGAGGAAAGTTCAAAACAGGGTACAACTTGCACGGGTTAATAATTGCATGAGTTACTTGGTTAACATCATTTACATTTACAGGGTTACTAAGTGTTTGTGTTTTACAACCCAGTGCGTTTCTCTCCGCAATCAACTTCTCTCCTGCAATGTATGGTGGAGGAGGGGCTGTGGCTATCAGCTTACTGACTGCCCCAGATCCTGCCGCCAGAGCCAAACCTCTCTGTATCTCACCTTCCTGGTGCCATAACTGTAAATAATCATGATGCTGAATTCGTCTCTTTGTTGATTTTACGAGACATATCCTCCTCCTTAAATTTTGTAACACTTCTGGACTGAAGCTACCTATTCTTGGGAATTTGTCCCTGTCTTGTACAGTCATTCTCTCCCATTCATCACATAAAACCTCTGTGTGACTTCCGTATTTTTCACACATGATGTATCTTGCCGACCCGACTGGTCGGTTCTCTGAATCAACCCGAACCGAGGTTGATCGCCCCCTACCTGAACAACTGGCCCCCATAATCTGCAGGTGTTGCTTACTACTCCTTGGATCTTTATATCAAGGTTTTCAGCGAACCCTTACAAACAAACCAAGATGTCCTGGGCAGGCCGGCGGTGGCGGTTTACCAAGTACCCCACTTACTTCTCGCCCACGTTGGCCAGTACTGCAATCACTGTAACCAGAGCTGCTGTACCCAACTCAGGGCCCCTGTGAACCTGTGTTTACTGGAACATATGAGGGTTACCCGCAGGACACTTACTCTTTCCAGAAAAGGTGGGGTTGTTAGATAGTTCCTGAGTGACCAGCGAACTTCCCTTCCAAAAATAAAAAATTACACAAATCACGTCAGAATGTACAAATAGCGTTTGTGACCACTTTACTCTAATGGTATTAGGTCAGATTACTAACTACTGCACACAATTACGTGCGGTCCAATCGTTCAGTACATAAGCACTACTTGTCATGTACTGAAAGATCAATGGAATCGATGTTTCCGGCCGCGATTCCTTCAGCAAGAGCTTGTGGCCTATATGGGTTCTGCACCAACACCCAAGGCGTTGTGCCTCTTGTACCTTTATAGCGGACCTCTTTGTCTATTTTACCTGTTACCTTATGACCTCCTGGTCTGTTACCGTCTGTTAATGACCTCCTGGTCTGTTACCTTAATGACCTCCTGGTCTGTTACCTTATGACCTCCTGGTCTGTTACCTTATGACCTCCTGGTCTGTTACCTTATGGTCCGCTATACTCTAATGCTCAAATATTATTTAACCAGGGATGCCTCCCTAGCCACCGTATATGTCACTTACACGTGTGTCCCTTGACGAGTACCCGACTTTCCTTTTGGTTCAACCTCTAAGTTATATAAACTTATGTGATAAAAACACACTCACTCAACACATGTACACTTTGTTTCTATATCTATTTCTGCGCAGAAATTTTTTTTTTTCAGCCCAGCAGTGTTACCAATTTGGAGCAGGATCTGTTAGACTAAATTTCAGATTTTTCCAAAAATAGATTTGCGTTATTTACCGCGTCGCGTTATTTACCGCTGTGCGTTACTTATCGCCTTTGCGCTAATTATCGCTTTGCGCTAATTCAACTTTTCGTGACTTGAGCTACGTGGGCGTAACCGGACGCTACGTTGCGTAACGTACGCTGCGTGCGTCTGCCTTTGGATTGCGTACGCAAGTCTTTTGTTAGGGACACGTGTACGCAAAACAAAGATCCACCGTAACACAATTTCTATTTTTATCAATGTAGATGATCCCTGATCATCTACCGCACACCACACTGACTGCCTTATCTCCCAGACAAGCCATGTGTTGGTCTATACTTTAACTATTACCTCTACTATGAAATAACAGCAAATCTCTTTTAGCACTTTCTATCAACTATAAAAATTGGCAAACAGGAATAGTGATATACGAAATTGAAAAAGAAATGCAGATATATATGTATGCGTGCGTGTATACGCAAGACAGAAGAGAAATAAAACAGTTTTAAAAGACACAAGCGTTTTGTTCTTACTTCCGGTTCCCGGATTCCTTCAGCACTCTTTATCTAAGCGAAGCAGACGCTTATCCCGTCAGCACTGCGAGACAACCTCCCACCCTTTGCTGGGGGGATAATGTCTGCTGATCTACCTAGTGCAGATATGAGAAGGATAGGACGAGTCCCCAATTGACAATGCTAAATTCCTTTGTCGTATAAACAACCCTTTAATGAAGTCTAAGAACACTGTACGCTGCTTACTTAAGAAGTACCGTAAGGGTACGCTATTTGCGTAACGATCGCTCAGCCGTAGGCGAGACGCTCAAGCGTCACGTTCGCTCACGGCCCAGTGATCACAGGACAACACGTTAAGGGCTATGACTAGAGTAATGATTCGCTATGGCGTAGCGGACGCTCGAGACCACGAGGAGATCACCAGCGGCGCAGACGCTCACAACGCTATACCTTTATGTCTAAACCTTATACCAATGAAATACACAGAATACCTTAATGTGAATACAGGGTGTAAGTGCAACCTTGTGTAACCTGACTAACTACAAAGCTGCTTGAGCGTCACCGACGCTCAAGTGAACACTTAACACTATAGGAAATACACAGATACTGGTTTAGGGTCCAAAGCCTATTAACTGTATTATATCTAATATACTTGTAAAAGGGGATAACAGTACAAACGATACACTACAATATAACAGAGACTTCCTAACCAAAATACAATACTATCTAATACAATTCAATACTAGTCTAGGGGAGATGTGAGAGAAAAGAGAAAGGAGAGAGAGAGAGAAATGGAGAGAGATGAGAGAAATTGGCTCACAGTAAGACAATGATTACGGAGAGAAACTTACGCACAAGGGGAAACGATCGCATGCGCCTGGACATCCAGCACCCGATTTTCAGCAATGAGAACCGTTGAAGAGTGAGAGCTGGATGTGGTCGGCCTGCCTATTTATGCCCCACACACAATGCAATCCTACAGTCCCTACAATCCCATTGTCCATTGGACGTCGGAATTCGGCCCTGCATCATAACAAAAGGTCATAGGTTGATTCATACAGGTGGGCTGTGACGATTTCAAACAGCTCAGGTGGGTGGGGAACTAGGTTTCCCGCCGCATACCTGAGTATGAGTAAATAGTAGAAATGGACATAAACTTCTTATGTCCATAACTATTCGCACGAGCGATTAATACGCTCCAAACCAACACCGGAATATTGCTATTTAAATACTCTTCCGATGGGTACCAAACACTACTGCATGACTCCTGTTAGACCCTTCCTACGATACAAAGAGGGATTCCTCAGCTCAGGGACATTCTATATTAACCAAACTTTCAGAAACTATCAAAGGGACCATGATCTACAAACTACATTATTACTGAAAATATGTAACGAATGAGTCGCACGCTACGATTACATAAACTCTACCGTAAATACGCATACCGTGAGCCCGCGGGTGCACGCTATTGCGGGTATGCGCCTTCACGGGAGAGCGTACGCATGCGCAGCGCGGACCAGTGTGCGGTGCAAATATGGCAGTGTGTATGGGGATATTTTTCTGACTTTGACAAAAGATACACAAAGAATATATCAAACCCCTAGACAACGACATGACACACGAAATTGGGATCAAGGACCGCAGAGACGGAGTTATGAGCCACACGCAGGGGAAACAAGAAGGTATCCCCCAAACAGAGACTGGCAAGCCTCTGACAATTCCCGTCTGCCCTCTTCACAGGTAATAGCTGCCAGCGCGATGCGGGGAGGTCACCACATACAATAGGGGTGGGGCCACACCTGTAATCTGCAGCCAGTGAAATTGATTGCGAGCCTTGGAAGTGAACCCGAGGTCACAATTGATGTAGCTGGTAGATCTCTACCTTTCCTTGTAGATACGGGGGCGGCCAAGTCAGTGATAAATTCAACAGTGGGTATAAGAACCACTGGTAAAACAATTCCAGCCATGGGAGTAACAGGAGTAGTACAGCACTATCCTTTAAGCAAACCTGCAGAGATTACGATAGGGCCTTTGCATACCAAGCATTCCTTTTTGCTGGCTGCATCGGCTCCGACTAATCTACTTGGGAGAGATTTACTGTGCAAATTGAGGATTTGTCATATATTGTACTCCTGAAGGTGTGTTCTTGGACATACCCGAGAACCACGCTCAGGAAGTGCAGGATATGCTAGATTCCCCATCAAAATTAATGTCACACACTGTTGTTGTAGATAGGTGTCCGTCCAAGGTAGAGGAAATTACTTCCCAGATACCGGAGTCACTTTGGACCAAGGATGGACAAGACACTGGATTAATGGCAAATGTAGCTCCTGTAGCTGTGCAAGTAAAAGATGGTAGGATAGCTCCAAAAATCCCACAATACCCTCTGAAGCCAGAGGTGGAGTTAGGAGTTTACCCAGTGATAGAGCGCTTGCTACAACAGGGCATTCTGGCAAGGAAATCCTGCACTGCCAATAGTCCCATCTTCCCTGTTAAAAAGAGTGGGGGGAGGGGTTACAGGCTAGTGCAGGATCTAAGGGGCATCAACAAAATAGTTGGGAGTCAATTCCCCGTAGTGCCAAATCCAGCTGTCATCCTTATGCAAATCCCTCCCACTGCCAAATTTTTCACTGTGATTGACCTCTGCTCCGCCTTCTTCTCGGTACCTCTGCACCCTGACAGTCAATACTTATTCGCATTCACATACAGAGGAGTTCAGTACACCTGGACTCGTTTACCACAAGGTTTCATTGACAGTCCAAGTATTTTCTCGCAGGCCTTGCATGATTGTTTACAGTCCTTTCAACCTAAGAGCGGATCAGTATTAATACAGTATGTAGACGATTTACTGCTGTGTTCTGATTCACTCGAATCGTCCTTGAGAGATACGAAACAGCTTCTGTTTCATCTTTCAGATACAGGACACAAGGTTTCAAGGGATAAATTACAACTATGCCAGACCAAGGTAAAATATTTGGGACACTGTCTGACACAAGGACTGAGACACCTCACCGCTGATAGAATTCAAGCAATTCATGACATGACTCTGCCACAAACCAAGCAACAGATTAGAACTTTTCTAGGAATGTGTGGGTATTGCCGTAACTGGATCCCAGGATTTTCCATACTAGCCCTACCTTTGCAGGAGATGGTCTCTTCAAACAAACCAGATCGGATTTTGCACACAGACGAGTCTGAAATGGCATTTGAGAGACTTAAATAGTGCCTAACGCAGGCACCAGCATTAGGTATGCCAGATTATGCAAAACCCTTTGAACTGTATGGTACAGAAAGTGCTGGGTGCACGGCAGGTGTCTTAACCCAGAAGCATGGTGATGCCAGCAGGCCGGTAGCCTACTATAGCGCTCAGCTAGACACGGTAGCGCGATCCCTCCCCACATGCTTGCGAAGTGTTGCAGCGATAGCACTGCTAGTAAGTAAAAGCGAAGCTGTAGTGCTAGGACACAGCCTCACAATTCATACACCACATGCAGTGTCAGCTTTACTGAATTCTGCCCAAACCAGACACGTCTCATCAGCATGGTTTACAAGATGGGAATTGGCATTAATGGCCCCGGTAAACATCACCATAAGGAGATGCAGCGCTCTAAATCCTGCAACATATCTCCCAGGTGTGCCTGGACAGGCACAAAGGGTGGAGGATGAGAGTGATGGTGAAGGAGGATTTAGTACAGGAAATGACACGCATGATTGTATGGAATATTTGACCCAAAATTTCACGGCAAGGCCTGACATCAGTGACAACCCACTGGAAGATGTAGATTTTACTTTCTACACTGACGGTAGTTGTCACAGACAGACGGACTCGGGAGACTTGTGTACTGGATACGCAGTCATAGATGACCAAGGTATCATAGAAGCGGAACCCCTAGGCCCACCACACTCAGCACAAGTTGCTGAGCTGGTTGCCCTAACCAGAGCATGCGAATTGGCTAAAGGTAAAGCGGCCAATATCTACACGGATTCTAGGTATGCCTTCGGAGTAGTCCATGATTTCGGGGCCCTATGGCGCCTCAGAAATTTCATGACTGCAGCTGGCACACCCGTAGCGCATGCAGCCCACATCAAAAGACTTCTAACAGCGATACAGGAACCCGACAGAGTGGCTGTTATCAAGTGTAAAGCTCATACGTATAGCCAAGACCCAGAGCATACCTTCCAAGTCTAGCGGAAGCGGCACATGGGCTGACTCATCTAGGCAAAGAAGGAATGTGTAAGTTGGTAAGGGCCTATTGGTGCGCCCCAGGATTGTCTTCCCATGCGGGTAAAAGAGCGATGACATGTCTCACCTGCTTGAGGAAGAATATCGGAAAGGCAATACCAACAGAGCCATCCCATATTCCTCCTACAGATGGCCCTTTCCAGGTAATACAGATTGATTTCATACAAATGCCACCTTGTAGAAATTTAAAGTATGTATTGGTTTGTATTGACGTGTTCTCAAATTGGGTTGAAGCATTTCCCGCGGCCACAAATACCGCTGTGTTTACTGCAAAGAAAATTGTGCAGGAATTTGTGTGCAGGTATGGTATCCCTAGAATAATTGAAAGTGATAGGGGTACCCATTTTACAGGTGACGTCTTTCAAGCAATGTGTAAGTTAATGGGAATTAATAGTAAGCTGCATACTCCGTACCGCCCCCAGGCGAGTGCGAAAGTGGAAAGAGTAAACAGCACTATTAAAAACAAGTTAAGCAAAGTGATGGCTGAAACAGGATTGTTATGGCCAGAAGCTTTGCCACTTGTACTGTATAGCATCAGAACCACTCCCAGGTCCCCTCTTAATCTGTCCCCCTTTGAAATTCTGTTTGGTCGACAACCCCATGTTATTATTAACCCCCAGGATGATTTGAAATGTAACAATGAAGTAACCGTAAAGTATTTGGTTAAGATGAGTAAACAATTGAGGAATCAGAATGATAATCTAAAGTTGGTGATTCCTGATCTGCCAGACAATAATTGTCATGACATTGAAACTGGGGATTATGTAATGATACGGAATTTTCTACGCTCAGGTTGCCTTATTGACAGATGGGAAGGACCATATCAAGTCTTACTAACCAGCACAACAGCATTGAAGGTTGCTGAGAGGGAGACTTGGGTCCATTCGTCTCATTGTAAGAAGGTTGCTGATCCAGAGAGGTCTCGTGACAAAGAACAGACGGTAGAGGAAATTGTATCACTAGAGTGTCTGTTTCAGGAAGGTTGAGACGGCACCTGAGCACTGAGAATAATAAGATCGGAGGCGGTTGTCGAGCTAGATTTCTTTTTCCCTTTTATTGTTTTCTCCACTTCCCATCTCCCTCATTTTCTTATTCTTCTCCTTTCCCTCCTCTAAGATGGACTTGCCCCAAGAGACTGTATTCCGGATTTTCCTGTTGACCCTGTTGTTGACCAGAGCAGTCTGTTTCGGTGAGAGTACCAGAGAGGCCAAAGAGGGATCTGGAATGGGATCTGATGATCAGGATGGAAGCGTAGAGTTCCAAGAACAACACAATCACCGAGCAAAGGCGAGTATCAGAAAACGATCTGGCAGCCATGTTATTAATAGACATTGTGAAGGATTGTTAGCTGAAGAGAATTGTATCTGTAGGAATTGTGACAACGTAGTTGAGGACGGCTGCATCAAGGAATATCAGTCCCGTTTTAATATCAACATGGACCGGCATCCATTGGGTGACTATCACACATTAGTGGGTAAAGTGTTAAACCAGACAGACTGTTGGGTGTGCTCTCAAGTACCTCAAGGTCATAGCAAATCAGGACTAGTACCATTCCCTTTAACTGTAGGAGAGGTACTTGAGTTAAAGGGTGGGAGACCGGTGGACAAGAGATTTAATATTTCTAATCCTCCTAGTTTAAAGCTCCATCAATACCATGTAGATAGGTCCTTAGTATGCTTTAACATTTCCAATCCCCGAAAGCCGGGAAATTGGGAAGTGTCATGGAACAACCAAACCATGACATTTTCACATAGAGCCGACAGAATGCCCATAGATTCAGAGCTTATACGCCAGATAGCCGACAGTGGAAAATATTTCCGGTATAGGTACACTCTAGGAAGTAGGACGATGCGAGTTGGAGAAGTATCACCAGGATACTGTGCACATATCGTACAACCTGATACGTGTACTAGACAGATGGGAGAATTAGGGTTAGGAGATTTCACATGGAAAGTTTGTAACATGGTTATGTCATACTCCGTCCCATATGTTCTCCCCGATGATGCATATTTCATATGCGGGAGAAAGGCGTATAAGTGGCTTGCCCCAAACTCAGAGGGATTGTGTTACATTGGAAAAGTACTGCCTGAAGTAATGACTCTAACCCATAACAAAATGAAAGACATTCACCGCAGTGCCCAAGCTCCTTATACTCACACTCATTACGAGCACATCGTTAAAAGGCACCTTATAGGGAGGACAGAGCATCCGGCCTCTGATCTAATCCACGAATCCACCGGGATTCAATTCCTCCTCGCGTTAGATATCACTCGTACCGCCAGAGGAGTGATAAATTTTAGGCACATAAATGCACTTGCGAATCTGATAGACAATATCACTGAAATGTATGACGACACGTTCAGGTATACTGGGAGGGAGTTGCAAGCCTACAAAACAGAACTGGTCCAGCATAGGATGATTCTCAATTACCTCACAGCAGTGACAGGTGGGTATTGTGTTACCCTAGCAACTCAGTATGGTGTAAAGTGCTGCACGTATATTACAAACAGCACTGAGGACCCGATCGAGGTCATAGACCAAAAGATGGATGACATTTTGCAATTAAAGTGGGAGTTCCGAAGGAGGCACAATCTCACACTCACTGCTGTGGGTAATGAGCTGACCAGCTGGGTGTCATGGTTGAACCCACGAAATTGGTTCTCTGGTTTAGGAGAATGGGCCCAAGGCATTATCATGGATGTAGGGAAATTTCTCTTGTGTATCCTGGGAGTCATCATATTGATTGGTCTGATATTTAGATGCGTTCGGACTTTAATGAAGTGTAAACGTAGTACCAGAGTAATGAGTCTGAGGAGTGAGGACACTGTAATACCAATTGGTTTAATTTATGACCCAACGATTGAGACAATGCTGTGATAAAATGTGATTCCACGATCCGTTTCTTTCACCCGTTTCTCCTTTGTTTTCGTCAGAGGTACAAGGACATCCACTTGGAAGAAGAATTTGACAACCTCTCTTATACAGACCATTGATGAACTGTGTCACAGACACCCAATACTTTTAGTGACTTTAACTATCTACTGGAAACCCAATACTTTAGAGACTGTAATTTTATGGACACTGGAAAAGCTTTTGTTCGCCACTTACAGCAAAAGCACCGTGAGACATCAGACAACACGTACAACCAAGACCACAACAGACGCCCAAGAACAACCACAAACATGTTCATGAGATTGTTTTTTTTATTACTATTAACCCATGTTTCTTATCTTCATTTCTATAACCTTTAGATAGTACCACACATAGTCGACAGGTAACACTCACATACTAGCATCCACATATATTTCCCCCCCTCATGTATCATCAACTAAATGTGCTCCCCCATTTGTTGCGACCTAAAGCCGAAAAGAGCTCGGTAGAGTTTGACAGCCCATCCACAGACCATTAATACGGGATAAGAAGGATTCAATGTATACTTCGCAATACCTCGAAGCTTATTTAAAACACATACGGCACGATGATACATGCCCCTCAGACATGGATTCCATACACACATGCTTTTGCTATCTCACTAGGTCATACCTTTCCCACCTCCTCCTCTCCTCCCTACTCCCAATCACTAATGAGGTATTTTATGATAGCGTGTATATTTTTCTGTTTGATTGTTTTTGATAGTGGCAGTTATTGATGACTGCCAAAGGGTGGACTGTCAAAGTCGAAAAATATCGTGATCCACAATGCCTTGCACTAACCCCATACACATGCCCGCTGCGCGTACACACGCTCTCCCGTGCGTGCGCATATTCGCAGTTGCGTAATGGAGCTTCTACGGCCGTGCGCATTGGCGCGTGGTATGCGCATTTACGGTAGAGTTTGTGAGCGTCCGGCGGGCGACTCGATTGCTACATAGTTTACCCAAATAGTGTGTTTTATAGATAATATTCCCCTTAATAACATCTGCAAGTATGTTTAGTGTAAATAGTTCATGGACATGGGAATCTCTCTTTGCATGATACGAAGGGTCTGACAAAGGTTGAACGGTGGTGTCTAGTACCTAACCGAAGAGTATTTTATTAGAAACATTCCGGTGTTGGTTAGGAAGAGATTAATCGCTCCTGCGTATAGTTATGTTTAAAAGAAGTTTATGGACATTTACTGTATTTGCAGTTCATTATCCATGCGGCGGGAATCCTGTGGATACCTCCCACCTGAGCAGTTTGAAATAGTCACAGCCCACCTGTTCAAATCCACCTATGACCTTTTGTTATAATGTAGACACATATTCCTGTGTCCAATGAACAATGAGATTGTAGGGCCTATTGTATTGTTACTGTATGTTGTGTATATAAGACAGCCAGCCTGGGCCAGCTCACTCACTCTCTCCACAAGGTTTTCATCATTGACTAACTGAGAGCTGGTTTCCAGGACCGCGCCTGCGATTCATTCCCACGTGTGTAAGTTTTCTCTGTGGCCATTTTTATCCTTCTATGTTTAGCCATTTACTCTCTCTGTTTATTTGTATTTGCAATCTTTCGCTATTGTGTATATTTCTGTTTAGTTATTCTGGTTAGTTATTAATGTTAGGAGCTGTTAACTGTACTTTTCCCTTTTACTTACTAAAATCATCTAGTAAAGGTGTTGGAACCTTAGCAAGGAGTGTGTGTTTTACTAGTTATTATATAGGGTTTCTGAGCGTCTTAATCGCTCCAACAGCTTTCATATGATAAGGGTTAATCAGCGTTACATTGTGGTAATATTACAGTAATAAGGTTTACAGCATAAGTATACCCTTACAGTGTGTTGATAACAAGGTTTTGTGTGTGTAATTCAGTGAGCGTCAGCGCCGCTCGTATCCCGCTCTCGCGGTACAGCGTCCGCTACGCCAATAGCGTAGCATTACGGTACTCGAGCCGCCTATAGCGTACTCGATACTAAGCGTAAGCTGTGAGCGAACGTGCCGCTCGTGTGTCTCGACCACGGCCTAGCGTCTGCTACGCTAGGTGCGTACCATTACGGTGCTTCGTACGCCAATTGCGTACTGAGTCTCTTACAAGTATATAGCGAATGTTATAAGGTAAATATTTAGCTTTATCAACGGGAATACATGTGCACCTAGGCCCACCACTCTCTAGTTTTGTCACTGGGTCAGAGATAGGTTGGGGAAGTGTAAGCAGTGATAGAGTGCAGCAGCAGCTAGGACTCAGGGTTAAGCTATATTGGACAGTCAGTACCGGCAGGGGCGGATTGGGAACAAAAAGCGGCCCTGGAAAAATTTGTACTAGAGGCCCCACATGGGCAGCACCAGAAGTGTAAGGTCTAGCCATGGGCCATTGCAGCAGCACCTTCCCCCCAAGACTTTCCAGATAGTGGGCATGTCCAGTATCAAGGGGGAAGTTAAAAATAAATAAAATTAAATATTATGAGCACATTATATGAGACACCTTCATAATTTAGGAAACTATATCATTCTTTAGAAAGATATATTTTCTTGCTTATTACACCAACCGTATCCCAATCACTATTCACTCAATCTTATATGTCAGCCAAGCAGGCAGACAGAGCATACACTAGATCATCTGCAATCACAGGCTAAGTGGCAAAGTAATTTTCATATATGAAAATTACTTTGCATCTTATTCATTATGTCTATAAAAGGGACCACATATACTCAAAATTAACAGGCCCCACGGGTGCGTCTGCCCACCGGGAATCTTCCCTGTGAACCCGTTGGCCAATCCGCCTCTGAGTACCGGGGTGTATTATATTTACTTTATTAGGAACTAGCAGTGGCGTAACTAGAAATTTTTCTCCCCCAAGCCAAAAAATCCTTCGGCGCCCCCCCCCCCCCCCCCATACCCCCCGTAATTGGCACTAGCAAAGGTAGAAAAATGCGCGCGCCTGCAAAAATGGGGTGTGGCTTTGTCGAAATGGGCATGGCTTTGCGTGGAGGGCGTGGCATTGCAGGAAAAGACTACCTTATACCCCAGTTTTGCAACCTGCACGCCCAGACGTTGGCCACCACAGGAAAGAAAAATAATCCTGATTCATGCCCCTTACATTATTTGTCATTTTTCCTCCTTATAGTAATGCCCAGTATACATTATTCCACATACTGCAATGGCCCTTAGACATTATCCCACACACAATAATGCACATGACACAATATGCACACACTGTAATGCCCCAGACACATTATGCCACACACCGTAATGCCTGTGACACATTATGACAGGAATCGCAATGCCCATTATACATTATGCTACACACTGCAATGCCCCTGATACATTATAGCACATACAATGTCTGTGACACAGTATGACACACACCACAATGATCCTGAGACATTATACCACATACCACAATGCCCGTGATATAGTATACAACACACCGTAATGCCTGATACATTATGACACACACCGCAATGTCCGTGATACATTATGCCACACACCGTAATGCCCATTACACATTAAGTTCTACAGTAAGGCTTCTAATTACTTTTAAATTACCTGCTCGTTGCCAGGGGTTTCATGCTCTTGGTTCCATGCACGGTGCCAGGGGTTTTCATGCTCAGGGTGTCATGCTCGTTGCCAGGGGTTTCATGCACTGGGTGTCATGCTCGTTGCTAGGGGGTAGTGCTTGTTGCTAGGGCCATGCTCCCAGTGCCACATATGCCCCCCCCAGTGCCACATATGCCCCCTCAGTGCCTGCTCCCCCCAGTGCCAAATATTCCCCCTCAGTGCCTGCTCCCCCCAGTGCCAAATATTCCCCCACAGTGCCAGGTATATGCCCCCAGTGCCAGATATTCTCCCACAGTGCCAGGTATATGCCTCCAGTGCCAGATCTTCCCCTCACAGTGCCAGGTATATGCCCCCAGTGCCAGATCTGCCCCCACAGTGCCAGGTATATGCCCCCAGTGCCAGATCTGCCCCCACAGTGCCAGGTATATGCCTCCAGTGCCAGATCTTCCCCCCACAGTGCCAGGTATATGCCCCCAGTGCCAGATCTGCCCCCACAGTGCCAGGTATATGCCCCCAGTGCCAGATCTGCCCCCACAGTGCCAGGTATATGCCCCCAGTGCCAGATCTGCCCCCACAGTGCCAGGTATATGCCCCCAGTGCCAGATCTTCCCCCCACAGTGCCAGGTATATGCCCCCAGTGCCAGATCTGCCCCCCACAGTGCCAGGTATATGCCCCAAGTGCCAGATCTTCCCCCCACAGTGCCAGGTATATGCCCCCAGTGCCAGATCTGCCCCCACAGTGCCAGGTATATGCCCCCAGTGCCAGATCTGCCCTCCACAGTGCCAGGTATATGCCCCCAGTGCCAGATCTGCCCCCCACAGTGCCAGGTATATGCCCCAAGTGCCTGCTCCCCCGGACCCCCCCATGTGTTGGAGGGACACGGAGCGCATCGCGCGCCTCTCCTGTGTCCCTCCTGGCTCTCCCCCGGCCGGTCTAATAAAGGAAGTGCCGGTTCGTGAGCCAATCAGAGCTCACGAACGGCACTTCCTTAGACCGGCCGGGGGAGAGCCAGGGAGGGACACAGGAGAGACGCGCGATGCGCTCCGTGTCCCTCCAACACAGCAGGGAGGGAGAGGAGACCGCAGATTGACATGCGGACGCTCGTCCGCATGTCAATCTGTTCTAAGTCAGTGGCGCCCCCGCAGCCCCTCGCCCCCAAGCCACCGCGAGGACTGCGGGGGCAGTAGTTACGCCACTGGGAACTAGGGAGAAATTAGATTAAGCCATGTGATTTTACTGAGGGATTGTGAAATAGTGGTAGACACACACAAAAGGCGGTGCTAGATATGGGCAAAAGGCGGAGCTAGACATGCCCCTCCGGAGGTGCACACCCTAATAAAATTAGCTGCGCACACCTATGTCTGGCACTGTGGGGCAATGTGTATCTGACACTGTGGGGCAATGTGTGTCTGGCACTATTGGGGTAATATGTGTATCTGCCCTCCCCCATATGTGTACCACACCCCCATTTTCATTGGCCACGCCCCATGTGGCATTTGGCCACACCCATTTTTGGACATGTGCGCCTTCGACGTGCGCACACAGTACCTGTAAGACATTTTTTATACTTGTACCACTGGGGGGCCCCTAATGTGTGGGGGCCCCAGGACAACCGCCCCTGCCACCCCTCCCTTAATCCGGCCCTGCCTGCCATGCTAGATGGGTAATGGGTTACATGGGCTATTATGCTGTTATGTAACATGGTATAACATGCATTTTTTAATTGTGAAAAGGGAATAAAAAGAATACTTAAGATGATTTAGATTCTCTGTTATTATATTCCTTTCACTAAAACATTATACCTATTGCTGACATTTATGACAACTAGTATACAGGAAAACAGGGTTTTGTCTAACGTAGTCATTAGGTCTGCATCAAGGTTATAGACTGCGGAACGGGAGGTTTAATGGCAGGACTTCGGGGGAGATGTACTAAGCAGTGAAAAGAGTGGAGAAGTGAGCCAGGGAGAAGTTTCCCATGGTAACTAATCAGCAATGTAGCAAGTAGTAACATTTGTAATTTGTATACTATAAAATTATACAGAGCAGCTAATTGGTTGCCATGGGCAACTTCTCCACTCTTTTCACTGCTTAGTACATCTCCCTCTTAGAGTGGTATTACCTTTATATTGAGATGTAAATAGTTGTGTTGAGTTTTGTGATTGGATTAGATTACATTAAAATGGGAGACATCATTTTAGTCAAAGCTAGAAAATCTGAATAATCATTTTAAAGGGGTTTATTTATATGTAGTAAAAAGTACAATATATATTACAACAAGGTAGTTAAGGTGTCTTTTTTTCTGTTCATTAGAGATATCTTATATAAAATATACCACATATGGCAGCACAGATGGTGTAGTGGTTAGCATTACTGTCTCACAGCACTGAGGTCATGGGTTTGATTCCCACCATGGCCCTAACTGTGTGGAGTTTATATATTCTCCCCGTACTTGCGTGGGTTTCCTCCCACAATCCAAAAATATACTGGTAGGTTAATTGGTTCCAAACAATATTAACCCTAGTGTGAATGTGTGTGCATGTACATGTGGTAGGGAATATAGATTGAGGTGGTCCTGGGGCAGTCAGGGAGGCAAATATTGTACATACCCTACCCCCCCAGGCTCGATATGCATAGCAGGATGTGGCCATGCCCACTAATAGACCACACCCACTTAAAGTACCAGGGCCTGACTATGTCATTGTCAACCCATATACAGGCAGAGTGAGGCTACAGACTGTAAGCCCAGGCCTTTAGTAAATGACAGGCAAGGCAGCATGGAGGGACTGAAAGTCTAATTTTGCAACATTTTCACATGAAATGTCATTAGTTGATTAGAAATGCATGCATAGGTAGTTTCTGATTGGGGAAGAAATTGCATGCAGACTTAGATAACTAAGTATCGATGAAAAGTGTCAATGGGATCATCATTCCTTTCTGATAATACAAATCTATGCACAAGCTTTTATTTACTAATTTCAAAGAAATTTCTGAATTTTTGTTGATTCTCATGGATTTCAAGAATAGTATAGCACCGTTCTACATCCCTCCCACTTCCTGGGTTTGGCATTCGCCCACCTAGATAGACTCTCGAATAGATTGCATAAAGTTTTTTTTTTTAAATTGTAAGTGGTGTTGTTGGAGAGAGATGTAGCTGCATTTGCCATTTTTGAACAATTTGTATTAATAAAATAAAATAAATAAATTAGGTAATTTATACGAAAATATAAAAAAATTGCCAAAACAAATGATGTAATTATGTAAATGATGCATTTAAATGTATTTTTATTTGTTCCAAATAGTAGTAACAGCCTGACAATCATTTTTTTTCCAAAAACTCCTCTCCTTTTCTCTCTCTACACATCCTCATTAGGTGAACTTATTAGCTCTTTTGACTTACAATATCATTTCTACGCTGATGATACTCAAATCTACCTGTCCTCCCCTGACCTCTCCCCTGCTCTCCTCACTCGTATCTCCAACTGTCTCTCTGCTATCTCTTCCTGGATGTCCCAGCGCTTTCTTAAACTTATGTCTAATAGGCCCTACACACATGCCGATTTGTTAGAAAGATATGAACAATCTCGTTCATATCTTTCAGTGTGGAGGCTCCAGCGATGAACGATGCGCGGCCCCGCGCTCGTTCATCGCTGGTCCCCCGTCGGCTGTGCATGCAGTCCAATATGGACGATCTCGTCCATATTTGCCTGCACTTCAATGGAGCCGCGTGACGGGGGGAGTGAAGAAACTTCACTCCCCCCGTCACTGCTCCCCCGCCGCCGGGTTGCTCGTCGGCCGTATCCGCCGTCGGGCAGCTCGGCGGCGGGTCGGCCAGTGTGTAGGGCCCTTACGACTGAGCTGATCATCTTCCCTCCCTCCTGCATAACCTCACCTGCCATAATTTAATTATCCATTGATGGCACTACTCTCTCCTCTAGCCCCCAAGTGTGCTGTCTTGGAGTAATCCTTGACTCCTCCCTCTCCTTCAAACCACACATTCACTACCTCTCCCAAACCTGCCATTTCCATCTCAAAAACATCTCCAGGATCAGACCGTTGCTCACCCAGGACGCTACTAAGACCCTCATCCACTCACTGGTCATCTCCAGATTGGACTACTGTAATCTCCTCCTATCTGGCCTCCCTGAAAAATGCCTCTCTTCACATCCGCCTCCCCTCTCTTGCAGGACCTCCACTGGCTACAGGGCTGTTTCTAGCCAATTTGGCTCCCAGTGCAAGATTTAAAAATGCGCCCCCCATGACATAAAAAAAAATGCGCCCACCCCCCTTAGATAAAAAAAACTTGCGCTCCCGGCAAGGGGTGTGGCCTAATTGTAATGGGTGTGGTCTCAATTTAATGGGCGTGGCCTCGTCTGAAAAGACTAATTCACAACACAGTTTTTGGCCCTGCACCAACAGATCACGCCCACCATAGGAAAAAAAAAATTCTACCATATTAAGCTCCACATAGTAATGCCACCTGCACCATATTATACCACATACCACAATGCCCTTGATACATTAAATCCCCACATTACGGCAGGCAGAGTCCCCATTTTCCACATCATGGCAGGCAGAGTTCCCATTTTCCAGATCACGGCAGGCAAGAGTCCCCATTTTCCACATCACGGCAGGCAAGAGTCCCCATTTTCCACATCACGGCAGGCAAGAGTCCCCATTTTCCACACCACATCAGGCAAGAGTCCCAATTTTACACATTACGGCAGGCAAGAGTCCCCAATTTATACATCACGGCAGGCAAGTGTCCCCATTTTACACATCACGGCAGGCAAGAGACCCCATTTTATACATTACGGCAGGCAAGAGTCCCCTTTTTACATATTATGGCAGGCAAGAGTCCCCTTTTTACAAATTACGGCAGGCAAGTGTCCTCTTTTTACACATTACGGCAGGCAAGAGTCCCCATTTTATACATTAAGGCAGGCAAGAGTCCCTATTTTATACATTACGGCAGGCAAGAGACCCCATTTTACACATTACGGCAGGTAAGAGTCCCCATTTTATACATTACGGCAGGCAAGTGTCCCCTTTTTACACATTACGGCAGGTGTCCCCATTTTACAGAGAAAGAGAGAGAGAGAGAAAGACAGAAAGAGAATACTTACAGAGGTGATTCCCGCTCTTCGGCCCGCCTCACCAGTCGCTCCTCGCGCCGGCTGCCTCTCCCTCTTCGTAGCTTGGCTCCCCCTCCTCCTCAGTACTCCGCTCGGGGGGTGGGGGGGGGGGCAGAGTTTTGGGGAATGACGCTGTTACTTTGTGACATCATGACGCAACCGCGTCATTCCCCGAAACTCTGCCCCCCAGGCTGGGTACTCGGGGAGAGGGAGGAGGGGAAAGCCAGGGAGCCACAGTCAGTGCTGCGCCGGGAGCCCCGTGCGATTGCATGGCTCGCCCGCTCCAAGAAACGGCCCTGACTGGCTACCCTTCCCATTCAGAATCCAAGTCAAGCTTCTCACTCTCACCTAAAAAGCTCTCACCCGCTCTTCTCCCTCTTACATCTCTGACCGTATCTCTCTTTACATTCCCACCCGTCCTCTTTGCTCTGTTTCTCCTGCCAACTGATTACCTCCTCCCACTCCTACCTACAAGACATTGCACGTGCTGATCCCTATCTCTGGAATTCTCTACCTCTCCCCATCAAACTCTCCACCTCTCTACAAAACTTCAAATGGGCTCTCAAGACCCACTTCTTCTCCAAACCCAGCCAATTCCCCTCCTTACCCTCTTGTCTGTGCTCACTGTCTACCCCTTCTTTGTCACCCCGGGTCTGTCAGCTCTTCACTTTTCAGATTGTAAGCTCGCGAGAGCAGGGCCTTTCCTTTTCTTACTTACACTATCTTATACTCCATACTCCCTTTGATGGCACCTACAGTAACCCCGGGTTTTCCATACCTGTCCTATATTGTCTTGAACTGTAAGTGCTGTTTTCTTGTTTGCTTATTTGATTATGTACTGTGTAATGGGTGCTGCGGATCCCTTGTGGAGCCATATAATTAAAGGATAATAATAATTAAAACTGTGAATTGTCCCTGAAATCACGCCAGTGACACAATATTTATCTCTAGGCACATATTACAGGTAATTTTCAGTGTGCGGAAGGGAATTTAGGGGTGGGGATTTGCACCCCCTCTCTTTGTCTGTTGTTTGTCTGTGACCCCTCCCCCTTCCAGCACCTGATATATAACTATCTCCAGGTATGATTGAGCAGCTGCCAAATTGTTTGTCTGCATATATTAACTGTTGCAAGCAAGTTGCTAATTGTTCTTTTGTATTTTAGTCTATTTTGATACCTACTGTATATCATATGTAAAAGCCTGTGATTTGCGTTATTCTGGTGAGATACAGTAGCCACAAGATTTAAAGCAGCAATTTGTTATTCAAGGCGAAGCAAGATTCATTTTGCGGTAAAACAAATTTTTCGTTTTAAATCTAGCTTCAATTTCTCTGGAATCATGTCAGTGCTGCAAACCACGTTGGCTACTATACAAGCATCATATTGTCTGAATTAGAATTAGTAGCAAAATGGGTTAAATTACTCCAAGAAGAAAAAGTGTTTGCAAAATACTGTATTTTCACCAACGTGCAACCTGTGGAGCTGTGGTGCCTGAACACGTGCATATAATGCTATAACACTTGTGCATATTGCATGGGGAAAGCTGTACTGGGAAAAGCAGTGAATCTTACTGCCACCAGGGATATCGGGGTCTGGGACTCGGGGTCAACAACAATTAGGTCGACACCACTTAGGTCGACACCAATTGGTCGACACACCTTAGGTCAACACCTGAAATAGGTCGACACAGACAAAAGGTCGACATGAACAAGGTCGACATGGTGGAAAAAAAATTGTTGTCGTTTTCTCCGTAATGTGATCGGGAACTCCAATTAGTGCACCGTGTCCCCTCGCATGGCTCGCTTCAACCTATTTCAGGTGTCGACCTAAGGTGTGTCAACCAATTGGTGTTGACCTAAGTGATGTCGACCTGGAGTCCGGATACCGGATATCGCAAGCGATAACATATTTCAGGCTCTATTAAGGAGGGGGGATTGTCAAATAAGATTTGCACTTACCTTCAATACTCTGGTTAATCCATGTGGTCAGTGTCATAGCCAATGCGGGTGCAGGGGGAATCTCCCCCTACTGAAAAAAAAAAGTTAAATGCTGCACCTATCAAGGGCGGATTAATCACAAACCGAAACCTCGTCATTGTTTTTTTTCTATGGTCATTCTGTATTTCGTGGGAAGGAAATATAAACTTTTTCTTATTAACCACTTAACTGGCATAGACAGATTATATGCGACCGCGCCATCCCACTGTGTCCCCCAGTTTTTGATGGGGAGATCCGTTCTGCAGATGTCCATTATATAATATTTAAATATTTAAAAAAAAAATACTTTTTAAACCATATTGAATAAAAAAAGTTTTAGACAAACAATGTTAGTAATGGTTTTGAAGGGAAAAATAGTCAGTTAAATGGATTAACTTCTTATTGTCTGATATCAGCCTACCTTTATACACAAGATAAATAAAGGGAAAACATCTACAATAAAGACACAGAGACATATTGGTGGGGAAAAGCAGGACTGTAACTAGGTGTGTGTGTGGTCATTCCGAGTTGATCGCTCGCAAGCTGTTTTTAGCAGCCATGCAAACGCAGAGTCGCCGCCCACGGGGGAGTGTATTTTCGCTTTGCAAGTGTGTGAATGCCTGTGCAGCAGAGCTCTGCAAAAACATGTTGTGCAGTTTCTGAGTAGCTCTGGACTTACTCAGCCCTTGTGATCACTTCAGCCTGTCTGGTCCCGGAATTGACATCAGACACCCGCCCTGCAGACGCTTGGTCACGCCTGCATTTTTCCAAACACTCCCAGAAAACGGTCAGTTGACACCCATAAACACCCTCTTCCTGTCAATCGCCTTGCGATCGACTGTGCAAATGGATTCTTCATTAAATCCATCACTCAGCAACGTTCCGCTTTGTACCCGTATGACGCGCCTGCGCATTGCGGTGCATACGCTCACGGTGCATACCTGATCACTGCGCTGCGAAAAATGGCAGCGTGCGATTAGGTCAGAATGACCCCCACAGTGCTGCAGGTTAGGGGGCGATGTTGGCAGCACTTGTCAATTATCTGTTTCAATTACTTTCACTTACAGCTTCCCCCCATTGAAGCCCAGCAACTACTGACCTCCCCTGTTTCCTACCCTGACCCCTTCTGTTGCTAATACTAATACAACATTCATGAACTTAACTTGATAGCTCTTTGTTATTCAGTGACATGGTCATTTATTTCATTTCAAGATGATGACATACCCAGGATTCTAACCCATTGCCTATGGCATTGCAGTCAGACACTCTATTCATTGAGCTCTAGCTTGCATAGAAAGGTAGATAATTCTAAGCTAGAGAATTCTAACTGTTTGAAGTTTACCTTGTACTTCATCTAAAAATAATCAGCATTGAAGATGAGCAGATCTATGTATTGTGCGGGTCATTCCGAGTTGATCGCTAGCTGCCGTTGTTTGCAGCGCAGCGATCAGGCTAAAATTTTGCTGTTCTGCGCATGCGTATAGGCCACAGTACGTATGCGTGAAGTACTTTCACACAAAACTATGCAGTTTTACACAAGGTCGAGCGACTCTTTTCAGTCGCTCGGCTGATCGGTGAGTGATTGACAGGAAAGGGGCGTTTCTGGGAGATGACTGACCGTTTTCCGGGAGTGTGCTAAAAAACGCAGGCATGCCTGGGGAAATGGGGGAGTGGCTGGCCGAACGCAAGGCATGTATGTGACGTCAAAACAGGAACTAAATAGTCTGCAGTGATCGCAAGGTAGGAGTAGGTCTGCAGCTACTCAGAAACTGCCTGAAATTTTTTTCGAGCAGTTCTGCTAACCTTTCGTTCGCACTTCTGCTAAGCTAAGATACACTCCCAGAGGGTGGCTGCCTAGCATTTGCATTGCTGCTAAAAGCAGCTAGCGAGCGAACATCTCGGAATGAGGGCCAGTGTGCGTGCAAGGGACTGGATTTGTGGCTGCACCCTATCTAGATCTGTTCAATTGCAATGCTGATTATTTTTTTGCAAAGTGCAAGTAGCTTCATGTCATTGGAAATCTCATCATTTTTTTATGCAGGATCAAGTAGCTTAATGAGTAGGGTATTTAACTGGAATGCAACAGGTTATGGGTTTGAATCCTAGGTATGGCAGTATATTGAAATGTGTTATTTAATAAAGGGTATTTTAACTGAATAACAGTGAGCTCTCAAATTAAATGCATGAATGTAGTATAAAGAGGATTTGTGTCTAAATCCATTTTCTGGCAGTTTTCTAATAAAGTGTGTATATAATTATATATATATAAAAAATGATGGCATGCGTCTTATGTCCCTAATGAAAAATGGGGGGACACCAATTCTCTTTCTGGCACAGAGCACCAAAAAGTCTAGTTATGGCTCTGGGGAAAAGGATCAGCTTTATTTTATGTATGTATGTATGTATGTATGTATGTATGTATGTATGTATTTATTGAAGGAGTGAAAGGTATGGTGGCAAAGAAAGAACAGCCCTACACACAGGGGGTAATTCCAAGTTGATCGCAGCAGGATTTTTGATAGCAATTGGGCAAAACCATGTGCACTGCAGGGGAGGCAGATATAACATGTGCAGAAAGAGTTAGATTTGGGTGGGTTATTTTATTTCTGTGCAGGGTAAATACTGGCTGCTTTATTTTTACACTGCAAATTAGATTGCAGATTGAACACACCCCACCCAAATCTAACTCTCTCTGCACATGTTATATCTGTCTCCCATGCAGTGCACATGGTTTTGCCCAATTGCTAACAAAAATCCTGCTGCGATCAACTTGGAATTACCCCCACAGTATCAGCATCGTACTAATAACCCTTCCAGACTAGCAGAGATATCCTGGACTATTGCACAGAAACCCAGGATTTTGCTTAGTCTGAAAGGATCCTAAAAAATTTCCCATTTCAAACTGGGTAGTTACCAGGGTTGAACAAGGGACCTACCCGGGTCGCAGTGCAGTGTGAACAGATAATCTGAGTCGATGCGACCGGGGATCCGTTCAGTTCACAGCATAGGAAGAGCCAGATCTCATCTCCAAGCACCGCCACTGCATCTGTCAGTACGACAGGAGTTTCAGCTGGGTCGCATCCAGGTTTGGCCTGTGTACAAAATCCTGGATGCAACCTAGTAATCTGAAAGGAGTATTAATAATCCATTAAAAAGGTAATTTAAGGCTTAGATGGGGGCCAGCTGGTAGTCCATTGCCAACAACTGAATGCCTAGATGAGGACCAAGTAAAAGGCCATCATCAACAGCTCGCCTAGATGGGAGCCAAATGCCAGCCCATTGCAATCAACTCCTTGGGGGAGAGGTACAAAGCCTTTCAAGAGAGATAAAGTGGATGGAGATAAAGTACCAGCCTATCAGCTACTAAATGCCATGTTACAGGCTGTGTTTGAGAGGGGATGGGAGCTGGTATTAATAACCCCTCATCATTTGCCTGTCAGTGGCAGTGCAGCAACCTGTCTCCCCAACCCAGCACACACTGCCGTGCACTGGACTGCGGTGGATACAGGAAGACTGTTGCCACAATGATTGCCCCCCTTCTCAAACTGCCTCTGGCTAAGGGGAAAACAGCTGTCATATACTGCCTCCCCAGTCACCCACTAACTCCCTGTCACCCATTGCCTCTCCCCTGCATTACTATCTTTCCATCACCCTTTCCTATCATACAGGTACAGCATTCCCTTTGAGGCCACACCCCTTGTTGCGAAGTCACGCCCTTTTTGCAACTCCACGCCCACCTCTTTCCCTGTCATGGTAGCCCCCTGTCATTTACTTCTGCATCCACCAATAACCCAAATCTGTATATCTCCGTATGCTTGAAGAGACTGAACAGGTGGAATAGAGGTAGACGTAGGTTGACAGGTTTAGGCCAAGTACAGTAATTATGTACACAGCTAGCCATCGACACATCTACAAAACGCTTTGAGGTGGCATATCTATGCAGCTGCTGGAGGGCTGGTGTCATGGTAAGTGATGAGAAGAACTAGCTAGCAACTTCTGTTCCATTGAATGCATGTTCCCTCCAGCTGACAGCACTATTTATTTGCATTGCTGCTATAATCAGGGCAGGTTCTAGCCCTTTTTGCGCCCCGGGCGGGAAATAGGGGCATGGCTTCATACAGGGGGCGTGGTCAGTTACGCTCCCTGTACAGCAGAGTAGCGCCGCTGAAATGCTGTGCGGTGCGCGATGACGTCATCGCACACCGCACAGCAAAGGTCCTCTCCACAAAGGGAAACTAGACACGTGGCGTCTAGTTCCCTTCACAGCGGGACCAGCGGGGGACACAGCGGGCAGCAGGGGGCACAGCAGTAGCGTATCTTGCCATGGTGCGGCGCCCTCCGGAAGGCGATGCCCCGGGCAAAAGTCCTGCTTGCCCGTGGCAAGATCCGCTTCTGGCTATAGTATATAACATCATGACCATTTATTTGCATTGCTGCTATACTATATAACGGGATGCGGTCAGCATGACGACGCCGGGATCTCAAATGCTACAAATGCCGGTACACGGAATGCCAACCAACAGGCTCTATTCCCACTCGTGGGTGCATAGAGTGGGAATAGAACCTGTGGCGAGCGCAGCAAGCCACCAAACCACGCTGCATGGCGAGCTCAGCGAGCCGGCAAGGGGCTTAGTTGCGCTCATACTACCCCCCCCCCCCCTTACTCCCGCCTGCATTCTCACACCATTTTAACATTATTTTAGTATTACTCAAATGTATTAAAAGGGCTTATGGAGCAAGTTTCATGAAAAACTGCTCCAAAACCTTTAATTGTAATTTTTTTTCCATAGTAACCCACATCGCATTCCCCATATTCCCATATGGGAAATGTGAAGTAGCTGAATTTACTTTAAAAAAAAAAGTAAAAAAACACTGCAGTGTGCTCTGTGATAATAATGCCAGAGTAATCACAGGGCAGCACTGCGATATGCAGCCTTGTGTTCAGCTTTCTCTTTGCGGGACCTGACCAGTGTGATCAGCTCTGTGCGTCTGATGGACACACAAGCTGATTACCTTTAAAAAAAAAAGTAAAAAAACAAACATACTTACCTGACCCAGGAGCCGGTGATCGGTGGCACCGAGTCCTCCATGTCCTGCGCTGTGACCCCTGTGCAGTAAAGTGAAACTGCAAAGTGGCAACTCACTTTACAGCACCAGGGGTCACAGCACAGAAGCAAGATCTGCCGCCGGCAGTCTCCTGGAAGCAGCGGACACCAGCTCCTGGGACTGGTAAGTATAAATCCCCATACCTCCCAACTGTCCCAATTTTCGCGGGAGAGTCCCATTTTTTTGGGACTATCCCGCTGTCCCACCCCACGGGCAGCAGTGTCCCGCGGTGTGTGTGTGTGTGGGGGGGGGGGGGGCAGTTGGGAGGCTCTGCTCTGCTTAGTAGAACAGCGGTGAATAGTCGCTGTGCTCATGTGCACAGTCTATTCACGGAGACAGGAGGGACAGGGGGCATGCCAGCAGCTCACAGATCGCTGGCCATGCCCCCATAGTGACGTGGAAGGGTGTGGCTAGCAGTCGTAGCTTTACTGTGAAGTCACGCCCCCTTTTCTGAGGCCACGCTCCCTTTCCCCCAAATACTTTTATACCTCCCAAAAGTTTGGAGGTATGTCTCCGTATAACAGAGGCAAAGTCTGCTTGTCACTGTCACTATGCAGTCTGGATTCTTAGAATAAATAAGTAGTTCATTAACTTATAGTATCATTTATTATGTTGTACATGTTTAAAAAAGGGAATAAAATATGAAATGACAGAGGCAATCCTAGGCACAACAGCTAGCGCTACTATACGTGAGCTGGGGGCCTTGGAAGATGAACATAGGCATACTGTAGGAATAAACTTTCTCTGACGTCCTAGTGGATGCTGGGTACTCCGTAAGGACCATGGGGTATAGACGGGCTCCGCAGGAGACTGGGCACTCTTAAAAGAAAGATTAGGTACTATATCTGGTGTGCACTGGCTCCTCCCTCTATGCCCCTCCTCCAGACCTCAGTTAGTATCTGTGCCCGGCCAGAGCTGGATGCACCCTAGGGGCTCTCCTGAGCTTCCTAGAAAAGAAAGTATTTGTTAGGTTTTTTATTTTCAGTGAGATCTGCTGGCAACAGACTCACTGCTACGTGGGACTGAGGGGAGAGAAGCGAACCTACCTGCTTGCAGCTAGCTTGAGCTTCTAAGGCTACTGGACACCATTAGCTCCAGAGGGATCGAACACAGGCCCAGTCCTCGGTCGTCCGGTCCCGGAGCCGCGCCGCCGTCCCCCTTGCAGAGCCAGAAGAACGAAGAGAAGTTGAAAATCGGCGGTTGAAGAATCCGGTCTTCATTAAGGTAGCGCACAGCACTGCAGCTGTGCGCCATTGCTCCCTTAGCACACCACACACTCCGGTCACTGATGGGTGCAGGGCGCTGGGGGGGGGCGCCCTGGGCAGCAATTAGATTACCTTACTTGGCGAAAAGCACATAATACAGTCTGATAAACTGTATATGTGCATTAACCCCCGCCATTAAAGTACATAAAAGGACAGAAGCCCGCCACTGAGGGGGCCGGGCCTTCTTCCTCAGCACACCGGCGCCATTTTCTCTTCACAGCTCAGCTGGAAGGAAGCTCCCCAGGCTCTCCCCTGCAGTATCCTGGTACACAAAGGGTAAAAAAGAGAGGGGGGGCACATAAATTTAGGCGCAAAACTGTGTATATAAGCTGCTATAGGGGAAAAATCACTCAGTATAGTGTACATCCCTGTATTATATAGCGCTGTGGTGTGTGCTGGCATACTCTCTCTCTGTCTCTCCAAAGGGCCTGGTGGGGGAACTGTCTTCAAATAGAGCATCCCCTGTGTGTGTGGTGTGTCGGTACGCGTGTGTCGACATGTCTGAGGTAAAAGGCTCCTCTAAGGAGGTGATAGAACGGATATGTGTGTGGGAGGGTGTCTCCGTCGACAACGCCGACACCTGTTTGGATATGTGTAAGTGCTGAGGTAAAATTATTGCACAAAAGGTTAGGGAACAGAAAGGAAATCTACCCTGGTCTGCCCCTATGTCACAGAGTCCTTCAGAGTCTCTCTATGGAGGTCATTCCGAGTTGTTCGCTCGGTAAAAATCTTCGCATCGCAGCGATTTTCCGCTTAATGCGCATGCGCAATTTCCGCACTGCGACTGCGCCAAGTAAATTTGCTATGCAGTTAGGATTTTTACTCACAGCTTTTTCATCGTTCTGGCGATCGTAATGTGATTGACAGGAAATGGGTGTTACTGGGCGGAAACAGGCCGTTTTATGGGCGTGTGGGAAAAAACGCTACCGTTTCCGGAAAAAACGCAGGAGTGGCCGGAGAAACGGGGGAGTGTCTGGGCGAACGCTGGGTGTGTTTGTGACGTCAAACCAGGAACGACAAGCACTGAAATGATCGCAGATGCCGAGTAAGGTTGAAGTTACTCAGAAACTGCTACGAGGTGTATAATCGCAATATTGCGATTACTTCGTTCGCAATTTTAAGATGCTAAGATTCACTCCCAGTAGGCGGCGGCTTAGCATGAGCAAATCTGCTAAAATCCGCTTGCGAGCGAACAACTCGGAATGACCTCCCATGTTCACTATCCAAAATAACAAAGTATCGACACGGAGTTTAACTCCACTGTCGACTACGATAATGCAAGGTTACAGCCAAGAGGGCTAAAAGATATTCAATATATGATTATTGGAATAAAAGATGATTTGCATATCACTGATGACTCATCTGTCCCTGACACGAGAGTACACATGTTAAGGGGAAGAGTGCTGAGGTAAATTTCCCTCCTCTCATGAGGAAAAAGAGCGGGAATCTCCAGACAAGAGACGGCAGGTTCCCACGAGAGAATTCTCAGGCTGTATCCTTTCCCCACTAGGGCCAGGATGTGTTGAGAATCTTTCCCTTGGGTGTCCTGTTTGCACTAGCTATTCTCAGGGATCCTGCAGATAGCGTGCACATTCTAGTATACTACCCAGACCGGCGATTGTGTCGGCATGGGTTTATAGCGCTGTGGCAGCGTGGACAGGTACCTTATCAGCAGAGATTGAGACCCTAGTATGCATATAAATATTTTAAGATGCTGTCTTAAGTGATAGATATATAATTATAAAGCATGCCCAAAGGGACATGAGTATACTGGGTCCTAGAGACAAAAGCTATGTCGATTTCTGCTTGACGTGTCCTGTAGAATATACATTGGACAGATGATGCTGACTTAAGAGGCATATGGAAGGCTGAGGATTGTGTGGAGAAAGGTTCTCGGGCCTGGTCTCCACAGCTATAGCTGGTAATTCTGATATTTTGCCTTATATTCCTGCACAGCCCAGGAAAGCACGACATTATTAAATGCAGCTTTTCGAATAAAGAAACAAGAAAGTCTGAGGTGCGTCCTTTCTTGTCAGAGCCGGGGGCAGAGGAAAGAAGCTGTACAACACAGCTAGTCCCCAGGAACAGAAGTCCACCCCGGCCTCTACAAAAATCCATCGCATGTCGCTGGGGCTTCACAGGCGGAGCTAGGCCCGGTGGGGTCACGCCTTCGTAAGTTCAGCCACAAGTGGGTTCACTCCCTGTTAGATCCCTGGGCAATAGAAATTGTATCGCAGGGATACAGGCTGGACTGTGAGAAGATGCCCCCTCACCGAGGACCCGGCGGGCTTCCCCCCAAGTGAGGGAGCCAGTGTTAACTGCAATTCGTAAATTGTATCTTCAACAGGTGGTGGTCAAGGGTCCCCTCCTTCAACAAGAGGGTGTTATTATTCGACCATGTTATAATCCCGAAACCAGACGGTTCGGTTAGACCCATATTGTATTAAAATCCCTGAACATATACCTGAAAAGGTTCAGGTTCAAGATGGAATCGCTAAGAGCGGTCATTGCAAGCCTGAAATGAATCGGGACATAAGGGATGCATACCTTCGTGTCCCCATTTATCCACCTCATCAGGCGTACCTCAGAATTGCAGTACGGGATTGTCATTACCAATTTCACCAAGGTAATGGCGGATATGATGGTGCTCCTGCGGAAGCAAGGTGTCACTATTATCACATACTTGGATGATCTCCTCATAAAAGCGAGATCAAGAGAGCAGTTGCTGGACAGCGTATCACCTTCTCTGGGAGTGAAACGGCAACACGACTGGATTCTATATATTCCGAAGTCGCAGTTGGTTCCTACAGCTCATCTGCCTCGCCTAGGCATGATCCTAGACACAGACCAGAAGAGGGTTTATCTCCCGATAGAGAGAGCTCAGGAGCTCATGACACTGGTCAGGAATCCATTGAAAACCAAAGCAGGTGTCAGTGCATCACTGCACTCGAGTCCTGGGAAGGATGATGGCATCATACGAGGCCATCCCCTTCGGCTGGTTCCATGCAAGGACAATGGAACTTACTGGACAAGTGGTCCGGATCACATCTTCAGATGCATCGGTTAATCACCCTATCCCCCAGGGCCAGGGTGTCTCTCCTGTGGTGGCTGCGGAGTGCTCACCTTCTCGAGGGCCGCAGATTCGGCATTCAGGACTGGGTCCTGGTGACCACGGATGCAAGCCTCCGAGGGTGGGGGGCAGTTACACAGGGAAGAAAATTCCAAGGTTTGTGGTCAAGCCAACAGACTTGCCTTCACATCAATAACCTGGAACTAAGGGCCATATACAACGCCCTAAGTCAAGCGGAGTTCCTGCTTCGCGACCAACCGGTTCTGATCCAGTCAGACCGCAGGGGCTCATGTAAACCGCCAGGGCAGCACAAGGAGCAGGGTGGCGAGGGTAGAAGCCACCAGAATTCTTCGCTGGGCGGAGAATCAAGTAAGCGCACTGTCAGCAGTGTTCATTCTGGGAGTGGACACGACCTCCACCCGGGAAGGTGGTGACTTCATCAGGAAGTCTTCACGCAGTTTTGCAAATTGATGGAAACTGCCTCAGGTGGACTACATGGCGTCCCACCTCAATAAAAAGATAAAAAAGGTTTTACGCTGGGTCAAGGGACTCTCAGGCGATAGCTGTGGTCGCACTAGTAACACCGTGGGTGTTCCAGTCGGTCTATATATTCCCTCCTCTTCCTCTCAGACCCAAGGGCTGAGAATTGTAATAAACGGAGGAGTGTGAACAATATTCTTTGCTCCGGATTGGCCAAGAAGGACTAGGGTACCCGGAACTGCAAGAAATGCTCTCAGAGGACCCATGGCCTCTTCCTCTCAGTCAGGACATGTTGCAACAGGGACCCTGTCTGATCCAAGACTTACCGCGGCTGCGTTGGACGGCATGGCGGTTGAACGCCGGATCCTAGCGGAAAAGGGCATTCCGGATGCAGTTATTCCTACGCTGATAAAGGCTAGGAAAGACGTGACAGCAAGACTTTTTCACTGTATATGGCGAAAATAGGTTGCTTGGTGTGTGTGTCCGGGAAGGCCCTACAGAGGAATTCCAGGGGGGTCGATTCTTGCACTTCCTACAGTCAGGAGTGACTATGGGCCTAAAATTAGGATCCATAAAGGCCAAGATTTCGGCCCTATCCCTTTTTCTCTCAAAAAGAACTGGCTTCACTGCCTGAAGTTCGGACGTTGTTACAGGGGTGCTGCATATTCAGCCCCTTTTGTGCCTCCAGTGGCACCTTGGGATCTTAACGTGTGTTGGATTCCTAAAATCCCACTGGTTTGAGCCACTTAAGACCGTGGAGCTAAAATATCTCACGTGGAAAGTGGTCATGCTTTTGGCCTTAGCTTGGACTAGGCGTGTGTCAGAATTGGCGGCTTTGTCATGTAAAAGCCTATATCTGATCTTCCATATGGAAAGGGCAGAATGGAGGACTCGTCCCCAATTTCTCCCTAAGGTGGTATCATCGTTTCATTTGAACCAACCTATTGTGGTGCCTGCGGCTACTAGGGACTTGGAGGATTCCAAGTTGCTGGACGTAGTCCGGGCCCTGAAACTTTATGTTTCCAGGACGGCTAGAGTCAGAAAAACTGACTCGCTATTTATCCTGCATGCACCCAACAAGCTGGGTGCTCCTGCTTCAAAGCAGACTATTGCTTGCTGGATCTGTAGCACGATTCAGCTTGCACATTCTGCGGCTGGACTGCCGCATCCTAAATTAGTAAAAGCCCATTCCACGAGGAAGGTGGGCTCTTCTTGGGCGGCTGCCCGAGGGGTCTCGGCTTTACAACAAGCTGCTACTTGGTCGGGTTCAAACACTTTTGCAAAATTCTACAAGTTTGATACCCTGGCTGAGGAGGACCTTGAGTTTGCTCATTCGGTGCTGCAGAGTCATCCGCACTCTCCCGCCCGTTTGGGAGCTTTGGTATAATCCCCATGGTCCTAACGGAGTACCCAGCATCCACTAGGACGTCAGAGAAAATAAGAATTTACCCACCGGTAATTCTATTTCTCGTAGTCCGTAGTGGATGCTGGGAGCCCGTCCCAAGTGCGGACTCTCTGCAATACATGTATATAGTTATTGCTTAACTAAAGTGTTATTGTTAGAGATGAGCGGGTTCGGTTTTACTCGGTTCTCAAAACGGCATCTAATTGGCTCACGGATGTCACGTGTTTTGGATAGCCAATAAGATTCGGTTTTGAGAACCGAGTAAAACCGAGTAAAACCGAATCCGCTCATCTCTAGTTATTTTATGAGCCATCTGTTGAGAGAGGCTCAGTTATTGTTAACTGGGTATAGTTATCACGAGTTGTACGGTGTGATTGGTGTGGCTGGTATGAGTCTTACCCTGGATTCCAAATCCTTTCCTAGTAATGTCAGCTCTTCCGGGCACAGTTTCCCTAACTGAGGTCTGGAGGAGGGGCATAGAGGGAGGAGCCAGTGCACATCAGATATAGTACCTAATCTTTCTTTTAAGAGTGCCCAGTCTCCTGCGGAGCCCGTCTGTACCCCATGGTCCTTACGGAGTACCCAGCATCCACTACGGACTACGAGAAATAGAATTGCCGGTGAGTAAATTCTTATTTTTCCATGCAGCCTCCTTTTCTACATACGTCAGGGGTACAGCTCAATGTATTTAATTTCTGTAAAAAATAATAGTTTTTTTGTAGCTATTTATATTAAAATGGTAAGGACAAACATAACGTAATATAATGTATACGGTACACCTCAGTGTAAATATATGCATATATTATAATTTCATAATATATAGGATTTAGGATTCATTTCTATCAGTTGATCCTTTACTATCTCTTTAACACCAGGCAGTCAGCAGATAGTCTCAGTTATGGCAAGACAGATTCTGACCTTACTCTGCGACCTTCACCCCCTGTCTACACACCACACCCCCTGCACTCCTCTCTAGACCCTGTGGAAGGAGCAGACTATATAACACAGGCACCTGTATGCTGTACCCAGAGACTGGACAAAGCTCAAGGGGCACATTGCAGGGTGAGTGTCAGCTATATATACTGTATATGACACACGAGAGGTGTGGAATAGGAAATAGACTTATTATTTAGGGTATGTTATTGCAATACAATGAGATTGGAATGTTATATAATAAATACAGTATGGGGATGCTGTTACTAGCTTTGCATATGCATTACAGTATTGGTTAGTAATATAGGGGCATATCTACTAAGCCTTGGAGAGAGATAAACTACCAACCAACCAGTTCCTCTTATTTTTCAAACACATTTGAGAAACTTTGCAAACAAAATGGATTGTAGACAAATGTAGCAGAACAATAATATACTGCAAGCAGAAATACATCAATATGGCAGACAGCAGTAAGTTATTAGGATGTAAAGGGGTAATCTAGGTGTAGAACATCTAAGTAACCTCAGACCCCCATCTTTGGCAATTATATCTCTGATGGATTTTTCTTCTTACGGTGGGTAAACATTAGGTCAGTGATGGCTAACCTTGACACTCCAGCTGTTGTTGAACTACACATCCCAGCATGCCCTGCATCAGTTTTAGCATGGCCAAATAACAAAACTGAAGCAGTACATGCTGAGATATGTAGTTCAACAACAGCTGGAGTGTCAAGGTTAGCCATCACTGCATTAGGTGATGTGCTCTATGTGCGTCGTTGCCTAGTGTTTCCCCTCCCGAGCTGGGCTGCCTGACGGCGGGCATACACACTGTGCTATCACGAATGATAATGCACAGTGACGTCATGCAGCGGCCGGCTGGGACATGCAGTTTTGGACGATGAGTCCAAATTAAGCTGCATGCACGGCCGACACAGAGGTGGTGGTGGTATACACACTTAGCGATAAAGTAAACGACATTCAGTCTTGTAGTTTCCAACCATGTACTTAGGCTAGTGCTACAGGATGTGGTATTTCACCCTGAGAAGGGGACAATAGAGCAGGTATTGCACTGGCACAAACTGGAGTAGTACTACATGGGCTTCTCCATGCAAAGGCTTTAGGAAGTCATTGCAGTAGGATGTCTGATGAATCGAATACCCCTTTCATACATCAGACCTGGGTCTAGCACGCCGGCATCTAAGCTTCATGACCCAGGTCGGGTGAAAGGTCATGGATCCGGGACTAAGGGGTACATGTACTAAGCAGTGATAAAAGTGGAGAACTGAGCCAGTGGAGAAGTTGCCCATGGCAACCAATCAGCATTGATGTAACAGTTATAATTTGCATACTATAAAAGGTAACAGAGCAGCTGATTGGTTGCCATGGGCAACTTCTCCACTGGCTCGCTTCTTTGCTTTTATCACTGCTTAGTACATGTCCCCATTAGTCCCGGGTCATTTGCATTCAGACATACCAACATCCCGGGTTGATGCGCATTCACGTGCATAAACCCAGGGTTTTGATGCATGTCTTGATACCCCTTTACCACTGCAACAGGGGAAGTTGCCGGGTCTATCTACCTGGCAATTTCCCGAGTCTCAGCTCGGTGACCCTGGTCGGGACCAGGGTCAGTGACTCGGGAGTTAGTCCCGAGTAGATTGCGTTTACACGGACCAGAATCCCAGGTTATGCACATTCACATGCAAAAGCCTGTGATATTGAGATCATTGGAAAAGGGCTATGAAAGGGTCTAACTGACAGCAATATTATCTCCAGCGTTAAACAGTTGAATAGGGTAAGGTGAGAATAAACCCTATTGGCTTTTGCCCATTGCAAAATCAGCCCTTAGCGTTTTATAGCTGCTTCCACTAAAGGCATGAAGAAATATTCCATGAAACGATAATAACCATCAAAACTGTAACAGGGACACAAGGGAGAGCGAGGCGCTATTACTACATATTCAATATATCAAATCTTCATTATTGGGCTTCACTTTCTCCAAAATAAAGCTTATTAATACGTTTCAGTGCTCCAGAAAATACCTGGTGGGAAGGAGTACAGTATTTGCTAAATGTTTTCTATGGGTTAATAAATGTAATCCTTGTGTATGCGCCTCAATCATTAGCAGGATTTATTAGTTACAGGTTTCAGACCTTCTCATGCTAATATTTACCCTTTGTTACTTTAGAGCAACCTTCAGTTTAACCTTTTTTTTACCCCATAATAACTTTATTTATTTAATCCACCAACATTCAGAAAGTTGTTTCTATAATTTTTTTTATTTGTTTGTTTGTTTGTTTGTTTGTTTTTAAATCACAGCGAGTCTGTGATTACCATGTTCTCCAGCTCTGTGGGAAACTTCTCTTTGTAACAGACTTTTCCTGCTCATTTATAAACATGTATGGCTTTAAAATTCTTGGGCAGCACAGTGGCACAGTGGTTACCTTTGCTGTCTCATAGCACTACGGTCATGATCTCAATTCCTGATCATGGTATGTATGTGTGGAGTCTGTATGTGCTCCCTCTGTTTGCATTAATTTCTACCAGGTGCTGCGGTGCACACTTCAGAAACACACATCTGTGTTCAAGAATTTAGATTTTAAGTTCCAATGAGGCAGGGACTGATGTGAATGACAAACATTATCTGTACAGCACTGTGTAATAAGGTGGCACTGTATAAATAACAATTCTTATAGTTTTGTTTCATAATAACTTTATACTGTCACATATATGGATAGAGCTGCATACTTTGTTGCCAATGGATAGGACACTGTCTATCTGTGATCTGTACTTTGAACATCATTCTATCAGATAGCTCCAATCTCAATCTACTGTCATGCATCCAAAGGTAACACATTAACAGTAAGCTAGCAAGATAAAATAATATATTTAGTTAAAATCCCATAGAGGAACCTACAGACCAAATACTTAATCTATATGTGCCTGTGTTGGTGTGATCCATGAGACTATGGTGGTCATTACGAGTTGTTCGCTAGCTGTTTTCGGTCGCTGCGCAGCGATCAGGCAAAAAAATCAGCATTTCTGCGCATGCGTATGCGGTGCAATGCGCATGCACAACGTACTTTCACAACATCCGAAGTAGTTTCACACAAGGTCTAGCTATGCTTTTCAGTCGCACTGCTGGCCACAGAGTGATTGACAGGAAGTGGGTGTTTCTGGGAGGTAACTGACCGTTTTCGGGGAGTGTGTGGAAAAACGCAGGCGTGTCAGATACAAACGCGGGCGTGTCTGGGGAAACGCAGGAGTGGCTGGCCAAACGCAGGGCGTGTTTGTGACGTCAAAACAGGAACTAAATAGTCTGAAGTGATCGCAAGCTAGGAGTAGGTCTCGAGCTGCTCAGAAACTGCACAATCTTTTTTTGTAGCAGCGATGCGATCCTTTCGTTCGCACTTCTGCTAAGCTAAGATACACTCCCAGAGGGCGGTGGCTTAGCTAAAAGCAGCTAGCGAGCGAACAACTCGGAATGAGGGCCTATGCCCCCAGCAGTTGTGCCTGGAACGTGACTACCTCCAATTTCATCCTATGGAGGTTTAAGAGAAGAGGGGACCCATGTGCAGGCTCGTTTGGGTCACCTCTTCTCTGGCAGCAGTGCTGTAGACTCTGGCAGTTGGTTTTGTACCAGAGTCTAATGCGCACGAGCAGGGCTCTGAAAATATGTCGCCCATGCCTTGTTCCTCGGGACATCTACTGTGCATGCGCAAATCACCGGAAAAATGTCCGCCATGTCATTTTCCAAGTGATTTCTGTCTGTGGCGCCGGTGGATGAAGGGGTAAGTATAATTATATCTGGCCCTATGCCTTCTAATGATCTTCCTCCAGCAGGCACAGGAGTGGCCCTAAGCTATGGTGCAAATAAGGTGATGTGGGCCAGTATGATGTACAGTACCATTAAGAAATGAGTAGCCAGTTTGCCATGTCTACTACAACCCTACCGCTTGCACTATTAGCTGTGCCACCGAGCAAGTAACATCAGTAGGCAGCAAGATGAACCCTGGGCCTCGAGTGACCAAGGGGCAGCCCAGCAGGTCCTGGAGTGCTGTGCATGGTCCAAAAGTGATGTGAAACGGGGGCGTGTTGTGCGAACACATGCCCACACCCCTTGTGATGCGAGACCATGCCCATTTTTCCACATGCCCACCTTTGGCAACCATGCAGCATTCCAGGAGAACCTAAAACCTACTTGGCTATAACATAATTCAGTGGTTATTGCACACAGCAGGATTTGGAGTGCAACAATTGAGAACGAAATTTGCTTCATCATTCATTAATTTTCTCCATCCTACATCATGGTTCTGTGCTCTTTATGTAAGACATGAGCTTATGCGTTCTCTATATAATGTTTTTTTTTTTTTTGTGTGTGTGTTCACAGAGTATCTGGTAAAAATCTAAGCATGAAGCTGTTAGTTATCTCTGCCGTACTTGTCCTTCTGGCTGCCTGTACAGGTGAGAGTCCGTCTTTCTTCTGCAGCAAACAAAGCCCATTGTCCGGCTAATACACAGGATTTCAAACTCGATCCCCACACAGTGCATGTTTTGTAGGTAACCCAGCAGCTACGCAGGTGTAGTCATTACTCACTGACACATTGTAAAATATCCACAGGTGGAGCTAATCATTTCACTTGTGATTCCCTGAGGAGACCTGCAAAACATGCACTGTGTGGGGGTCCCGAGGACTGAATTTGAGAACCTATGTGCTAATATATTTACCCAGTGATTCCCACATCCAGTCCTTAGGGCATCCTTTCATTGCATGTTTTCCATATCTCCTTGCTGGAGCACAGGTGCATTCATTACTGTCTGCATATTTAATTATATCACTTGTTATTCTGTGAGGAGACCTGTAAAACATGCACTGCTAGTATGTCCTGGGGGCTGAAGTTGAAATACACTGCATTCACTAATCCTATACAATCTGCATTTGATATCACATTTACGGGTGTAGTATGGTATGCCGGCGGCCGGGCTCCCGGCAACCAGCATACCGGCTCCGGGAGCCCGACCACCGGCATACAGACAGCGTGGTGAGTGCAAATGAGCCCCTTGCGGGCTCACTGCGCTCGCTACATGTGCCACGCTATTTTATTCTCCCTCCAGGGGGGTCGTGGACCCCCATGAGGGAGAAAAAGTGTCTGTATGCCGGCTGTCGGGATTCCGGCGCTGGTATACTGTGCGCCAGGATCCCGACAGTCGGCATACTGAAGACCACCCCACATTTACTATAAGTAAATTTACTGATGATTGGTAATCTTGAATGTTACCTTCAGCCTGAATACTGAAAGCCAAACTGTTTTCCCTTGTCCAGTACTGATCACGCTGATGTACTTTGTGCCATTCAATTTTATCTTCAACTAACATTAATTAATTTACCTGCTTCCTACATTACAGATATATGGTGCCTATTTACTAAGCCTTGTATGGAGATAAAGTCACTGGAGATACCAGCCAATTGGCTCCTAACTGCCATGCCACAGGCTGTGTTTGAAAAATGACAGTTAGGAGCTGATTGGCTGGTACTTTATCTCCAGTCAAGGCTTAGTAAATAGACCCCTAAACATTGCTTCCTTTTAATATTAGTGTCTGTCCTCCCTCTTCTAGCCCTTTTCATTGAAATGCTCTCCATTGGTAACACTACACCAGTAGTTCTCAAACTTGGTCCTCAGGACCCCAAATGGCTCATGTTTTCCAGGTCACCTAGCAGGTGCACAGGTGTACTCATTACTTAGTGACAAATTTTAAAAGATGGACAGGTGGAGCTAATTATTTCACTTCAGATTCTGTGAGGAGAACTGAAAAACATTAACTGTTTGGGGGTCCTGAGGACCGAGTTTGAGAACCTATGCACTATACACAAGACTCATCACTATCCTTAAGCCTAGGCTTGCCATACTATCCCTTTAAATCAGGACCCTCATGAATTACACAGTTTCTCAAGCTGATTATAAACCAGGTGAAATACAGGTTTGAAGTCAGCCAACCACAGATCATGTGTAATTCATGAGTGTCCTGCTTTAAAGGGATGTATGGTAAGCCTACTTAAGCCCATTCATTACAGCAGTGTTTCCAGACCCTCCAACATGACCCGCCCCACTAGGTACAAAATGCTCTGTTTCTGGACTTCCCTCTTAATTTATGATTTCCATCACCTGTGTTGAACTAGTTAAATGATAAAAAAGCTGTTTCTTCACAGGTGATGGCAATAATAAATTAAGAGGGAAGTCCAGAAACATAGCATTTTGTACCTAGTGGGGCGGGTCATGTTGGAGGGTCTGTGTTTCTTGTGTTTTCATGGCATCCTCAGGAATAATTCTGTAGATCAGAGGTTCTCAAACGCAGTTCTCAAGGCACCCCAATGGTCCAGGTTTTAGGTATATCCATGGCTCATCACACATGGTTAAATCAAATTGACTGAAGTGCTATTTAAGTCATCTGTGGTGAAGCATGGATAAACTTAAAACCTGTCCATTGGGATGCCTTGAGGATCGCGTTTGAGAAGCTCTGCTGTAGATCTATTGTGTTAGTCAATTAACACACCTGTGTTCTAGCTAGATGTTCTGGAAAATGTGCACTGTTAGGATTCAATGACCAAGTTTGAGAAACACAACATTATCGTGTTTTCTCTTCCTCTGTTGTTACAGTGATCTCATCTCTGTCTTCTGATGCTGAATCATGAACTTGCCTAATATCACATTGTGATGAGCTAAGGAAAGCATACACATGCAATTTTGAAACACTCAGTTTGCTTAAGGTTATCCTAGAGCAAAACATGTATCACTAAGTAAAATGCCAGCTGTGTTTTTGGCTTTTTTAATTGAAAATATGTAAAATCATCTGGTATCAGCTCTTCTGACCTCTCCTTGCTTCCATGTGCCCAGTCTCTGCGCAGGATGATGAAACCTTGCTGTCATCAACTCTCAACTATGTGCAGGACCTTGCCAGTGATGTCGCCACCAAAACAACAGATGCACTGAACCAAGTTAAAGAAATGCCACTGGCACAACAAGCTATGTAAGAATGTGTTGCACAATCACACACATAAGTGTTATAACTAAATTATTATCCATACTTGCCCATTTGCCCGGAAATTCTGGGAAACTCTTGAAATTGGGGGAGAGTCTCCTGGCTGTCCCCCATATTCTTCTGGCCAGCCACAAAATAGGCAGAACACGGCCATACAGTGGGTGGGATGTGGGATCTATAGATGCCATTCGCTATGAATCGTAGCAGTGTGGCCCTGCTTCCAGCATCACAAAGCTGTGAATCCTATCAAAACATCACAGGGGCGGGGCTGTAAAGACATAATTTCTGATGCTCCACCCACTTGCCTCCTCCTCTCCCTTCTCCCTGGGCTTCTCAGATTGAGACTTGCCGAAGTCCACATGTATGCTATTATAAAGGCTAGATTAGGGGATATGTGGGCTTGAGGCTGAAAATGATCAAGGATTTATTGTAAGAAGCCGAGCAGCTGTGACAAATACTGTGTGGGTGTGGCCAGTTTTATGTGGGTGTGTATCTCCTACCAGGTGTGAAGTCATGTGGACCCCATAGCAACATTGTGAAGGGGCCCCTGCCCCAATGCTTCTAGAGAGACACCTCTCCACAGCAGTTGTTCATTTTATGTAGAGTGACCAGATTATCCCTTTTACCTGGGACGCTCATGGATTACACAGGTTCTGTGGCTGGCTTACTTCAAGCCTACATTTCAGATGGTTTTAATCAGCTACAGAACCTGTGTAATCCATGAGTGTCCCAGGTAAAAGGGATAAAATGGTCACTCTATTTTATGCCCAGTAGTAGTACCCTAGTTTATTTTATAAACCATAGTAGTGCCCTAATTCTCATTATGCCACATTGTAGAGCTGCCAGTACACATAATGCAACACATTGCCCCCCCAGTTCATATAATTCCACATTACAGAGCTCCTAGTTCATGGAATGTAACAATATAATGTCCTCCTGTTCATTTTATAAATCATTGAGTAGGTCCAGGGCATAACTAGATGTATTCAATACCCCAAGCAAAAGTTTGAGAAATGGGGAAGGTGGGCCCTTCTCAGCACAAGGGCCCCATAGCAGCTGCACTCTTAGTTCCTATGGTAGCTATGCCCTTGCCCCCTACACTGTCAGCCCTAATGTCTGCTTTAATATGTAAAAGTTGAAAAACTGCAATATTGTGAAGAAAATACAATGTGAATACTTATGAATTATGGCTGACCGTGTGGCCATCATGCTGTCATGACGATGGGCCTTTATATGGAGGCCTGGACCTATAGTCCCATCTGCCCCATTGTTAATCGGACTATTATTATAAGCCTTGCTGAAAATGTTCTTCACTGCTGTTCTGGAAATTATATAGTAATGCTATGGGTGAGATGGATTATTGATCACATTTACAATGAGTTTGATATTTTGTAAATGATGTGGTAATAATAACAAATCACCTGACCAATATTTTCTTTTCTTATTTTAGCGGCTACTACGATGCGGGAGCCGATTTTGTCAGCTCGTACTACAGCTCGTTTATAAGCAAGACAATGGAGAGATGGGAGCAGCTGACCAAATCCTTCTAAATGACCCTATAACAGTATCTTCTGCTAGACAGAGGGTTCTGCGTGCTTACCACTGTTTGGATGTGTGACTCAGCTTGTGGATCAGACCGTGCCCCATCAAACAGCATCATTCATGCCATACAGTTTTCCAACTACAAATAAGAAGTATACCACACTTGGCCTTAGGCATTCGCACACTGCACTAACTAACCTGTCCAGGCCTCTCTGGTGTGCTCTCAATGGGTTTTTTTTTTAACAATGTCTGTTTTTTAAATAAAGTCCATACTAAGGACAGCGCAAATTATTTTTGTCACTTTATTTGCATTGAAAACAATTATTCAAGGAAAAGTACTGAACTACCAGTTTAAGCATTTTTACTATGACTACAATATTATATGCTTCAATGGTAAACATTGCATTTTTATTAAAAACAACAGTCAGTAAGATGGTGTTTCAAGACAAGGAGGTAACTGCAAAAAGTGTAAATCAACATAGCTTCGGTGTTTGGGAAAAGAGCAGTGGCAGATTTTATCTAGGGAGTGTAGGCAGTAGCGGATCTTGCCACCGGGCAAGCAGGACTTTTGCCCGAGGCGCCGCCTTCCGGAGGGCGCCGGCGCCGTCTGGAGGGTGCCGCACCATGGCCAGATCCGCTACTGCTGTGCCCCCCGCTGCCCACTGTGTCCCCCAGGTTCCCAGCTGTGAAAGGAACTAGACGCTACGCGTCTACTTTCCCCTCGTGGAGAGGACCTTTGCTGTGCGGCGCGCGATGACGTAATCACGCACCGCACAGCATTGTGGGACTGACAGACGCTAGGGGTCATAATTGACCTCTAGTGTCTGTCTATGACAGATCCGAGGAGAGGAGAGGAGCGGCGCCGGCGGAGGTCTGCAGCGGTCGGGAGCGGGGATAGTAAGTATTCTTTTTTCTTTTTTTTTTCATTTTCAGCAGCGCTATTCTACTGTACAGGGGCGTAACTGACCACGCCCCCTGTATGAAGCCACGCCCCAATTTCCCGCCCAAGGTGCCAAAAGGGCAAGAACCGGCCCTGAGTGTAGGACTACACCCCACCCCCTCCCCAGTAAAATGTGCCATCCACAAAGAAGCACTCCTACTAATTACAACCAAATAGACAGTCCCACGGGTAGGTGTCCCCTGGGACCGCCAGTCTGAACTTCGATAGCAGAGAGAATGTTTCGCATGAGAAACCACTCCCCTGCTATTACGTCAGCGCTGTCTGGCTTCTTGGGACTGCAGCCTTTCTCTAGAAGTCAGCTTGTTTGCTAGCAGCACTAGACTTAAGCAACACTCCTGGACTTAAGCACAGTAGCGGATCTTGCCACGGGCAAGCAGGACTTTTGCCCGGGGCTCCGCCTTCTGGAGGACGCCGGCGCCATCCTGAGGGCGCCGCACCATGTCAAGATCCGCTGCTGCTGTCAGTGCTGTGCCCCCCACTGCCCGCTGCCGCTGCCCCCTGCCGTGAAGGGAACTAGACGCGTAGCGTCTAGTTTCCCTTCGTAGAGAGGACCTTTACTGTGCGTTGCGCGATGACATCATCGCGCACACCGCACATCATTTCAGCCACGCCCCTATTGCCCGCCCGGGGCGCTGAAAACCCTGGAGCCGGCCCTGCTTAAGCACTACCTCCAGCTGTCGCCAGACTTAAGCCCCGCATCCCGGTGACATCAGCCGTCCATCACTGGGAGGGGAGGTAAGGGAGGAAATCAACCTGCGGCATCAGCCAGTCAATGGTTTATACTTTTGTGGAGTGTATCTAATCTTAGAAAGATATAAAGGAGAGAGAGTAGGGATGTGCACTTGAAATTTTTCGGGTTTTGTGTTTTGGTTTTGGGTTCGGTTCCGCGGCCGTGTTTTGGGTTCGAACGCGTTTTGGCAAAACCTCACCGAATTTTTTTTGTCGGATTCGGGTGTGTTTTGGATTCGGGTGTTTTTTTCAAAAAACCCTAAAAAACAGCTTAAATCATAGAATGTGGGGGTCATTTTGATCCCAAAGTATTATTAACCTCAAAAACCATAATTTCCACTCATTTTCAGTCTATTCTGAATACCTCACACCTCACAATATTATTTTTAGTCCTAAAATTTGCACCGAGGTCGCTGAATGACTAAGCTAAGCGACCCTAGTGGCCGACACAAACACCTGGCCCATCTAGGAGTGGCACTGCAGTGTCACGCAGGATGGCTCTTCCAAAAAACACTCCCCAAACAGCACATGACGCAAAGAAAAAAAGAGGCGCAATGAGGTAGCTGTGTGAGTAAGCTAAGCGACCCTAGTGGCCGACACAAACACCTGGCCCATCTAGGAGTGGCACTGCAGTGTCACGCAGGATGGCCCTTCCAAAAAACACTCCCCAAACAGCACATGACGCAAAGAAGAAAAAAAGAGGCGCAATGAGGTAGCTGTGTGAGTAAGATAAGCGACCCTAGTGGCCGACACAAACACCTGGCCCATCTAGGAGTGGCACTGCAGTGTCACGCAGGATGGCCCTTCCAAAAAACACTCCCCAAACAGCACATGACGCAAAGAAAAAAAGAGGCGCAATGAGGTAGCTGTGTGAGTAAGCTAAGCGACCCTAGTGGCCGACACAAACACCTGGCCCATCTAGGAGTGGCACTGCAGTGTCACGCAGGATGGCCCTTCCAAAAAACACTCCCCAAACAGCACATGACGCAAAGAAGAAAAAAAGAGGCGCAATGAGGTAGCTGTGTGAGTAAGATAAGCGACCCTAGTGGCCGACACAAACACCTGGCCCATCTAGGAGTGGCACTGCAGTGTCACGCAGGATGGCCCTTCCAAAAAACACTCCCCAAACAGCACATGACGCAAAGAAAAAAAGAGGCGCAATGAGGTAGCTGTGTGAGTAAGCTAAGCGACCCTAGTGGCCGACACAAACACCTGGCCCATCTAGGAGTGGCACTGCAGTGTCACGCAGGATGGCCCTTCCAAAAAACACTCCCCAAACAGCACATGACGCAAAGAAGAAAAAAAGAGGCGCAATGAGGTAGCTGTGTGAGTAAGATAAGCGACCCTAGTGGCCGACACAAACACCTGGCCCATCTAGGAGTGGCACTGCAGTGTCACGCAGGATGGCCCTTCCAAAAAACACTCCCCAAACAGCACATGACGCAAAGGAGAAAAAAAGAGGCGCAATGAGGTAGCTGTGTGAGTAAGCTAAGCGACCCTAGTGGCCGACACAAACACCTGGCCCATCTAGGAGTGGCACTGCAGTGTCACGCAGGATGGCCCTTCCAAAAAACACTCCCCAAACAGCACATGACGCAAAGAAGAAAAAAAGAGGCGCAATGAGGTAGCTGTGTGAGTAAGCTAAGCGACCCTAGTGGCCGACACAAACACCTGGCCCATCTAGGAGTGGCACTGCAGTGTCACGCAGGATGGCCCTTCCAAAAAACACTCCCCAAACAGCACATGACGCAAAGAAGAAAAAAAGAGGCGCAATGAGGTAGCTGTGTGAGTAAGCTAAGCGACCCTAGTGGCCGACACAAACACCTGGCCCATCTAGGAGTGGCACTGCAGTGTCACGCAGGATGGTCCTTCCAAAAAACACTCCCCAAACAGCACATGACGCAAAGAAGAAAAAAAGAGGCGCAATGAGGTAGCTGTGTGAGTAAGATAAGCGACCCTAGTGGCCGACACAAACACCTGGCCCATCTAGGAGTGGCACTGCAGTGTCACGCAGGATGGCCCTTCCAAAAAACACTCCCCAAACAGCACATGACGCAAATAAAAATGAAAGAAAAAAGAGGTGCAAGATGGAATTGTCCTTGGGCCCTCCCACCCACCCTTATGTTGTATAAACAGGACATGCACACTTTAACCAACCCATCATTTCAGTGACAGGGTCTGCCACACGACTGTGACTGAAATGACGGGTTGGTTTGGACCCCGACCGAAAAAGAAGCAATTAATCTCTCCTTGCACAAACTGGCTCTACAGAGGCAAGATGTCCACCTCATCATCATCCTCCGATATATCACCGTGTACATCCCGCTCCTCACAGATTATCAATTCGTCCCCACTAGAATCCACCATCTCAGCTCCCTGTGTACTTTGTGGAGGCAATTGCTGCTGGTCAATGTCTAGACGGATGAATTGATTATAATTCATTTTAATGAACATCATCTTCTCCACATTTTCTGGAAGTAACCTCGTACGCAGATTGCTGACAAGGTGAGCGGCGGCACTAAACACTCTTTCGGAGTACACACTTGTGGGAGGGCAACTTAGGTAGAATAAAGCCAGTTTGTGCAAGGGCCTCCAAATTGCCTCTTTTTCCTGCCAGTATAAGTACGGACTGTCTGACGTGCCTACTTGGATGCGGTCACTCATATAATCCTCCACCATTCTTTCAATGGTGAGAGAATCATATGCAGTGACAGTAGACGACATGTCCGTAATCGTTGTCAGGTCCTTCAGTCCGGACCAGATGTCAGCATCAGCAGTCGCTCCAGACTGCCCTGCATCACCGCCAGCGGGTGGGCTCGGAATTCTGAGCCTTTTCCTCGCACCCCCAGTTGCGGGAGAATGTGAAGGAGGAGATGTTGACAGGTCGCGTTCCGCTTGACTTGACAATTTTGTCACCAGCAGGTCTTTCAACCCCAGCAGACTTGTGTCTGCCGGAAAGAGTGATCCAAGGTAGGTTTTAAATCTAGGATCGAGCACGGTGGCCAAAATGTAGTGCTCTGATTTCAACAGATTGACCACCCGTGAATCCTTGTTAAGCGAATTAAGGGCTCCATCCACAAGTCCCACATGCCTAGCGGAATCGCTCCCTTTTAGCTCCTCCTTCAATGCCTCCAGCTTCTTCTGCAAAAGCCTGATGAGGGGAATGACCTGACTCAGGCTGACTTCACGTGTGGCAAGTTCAAAAGGTTGCAGAACCTTGCACAACGTTGAAATCATTCTCCACTGCGCTTGAGACAGGTACATTCCACCTCCTATATCGTGCTCAATTGTATAGGCTTGAATTGCCTTTTGCTGCTCCTCCAACCTCTGAAGCATATAGAGGGTTGAATTCCACCTCGTTACCACTTCTTGCTTCAGATGATGGCAGGGCAGGTTCAGGCGTTTTTGGTGGTGCTCCAGTCTTCTGTACGTGGTGCCTGTACGCCGAAAGTGTCCCGCAATTCTTCTGGCCACCGACAGCATCTCTTGCACGCCCCTGTCGTTTTTTAAAAAATTCTGCACCACCAAATTCAAGGTATGTGCAAAACATGGGACGTGCTGGAATTTGCCCATATTTAATGCACACACAATATTGCTGGCGTTGTCCGATGCCACAAATCCACAGGAGAGTCCAATTGGGGTAAGCCATTCCGCGATGATCTTCCTCAGTTGCCGTAAGAGGTTTTCAGCTGTGTGCGTATTCTGGAAACCGGTGATACATAGCGTAGCCTGCCTAGGAAAGAGTTGGCGTTTGCGAGATGCTGCTACTGGTGCCGCCGCTGCTGTTCTTGCGGCGGGAGTCCATACATCTACCCAGTGGGCTGTCACAGTCATATAGTCCTGACCCTGCCCTGCTCCACTTGTCCACATGTCCGTGGTTAAGTGGACATTGGGTACAACTGCATTTTTTAGGACACTGGTGAGTCTTTTTCTGACGTCCGTGTACATTTTCGGTATCGCCTGCCTAGAGAAGTGGAACCTAGATGGTATTTGGTAACGGGGGCACACTACCTCAAGAAATTGTCTAGTTCCCTGTGAACTAACGGCGGATACCGGACGCACGTCTAACACCAACATCGTTGTCAAGGCCTCAGTTATCCGCTTTGCAACAGGATGACTGCTGTGATATTTCATCTTCCTCGCAAAGGACTGTTGGACAGTCAATTGCTTGGTGGAAGTAGTAAAAGTGGGCTTACGAATTCCCCTCTGGGATGACCATCGACTCCCAGCAGCAACAACAGCAGCGCCAGCAGCAGTAGGCGTTACACGCAAGGATGCATCGGAGGAATCCCAGGCAGGAGAGGACTCGTCAGAATTGCCAGTGACATGGCCTGCAGGACTATTGGCTTTCCTGGGGAAGGAGGAAATTGACACTGAGGGAGTTGGTGGGGTGGTTTGCGTGAGCTTGGTTACAAGAGGAAGGGATTTACTGGTCAGTGGACTGCTTCCGCTGTCGCCCAAAGTTTTTGAACTTGTCACTGACTTATTATGAATGCGCTGCAGGTGACGTATAAGGGAGGATGTTCCGAGGTGGTTAACGTCCTTACCCCTACTTATTACAGCTTGACAAAGGCAACACACGGCTTGACAAATGTTGTCCGCATTTCTGGTGAAATACTTCCACACCGAAGAGCTGATTTTTTTGGTATTTTCACCAGGCATGTCAACGGCCCTATTCCTCCCACGGACAACAGGTGTCTCCCCGGGTGCCTGACTTAAACAAACCACTTCACCATCAGAATCCTCCTTGTCAATTTCCTTCCCAGCGCCAGCAACACCCATATCCTCCTCATCCTGGTGTACTTCAACACTGACATCTTCAATCTGACTATCAGGAACTGGACTGCGGGTGCTCCTTCCAGCACTTGCAGGGGGCGTGCAAATGGTGGAAGGCGCATGCTCTTCACGTCCAGTGTTGGGAAGGTCAGGCATCGCAACCGACACAATTGGACTCTCCTTGTGGATTTGGGATTTCGAAGAACGCACAGTTCTTTGCGGTGCTTTTGCCAGCTTGAGTCTTTTCAGTTTTCTAGCGAGAGGCTGAGTGCTTCCATCCTCATGTGAAGCTGAACCACTAGCCATGAACATAGGCCAGGGCCTCAGCCGTTCCTTGCCACTCCGTGTGGTAAATGGCATATTGGCAAGTTTACGCTTCTCCTCCGACAATTTTATTTTAGATTTTGGAGTCCTTTTTTTACTGATATTTTGTGTTTTGGATTTTACATGCTCTGTACTATGACATTGGGCATCGGCCTTGGCAGAAGACGTTGCTGGCATTTCATCGTCTCGGCCATGACTAGTGGCAGCAGCTTCAGCACGAGGTGGAAGTGGATCTTGATCTTTCCCTAATTTTGGAACCTCAACATTTTTGTTCTCCATATTTTAATAGGCACAACTAAAAGACACAGAGGTAGCTACAGCCGTGGACTACCGTACTGTGTCTGCTGCTAATATAGACTGGATGATAATGAGATGAAATCAATATATATATATATATATATATATATAATATCACTAGTACTGCAGCCGGACAGGTATATATATTTATTATGTAATGACTGATGACGGACCTGCTGGACACTGTCAGCTCAGCAGCACCGCAGACTGCTACAGTAAGCTACTATAGTAGTATGTATAAAGAAGAAAGAAAAAAAAAACCACGGGTAGGTGGTATACAATTATGGATGGACGAGCGACTGCCGACACAGAGGTAGCTACAGCCGTGGACTACCGTACTGTGTCTGCTGCTAATATAGACTGGATGATAATGAGATGAAATCAATATATATTATATCACACTAGTACTGCAGCCGGACAGGTAGATATATTTATTATGTAATGACTGATGACGGACCTGCTGGACACTGTCAGCTCAGCAGCACCGCAGACTGCTACAGTAAGCTACTATAGTAGTATGTATAAAGAAGAAAGAAAAAAAAAAACCACGGTTAGGTGGTATACAATTATGGATGGACGAGCGACTGCCGACACAGAGGTAGCTACAGCCGTGGACTACCGTACTGTGTCTGCTGCTAATATAGACTGGATGATAATGAGATGAAATCAATATATATATATATATATATATATATATAATATCACACTAGTACTGCAGCCGGACAGGTAGATATATTTATTATGTAATGACTGATGACGGACCTGCTGGACACTGTCAGCTCAGCAGCACCGCAGACTGCTACAGTAAGCTACTATAGTAGTATGTATAAAGAAGAAAGAAAAAAAAAACCACGGTTAGGTGGTATACAATTATGGATGGACGAGCGACTGCCGACACAGAGGTAGCTACAGCCGTGGACTACCGTACTGTGTCTGCTGCTAATATAGACTGGATGATAATGAGATGAAATCAATATATATATATATATATAATATCACTAGTACTGCAGCCGGACAGGTATATATATTTATTATGTAATGACTGATGACGGACCTGCTGGACACTGTCAGCTCAGCAGCACCGCAGACTGCTACAGTAAGCTACTATAGTAGTATGTATAAAGAAGAAAGAAAAAAAAAACCACGGGTAGGTGGTATACAATTATGGATGGACGAGCGACTGCCGACACAGAGGTAGCTACAGCCGTGGACTACCGTACTGTGTCTGCTGCTAATATAGACTGGATGATAATGAGATGAAATCAATATATATATATATATAATATCACACTAGTACTGTAGCCGGACAGGTAGATATATTTATTATGTAATGACTGATGACGGACCTGCTGGACACTGTCAGCTCAGCAGCACCGCAGACTGCTACAGTAAGCTACTATAGTAGTATGTATAAAGAAGAAAGAAAAAGAAAAAAAACACGGTTAGGTGGTATACAATTATGGATGGACGAGCGACTGCCGACACAGAGGTAGCTACAGCCGTGGACTACCGTACTGTGTCTGCTGCTAATATAGACTGGATGATAATGAGATGAAATCAATATATATATATATATATATAATATCACTAGTACTGCAGCCGGACAGGTATATATATTTATTATGTAATGACTGATGACGGACCTGCTGGACACTGTCAGCTCAGCAGCACCGCAGACTGCTACAGTAAGCTACTATAGTAGTATGTATAAAGAAGAAAGAAAAAAAAAAACCACGGGTAGGTGGTATACAATTATGGATGGACGAGCGACTGCCGACACAGAGGTAGCTACAGCCGTGGACTACCGTACTGTGTCTGCTGCTAATATAGACTGGATGATAATGAGATGAAATCAATATATATATATATATAATATCACACTAGTACTGCAGCCGGACAGGTATATATATTTATTATGTAATGACTGATGACGGACCTGCTGGACACTGTCAGCTCAGCAGCACCGCAGACTGCTACAGTAAGCTACTATAGTAGTATGTATAAAGAAGAAAGAAAAAAAAAACCACGGTTAGGTGGTATACAATTATGGATGGACGAGCGACTGCCGACACAGAGGTAGCTACAGCCGTGGACTACCGTACTGTGTCTGCTGCTAATATAGACTGGATGATGAGATGAAATCAATATATATATATATATATAATATCACTAGTACTGCAGCCGGACAGGTATATATATTTATTATGTAATGACTGATGACGGACCTGCTGGACACTGTCAGCTCAGCAGCACCGCAGACTGCTACAGTAAGCTACTATAGTAGTATGTATAAAGAAGAAAGAAAAAAACAAAACACGGGTAGGTGGTATACAATATTATATATATATTATATACAATTATATATATATATATATATATATATATATTAAACTCACTGGTGGCTATTATTAAACTGGTGGTCAGGTCACTGGTCAGTGGTCACACTATCAGCAACTTGCAAGTAGTACTCCTAAGCAGACAATCACAATATATATTATACTGGTGGTCAGTGTGGTCACAATGGCAGTGTGGCACTCTGGCAGCAAAAGTGTGCACTGTACGTTATATGTACTCCTGAGTCCTGCTCTCAGACTCTAACTGCTCCCCACTGTCAGTGTCTCCCCCACAAGTCAGATAATACAGTCACACTATCTATCACTTCAGCAAGTAACTACTAGTACTCCTCCTAATGCTCCCCAAAATTACTACTGTGTCTCTCTCTACTGTCTCACTCTCTTCTCTATAAACGGAGAGGACGCCAGCCACGTCCTCTCCCTATGAATCTCAATGCACGTGTGAAAATGGCGGCGACGCGCGGCTCCTTATATAGAATCCGAGTCTCGCGATAGAATCCGAGCCTCGCGAGAATCCGACAGCGGGATGATGACGTTCGGGCGTGCTCGGGTTAACCGAGCAAGGCGGGAAGATCCGAGTCGCTCGGCCCCGTGTGAAAAAAACTGAAGTTCGGGCGGGTTCGGATTCCGAGGAACCGAACCCGCTCATCCCTAAGAGAGAGAGTTAATTTACCAATCAATCAGCATCTGTCATGTTACAGGCTGTGTTTGAAAAATGTCAGGAGCTCATTGGTTGGTACTTTGTCTCAAAGCTTTGATAAATCTCCCCAACAGTCACAAAAGGTAATCTGTAGAATAGAGATGGCATATATAAATCATAGGCCCTCATTCCAAGTTGTTCGTTCGCTAGCTGCTTTTAGCAGCATTGCAAACGCTAGGCCGCCACCCTCTGGGAGTGTATCTTAGTTTAGCAGAATAGCGAACGAAAGATTAGCAGAACTGCTAAATAATTCCCTGCAGTTTCTAAATAGCTCCAGACCTACTCCTAGACTGCGATCACCTCAGTCCGTTCAATTCCTGGTTTGATGTCACAAACACGCCCTGCGTTCGGCCAGCCACTCCCCCGTTTCTCCAGCCACTCCTGCGTTTTTACCTGGCACACCTGCGTTTTTTAGCACACTCCCTGAAAACGGCCAGTTTCCACCCAGAAACCCCCACTTCCTGTAAATCATACTACGATCACTCGAGCGATGAAAAAACGTTGCTTGCGCTTGTGTAAATCTACAAAGTTTTGTGTGAAAGTACTTAGCGCATGTGCGCTGCGTACCATGCGCTTGCGCATTTTTGCCTTTTTTTAACTTAATCGCTGCACTGCGAAAATCGGCAGCGAGCGAACAACTCGGAATTGTACAACAAATTTTGGGGTTAACTGCGCACTGAGGCCCTCTAATGTTCAGATGAGCTGCTGCACTTAAAGGTGACCAGCCTAGTCAACAACAAGTAAAGAATTATTAGTGCTGCGCTCAATCCTAATGTTGTTATTTATGGTAATTGTGGGTATTCGTAAATAATTATTGCTGTTTGTTTCACATATGCAATAGCTAGATGTATCTTTGTCTATCTGTCCTCTTTACCTCTGAAATTTTCTTAAACCTATGATAAGGGTCATGATGCGTGACCTGACCAAAAATAAACAATGAAGTGCAAAGATGTGTGAATGAAAGATAAACAATGACCAGTAAATATAAATGAATGGAAAAATGAGTGATGACCAGTGTATATCCTTTTGAGCACTGCTGCTAGCTCATTTATTTGATTTTTTTAGTCCACTTAAAAGAAAAAAGAAATTGTCTCTTAAATAAGGTGTATCACAGTTCTCAGTGTCGGATTGCGGCGTCCCGCAAATCCGATATGTCACAAGTCCTTTAACCCTCAGGTGCAATAGAGATTCTAGCTGTATCAAGTATGCGGCAGGTCTTCATGTTTACCAGAGCCTCAGGTTCAACAATACAGACAAATGGAATGGAAGGGGTTCCGGACTAGCTTCTACTCCCCAACCTTGGCTGCCCGTGGTGCGTCTTTGCACAGCCGCCCCCTGGGTGCCGGTCGGTCCGGGAGTGAAGCCTGTCTAGGGCTGGAGGAAACTGAGAGTGTGCTCTGCAGAGCCGCACACTGTGTCCTCCCCTGCCTCTTACGGACACTCACCTGCCATCCTATCTCGTTTGTCACGAGGCTCCGTCAACGGCTTTTAAAGAGAAAAACAACAATCAAGGACTGCGCTTGTCGCTATCAGATAGGTAAGCTGCTGTCGGAGTGTGAAGGGAATCCACCTTTCCCAATATTCCGTTTAGACAAAGACAAAACCCCCAAGCGCTATGTCATCTGATGATAACACTTCTATTTTAGTTGTTAAATCACGCTAGTATCAGATATTTGTGTTAACAAGTAATCACACATCCATTTGGAATAAATCTATATTTATTTAAAATATAATTTAAATCATAACTACACAAAGTCAAATTACTACCTATTGTAAAGTGGGTCCTAATACCGGTATACTACATAAATGACAATACAACATAAAACATAAATTCTCCAAAAAAATGAATGTAAAAAGATCTAACACCTTGAAGGATATGAATGTTATATCTCTTCTCTGGTGTATCAGCTGGTAAGTCCAGAATAGTTTGCAGTATCCTTCTCAGGAATATCCTAACAGGCTGGTAATGTCCATATCTAAATCAAGAGCATATACAATAACAGCCTGACTCGTTCTTCAAAGTTGGGAATCACCGCAACTTCCTTGTAAGTCCGTAGGTGGTAAGGAGAGCAAAGCATCAGGTGTCCGCCGGCAGACGTGTTGTGGTGCTCTAGCATCAACTAGTTTCGCCTGTCTAGCAGGCTTCGTCAGGATGACTGAGTGCACCTTCTGTTCCTCCTCTTATGCTCCCTCTGATTGCGGTTCCCATAGAAACGGGTAAACGCTACCGCCCACTTCGGTTACGGTTCCCATAGAAACGGGTGGGGATTACTGCCCATTTCCCACCATCACTTCCGCCCTTACTCCTGTTGTATCGTTTTTTCTTCCTGTTCATAACTTCCGCCCTTCGGCCACAGGGTCCTCCTCTCCTGGCCACATCACTTCTGCCCTCGTTCTTTTCATATGGCGTCCGGCGTTGTCATGACTCCTTGTAGCCATACGTCAGTTCCTAACTCCATCAGTTCCGCCCTGATCGGCCGCATGACTTCCGCCCACACATTATTCTGCATCGTGGATAGTTATATTTCATATATTTGGACTGATATAGTTCTTTATTATTATAAAACTATCCCCGTTGTTTATATGTTATTTTCTTCCATTCATTGTCCATATAGTCCAAATTCTTGTGTATTTGACAATAGATTTACTCTAAACCTGGGGATTTCTATATTCATCTTTTAGATATAGCAGAGACACAGACAAAACAACACAAAACACAGTGAGTTAAAAATTATTAATCTATATTAAAAATATATTTTTTCAAAGAATGAAACAGATCCTCGGACAGTAGAGGTATGTAATGAGTTAGGGGATCGGTCTTTTCTCAATTCTCCTTTAAAAAAGGATTGAGATCCCATTCTACATTGAGCCCCCCCCCCCGGTATCAATGTTCCTAATTTAAATATCATTCTTGCTTCTTCCTTTAGTAGTAGATCGTTCCAGTTCCCACCTCTCCGGGGTTTCTTTACCATTTGTATACCTATAAACTTCAGACCTGAAGGGTCACTTTTGTGTTCCTTGGTGAAATGTTCTGGGATGCTATGATTCTCTTTATTATTTTTTATATTATTTAGATGCTCATTAATTCTAATATGTAGGTTCCGATACGTCTTCCCTACATATTGAAGCCCACATGGGCACACTAGCAAATAAATCACCCCTTTCGTGTTGCAGGTAATTCTTCCATTTATTTTATATTCTTTCCCTGTTTTTCTTGATATATACTGTCGAACTGGTTTCGTCGATGTACTCTTGGTTTTTCTACAGGCTGTACAGTTGTGACAATTATAGAAGCCTGGTTCCGATTCTTTTAACCAAGTTTCTTTCCCTTTCATCTCTTTCTTTAGAATCCCTTTTACTATCTTATTCTTTATTGTCGGAGCTCTTCTAAAGACCACCTTGGGGTTCTTCGGTATAATATCCTCCAGATCTTTGTCAGCTTTCAAGATGTGCCAATGTTTAAAAATGCTTTTTTCTAGAAGGCTTCGTTGACTTGAGTAGTTTGTTAGAAACAGAAGGTTATCTTGAACGTTCTTTTTCTCTTTATAACAGAGGAGGTCCTTTCTATCTGTCATATCTACTTCTTCTTTGTTTTTATCCAAGATTGATCTTTCGTAGTTTTTATTCTCAAATTGTTTGATTAATTTCTCTGTTTGTTCTTCGTAGTCTTCTTTCCTGGAACAGTTTCTCCTGATCCGCTTCATTTGTCCCTTAGGGATGTTAGACAACCATTTCGGGTGGTGATTACTCTTAAAATTTAAATAGCTGTTACAATCCACCTCCTTGGTATATGTTCTTGTCTCTATTTTATTATCCCTAATGAATACTGTTAGATCTAGAAAATTCACGCAAGAGTTACTAATTTCCCTCGTGAATTCCAGATTAAACACATTGTCATTGAGCTGTTCGATAAATTTCTCCAGATCCATAGTCGTACCATCCCATATGAGGATGACATCGTCAATATACCTCGCCCATAAGACGATCTTACTTAAGTACTGGTTGTTCTCCCATACGAACTCATTTTCCCACTGTGCGAGAAATAGGTTCGCATAGGAAGGGGCAAAATTTGTACCCATAGCTGTTCCCTGGGTTTGGATATAACAATCATCTAAATAGCGGAAAAAGTTGTGATTCAACGTGAATTTTATCCCTTCCAGAATAAAGTCAATTTGATCCGTCTTAAGATTGGATTCATTTAAAAGGATCTTCTGGACATTTTGCATCCCCTGATCATGTTTGATTGAGGTATACAATGACTTCACGTCACATGTGGCCAGTAGATAACCATCTTTCCATATGATCCCGTTTAATATATTCAATATCTGCGTGGTATCTTTAATATAACTTCGCTGCTTAATCACAAGGGGCTTAAGAAATGTATCTATGTAGCAAGAGAGTTTAGAGGTCAATGATTGGATTCCAGCAATTATTGGCCTTCCCGGTGGATTTACAAGGTCCTTATGGATTTTTGGTAAGTGATAGAAATAGGCCATCATCGGGTATTCTGGATAGATGAACTTATATTCATGTTTCGTTAGGATCCCTTTATCAAATGCTTCCTTGAGTATCCTTTCTAGTTCTTTCTTAAAAACATCGGTAGGGTCTTTCCGTAATATTTGATAGGTAGTTTCATCACCAAGGAGTCTTCTTGATTCTTCATCGTACCTATCTTTGTCCATAAGTACAATGCCCCCTCCCTTGTCCGCTTGTTTTATTACGATCTCTTCATTCTTTTGCAACGTTTTTAAAGCCTTATTTTCATTCTTAGTTAGATTCCACTTCCCTTTTTGTCTAATATTGTCTGGGATCCTCCTAATATCTTCTTCTACCATTCTCTGGAAAGTCATGAGATAGTGATCTTTTAGATAGGATGGATAGAATGTGGATTTTTCTTTCAAGTTGGAATGTTCGAAACCATCCAACCTTTCTTCTCTTATCCCTCCATTTTCCTTCTCTTTTCGTTTAAAAAACTTTCTAAGCGTAATTTTTCTAATAAACTTCTCCAAATCTATAAAAGTATTAAATTTATCCATGGTATTTGTTGGTGCAAATTTCAGGCCTTTTTGCAATATCGACAGTCAGAGGCACTCAGCTCATATTTACTTAAGTTGAATATCCCCTGCGTTGAGACTTCCTCATTGATTTTTTCAGTTTTTTCTTTTGACCTGTTTTTTGTTCCACCTCGCTTTCCCCTTCTGTTGTGTTTGAATTTCTCTTTTGCCGCCGTCTTTTTTTCATATTCATATCTGGTGATTTTTTGGGGATCGCGCCTAGATTTAGAGAAGAGGTGTTTTTTTGGGCTAGTTCTAAAAAGGCATCTAAAAAGGCTTCAGTATCCTCTACTTCTTCATCTTCTAGATACTTCTCTTCACTTATGGGTTTAGTTTTTCCTCTATTGTCCAGTCTTGTCATCAAAGTTTGGGCTGAATCTTCCATTTTTTCTTGTTGATCCTCTCTCCCACAGTTAAAACTTCTCTTCAGAGTCTCAGCTGTGGGATATCTCTCCTTCTTAGAACCATAGGAGGCCTCATATCTTTGGTCTTCTCTTTCTAACTTCCGGCGTCTTTCCTCATTTTTCCAATGACTTGGGTATCTTTCAGGCATCTGTCTTTCAATTCCTGGGGACCTCGTTCTATTGGATGGATATTCTCGATATCTATTATATTGATATTCGGGATTTCTATTCCTATAACCATAATTCTCATTACCTCTTGGGTATATTTGCTCCCTACTCATATCTCTATCCCTCCATTGTTTAGGAATCTCTTTGATCGTATTTCTTTGATAGGTGAAACGATTATTAGTTCTCAACCTATTTTCCATTCTATCTGTTGGTTTTTCTGTGTTCCAATTCCTAGTGTCCCCTTTGTAGTCCTCCAAGTCTCTGACCAGTTTTTTCCATTTCTGTTCAATTACCTCCTGTTCTATTTTCTGAAGTTTGTTCTTTGTAAGAGTCTCTAAATTCTGGAAATCTGTCAATTTTTCCAAAGGTTTGAATTTGTTCCTTATGTTTAGAATGTCTGCCTCTATCTCTCTAAGAGATTCTTCCCTATCCTCAATAATCAATTTCATTAGACGAAAGGAACATGCGTCTAATACTTCATTCCATTTTTTTACAAAATCACCATTTTTAGATATAAATGATGGTACTTTGGTCATTCTCAGACCTCTGGGGATCATCTTTTTTTCAATATATTTCCCCAGTGTCGTACTTTCCCACCATTGTTTAATTTCTTTCATCTCTAATTTTTCCATTTTGATATATAATTCACAAAATGTCTCCTCTGTCACCTCTATTGTCCGTTGCGAAATCCTTCCCTGTATTGGTATTAAATCATTCAATAACCTTAAACGTTCTTCTTTATTGAGTGTCATCGTGCGAATAGCTGCTGTCCTTTTTTAGTGGATATAGACTTTTAAAGAGAAAAACAACAATCAAGGATTGCGCTTGTCGCTATCAGATAGGTAAGCTTCTGTCGGAGTGTGAAGGGAATCCACCTTTCCCAATATTCCGTTTAGACAAAGACAAAACCCCCAAGCGCTATGTCATCTGATGATAACACTTCTATTTTAGTTGTTAAATCACGCTAGTATCAGATATTTGTGTTAACAAGTAATCACACATCCATTTGGAATAAATCTATATTTATTTAAAATATAATTTAAAACATAACTACACAAAGTCAAATTACTACCTATTGTAAAGTGGGTCCTAATACCGGTATACTACATAAATGACAATACAACATAAAACATAAATTCTCCAAAAAAATGAATGTAAAAAGATCTAACACCTTGAAGGATATGAATGTTATATCTCTTCTCTGGTGTATCAGCTGGTAAGTCCAGAATAGTTTGCAGTATCCTTCTCAGGAATATCCTAACAGGCTGGTAATGTCCATATCTAAATCAAGAGCATATACAATAACAGCCTGACTCGTTCTTCAAAGTTGGGAATCACCGCAACTTACTTGTAAGTCCGTAGGTGGTAAGGAGAGCAAAGCATCAGGTGTCCGCCGGCAGACGTGTTGTGGTGCTCTAGCATCAACTAGTTTCGCCTGTCTAGCAGGCTTCGTCAGGATGACTGAGTGCACCTTCTGTTCCTCCTTTTATGCTCCCTCTGATTGCGGTTCCCATAGAAACGGGTAAACGCTACCGCCCACTTTGGTTACGGTTCCCATAGAAACGGGTGGGGATTACTGCCCATTTCCCGTCATCACTTCCGCCCTTACTCCTGTTGTATCATTTTGTCTTCCTGTTCATAACTTCCGCCCTTCGGCCACAGGGTCCTCCTCTCATGGCCACATCACTTCTGCCCTCGTTCTTTTCATATGGCGTCCGGCGTTGTCATGACTCCTTGTAGCCATACGTCAGTTCCTAACTCCATCAGTTCCGCCCTGATCGGCCGCATGACTTCCGCCCACACATTATTCTGCATCGTGGATAGTTATATTTCATATATTTGGACTGATATAGTTCTTTATTATTATAAAACTATCCCCGTTGTTTATATGTTATTTTCTTCCATTCATTGTCCATATAGTCCAGATTCTTGTGTATTTGACAATAGATTTACTCTAAACCTGGGGATTTCTATATTCATCTTTTAGATATAGCAGAGACACAGACAAAACAACACAAAACACAGTGAGTTAAAAATTATTAATCTATATTAAAAATATATTTTTTCAAAGAATGAAACAGATCCTCGGACAGTAGAGGTATGTAATGAGTTAGGGGATCGGTCTTTTCTCAATTCTCCTTTAAAAAAGGATTGAGATCCCATTCTACATTGAGCCCCCCCGGTATCAATGTTCCTAATTTAAATATCATTCTTGCTTCTTCCTTTAGTAGTAGATTGTTCCAGTTCCCACCTCTCCAGGGTTTCTTTACCATTTGTATACCTATAAACTTCAGACCTGAAGGGTCACTTTTGTGTTCCTTGGTGAAATGTTCTGGGATGCTATGATTCTCTTTATTATTTTTTATATTATTTAGATGCTCATTAATTCTAATATGTAGGTTCCGATACGTCTTCCCTACATATTGAAGCCCACATGGGCACACTAGCAAATAAATCACCCCTTTCGTGTTGCAGGTAATTCTTCCATTTATTTTATATTCTTTCCCTGTTTTTCTTGATATATACTGTCGAACTGGTTTCGTCGATGTACTCTTGGTTTTTCTACAGGCTGTACAGTTGTGACAATTATAGAAGCCTGGTTCCGATTCTTTTAACCAAGTTTCTTTCCCTTTCATCTCTTTCTTTAGAATCCCTTTTACTATCTTATTCTTTATTGTCGGAGCTCTTCTAAAGACTACCTTGGGGTTCTTCGGTATAATATCCTCCAGATCTTTGTCAGCTTTCAAGATGTGCCAATGTTTAAAAATGCTTTTTTCTAGAAGGCTTCGTTGACTTGAGTAGTTTGTTAGAAACAGAAGGTTATCTTGAACGTTCTTTTTCTCTTTATAACAGAGGAGGTCCTTTCTATCTGTCATATCTACTTCTTCTTTGTTTTTATCCAAGATTGATCTTTCGTAGTTTTTATTCTCAAATTGTTTGATTAATTTCTCTGTTTGTTCTTCGTAGTCTTCTTTCCTGGAACAGTTTCTCCTGATCCGCTTCATTTGTCCCTTAGGGATGTTAGACAACCATTTCGGGTGGTGATTACTCTTAAAATTTAAATAGCTGTTACAATCCACCTCCTTGGTATATGTTCTTGTCTCTATTTTATTATCCCTAATGAATACTGTTAGATCTAGAAAATTCACGCTAGAGTTACTAATTTCCCTCGTGAATTCCAGATTAAACACATTGTCATTGAGCTGTTCGATAAATTTCTCCAGATCCATAGTCGTACCATCCCATATGAGGATGACATCGTCAATATACCTCGCCCATAAGACGATCTTACTTAAGTACTGGTTGTTCTCCCATACGAACTCATTTTCCCACTGTGCGAGAAATAGGTTCGCATAGGAAGGGGCAAAATTTGTACCCATAGCTGTTCCCTGGGTTTGGATATAACAATCATCTAAATAGCGGAAAAAGTTGTGATTCAACGTGAATTTTATCCCTTCCAGAATAAAGTCAATTTGATCCGTCTTAAGATTGGATTCATTTAAAAGGATCTTCTGGACATTTTGCATCCCCTGATCATGTTTGATTGAGGTATACAATGACTTCACGTCACATGTGGCCAGTAGATAACCATCTTTCCATATGATCCCGTTTAATATATTCAATATCTGCGTGGTATCTTTAATATAACTTCGCTGCTTAATCACAAGGGGCTTAAGAAATGTATCTATGTAGCAAGAGAGTTTAGAGGTCAATGATTGGATTCCAGCAATTATTGGCCTTCCCGGTGGATTTACAGGGTCCTTATGGATTTTTGGTAAGTGATAGAAATAGTCCATCATCGGGTATTCTGGATAGATGAACTTATATTCATGTTTCGTTAGGATCCCTTTATCAAATGCTTCCTTGAGTATCCTTTCTAGTTCTTTCTTAAAATACTTGTTTATATGCCCCCTTTATTTCCTCCTCCCTGAATTCTGTCATTAGTTCTTCTCCTTGTGCTAGGTAATCTGATTTTTTTGAACAATTTCTTCTTAGTCTGGTGAATTGCCCTTTTGGAATTTACTTTAACCAATTGGGGTGATGTCCACTACTTGATAGGATGTAACTGTTTACATCCACATTCTGCCTAAATGTTTTTGTGTGAAGATGACCTTCTTCAACAAAAATGTTTAAATCCAAAAAATTAACTTCGGTCTTACTGTAAGCGGTGGTAAATTGGAGATTGTTATTATTCCTGTTCATATGCCCTATGAATTCATTTAGAGTGTCCTCCTTTCCTTTCCATATGAAGAAAATATCATCTATAAATCTTGTCTAGAGCACGAGATTCGCCCCCAGCCCCGGCCTCCCCTAAACTGGTCCTCCCACCAGCTCATGAAGAGGTTGGCGTAGCTCGGGGCGAATCTCATGCCCATCGCTGTACCCGTGGTCTGGAGGTAAAAGGTACCCTCAAACCACACATAGTTATGTTTTAAAATGTAAGTTATACTATCAATGATGAATTTCCTTTGTATTTCTGTTAGGTCTGTATCTTGATCTAGATGGTATTTTACACTTCCTGTCCCTTGTTCATGATCAATTACTGAGTACAGTGATGTGACATCAAAAGTAACTAGCCACATGTCTTCTTTCCATTCCATTCCTTTTATCTTGTTAAGTATGTGTGTAGTGTCTCTTAGGTAGGATTTCTGTCTTTGTACATACGGTTGTAGAAATGTGTCCAGATATTCCGATAAGTGAGATGTCAGTGAGCCTATTCCTGATATGATGGGTCTGCCTGGTGGGTTCCGTGAATCTTTGTGGATTTTTGGTAGATAGTAAAAAAGCGGAATTATCGGGTGTGGAGTTTGTATGTACTGATATTCATGTTTGTTCAGAATCTCCAAGTCTGCTCCCTTCTGTAGATGTATGTTTAATTCTCTCTGAAATGTCGCGGTTCGGTCTTGTTGTAGTTTCTGGTAGGTATGGGTGTCGTCCAAAATTCGGTTTGCTTCCTTGATATAATCTGATTTGTTCAGTAAAACTATTCCTCCCCCCTTGTCTGCTGGTTTTATGACTAATGAGTGGTTGTCTTGTAATTTTTGTAGTGCTATTTTTTCTTGCTTTGTCAGATTGTTTCTGGTTTTAGTTACGTTAAGTTTCTCAATGTCCCTTTCTACCATTTTGATAAATGCATCAACTTGTGTGCCTTTCAAATGACTGGGATAAAAGGTGGATTGTGGTTTCAGATTGCTATGTCTATATTCATCCCCTTCTGTGTGATTTCTTATTGGCGCTGGTGTTGTGGTTGCAAAATACTTCATTAAAGTTAATTTGCGGGCGAATTTGGGGAGATCAAGATATGTGTTGAATTTATCTATTTCTTTTGTGGGTGCGAATTTCAAACCCTTATCCAGGAGTTTTAAGTCATTGTTGGTTAATTTTATACTACTTAAATTAAATACTCCTTTCCCCAACTCCGCTTTGTCTATGGGTGGTCTATTCTTGTTCTTTTCTCCCCCTCTGACTCCCCGTCTTGTCCTTATAATTTTCGCTTCATTGTTTTGGTTGATGTACTGTCCGTGTTGTGTCTCTCTAGGTTGCTGTCCCCTACAAAAAACAGGTTTGATGCACATGTTTGTGTCCCTATTTGTCCTGGTTTTGTACCTGATGTGTCGGTTCCTGGGGGTGTTGATATGTCTCTATCTGGCAATGTCTGATTCTCTGGCTGTGGTTTCCTTTCCTTTTGTATTTTTGTCCTCTCTCTAATAAAAAAACTTGCTCGATGTTGGTTGGCCCACCCTTCCTCTAGGGACAGTCTGGCTAAATCTTCGTATTCTGGGTCCTCCTCTATTTCATGTATTGAAAATGAAACTTCTGTTTCTAAGTCCTCCTCTAATGAGACTGATGATTGCTGATTGAATTTGCTCTCTGTGTCCCTATTTCTTTCAACTCTATGTAGTTTGGACATGTACTGTTGATAAGTTAGGTTAAGCTTCTTATAAATGGTACTTTTGGAAATGGTTATTTTTGGTGCTATTTTAGATGGTGTTTTCGGTTTCTCGAGTAATGTCTTTCTATTTCTATTCCTTTGTGTATGATGTTTCTTGACTCCAAATTTGTCCCTAAGTATTTTCCTCTTTTTTGTTTCTACTAGTGTACTTTCTCTCCTTAAGACTTGCACTATTGCTTCTGATAAGTTTATAAATTCCTGTTCTTGTTTGTATGGTTCTAATTCGGTATCTAGTACTATGATGTTTTGTTCAATCTGTTCTTATTCGATTTAATTTTTCTCAATGATTAGTTTCATCAGATTGTTTGAACACCTCTGGAGAATGTTGTTCCAGTTGGCCATAAATGGTACGTCTTCTCTGTTGTGTGTGGGTGCTTTCTTGATTTTAAGTCCTCTAGGTACTAAATCATTCTCTAAATACCAGTTAATTGTGTGAGTGTCCCACCATAAATTTGTTTCTTTATTGATCAATTTCTCTAGTTGTAGGAAAGTATTACAAAAGATGTTGCTGTCATTGGTCTGAGTGTTTGGTGCCACTAAAGCTTGAAAAGCTGTCTTTGCCCTATTGGCCCTATTGTTCCTTAATTCTATCAGTCCCATGTGGGGTCTCTTGCTGCATGCTGCAGAAAAAAAGAGGGGGGGTCGGATTTGTACAACAAATTTTGGGGTTAACTGCGCACTGAGGCCCTCTAATGTTCAGATGAGCTGCTGCACTTAAAGGTGACCAGCCTAATCAACAAGTAAAGAATTATTAGTGCTGCGCTCAATCCTAATGTTGTTATTTATGGTAATTGTGGGTATTTGTAAATAATTATTGCTGTTTGTTTCACATATGCAATAGCTAGATGTATCCTTGTCTATCTGTCCCCTTTACCTCTGAAATTTTCTTAAACCTATGATAAGGGTCGTGATGCGTGACCTGACCAAAAAGAAACAATAAAGTACAAAGATGTGTGAATGAAAGATAAACAATGACCAACATTTTTGTTGAAGAAGGTCATCTTCACACAAAAACATTTAGGAAGAATGTGGATGTAAACAGTTACATCTTATCAAGTAGTGGACATCACCCCAATTGGTTAAAGTCAATTCCAAAAGGGCAATTCACCAGACTAAGAAGAAATTGTTCAAAAAAATCAGATTACCTAGCACAAGGAGAAGAACTAATGACAGAATTCAGGGAGAAGGATTACAAGGAAGAGGAAATAAAGGGGGCATATAAACAAGTATGGGAAACAGATAGAGACCAGTTGCTTAAGTATAAAGACAAGAAAGAGAGGGAACACACAGAAAAAGTGCCTTTGTCACTAACTATACGCAACAGTCGAAATCTATACAACGCATATTCAAGAAACATTGGCCCTCCTTATGGAGGACGACACTCTGAACGACATTTTGGACACTACACCTAGAATCATTTTTCGGAAAGCACCAGATCTGAAGCAGAAATTGGTACACAGTCATATACAACCAACCAAAATGCTACAAACACACATTAACCAATCTAAACCTAAAGCAGGATTCTACTACTGTGGAATATGTCTAGGTTGCAGGAATGGGGGACCCCAGAGCACTAAAACCAGTCACTAGTTTCAGTTCAAATAACACACACAAGGTCTTCAATATCAGAGAAAGATTAACATGTAACAGTAAAGAGGTCATATACATGTTAGAATGTGGGTGCAGAAAACAGTATGTGGGCCGCACCATACGTCCTCTCAAAACAAGAATAAGTGAACATATTAGGAATATCAAAAGAGGGTTGGAGGAACACAATTTGTCAAAGCATTTTAAAGATCACCACAACAGTGACCCCCGAACACTGAAATTTGTAGGAATACAAGAAGTAAACCCAATTGGAGGGGAGGAGACTTCATTGAGAAAATCAATAGAATAGAACTCAAGTGGATGTATGAAATAAAAACATTGACCCCTTTTGGTCTTAATAAAGACAATGAAGTTAAATCAGTAATATGTATAAAATGAAGAAAAAATTAGGAGATCAATTGTGAACTCCAGCTTTGATATATGTATTGTTGTTAGAAAAATGAACAATTAGGGATTTAATTGTAATTTCCAGTCTGATACATTCATATACATTATTACAAAAAAATCGAAATTAGATATTTAGGCTTGCACAAACAGATGCTGTAGATTGATTCTATGTAAATTAGATATTTGTATAGATGTCATTTAGGCACATATGAATTCAGGAAACAATTAGACACCATTATGAACTAAAGCATATAGGGGGAGTGTGAATTGATCTCAAAAAACCTCAAGACAGAGATCGACACATTATCAGGTGATTTAGAAGTAATCCAATACGAACAGACAGTTCCTCAAGTACATTTCAGGGATTTAAATATGTACACAAGATGGGGAGAGAGGGTAGACCAATTGAAACATTCAATCCAGACCACATGACCAGACCAAGTAAATGAGACACCCTTTAAAAGACCGTACCAGTCATTTATCAAGCACCCATTTCTCCCAGAGGAAGGCCTAACAAAGGCTGAAACGCGTTGGAGGCATTTACTGACTTTAACTTTAATCACCATAACCTTTAATGCACGGAGCACCTAACGCTGAACAAACCACAAGTAACCGGGTCACGTGACCAGGAAGTCCGGAACGCGCCTGTGTAACCAAGCAACCGCTGGATGGAGGAACGGAGGAGGAAGCTGTTGACGGAGTCTCTGTGACAAACGAGATAGAACGGCAGGTGAGTGTCCGTAAGAGGCAGGGGAGGACACCGCATGCGGCTCTGCAGAGCGCACTCTCAGTTTCCCCCAGCCCTGGACAGGCTTCACTCCCGGACCGACCAGCACCCAGGGGGCGGCTGTGCAAAGACGCACCACGGGCAGCCGAGTTTGGGGAGTAGAAGCTAGTCCGGAACCCCTTCCATTCCATTTGTCTGTATTGTTGAACCTGAGGCTCTGGTAAACGTGAAGAACTGCCGCATACTTGATACAGCTATAATCTCTATTGCACCTGAGGGTTAAAGGACTTGTGACATATCTGATTTGCGGAACGCCGCAATCCGACACTGAGAACTGTGATACACCTTATTTAAGAAACAATTTCTTTTTTCTTTTAAGTGGACTAAAAATCAAATAAATGAGCTAGCAGCAGTGCTCAAAAGGATATACACTGGTTATCACTCATTTTTCCATTCATTTATATTTACTGGTCATTGTTTATCTTTCATTCACACATCTTTGCACTTTATTGTTTATTTTTGGTCAGGTCACGCATCACGACCCTTATCATAGGTTTAAGAAAATTTCAGTGGTAAAGGGGACAGATAGACAAGGATACATCTAGCTATTGCATATGTGAAACAAACAGCAATAATTATTTACTAATACCCACAATTACTATAAGTAACAACATTAGGATTGAGCGCAGCACTAATAATTCTTTACTTCTTGTTGAACAACTCGGAATGACCACCATTATGTATAGTACATGCAATACAGTATAGTTTACTGAAAATATACACAAAAATACTGCATATATATATATATATATATATATCGCCATATACTGCCGGCACTCATAAATAAATCAAAGCCTGCTCCGGTGCCATATCCAATAGGCAATATGTCCATATAAAAAAAGCACTCAGGAATCATCAATTTTTTAAGCACAATTAAAGTGTATTCCGGTTGAGTACTTACGGGGTCTGCGCCCCGTCCTCAGGACCACACCAATACAAAAAAGACAATCAAACAACATAGTGTAAACTTACCCACTTACACCCCCCATTATACTGTATCCTCCTCCTCCACCGCCGCTCAGCTCCCTGGACCCGCCAGCCCGAAGACGCACACAGTGATGCACTTCCGGTAGTTGCCACGACCGTCATCGTGGAAACCCACAGGTGTGCGTTCACACGGCCGTGCGGTTGCGTTCCACCTGTGCTAATCCATGGCACCCTCCTGCATAATGAGCCTGTGGAGATATTAGCAAGGCAGGATTTAAGAGACACAACAATATCATAATAACAACAATAGATATATACACAAAAGACAAAGACAAAAGATATACACAATACATAAAATGGAAAGCATCATAATAATTACCCATGGAAATATATAGTTCATATTAAATGAAACAAAGCATCATGATGATTACATATAAATATGTATAATTCATATTGGATAAATCAGAGCAAAGCACCTCTTCCACAAGACAATGCAATGGGTCCAATATAAACCCTACACCATAGCGTTCCAATTAATTTTGTCATTAAGGCCACCTGGCTTGGTTGTCCCCAAACTCAAAATCCAACGAGATTCCTTAATAAGCAAGATTTTTGCTCTATGCCCACCTCGCAGGGATTCCGGGACATGATCAATTATAAAGCATCCGATGGAATTTAATGGATGATTACAGTTCCTAAAGTGGCGTGGGACTGGTTGGTCAATATCTTTACCATTGAGAGAAAGACGGATGGCCGATCTGTGTGCATTCATGCGTTCTTTAAACTTACATAGTACAGACCACACGGACATACCACCACATACGTGGTGTTACATGTAAGGACAAATCTAATATCATATCTTTTCTCTACATGTGGATGTTTGAATTTTTTACAGGGGATAATAAATTTACATGTTATGCAATCATTACATGAGTAACATCCCGCAGGTTTAGTATAAACATTGGGAACCCTGGGGATGTTGCGACCCGAAATATCGGTGTGCACTAAATGGTCCCTCAAGTTACTACCATGCCTAAATGCAGCAATAGGTCTCTTATTCCTAAACATAGCCAGGTCTTTATCAGTACCTATAATAGGCAATAGAGCCTTAGTGGCTCTCTTAACAATAGGGCTTGCCACTGGTTAGTCACTGCTCCATGGTAACATATGTTCCTGATCTCATGTCTTAGGATTCAGTAGGTCAGCCCGAGACATACTGTATCTAGAACCCTCTCTTTCTGTTCTTCTAAGAGTTTGGCGTCATAGCCTCTAAGTGCGAATTTTCCTACTATTCTATCACTCTCACCTGATACTTTGTCTACATTGCTAGAGATGCAAGTAACACGCATCATCTAAGACAAAGGTAGACCCTTTTTAAGGGCAACAGGGTGATGGCTCGTGGCTACCAGGAGTGTGTTCCTATCAGTAGGTTTACTGTAAACCTCTGTTTCAAACCTTTTGTTCACTATACTCACGTGCACATCTAAGAAATTAATTTCTGTATTACTGCAGGCATATGTGAACTTGTTAGGTGTCAGTAAGTTATTAATCTCACACATCATGTCAAGAAACAACTGTTCACCACCCGACCAAAGCAGGAACACATCATCGATGTACCTTTTGTACAGCATAATGCGCCTGCTACGGTCAGGGTCTGAAAAAAAACATTTTTGATTCAAGCTCAAACATATAGATATTTGCATAAGAGGGGGCGACGGAAGACCCCATCACACACCCTCTCTGCTGTAAATAATAACCACTGTCAAACAAAAATAATTGCAATATAGAGTAAGTTCTAATAGGTGTAGGAACAGCCCATGATCGAACACATCAACTGAACATTGGATTCAATAAAGTGTGTCATTGCCATCATTCCTCCATCATGGGGAATGCTTGTATATAGGCTGTTTATATCCAAACAACAGATCAACGTCCCAGGTGGAAGTTCTTGGAATTCACTGAGGATGTTAAGAAACGATGTTGTATCCTTCAAAAAGGAACTCTGTTGCAACAAACAGGGCTGCAGGATACAGTCCTATAATTGTGATACCGGTGAATACAGAGAATCTCTGGCAGATATTATTGGCCTCCCTGGCGGTTTTTCACTATTCTTATGTACTTTAGGGATAGTGTATAACACCGGAACTTTAGGGTACTGTACACACAAAGCATCAGACATTTTTTGGGAAATCTTATGTTCTTCATAGGCACTTTTGACAATTTGAAACAATTTCTTTTGATATAATGAAGTCGGGTCACAGTGTAACTTCTTATATACCTCAATATCTGACAATTGAGACATACAGTGGGGTTCGAAAGTTTGGGCACCCCAGGCAAAAATTCATTTTAATGTCCAAAAAGAAGCCAAGGAAAGATGGAAAAATCTCCAAAAGGCATCAAATTACAGATTAGACATTCTTATAACATGGCAAAAAAATGTGATTTTATTTCCATCATTTATACTATCAAAAGAACAGAAAACAAAAAATGGCATCTGCAAAAGTTTGGGCACCATGCAGAGTTAATACCTTGTACTGCCCCCTTTGGACAGCTGAGACCTGGCAGTGTCATGGATTGTTATCAATCATCGTCTGGAAAGACCAGGTGATGTCAATCTCAAAGGTTTTAAAAGCCCAGACTCATCTGACCTTGCTCCAACAATTAGCACCATGGGTTCCTCTAAGCAGTTGTGTAGAACACTGAAACTGAGAATAGTTGACGCTCACAAAGCAGGAGAAGGCTATAAGAAGATAGTGAAGCGTTATCAGATGCCCATATCCTCTGTTCGGAATGTAATTAAGAAATGGCAGTCATCAGGAACAGAGGAAGTTAAAGCAAAATCTGGAAGACCAAGAAAAATATCAGACAGAACAGCTTGCAGGATTGTGAGAAAAGCAAGTCAAAATCCACGTTTGACTGCACGATCCCTCCAGGAAGATCTGGCAGACATTGGAGTTGTGGTACACTATTCCACTCTAAAGAGATACTTGTACAAATATGGTCTTCATAGAAGAGTCATCAGAAGAAAACCTCTTCTACGTCCTCACCACAAAAATCAGCGTTTGAAGTTTGCAAATGAACATATAGACAAGCCTGATGCATTTTGGAATAAAGTTCTGTGGACCGATGAGGTTAAAATAGAACTTTTTGGCCGGAATAAGCAAAGGTACGTTTGGAGAAGGAAGGGCACAGAATTTAATGAAAAGAACCTCTGTCCAACTGTTAAGCATGGGGGTGGATCAATCATGCTTTGGGGTTGTATTGCAGCCAGTGGCACAGGGAATATTTCACGAGTAGAAGGAAAAATTGATTGAATAAGATTCCAGCAAATTTTGGACGCTAACTTGATGCCATCTGTGAAAAAGCTGAAGTTAGAGAGGCTGTCTTCTACAAATGGATAATGATCCTAAACACACCTCAAAATCCACGGTGGATTACATCAAGAGGCGTAAACTGAAGGTTTTGCCATGGCCTTCACAATGTCCTGACCTCAACATAATTGAAAATCTATGGATAGACCTTAAAAGAGCAGTGCGTCACAGACAGGCCAGGAATCTCAAAGAACTGGAAGACTTTTGTAAGGAAGAATGGGCGAAGATACCTCAAACAAGAATTGAAAGACTCTTGGCTGGCTACAAAAAGCATTTACAAGCTGTGATACTTGCCAAAGGGAGCAGTACAAGGTATTAACTCTGCAGGGTGCCCAAACTTTTGCAGACGCCATTTTTTGTTTTCTGTTCTTTTGATAGTGTAAATGATGGAAATAAAATCAAACTTTTTTTGACATGTTATAAGAATGTCTAATCTGTAATTTGATGCCTTTTGGAGATTTTTCCATCTTTCCTTGACTTCTTTTTGCACATTGAAATGAATTTTTGACTGGGGTGCCCAAACTTTCGATCCCCACTGTAACTTCAGATCTATAATCATCAATATTTTGGATAACGATTGTTCCGTCTAATCACGATGTCCTCATAGGCTTGTAGCTCTTTCAGTGCTGCATGTTCAGATCTGGATAAATTCAAATGGAGTTTTCAGAGTGAGCTAGAGAATTTATTAACAGCCTCACCCATCAATCTACAAAATGTTTTGATGGATGGGTTGTTAGATACTGGGTCATAATTAGATCTAGAGGTCTTCTGTAAAAACAGTTTCAGGATAGTGTCCTCATTGATGGATTCCTTGTTGGCAAAGTGTTCCTTTAATCTCAATTTCCGTGCAAATTTATGAAGATCACACTTCCAATTAAATTCATTGTAAAAGTCTGTGGGAATAAAACTGAGGCCACTTCAAGTATTAAATCGTGGCCTCAGTTTTGTTCCCACAAACTTTTACAATGAATTTAATTGGAAGTGTGATCTTCATAAGTTTGCAGGGAAACTGAGATTAAAGGAACATGTTACTCATGTAATGATTGCACAACATGTAAATATATAATTCCCTGTAAAAAATTCAAACATCCACATGTAGAGAAAAGATATGATATTAAATTTGTCCTTACATGTAACACCACTTATGTGGTGTATGTGGAGGTCTGTCCATGTGGTCTGTACTATGTTGGGCAGACCACACGTAAGTTTAAAGAATGCATGAACACACACAGATCGGCCATCTGTCTTTCTCTCAATGGTAAAGATATTGGGGGTCATTCTGAGTTGATCGCACGTAGCAACTTTTTGGTGCTCGTGCGATCAACTAGACGCCGCCTATGGGGGAGTGTATTTTAGCATAGGAAGGCTGCGATCACTAGTGCAGCCCTGCTATGCTAAAAAAGTTTTGTGTGAAACAAGACTAGCCCTGCAGTTACTTACCATGTGCGATGGATCCAGCGATGAAGGTCCCGCAATTGACGTTAGACATCCGCCCTCCAAACGCCTGGACATGCCTGCATTTGCTGCTTCACTCCCAGAAAACGGTCACTGTTCTTGCGATTGCAGCAGCGATCGCTTTCTTCAGTATTCTTGCCATTGCCCAGCGATGGCCGCCACTGGGCAGCGACGCGCGTGCGTATTGTGGCCGGCACACATACACAGAACCGACCTGTTCACATTGCTGCGACAAACAGCAGCGTGCGAACGGGTCGGAATGACCCCCCGTTGACCAACCGGTCCCACGCCACTTTAGGAACTGTAATCATCCATTAGATTCCATCAGATACTTTATAATTGATCATGTCCCAGAATCCCTGCAAGGTGGGGATAGAGTGAAAATCTTGGTTATTAAGGAATCTCTTTGGATTTTGAGGTTGGGGACAACCAAGCCGGGTGGCCTTAATGACAAAATTAATTGGAACGCTATGGTGTAAGGTCTATATTGGACCCATTGCGTTGTCTTGTGGAAGAGGTGTGTTGCTCTGATTTATCCGATATGACTTATACATATTTATATGTAATCATCATGATGCTTTGTTTCATTTAATATGAACTATATATTTCCATGGGTAATTATTATGATGCTTTCCATTTTATGTATTGTGTATATCTTTTGTCTTTGTCTTTTGTGTATATATTTATAGTTGTTATTATGATATTGTTGTGTCTCTTAAATCTTGCCTTGCTCATATCTCCACAGGCTCGTTATGCAGGAGGGTGCCATGGATTAGCACAGGTGGAACGCAACCGCACGGCCGTTGGAACGCACACCTGTGGGTTTCCACGGTGACCGTCGGGCGACTACCAGAAGTGCATCACTGTGTGCGTCTTCGGGCTGGCGGGTCCCGGGAGCTGAGCGGAGGTGGAGGAGGAGGATACAGCATAATGGGGGGTATAAGTGGGTAAGTTTACACTATGTTGTTTGATTGTCTTTTCTGTATTGGTGTGGTCGTGAGGACGGGGCGCAGACCCCGAAAGTACTCGACCGGAATACACTTTAATTTTTTGTATTTATTTTTTAATCTGCACGATGTATAGCTTTGCTGGCGACATGGGTTAGATTCCATCCACCCTGTCTGTCTGGGGTTTGTATATATAATTTGACAGAAGAAAAGAACCACTTGACCCATCTAGTCTGTTCTCCCCATGTTTGCAAGAGTCTACTCCAGATCCGGGTGCTCCGGTTTTCTCACAAAATCCACTAATTTACTGGTGGGACAGTTGGCTTCAGGCATACATGAACCACAATGTATATGTGTATTAGGAAATATAGATTGTAAGCTCCAATGGTGCAGAGACTAATGTGAATTACTAAATATCCTTTATATTGCCTGTGTAATAGGGATGCAGCTCCGCCGGTCACAATACCGATGCCAGGTTCCCGCCCCCTCACAATACCGACAGTTGGGGCTCTGTTGCGCTCGCATACCCCCTACCTCACCCCCCCTCCTCGCACCCACCGGGCGGCTTAATCACGCAATCCCAACCCGTGTAATGTTAATGCACTATATAAAATAATTGTTAACAAATAATAAGAGTTAGAGCATCTGTTAGTATAGTAAAATGTTACCTGACATGCTGATCTTATCTGTAGTTGGGAGACACAGATTAATTGCACTCAGGATAGGGCTGGGGCTGGGGGTAATGCAATGCAGACACTTTGCATGCGACTCTGAATTAGCCCCAAAGCTTCTGTGAATACAAATGACTTAGCTGGATGACACGACTGATGCTTTCTGACATCAACCTCCTCCCATACCTTTATTATTTATTACTAGTTACCTACATAGTGCCATAATAATAAAACAAGACTCGGGGATAGATGTATTAAACCTGGTGAGGGATGAAGTAGAGAGAGATATAGGGCCTAATTCAGTAAGGACAGCAAATTCTGCTAATTAGTAGAATTTGCTATCCTTTGGATTGCATGCTGGGGGCCGCCCATCGCTGGGCAAAGCCGCCCAGCATGCTGACTGCCGCCTCCCCTAGTTCAACAAGCATAAATTGTGAACGCTTCGCAATTTCTGCTTGTTAGCAACCGCCATGTTCGCGATCACAGCGGCTGCGTGTGATGTCATGCAGCCACCGTGAACATGCCCTGACTTGCCACCGACACGCCCCCATTTGGCCGCCTCTGCCCCCACTTCCACTGCCCCAGCAACGCTCCGTCTCCGCCCTGGAAACGCAGCGTTGCCCGGCCCCTCCCGCCCCACGACCGCCTCTGCCTGATTGACAGGGAGAGGCAACCGCATTTTCTGTGGCCCCTCTGCAGAAAATGCGGGTGCATGTGCAGGACAGGCGTTGCACATGCGCCCGTATCTTTTTCTCAAAAATTGTGGTTGGATCACTTACTGCGATGCAACCTGAATTAGGCCCAAAGATCCAACCAGTGTCTGTCACGTTACAGGCTGTGCTTGAATAATGACAGTTAGGAGCTGATTGGTTAGCACTTTATGTGTCTTGGCTTTATATCTCTGAAAGCTTTGATAGATCTCCCTCTGGGAAAAAGTAGTTACAACGAGGTAGGAAGGCCTTGCTTGCAAGCTTACAATCTTTTTATGTTTTTTTGGTGTCATTTTCTTCATAAAGTGACCGGTAACCCCAATTAGTGCACCGTGTCCCCTCGCATAGCTCGCTTCACTTGCCATGCTTCGGGCAACATGCATTGCTCTGCTACCGCTGCGCTCGCCACAGATTACCATTCCAAATTGTAGTTCACATGGATAGTAAATTATGAAAAAGATTTAAAAAAACATAGAAAATGTGAAAAACTCATGTCAACATTTTTCCATGTCGACCTTGTTCATGTCGACATAATGACCGTGTTGACCTATTTACTGTGTCGACCTACACACTGTCAACCAATGGGTGTTGACCTAGACACTGTCGACCTAGAGTCCGGATACCTCCACAGAGTAGGTGCAGCCAGGGCCTACAACAGAAATTTTGGGGCCCAGTACACTCATATGTTTTGGGCCCCTATCCCTCTGACTCAGCCATTGGCTTATCCCCCCCCCTCCTGTATCTCTCTCCAGCCTCACCATCTTTTCAGCTTCTCTCCTCACCTCTGGCTCCCTAACACCATCCTACCCATCCTCCTGGGGCTCTTAGCTTCCCCATTCCCATGTTTCTCTCAGCCTTTCCATTCCTTTATGTCTCTCAGTGCCCCCATTTCCCTGTGTCTTTCTGCGTCTCTATTCCCCTGTGTCTCTCAGCCTCCCCATTTCCTTGTGTCTCTCAGCCTCCCCATTACCTTGTGTCTCTTAGCCTCCCTCTCCCTTTGTGACCTAGCCTTCCCCTCTGTCTCTCAACCTACCCATCCCATTAGGGCTCAGCATTCCATGTGTCTCTCAGCAATCCCCGTCATCCCTGTGTCTTTAAGTCTTCTCCTTCCCCTGTGGCTCAGCCTTCCCTTGTCTCTCAGCCTTCACCTGTATCTCCACCACCCAACCCATGTCTCCCCAGCCCACAGTTACATTGTGCTGCAGGTATTGCAGAATCTGCAGCTTCATCTTTACAGGCTCCTCGGCTCTTCTGCTGTCCCATGGCACAACACCATGACATCACGCACACTGCATTGAACTCAGCACAAAACAAACTTTATTGTGCCATCTACCAGCAGCCAGCCAGTCACCCGGCCTCCCACTCTTCACTTTCTCTTCTGATAAAATGACTACAACATGGCACAGGAGAGGGGGACACAGGAACTGGACATGTGAGATTCCTGAGGATCCAGGGCCCCTCTGGAATCTCGGGCCAGTCACAAGTGTCCTCTTTGTCTCCCCCTGTCACCGGGTCTGAGTGCAGCCCAAAAAAAGCCCTGTAGCTGTGAATGTGTGCTGGTAATGCATGTGGATGAGAGATATAGATCTAGGTGTTTATTCAGAGTTGGTCGCAGTTTTTGTTAAAATGCTGGGGCCGCCCAACACAGGGCAAGACCGCCCAGCGATGCACCATTGTAAAAACCACTAATAGAGGTTGATACATTTCCCCCTAATGTTCTAAGAAATAGTAAACATTGTTTTCTGTTTACCAAACATCAATGTTAAAATTCAATTTAGGGTCAAACTCCAGAGAATAAAGTGAATACCTTACTTTTTTCTAAAAATCGAAATTAGTTGATTGCTTACCTTAACCCTCTACATGGGACGTGGCTGGTAACATAGGGGGGTACACACCTAGAGATGTGTGCTGAGCGATCTATCACAGACTGCTAAGCACACATCTCTCCCCCTCATGTGATGAGGAAATGGCCGGACACGCCCAGGGCCGGCAACAGAAATCTTGGGGCCCGGTACAGTGATATCTCTGGGGCCCCCCTCAGATTATTTATAAGACATTCTTAATATGGGGAAAGACTCACCTGCGCTGCACTCCCCAGTAATTAGACCCGAACACCGCACAGCGGGTACTATACAGCCCTCACATCCCATCAGAAGAGGCCGGTGCAGGGTGCCGGAATCCTGGCCAGGGGAGCTGCCATGTCCCATAACTAAGCTGGACCTGGAAGAGCGGGTGCACACTCGCGCCGCTCAGTCACTGTGTGTGAGAGGCTCCTGTCACTCTGCCTACAGCTCGCTGCCCTATTTGGCAAGATGGCTGACATCACTGCTGGCTACTAAGTGGCGTATCCTTGGGGCCCCTCTTAGTCTTGGGGCCCGGTACAGGTGTCCCCTTTGACCCCCCCTGTCGCCAGCCCTGGACACGCCCCACCCAAATCTAACTCTCTTTGCAAATGTAATATCTCCCCCACCCCACCCCGACAGTGCACATAGGTAGGGGGGTCATTCCGAGATGATCGTAGCTGTGCTAAATTTAGCACAGCTACGATCGTTCACACTGACACTGACATGCGGGGGGACGGCCAGCACAGGGCTAGTCCTCCCTGCATGTCAGTGATGCCACCACCCCCCCACCCCCCCACACCCCTGCAGAAGTGCAAAGGCATCGCACAGCGGCGATTCCTTTGCACTTCAAGAGTAGCTCCCGACCAGCGCAGCTTAAGTGTGCTGGCCGGGAGCTACTCGTCGCTCCCCAGCCCGCAGCAGCTGCATATGATGTCACACAGCCTCTGCGGTCCGGCCACGACCGTGCCCATGAAATGGCGGCCAAACGCAGCCATTCTGCCCCCTCCCGCCCAGCGACCACCTCTGCCTGTCAATCAGGCAGAGGCGATCGCAGCCCAGCTATGGCTTTCGGCCGTCTGGCATGCGCCGGCACATGTGCAGTGGGTACCCGTTTTCTCAGCTGTGATAAAAAGCAGCAAGCAAATGGGTCAGAATGACCCCCATGGTTTTGCCCAACTGCTAACAAATTTGCTGCTGCGATCAGATCTTAATTAGGCCCTAAACGGGGTAAACCAGGAGCGATTTCTGCTTGATTTCTAAGCAATCTGACAAGAACTGTCGGTCTCAGGTCCCTGTTTGAATATTCACTGCATAAAGGCTGTAATAAATCAGGTTGCGATTTAAATATATAGACAAATTTAAAGATGCAATGAGAAGGAGAAATATGATCACATGCTGTGATACTGAGATTACTCATTATATAGAAAATGTAATGGATTAGACCACTGCTCAAATATCAAATAATTGTCACGCTGTGATATTGACAATAATAAATCATATAAGACTGCATAATAATATTACCATCTTTATAAGAATGACTGCTGAATATTACAGCTATAGGAGGAAGTAATATAATTATTACATGCATTGTCTTTGATTAAGATGTGTGGAATATATTCTGCACATAGATAAACGTCACTGCATATCACAAAATTTAAATGGTCATTAAAAATACACAATGGGGGGTATTCAATTGTTTTAAAAGTCAGTTGGGTGTCTGTTTTTTCCTATCTAATAGACAGGAAAACACAGACACCCAACCAACTTTTCAAACAATTGAATTCCACCCACTGTGTTAAAAAGGGGTGGTCTTCACACTTCAGTTTGCCGGCTGTTGGGATCCCAGCGCACAATACACCGGTGCCGGAATCCCGACAGCCGGCATACCGACACCCTTTCTCCCTCTTGGGGGTCCACGACCACCCTGGAGGGAGAATAGATATCTGTGCCCGCAGCATGGCGAGTGCAGCAAGCCCCCAAGGGGCTCATTTGCGCTTGCCCAGCTGTCGGTATCCCGGCGATCGGTATCCCGGTGATCGGCAGGGCCGTAACTACGTGTGTGCCACGTGTGTGCCAAATTGACTCATTACATGCCGCCTCTGAAGTCTCTGCGCCGTGCGCCACAGCCGCGCTGGAGGAGAGAGCAGCGCCGGAGGCAGCTGAGATGGAGGAGGAGGGAGGGGGACTGGAGCCGCAGCAGCGCTATTTCATTGGTAGTAAGCGCCGCTGCAGCATCCCCCTCTCCTTCCGTATAGGCTGCCCAGCGCTGCTGTGGATGCTGGGATGCGGTTCCTCCATCCCAGCATCCACAGCAGCGCCGGGCAGCCTATACGGAAGGAGAGGGGGATGCTGCAGCGGCGCTTACTATCAATGACATAGCGCTGCTGCGGCTCCAGTCCCCCTCCCTCCTCCTCCTTCTCAGCTGCCTGCACAGAGGGAGATGCCAGCACGAGGAGCCTGTCAGCGGGGAGAAGGTAAGTATATCTCTCTCTCTCTCTCTCTCTCTCTCTCTCTCTCTCTGGGGGACACGTCTGCCATAATGTGTAAAAAGGGGTCCTGGCTGCCGCAATGTGTAAAAAAGTGTCCTGGCTGCCGCAATGTGTAAAAAGGGGGACTGGCTGCCGCAATGTGTATAAAGGGGTCCTGGCTGCCGCAATGTGTAAAAAGGGGTCCTGGCTGCAGCAATGTGTAAAAAGGGGTCCTGGCTGCCGCAATGTGTATAAAGGGGTCCTGGCTGCCGCAATGTGTAAAAAGGGGTCCTGGCTGCCGCAATGTGTAAAAAGGGGTCCTGGCTGCCGCAATGTGTAAAAAGGGGGACTGGCTGCCGCAATGTGTAAAAAGGGGGACTGGCTGCCGCAATGTGTAAAAAGGGGGACTGGCTGCCGCAATGTGTAAAAAGGGGGACTGGCTGCCGCAATGTGTAAAAAGGGGGACTGTCTGCTGTAATGTGTAAAAAGGGGGACGCAGTCTGCTGTAATATATAAAAGGGGCTCTACCTGGTGTAGTGGCGCTACTGTGCAGCGTAATTTGAATAATGGAGACTACTGTGCACCGTAGTATGAATTGCTATTATTTTGTGACCACGCCCCTTCCCCATGAAGCCACGCCCCTATATATTTTTCGCACGCCTACGGCGCGCACTGCCCCTATCTTGCATGGAGGGGGGGGGCCAATGTCGTTTCTTGCACACAGCGCTAAAATGCCTAGTTACGGCACTGGTGATCGGTATTCCGGCGTCCGTATACTGGCCGCCAGGAGCCTGCCCGCCGGCATACCCTACTACACTCGTTAAAAAGAACCAATTTGTATCCATTACTTTACAATAATGTGGAACATTTTCTGCACCTAGATAAAATTATTGCACACACAGCATGAATCATTACCAAAAGGATACAACATGCTAAAAAGAAACAAATCATTTGTATCTATTAGCTTGTAACAGTGTAACAAGAGGAACAGCCCTGACAGTTTACACAGAGTCAAAAACAGAATTATAAATCAGGTAATAAAATCTGAAAAAGCTGACACTAGGACTATACATGGTGATGAATTACTGGATATATAATCCAGAATATGTGTGAAAAAATATACATATACTGTACAGCTATTAAACATACAATGCATTACCTATATTAAGAAAATGAAGACAGGAAACATGAAATGATTTTAAGCATTTTTTGAAATTCACTAACACTATAAATATTTTTTCTTTATAACACTTCACTTATTTTTTCACACTGAATTTTATACTTCACTCTAGTTAGCCCCATAGTGGGCTATTTGGTGATTATACACACAGCGTTGATGCTTTTGCACCCGGCGAGTAGTTCCCTGCCTGCACAGCCAGGTCACAGCAATGGCCCAGACATGCTTGCGTTGTCCAGACCTCGCCCCACCAATGGCATTCTAACGCCGTTGGCATGCCCCCTCCCGCCCCTTGACCACCTCTGCCTGTCAATCAGCACTGAGATGCTGTTAGCATCTCACTAGGCTCACTTCACAGTGCACTTCACAAATGGATTCAGACTGCAACCGCTGTAGCGATCCACTCTGAATTACCCCCATGGTTTTGCCCATTAGCTAACAAATTTGCTGCTGTGATCAGGTCTGAATTAGGCCTTGTGTCTGACCCGCACTGTATCTGACCAGCACTATAATCAGGTCAATATTTAACTGTGTGTCCCAAAGTATTCCGCACTGTACTACGCAGGTACGGATTGCTGTTTTTTTGTGATTGGGGAGAATTTTGGGAGCTGCTCGACAAAATGGCTGATTAATCGGGGCTTTACATGGGCACAGAGTGTCACTCATCAGTGACCCAGGGTCACCAGGAGGGAGGTACAGATTGGGCACTGAGAATAGGCATGTGCTGGGGGCATGTCCACTTGTGTAGTGGGTATCAATGTCTGCTGTTGCTATTTTACACATGGGCCCTCATTCCGAGTTGTTCGCTCACAAGCTGCTTTTAGCAGCTTTGCACACGCTAAGCGGCCGCCTACTGGGAGTGAATCTTAGCTTATCAAAATTGCGAACGAAAGATTAGCAAAATTGCGAATAGACACTTCTTAGCAGTTTCTGAGTAGCTCCAGACTTACTCGGCATCTGCGATCAGTTCAGTGCTTGTCGTTCCTGGTTTGACGTCACAAACACACCCAGCGTTCGCCCAGACACTCCCCCGTTTCTTCAGCCACTCCCGCGTTTTTCCCAGAAACTGTAGCGTTTTTTCGCACACACCCATAAAACGGCCTGTTTCCGCCCAGAAACACCCACTTCCTGTCAATCACACTACGATCACCAGAACGAAGAAAAAACCTCATAATGCCGTGAGTAAAATACCTAACTGCATAGCAAATTTACTTGGCGCAGTCGCACTGCGGACATTGCGCATGCGCATTAGCGACTAATCGCTCCGTTGCGAGAAAAAAATAACGAGCGAACAACTCGGAATGACCCCCATGGTTTCATTTTTTTTCTTTGCTGTTTGGTAACTACTTTAGAGCAATGATATTGTACACACGATTCTCAGGAAATGTCTTTGTTGGATTGTTTTCTATTGATAGTACTTGTGAGTTGGTTTCATTGGTTATTGCTAATACAGTACTAATTTGTAAAACATTTTTGAACAGAAATAACTGCCGTTTGTTTGTGACGCTGCTCTCAGGGCCGGTTCCGGGGCTTCTGGCGCCCCGGGTGGCATTAGGGGTGTGGCTTCATACAGGGGGCGTGGTCAGTTACGCCCCCTGTACTGTTGTAGAATGTGCGGTGCGCGATGACATCATCACGCACCGCACAGCAAAAGTCCTCTCCACGAAGGTAAACTAGACACTAAGCGTCTGGTTCCCTTCGTGGAGAGGACCTTTGCTGTGCGGTGCGCGATGACGTCAACGCGCACCGCACATCATTACAGTGAAGGTCCTCTCCAGGAAGGGAAATTAGACGCGTAGCGTCTAGTTTCCCTTCACAGCGGGCAGCCCACGAAGGGAAACTAGACACGTAGCGTCTAGTTTCCTTTCACAACGGACAGCGGGCCGCGGCAGCGGGGGGCACCACAGCAGCAGCGGATCTTGTCATGGTGCGGCGCCCTCCGGATGGCACCGGCACCCTCCGGAAGGCGGCGCCCCGGGCAAAAGTCCGCTTGCCCGTGGCAAGATCCGCTACTGGCTGCTCTGTTGCTTAGTATAGCCAGCCAGGCATTGGACTATGTTGGTGAAAAATATTGTGAGCAGTGAGGTGGTCAAAATTGACAGGAAATGAGCGGAAAATAATGTTATTGAGGTTAATAATACTGTAGGAACAAAAATACCCACAAATTCTGTTATTTTAGCTGTTTAGATTATTTTTTAGAAAATGTCCAGATCCAAAACCAAAACCTAAAAGGGTGGCTTTGGCAAAACCAATCCATATCCAAAACACGAAAGGAGATCCAGATTTAAAACCAAAACACAAAACCTGAAAAGTGTCCGGTGCACAACTCTAATTTTTATTGACCTCCTGCTGTCTCTCTGAAATTCTACTGTACATTATAGATCACACTATTATTATTATTATTATTATTATTATTATTATTATTGTTTAAAGAAAGTAAAAGATCTGTCTTGAAAAGAGTCCTATCATTATCTAACTTCCAACGTTCAGTTGCTATATAACAATATACCACATACAGCAGTGGAATATTTACTTTAGAGGGATTTAGAGATCTCTGGCAGGGGTGTCACTATGATGGTTCAAGGGATGTGGAGCGCATAGGGTGTCACCATAAAATGAACTGACTCCAAAATGCCATGTCCTCCTCAGTGACCGGGAGCAGGGTGCTCTTCTGTGACGTTATTGTGCAGCACCAGGCTCTCAGTCACTGAGGAGGAGCCAGCAGTGTGAGGAGAGTCTCTAGGCGCTGCCCAGCTTCCCTGGCAGTGATGGGCATGCCCCCAGAGTGATTAAACAGGGGCATGCAATGTGGCTTCTCTCCTCCTCCAAGCAAGTCCATGCCACCTTTTTGACTGTGCACGATGTTGGGGTCTCTTTGGCACATTGGGTGACACAAACTTCTATAACACATTGATCTCTGGGAGACAGTTTATCTTTAGTCCTAACTTTTGTTTGGCTTATGGGTACCAGTTTCACTCCAGGTTTCAGCAAAATGAGCTTGTTTGATGTGGAACATGTGTGGTAGAATCATTTGGGTGTTAGACATGTTCTCTGGCCATAACATTAATGATCTTTTTATCATGTGAGATGAGGATGAACACTTTGGGTGGTATTCAAATAATATATCACGCCCAATCTCCTTTCTAAAGTGATCCCCGTTATCATACATATTGTTCCCATAGTAATCAGGTTTAGCTGCATAAAAGGTCGGGGACCTGAAATGATGATACCACTCCCATCAGCAGAAACAGAACAGGTGTGGAAGGGGGTGACAAGAATTGAATACCACCCTTTTTTTATAGAATTCACTTCACAACTGAGCAATTACTTATTTAAGTTTTCACTAGCAGTGTTCACCACTCCCAGATTTCCTTCTTGAATAATGCTCTTCAGATCACATATGTCAATATTTGACTTAAAACTTTCTGTAAAGCAGACAGAAACAACTACTTGCTTTACAACAGCAAACACCAGAGAACATTGATAAACAATATAACAATATACCAAAAAGCCATCTGATGAGATCGAAACGGAATTGTGCAATTTAATGTAAGTGGTTAGCATTACCGCCTTACAACATTGAGGTCTTGGGTTCAATACCCAGCAAGGCCCTATCTGTGTGGCGTTGGTTATGTTTTCAATGTGTTTGCGTGGGTTTTCCCCGGGTGTTCCAGTTTCCTCCCACAATCCAAAAGCCATAGTGTGTTTGTGTGTGTGTACATGAGGTAGGTAATATAGATGGTAAGCTCCACTGGAGCAGGAATTGATGTAATTGACCAAATATTCTATGTAAAGTGCTACAGAATATGACTGCACTACTGTATATAAAAAATGTTAATAAATATTTTGTGCAACTCACACAAGCATAAAATAATGAAAAAATGTAGAAATGTGCATTGAGGCTGTTAAATTTAGTTTTTACTGTATAAGTTATTTTATTTTCAATGCTTAAGACTATGGTTCCCAAACTTTCTTGAATCACGACGCCCTAGAGTATCCGCATTTTTTCACGGCACCCCTGGGCATAATGTTTCAGCAAAAATTACTAAATGAAGTAAATTGTGCTCCATGTCATCCTTAGGCACAGTTGTATGGTGTTGGACAGAATAGCTTCTTTGTCCACATTTTTTATGACTGGCAGCCGCTAGCACTGGTTTTGCCTATACCAGGCTGCCAATGGGTTAAGAGGACACATGCAACCTAAATGACCATTTGGTCCTTCCAAACTCTTGTCCAACAATAATCCTATATACTTATTGGGTCAATATTATATTCTGTTAAAGTGCAAAAATGTACTACCATGTGCTATGTCTTGCCTTCTCTTAAAGACGTACCTCAGCAAGCTCGATAGACTCAATTAAACTGTATTATAAAAGATAGGTCCAAGCAATTTTATTTATTAAAAATTTAATGAGTGAAGATTAGATGGAAATATTGTAGTGAATATAGTGTGGGACGGGGACTATGAAATAAAATGTAATGAATGATTTCAGAAAGGTTATGTTCAATAAATGACATTAATCAATGGAGTCATCATTTCTGAGCAAGGACAATTCCAAGTCTTTGCAAGTCTTGATTTCTCCTCTGATGTTGCTCTTATTATTGAGCTTTAGAGCTGTAAAGTTCCTTCAGAAAATTCTCAATATATCTCCAGGCCTCCTCAACATTTTCAGAACCATGTTTCTCCAGAGACTTGAGATAAGGTTTAGCTTTCAACCTTAGGTCATCCACCTTCTTTCTCATTTGTTCCTTTAGCTCAGAAGCCTTGTCATCCATTCCATCTTTCACCTCCTTGCTATACTTCTCATACTCTGCCCGGACATCATCCACGTAAGGTTGCAGCTTGCCACGCAGGATGTCTATTTCTTCTCGCAGATTGTCCCGACCCTTCTCTGCTACGGATCCCAGATTTTCCAAGAAGCTCGTCACATGCTTACTTACACCATCAAAAAGCTCAGATCCTATGGGCACAACTTCCTTAACAAATGTCTTCAGATGTTCTTCTACTTTGTCGTCAAAGTCCTCAATAATAGGTACAACCTTGGTCTTGAACACTGGGAAGTTTTTAAGAAGCTCCTCATCCAATTTCTTCTTGATTTCTTCAAAGTAGTCTTCGATAATATCCTCCATTTTATTAGCATTTTCCTTTGCTTCTTGTAACTTCTCCTTAAGTTTGTATCTGCAGAAACAATATATAAATCTGTAAGTGTTTACACCCTACATGACTATCAATGGTAGTGTAAGACAGGAGAGCAGCTTTGTACTATGGAGCCTTCGAGAACACAGACGTTCTTGTGAACACTATGCCCCAATTGTATTATAGAACTATTTTTACTTGACACAATATATTGAATTAATAACATTTTAAATGCTGGGCTGAAAGTTTCCTAAAGTATATTCCTTATATAACTATTTATCAGGCTACCCCTGACGTTAAAGTATGTGGGAAAGGATGCTTCCACATGTTTAAGGCAGAATTAAGTTTCACAAAAATGTAACTAAAAAATTATAAATATTAGATAGAGCTCCTGTTTTGCAAGCAACAGGCAAGGCAGTAGACATACCCAGGGCCAGATTAACAATGGGGTGGATGTAGCTACAGCTCCAGGCCTCACGTATTGTAAAAATCGTATTAAATTAGTATTTCTATTTTTCTCACAAAATTCTGCAATGTTTCTATTTTTATGTATTTAGGGAGTTATTTGTGCTTATAGTGTACACACCCATGAAGCTCTCATCACACCCACACAGCCAAGATCACAGCTCCTCCCTTTCTCACTATCGGCCCGTGAACATTTTCTGCCCCAGGGCAGTGTGGTCCTTAATCCAGCCCTGGACAGCTACATACTTTTCTGTGGGGACAGCTATTTAAAAAGCTCCAAATCTTAGTTTTTCAAAACATGGCTGCGGTAGCTAACACCATCTTCACTGGACAGGTGTTTTAGTGAACCCAATTCATTATACTTTGACCACTGGGGAGGCAAAGCTCCCGGTCCAGATGTCCCATTCTTATTCAATCCATGGCTCACACACAGCCCATCGGGGTGCTACAGAACACATTATTTTGCATGAAGTGGCTGCTAGCCTCTAGGAAATGAGTGTGCCTGTATATGCCCCTCTGTGCTGGACATTTCCAACTAAACTGTAGGCCTTTGATGACCATTCATCATGTTCTTCAGCTCCCGTATGTGGATGTTTTACTAGTATTTCATTTTTAGAACATTTATTAATGTACTGTGCAGACCCACTGTGCCAAGTGTCCCCATAAATGAGTGTAGGGACGTAGAAATTATATAATCATTTGTGGGCCTAATTCAGACCTTGTCGCTGCAACGGTGGTGTGTGCAAAGCATCTCACTGGTGCGATCGCCTCTGCCTAATTGACAGGCAGAAGCAGTCGCGGGCGTGTTGGTGGTGTTGGGGGGGTGCAGTCAGGGCCGTTTCTTGGGGCAGGCGAGCAGTGCAACCGCACTGGGCACCCGCCGCGGCACTAACTGTGGCTCCCTGCTTCCCCCTCCTATTTCTCCCTGAGTAACTCGTTCGGGGGGCGGAGTTTCACTGAAGTTCACGGTTGCGTCGTTACGTCACGACGCAACCCTGTCACTCCGCAAAACTCCGCCCCCCATCCCCGAGCGGGGAACAGAAGGGGATCCAAGTTAGGAAGAGGGAAAGGTCGGCGCGAGGAGCGACTGGTGAGGCGGGCCAAAGAGCGGTAATCGCCTCTGTAAGTATTCTCTTTCTCTCTCTCAATATGTAAAATGGGGACACCTGCCGTAATGTGTGAAATGGGGACTCTTGCCTGCCGTAGTGTGGGGATTTAATGTATCAAGGGCATTGCGGTGTGTGGCATAATATGGTGCAGGGGGCATTACTGTGTGGGGCTTAATATGGTAGAATTTTTTTTTCCTGTGGTGGTCGTGATCTGTTGGAGCAGGGTCAAAAACTGGATTGTGAGGTAGTCTTTTTAGACGAGGCCATGCCCATTTAAATGAGGCCACACCCATTTAAATGAGGCCACGCCCCCTTGACAGGTGCGCACATTTTTTTTTTATATCTAGGTGTGGGGGGGGGGCACATTTTTTTATGTCATGGGGGGGCGCATTTTTAAATCTCGCACTGGGAGCCAAATTGGCTAGAAACAGCCCTGGGTGCAGTCCGGACAACGCAGGTGTGTCCTGGCTGCTGCTTGGCATCACATGCAGCCACTGCGACCCAAAACATAGCGGTGCAAAAGCACCGCCGCTGAGCGATGCTTTCCCACCTCTGCAGGGAAGGGGGGGGGGGGTTAGGGCCTGGCATATGGGGCAGAGACTAGCCCTGTGCTGGGCGTCAACCGTATGACTCAGTTCGTGATCGTAGATGTGCTTTTTTTAACACATCTATGATCAGCTCTGAATTAAACCCTGTATCCCTTCAGCTCCTCCAGCCTTTGCAGTACCCATGTGTGCCCTCAGGTCAAATCCTGGAAATGTATACTTCTGCAACTAAAATTACCAGTGAATGGGACAGTGTTAGATGTTTGTGGCACCAGAACAAAGTCATTAGTTTTGAAACTGCTGCCACAAAAGCATGGTGAGTTTAAACCTTGATCTGTAATGCTCTATCAGGATTATTGGTGAATAGGCCTCCAAGTGCATCTCACTCAAAGCACGTAATAAAAGGTTTTATGCACACAAAATTAGCACATGCATTTAAAAACTGTCCCAAGTAAGGCTAATAGCTAGCAATATTTTTAGAGAGAAAAAAAAAATCAAAGTTCACAGATTAGATTTAGGATGTGTACCTCTTAAAGATATCTCTGCCCATTCACACACTGACACTCAGTTCCTGCTTGTGTAAATGTGCACAGAGGAGGCCATGTAGCTACACTGGTGTAAAACACAGTACGCATCGTTTGTTTTATAAATGAAGCGCAAACTTCTGCATTGTCCAAACCAGTGCATAAATCTTATCTATGCAGCAGCGAGTGTAGTGTGCCACTTCAGGTTTTGCCAGAGTATTACTCTTCTGCCCACCTAACAATCGGCCTTGGAAATCTGTTTCTTTTGTGTTTTTCCTCTGGCTCTGGTGCAAAAAATTTGCTTCCTCCTGTGCATGCCTACTGTATGCCTAAATCGCAATGTGCACGTTATCTAGCCAACACTGCCAAGTGTCCACAAAAGCTCAATTTTCAGTCACAAAGTTCTCACAATGTAAACATAGGTTCACTAATGTATCAAATTCCCCAAAAGGGTGTTTTGCTGTACGGCCTGTTTTACACATTACAAGGACTCCAAATGAAAGTGATAGCAACCATGTAAACCAACAGAAATTATGTTGTGCATAATATAGACAGACAGTATATATTATCTGCCTTCCTATCATCACTGGTCTAAAACAACAGATCTCCTTGTTTCATCAATCTACAGGATCCGGTCTTTAGGTCGACTGCACTTTGGTCGACACTCATTAGGACGACCACTATTGGTCTACATGCATTAGATCGCCATGGTCTATAGGTCGAGATGGTCATTAGGTCGACATCGACAAGGTCGAAATGGAAAAAGGACGACATGAGTTTTCACATTTCTCTTAATTTTTGAACTTTTTAATACTTTATGATCCACGTGGACTATGATTGGGAACAATGCTGACCGCAGTGGTAGCAGAGAGAGGCACCTTACACAAAGCATGGCGAGCGAAGCGTGTCATGCGAGGGGATATAGTGCACTAATTGGGGTTCCCGGTCACTTTATGAAGAAAACGACACCAAACAATTATAAAAAAAACTTATGTCAACCTTGTTCATGTCGACCTAATGACCTTGTTGACCTAGTTCAGGTGTTAACCTAGTCACTGTCGACCAATAGTTGTTGACCTAATGACTGTCAACCTAGTTACTGTCGACCCTATGATCCACACCCCAATCTACAATTCTTGAAAACCCAGAACCATTGTTTTACATTGTTTGACCAACTAGAACTACTTAGTTTTTTTATTTTTAATAAATTAGCAAAAATCACAACAAAACTTTTTTCACATTGTCATTATGGGGTATTGTGCGTAGAATTTTGAAGGGGAAAAATGAATTAATTCCATTTTGGAATAAGGCTGTAACATAACAAAATGTGGAAAATGTGAAGCACTGTGAATACTTTCCAGATGCACTGTAGAACCACCAGTCATCATCACTTAACTTACATTATTTGACATCCAAGAATCATTGGCCTACAGTATAATACTTGACTTCCTGGAACCACTGATCTAGAACATATGACGGTTTAGCAGTGACGTGCGGTCGGGTGAGGCAGGTGAGGCAGAGCCTTTCCTGTCATACTAACATTTGTGCCAGAGTTTTGACTGTATAAAGTATATGAAAAATACAAAGAATATGTTTGAAATATCTTGTTTGCATTTTTCTAATATTTTTTATAGCCAAAACTCTGGAGTAAAATGTCTATGGTAGGTGAGGCAGTGCCTCACCTGGCTATCATTTCCGCACATCTCTGATCAAAACTCACCAAATTTCCAGGAGTTTATACTGATGTACCTGTGTATAATGCCCAGATGCACGCTTTGGATCATATATTGCATGTAAATCTGGCTCTGGTGCTAGCCAGTGTCTCCTGAGCTATTTAGCTCACCCCACGTCCCTGTGGTTTAGAATCTCTAGTCTGTAGTACTAAACCACTCACAATCACTGATCCTTCTAGGATCACTGGTCACTACAAAATCTGACCACCAAGAATGACTTGTCCACAACATTTGAAATCTTGAAGCCATTGGTCAGCACTTCACATCCTAGAACCACAGTAACTCTACTTTAAAACACTTGACCTTCTATTAACACTGTGGTATATAAATCGGTAGGTTTTTAAGAATAGATCTCAGTGCGCATGTGGTGAGCTGCTGGACACGCCCCCTTAAAAGAAGGTTCCCAATCCCTTCACCAAAAGTGCAGAAAAATATAAAATGAGGGGACTTATCCTGCGCTCCACAGTAAAATTGCAGTTTCAACCAATTCCGGGATTGTGCACTCACATGGGTAACATGAAAGAGGAAAATAGTATATATAGCGTAATACAATTTTTAATAAGCATAAAAAACATTTAAAAAAAATTCTGTTTAAAATACAACTAAACATGTGGGTAGCAGCATGTAAATTAGCAACATGTAACATATGGAAATAATGAATCCCGTTGTTCACATAGGAGACAGTAAGTCCATAAACAGCATAAATAGCACAAATTGTGGACTGATGCAATAGAGGAGCAATGAAGAATTACCAGAGATTGAGAACTGCCATAACAGTTCAAAGCCAGCTTGCGGGTTTTTTTGGTACAGGGAAACCCGGGAATCCCCTATACCACGCTGTACCGGAGTGGTCAGTCCGCCGTTGCTCCTCTGCTCTCAGCCCCTAACGTCCACCGGTGGACGTTAGGGGCTGGGAGCAGAGGAGCAACGGCGGACTGACCACTCCGGTACAGCGTGGTATAGGGGATTCCCGGGTTTCCCTGTACCAAAAAAACCCGCAAGCTGGCTTTGAACTGTTATGACAGTTCTCAATCTCTGGTAATTCTTCATTGCTCCTCTATTGCATCAGTCCACAATTTGTGCTATAATTTGTGCTATTTATGCTGTTTATGGACTTACTGTCTCCTATGTGAACAACGGGATTCATTATTTCCATATGTTACATGTTGCTAATTTACATGCTGCTACCCACGTGTTTAGTTGTATTTTAAACTGAATTTTTTTTAATGTTTTTTATGCTTATTAAAAATTGTATTACGCTATATATCCTATTTTCCTCTTTCATGTTACCCATGTGAGTGCACAATCCCGGAATTGGTTGAAACTGCAATTTTACTGTGGAGCGCAGGATAAGTCCCCTCATTTTATATTTTTCTTCTATTAACACTGGTCTACAACATATCTTTTATAGCTCTAGTTTGCAAAAGCTGACCATCTACTAATTGTTACCTATAGCAATTCACCTCTTACAATCTTGTCACTACAACACCTACACACAAGAACTATTGGTCTATTCAGGATCTGCTGACTTCCTAAAATCACTGGTCTTCAACACTTAAAGTCCTAGTGTAATAGGTCTTTACCCTTAGATTTCCAATCCCATTTTACACATATACTCTATTGTTAGTAGTAAAGCTTTTATTTATGTTTTTAACTGTGACATGAGAATGATCTCTTACTCTTTTGCAATTTCTGAATACTCCAGGTTTTTCACAACATCTGTTAGAATTGCAACTGCACTCTGAAATATTTTAGATATACTCTGTAGAGATTCTTCATGTTTAGGTTCATCACTCTGCCAAAAGTAGCGTCCTTGTGCACCTGCAAAACACAGATAATTTTGATTGGATTACAGAGTGCAAACTGTGTTATTGTGCAGGGGTGTAATGACACATAGACAGGGACCAAAATACAGGGGGTGCTGTTCTGCAGCACCTGTCAATTTTTGTATTAATTAATCTCACTTACAACTTCCTCCTCCTTAAACCCCGGCATCACCTGGCCGCCCCCATCTCCCCGTCATGACCCTAAGCACCTTCAGTCACACACTCCTTTATTTAAGGATTTCAAAATAGTGTAATATTTCCCATAGAGACACAAATAGATCCATTAGCAAGGTGTCTGGCTGCAATCTGGAAAGTCATGTGATTGAATTCTGGGTATGACAGTATTTTGAAATGTCTGCTTTAAATAAAGGAGGATGTGACTGAAGGGCCTGGCTGTGACTGCTAAGAAATGTGTGATTTAAAATGGGGTTCATTTACTAAACCTTGGATGGAGATAAAGTGGACGGAGATAAAGTACCAGACAATCAGCTCCTAACTGCCATGCTACAGGCTGGGTTTGAAATATGACAGTTAGGAGCTGATTGGCTGGTACTTTATCTTCGTTCACTTTATCGCCATCCAAGGCTTAGTAAATAGACCCAAATATAACTAAACAACAAAGATCTTTGAATAATATGTGGGGATTATACTCCGTCTATGTGATTTCTGTCACATTTTATATATACATATTTACAGTATATATATATATATATATATATATATATATATACACAGAGAAAAAACCACAGCACTCACCACACCAGAAGCGGGGCACAGCTATGCACTTACCACTCACAGGGTGGGGTGCATGTAACACAGCACTCTCCACCACAAAAGCGGGGTACACAGCTGTACTTACCACTCACAGGGCGGGGTGCATGTAGCCCATGACCACATCGCTCTAATAAATACAAACAAAGAACCCAGCACTCACCAAAGTAAACTCACTTATCCTCAACAATTCAATAAATAAATGATGGGGGTTTAGTTGGTGGATTGGCCAATGCACGGAAGCCTGCATACCGATTTTCAAGGTACCCCACCTTCATGCAGGTCCTACACTATCACAGAGTCTTAAAACCTGACTACTTCACTGCTGTTGCACACATCATCTGCCTGCTAGATTTAATGTGTACCTGCCACAGACTTTATGGCTTTTAAAGGCACACTAGTCACCTATTGCACTGGCTCAAAGATGATTGCTAAGGAACAGCTGAGACAGGTTCAGGATAATAAAGTCCATACAGGGGTGCATGAGAAAGCTAGTGGCCACGGTTAATAAGAGCTAACCATAGATTAACCCCATCATATACACACAGAGAAAAAACCACAGCACTCACCACACCAGAAGCGGGGCACAGCTATGCACTTACCACTCACAGGGTGGGGTGCATGTAGCCCATGACCACATCGCTCTAATAAATACAAACAAAGAACCCAGCACTCACCAAAGTAAACTCACTTATCCTCAACAAGGATAAGTGAGTTGACTTTGGTGAGTGCTGGGTTCTTTGTTTGTATTTATTAGAGCGATGTGGTCATGGGCTACATGCACCCCGCCCTGTGAGTGGTAAGTACAGCTGTGTACCCCGCTTTTGTGGTGGAGAGTGCTGTGTTACATGCACCCCACCCTGTGAGTGGTAAGTGCATAGCTGTGCCCCGCTTCTGGTGTGGTGAGTGCTGTGGTTTTTTCTCTGTGTGTATATGATGGGGTTAATCTATGGTTAGCTCTTATTAACCGTGGCCACTAGCTTTCTCATGCACCCCTGTGTGGACTTTATTATCCTGAACCTGTCTCAGCTGTTCCTTAGCAATCATCTTTGAGCCAGTGCAATAGGTGACTAGTGTGCCTTTAAAAGCCATAAAGTCTGTGGCAGGTACACATTAAATCTAGCAGGCAGATGATGTGTGTAACAGCAGTGAAGTAGTCAGGTTTTAAGACTCTGTGATAGTGTAGGACCTGCATGAAGGTGGGGTACCTTGAAAATCGGTATGCAGGCTTCCGTGCATTGGCCAATCCACCAACTAAACCCCCATCATTTATTTATTGAATTGTTGAGGATAAGATAGTTTACTTTGGTGAGTGCTGGGTTCTTTGTTTGTATTTATTAGAGCGATGTGGTCATGGGCTACATGCACCCCGCCCTGTGAGTGGTAAGTACAGCTGTGTACCCCGCTTTTGTGGTGGAGAGTGCTGTGTTACATGCACCCCACCCTGTGAGTGGTAAGTGCATAGCTGTGCCCCGCTTCTGGTGTGGTGAGTGCTGTGGTTTTTTCTCTGTGTGTATATGATGGGGTTAATCTATGGTTAGCTCTTATTAACCGTGGCCACTAGCTTTCTCATGCACCCCTGTGTGGACTTTATTATCCTGAACCTGTCTCAGCTGTTCCTTAGCAATCATCTTTGAGCCAGTGCAATAGGTGACTAGTGTGCCTTTAAAAGCCATAAAGTCTGTGGCAGGTACACATTAAATCTAGCAGGCAGATGATGTGTGTAACAGCAGTGAAGTAGTCAGGTTTTAAGACTCTGTGATAGTGTAGGACCTGCATGAAGGTGGGGTACCTTGAAAATCGGTATGAAGGCTTCCGTGCATTGGCCAATCCACCAACTAAACCCCCATCATTTATTTATTGAATTGTTTAGGATAAGTGAGTTTACTTTGGTGAGTGCTGGGTTCTTTGTTTGTGTGTATATATATATATATATATATATATATATCCATGCATGAAATAACTCCCCTCTTTGAACAGCAATAATGTGCAACATTTCAGTGCCTTCTAATTCGTCGCCATATTCACCAGTACTGAGCATGCAGAACTTTAACTGCAAAGTTAGAACTGAAACACTCCTACGGCTTCCGTTACTGTAATGATCAGATCATAATCCTGCAAAGTGTATGTTTAGTTCATTTCTGCGTGATTGTGAAGTATGATAAGTTCTGATAATTTTCATTATGAATTACTGTGGACGATACTAGCCGGGTTCCCTGTAATAATATAGTATATAATAATAATAATAATGTTCCGCGAGGCTGGATACCTGTGAGGAACAGCAGGGCCAGAGGCAGAAGCAGGACTTTCATTGTTGCACTGAACTGTTAATCGCCAACCTGCAACACACACAGAAGAATACCTGTAGTTGATGTTAGAAGGAGGTTACCCTGCTGTCATTAGTATATCTGCTCATATATCTATTTCTGTGATGCTCTTCCCCTTGTACAATATTGGCATATTCACTATATGCATACGTATGTGGGGCTCCCATGTTTCCAGTTATCACCAGGACATTCCCAGATTTTAGAAACAATAACTTAATAAATCCCAAGGTATGGAAGTGATAGTTTTTACAAGATTACGGGATCCCCTATACCAATGATGGGGGAACCTTGGCACGCCAGCTGTTGCTGAACTACACGTCCCAGCATGCCCTGCAACAGTTTTAGCATAGCCAAGGAGCAAAACTGTAGCGGGGCATGCTGGTATGTGTAGTTCAACAACAGCTGGTGTGCCAAGGTTCCCCATCTCTGCCCTAGGTTATACCACAGTAACTTAAGCAGCAAATTGTTTTGGGATCTATTCCTTAGAAATATTGCCAGAATACGCTGTTTTCTTACCAAAGATACTATCATATTCTCTCATCATCGCCCATCCTGACTACTGCATCATCCTCCCATCTGGCCTTCCCCTCGCACATCTATCCCCAGCACCCATCCATATTACATGCTGCAGAAAGACCGATCTTCCTCTCTCTGTTACACATCTGCTGCACCACTTTGTAAGTTGCTAAGCTGGCTCAAAATGTACCCTACAATGGAACTCCAATGAGTCACCCTCACCTACAAATCCCCCAACACCACCCCTTCATACATGCCACCTGAAAGCACTCTCATTGTCTTAGATCTACCTCCGTTGCCCCTGGAAACCACCTCTCACTCCCACCTTCAAGATTCCTTCTGTGATGCTCCCCGCTTACAGAATTCCCTATCACATCCTATTAGCCCCCTCCACAACCATCATATCTTTGAATACTGGCAGAAATCCCATCTCTTTGTAAGAGCTTACCCTACTCCCACTTATACTACCCACATTATTGTACCTTCACAGCTGTCCCAATGCCTAAAGACACATGTTGTAAGCCCTTCTGAGCAGGACCCTCTCTACCCTGCTTTTTCATTTGTCTACCTTGAATGTCCCTTTGTCATGTATGTCCTGTTTTCCCCACTGTCCTGCTCTGTGGGGCACTGTGGTATCTAACAAATCTACAATGATAATATTATTAATAATAATAACAGAAATAAATCATACAACAGAAATGGTCACAGACACACAGTAAGTGAACAGACAACTTACTATTCAGTAAAGCTCCAGGTCCTCGTGTGACTTGGACTTGCTCCCCACCTGGCATATATAGTGCTTCTGCCACTTGCTGGGAACTGACCCAATCAGATAAGAAGTGCACGATTTATACAAAGGTCACACATGTTGTCAGTGATGTGTTACACGCAATTCCTAAAATTAAATTGTAACACAATGTCTAATTCTGATATATTTTGTTTGCTGTTGTTTTCACAGTCAGGGGGTGGTATTAATCTTGATATTCAGAATATCGGCATTCATTATGTTGATGCCATAATGTCTATATAGTCTGAATGAATACATTCAGGGTGTTGACATGTTAAGATGGTTGAAATTTGGCATGTCATCATTTGCAGTGTCAACACTGACATGATGTAAGCATTTTCACACTGTCAACATTGTGAATGCAGCGTCTCAGACTGTCAGCAATGCAAATTTAGCCTAACCCTAAACCTAATTGCAGCCTACCCCTAAACCCTAATTTCTGCCTTAGCCCTAAATTTCATGTGCAGACATTCTGTCAACATTCCTATGTCGCCATTTGTACTATATTCATTGGAGTTTGTATAATGGGTGCAATATATGTTGTGCACCAGGGGGGGCCACACTGCTCACACTGCACCCATAGTTTATTACTTACCTTTACATTTTATTACTTACCAATTCTGTATGATGAATCTCTGTGAAATGACGGTGAGGAGTCCCACATCGGTGCTGCAGCCATGGCAAAATTCACTGACAAAATGGCTGCCGTGCATGCGCAGTAGTAATTAGTCTCTGGAACATGGTGGGCGCCATGTTTCCAGAGACCTGCGCATGCACAATAGACTCTGGCACAATGCCAGAACCTACTGCACCGTGGATAGGAGGGAACCCACCCAAAATCTGCACACAGTGCTCCTTCCTCTGTTAAAATGCCCCTGACTGTATTGGTTTTATGTCAGTGTCTACATGTTAACTGTCAACATTCAGAACATGTCATAATCCTGAATGCAGACATTCCGACTACATTCCTCATGCTGTACTAAATCCAGGGTCGGACTGGGGGATGAAAGGCCCACCGGGGAAATGCAGTGGCAGGGGCTGGAGAGCCACAGGTTGGCCAGGCCTGTATTAGAGAGTGCCCCTTAATAAATACAGTATATAGTAAATACTGCTAGTGCATACATGGTAATGTACCAGATCAATAACAGCAATGCACTGTAACATAGAAACATAGAATTTGATGGCAGATAAGAACCACTTGGCCCATTTAGTCTGCCCCTTTTTTTTACCATATTTTTACCTTAAATCTTATTGATCCTTATTTCTCTGTAAGGATATCCTTAGGTCTATCCCATGCATGTTTAAATTGCTCTACTGTCCTAGCCTCTGCCACCTCTGATGGGAGGCTATTCCACTTGTCCACTACCCTTTCTGTGATGTAATTTCTCCTCAAATTTCCCCTGAACCTACCCTTCCCCCCCCCCCCCCCCCCTCCAGTCTCAGTGCATGTCCTTGTGTTCTACTACTTCTCTTCATTAGAAGAATGTTTCAATGTTTCCCTCCTGGACTTTGGTAAAACCCATGAAAAATTTAAGAGTTTCTATCATGTCCCCCTCCCCTTTCCCTTCTCTGCACCAAACTATACATATTGAAATTTTTTTAGTCTTTCTGGGTAAGTTTTGTGATGTAGGCCATGCACCATTTTAGTTGCCCTTCTCTGTACAGTCTCTAATGTAATAATATCCTTTTGAAGATATGGCCTCCAGAATTGAACACCGTATTCTAGATGAGGCCGTACCAATGACCTATACAGTGGCATTATTACTTCTTTCTTCCTGCTGCTGATCTTCTCCCTATGAAACCAAGCATCTGATTAGCCTTTCTCATTGCTATGATACATTGCTTCCCTGCCTTTAAGTCAAGTCCTTGAAATAGTGACTCCTAGATCCCTTTCCTCCTCAGTAGTTTCCAGTATAGTACCATTAATATTATATTTAGCCTTTGGATTTTTGAGACCCAAGTGCATGATTTTGCATTTTGTGGCATTAAAGTGTAATTGCCACCATCTTGACCATTCCTCTAGTCTACATAGATCCTCAATCATTTGTTTTACCTTTGTGTCATCTGCAAAAAGGCATAATTTCCCTTTAATGCCATTTACAATGTCACCAATAAAGCTATTAAAAAGCACTGGGCCAAGTACATATCACTGGTGTACGCCACTGGTAACATTTCCCTCCTGTGAATGCACTCCATTTACTACAACTCTCTGTTTTCTATCCCGATCACTGTAAAAAAATACACAATAGTTCTGTGCAGTATAAGGTTACAGGTATAATGTATACTTCAAGTGCACAGTCTGGTACCTGATCCCTAGAGGAGGAGGTTGGCCCACAGGCAGTGGGGACCACTAGGGGTTTCCCCTGTACCCCTGTGGGCTAGTCCAACCCTGACTAAAACTATTAAGACTTTATGGCGGCCAGGTGGAAATAATGGGTGTTTTTTTTCTATACTATATGTTTTTCACTTACACCATTTATTTAAATTGATGGGTTCATTATTGCTTATTTCATGTTTTGTTGCTGGTTTTTAATAAAAAAATATCTTCCAGATACAACTACAGGAAAATTAGAATGTGCAGTCTTTAATAATATATGTGACATGTGACAATCTATATTCATTATGTGACAAGTAAGACACAGTTATTATTCATTTATATTTCTAGGTGGCCACAAGGGGTCTACAGTGCTGTATAAAGAGAATACAAAAGTAAAATACATACGTATTAAGTAAAAAAAGAACTATGAATTGCAGTCAATAACTGCCTATGCATACAAATACAGCAAGTGTAACTAATAGCAAAGAGAGTACCAAGAGGTAAACATACAGTAATATTGTAACACCCCCGGGGTTAGTAGGGTATGTCTAAGTGGTTGAGAGAGGTATCACAGGTGTTGAGTGGCTACGTCACTGACCTTTCCCCTGAAATGTTTTTCCCCAAACCTTGTCTCGTAGTACCGTACACAGAGAGGTAGGAAAGATTGATACAAATCAGAAGTGCGGTTAATTAAAGAACGTTGCTTGGTTAATAAATTGCAAAAAGAAGATTTTGGCATACAAGAAAAACAGGAATATGCAATTTTCCTACAGTTCACATCACAAAAGCTCATCCAATTTACAAAAGACAAGTTATTAGAATCACGAAGAAGAAGTACAATCAGAAAAATCAAATCAGACACTGTACATTCCATTCTTTAATGTGATCATAAGAAGACTAATGACACTACATTTCAGTAATAATAAATGCTGACTTTATAACTTTCCCTACCCAAGGTAACAAGTATCTTCAATGGCAATGTTTGTTGGAGCTCTTATTAAAGTTTGTTGTACCACAGCGTGTCAATGGGGGAAATGGGCACACAGTAATTGAGCGGATCCTGAGGTGGGAAATGTCAATACAACTCAGTACTTTATTTAAAAGAAGATGTACCTAGTGAAGGAAAGCAATGTCCCTTGACCACGGCACTTTTGTATGGAACAATCTCAGTCTCTTCAGTTGCAGGGCTGGATCAATACTTGCATAATTAGCTCATTCCTTCCAGCAATAACTATCTGTCTGCATTGCACAAACTCCTGGTTTAGCCCACCTCCTACGGGTCTTAGTTGGTAAAATGTGGTGCTGCTGGCTGCACCCTTCTTAATCAATGGCTAGTTTGTAACACAGGTGGGGGAGGCTGAAAAGTGCACTGGTCTGTGGCTGCATGTCAGTTTCAAACAGACCCAGGGAACAGCTATTCCCACTGTAATAGCTCCTCACTCTCTCTCTCTCTCTCTCAAGATGGCCGCAGCATCCGCACTTATCACCATTGCGGCATCTCAACACACGTCTCCGGCAACACTCCCCAGCAACACTCACTGCCCAGCGCCACAATATCATATCATATGGAAGAGTACACGAGTGAAGATGGGAAGAGGGTCCTGCTCAGGAGAGCCTACAATCAGCCCAAGGCCTGCAGTTCCGACTACCTATTGCAGGGGGGAACACTAATCACATATACACATACATGTGTAGATGTATGTAATATATGTGCTGGCATGTATGTGGGATCAGCAGTGTTGCTGTATCTCACAGCCATCGTGCAGAACCTGGGACTCAGTATTAGGCTTCCTCTCCTAAGCCTGAACTCAGACTCCTGTGAACTAGCCAATGAGAGACTGGAAGCGAGTTTAGGAGAGGGAAGCCTAATGCTGAGTCCCGGGCTCTGCATGGCGGCTGTGGTATACAGCGCTGTTGCCAATCCCGGGCACATGCCAGCATATATTACATACCTCTACACATGTAATACTATGTGTATATGTGCTTAGCGTTCCCCCCCTGCACTAAGTAGCTGGCACTGCAGCCTGACATGTATGTGTATATGTGCTTAGCGTCCCCCCCCTGCACTAGGTAGTCAGCACTGCAGCCCGACATGTATGTGTATATGTGCCTAGCGTTCTTCCCCTGCACTAGGTAGTCAGCGCTGCAGCCCGACATGTATGTGTATATGTGCTTAGCGTCCCCCCCCCCTGCACTCGGTAGTCGGCGCTGCTGTCTGACATGTATGTGTATCTGTGCTTAGCGTTCCCCCCCTGCACTAGGTAGTTGACACTGCAGCCTGACATGTATGTGTATATGTGCTTAGCGTGCTCCCCCCCCCCTGCACTAGGTAGTCGGCGCTGCAGTCTGACCATGTATGTGTATATGTGCTTAGCGTTCCCCCCCTGCACTAGGTAGTCGGCGCTGCAGTCTGACATGTATGTGTATATGTGCTTAGCGTTCCCCCCCTGCACTAGGTAGTCGGCGCTGCAGTCTGACATGTATGTGTATATGTGCTTAGCGTTCCCCCCCTGCACTAGGTAGTTGGCACTGCAGCCTGACATGTATGTGTATATGTGCTTAGCGTGCTTCCCCCCCCCCTGCACTAGGTAGTCGGCGCTGCAGTCTGACCATGTACCGGTATGTGTATATGTGCTTAGCGTTCCCCCCCCTGCACTAGGTAGTCGGCGCTGCAGTCTGACATGTATGTGTATATGTGCTTAGCGTTCCCCCCCCTGCACTAGGTAGTTGGCACTGCAGCCTGACATGTATGTGTATATGTGCTTAGCGTTCCCCCCCTGCACTAGGTAGTCGGCGCTGCAGTCTGACATGTATGTGTATATGTGCTTAGCGTTCCCCCCCCTGCACTAGGTAGTTGGCACTGCAGCCTGACATGTATGTGTATATGTGCTTAGCATGCCCCCCCCTGCACTAGGTAGTCGGCGCTGCAGTCTGACCATGTAGGGGTATATGTGCTTAGCGTTCCTCCCCTGCACTAGGTAGTTGGCACTGCAGCCTGACATGTATGTGTATATGTGCTTAGCGTGCCCCCCCCCCCCCCCCCCTCCCTGCACTAGGTAGTCGGCGCTGCAGTCTGACCATGTAGGGGTATATGTGCTTAGCGTTCCTCCCCTGCACTAGGTAGTTGGCGCTGCAGCCACTGCTGCTTACAATCTATAATGGAGTGGCAGTCAGACATGGATGGCAGACACATAGGGATGAGTGATGGAAAAAGGGATGAGATAAGAGGAGAATATGAGGAGACTTGGAAGGTCTTCATAAAGAAATGTGTTTTGAGTGAGTTGCATGGTTCTAAGCAGTGTAGAACAAGTCCTGGGGGTGGGACTAAGAAGAAGTGTTGAGAAGAAAGACAGCACCCTTTGGCACAGCTGGTTTTGAGAACTCTAAACAGTTGCCATATTTTCATTCAAGTTAAATTGCTACTTGTATTTAACAATGTCCAGTCATTTTGATTTACCACTGGTTGCGATTCTGTGAACTCTCTGGGTCCTCTTGGTTTTATTTAGCACCGGCAAGCACTCTTGTCCCGACAGGTAGGCTACGGCCTCCAGGTTCCTACCAATAACCCTTTGCAGCGCCTCCTGGCACTTTAATACAGGAAGTTGTTGTCTTCTATTCTTGTGAGACTGAAATCGTGGCAGTTGAACTCTGGATTGTATGATAAACTGTTAGAGGACATAAATCATCCCTAACAAGGGATCAATACCAGCAGCAAAACACTTATTAGAAAATAATAATACATACTTTTAAAAAATACATTAGTTAAAACAAAACAATAACGCCCCAAGAAAGGATCTAAATAAAGGTTTACACACAGAAATTGCAGACTGATGAGGCACCCTGCAGACACCCGAAAAGGTAAGCTGTCTCTTTTGCAGTGTGCAGTGGAGTCTCTATGGGGTAAATTTACTAAACTGGGAGTGTTTTTTTTTTTAGAACTGATGAGGTTGTTCATAGCAACCAATCAGATAATTCTTCTTAACATTTATCTTGCTGCTTCTAGAAAATAATAGTCTGGTTGGTTGCTATGGGCAACATCTCCACTTCTTTAAAAACTCACACCATAGTAAATTCACCCCTGCGTTTGATAAATCAATCTGCATATGCGCAGGCATCCTGGAACTCCAGTGAACCACTTAATTCATCAGCAGCAGCAGCAAGGAAAAGATAAACCACTAACATCAATAACACTACCGCTCACCAGAAAGCAGTGTAATGTTAAATACAATCTGCAAAAACAGAAATAATGTGGAGAGGCTGGAAAGACAGACAGAAATGTACGGTACATTTTAAACCCGTTGTTAAGTTTAGGTAACAAATAACAGTATCAGGTAGATCCAAATGTATTGCACCAGGGAAACTTGACAAAAAATGACGTTAATTAGATAACCCTTTATTAAAACTGCTCCCCATTTTTTCCCAGTGCTAAAACCAGAAATAATGAACAATAGTGGAGAAAAAAGAAGATAAATATGGAAAAGGGGAAGAGGAGCGGAAGAAAAAGAGGATTCATGTGAGGAAATAAGACAAACCGCAAGCTAAAGGGGTAAAGTCGAGACAGAGAGGTATTGCTGATCCACACAATAAGAATAATGTTAGGAAGAAGAAAGAAGAGAACTGGAGGAGAAGGAGACCTTAGAAACAAGGGAACACTAGAAAATTAGGAAAAATACCACTCAAGAAGCTTACACAATTGTTTTGGAGGGTCATGCAGCAGCAACTGTGTTTTTGAGGTTTGGAAACGCGTTTTAGGTTGGGCTTTAGCGGCAGTGGGAGGGGAATAAAACTAAATACTAAAACATGTTTACTACGAACATACACCTGTACTATCATTAATCAAAGTGTCAGCAGCTTGTCCCGAGGCTTCAGTCCCAATGACTCCAACAATAAACAACACAAAAAATATGAGGCTGCGCTTCTCACTTTGATCACACTTTTATCAGAGAAATAAGTAAAACACACAATAAAATACAGATACCGGCCAGTATCATAGAATTACATAACACATATTACATATTATTTTTAATCTCAAATACTAAAACTTTGGCTGGTCTTTACCAAATGAGCCTATGAGGCTTAGCAGCATACACAAGTAATTTATTCATCTAGTGTCTCTAGTGGAGAATTATATTATATCTCAGTCCCAGTGGGGTTTCCATTTATAATCGTCCCACCTTTCTATGCAGTTTTGATGGTTTTATTCCAAATATGCAGTGGTGGTTTGTAAGCACAATTAGGTGTCTAATTACTAAGCCTTGGATGGAGATAAAGTCAACTGAGATAAAGTCCCAGCCAATCGGCTCCTAAGTGCCATGTCACAGGCTGGGTTTGAAAAATGTCAGTTAGGAGGTGATTGGCTGGTACTTTCTCTCCGTCCACTTTATCTCTGTCCAAGGCTTAGTAAATAGACCCCTTAATCTCATATGCAGCTTTTTCCAGATTAATTGCACTTTTTGGAGCAATTACTATTTCATTGTTATGCAAGCATGTATTATCACTTTAAAACGGAGTAATAACAATTATTCAGGGTGCACCATGCAGTGCACCCAAAGTGGTACCTCTCCCAGCTGCTGTTGTAGCAAGCAGCCCTGCCTGGGATCTCACACTGGAATGCAGAATCCTGATTTGTTCCCCTTAGCACTGGGGTATGGTAACATGTAAATAAAAACGCCGGCCGGCTCAGCAATCTCAGGATCGAGCAGGTGAATGTTGCAATGATTTGGAAAGGATGTCCTGTCCTGTCCTGTTGATTTTTTTAAATTTTTGAATCAAAAAATCACCAGCCCACAAACCAGTGCTTGTGGAGGGACTGCTGGGGGCGGCGCGCACATAGGGGACGGGATGGGCGTGAGTGAGAGGGAGAGCTGGCACTGTCTGCCGCGCTGAGCGACACTGGGCGCTAGGTGAGTACAATTAAATAATACCATTGGATGTAATTAATAAATGCATTGAAAAAGTTATTTCTGAAGGAGGTCACTGACGTGACAGCGGTCCAGATGTAATTGCTGGTGGTCCATGAGCAATTACATCTGCTGCCCTGTCAGTGACCTGCTTCAAAAATAACTTTTTCCCTTGACAATTGTCATTTGCTCCCTGCACCCTAAACTTTGTCCCCATCCTAGTAATGTTGCTTATAAATGTGATGCTTAGGCATAGCATGAGGCTTTGTGATTCTGTGCAGCTTTCATTTCACACCTGATGGTTGTCACTTGTTGTATGCCTTCCAATAATTATGTCTTGCCACTCATATGTTGAATGAAAACTGATCTATTCTTGTCTCTACTGGTTTATCGCGGATCAATACGCTGCATGCGGCTGGCGGCTGCCCCAGTAACAGTAAAAGCAATGAATATTTAAATCATACTTGCCTACTCTCCCGGAATGCTCAGGACGCTCCCGAACATCGGGTGACCCTCCCGCCGCCCCTGGAAGAGCAGGCAAGTCTCCCGATTTTTGCGGCCCCCCCTGCCCTGCTGCCCACTTAGTGAGTAAGTGGGCGGTCCGGGCAGTCGATTATGCGATTCTTGTTGAATCGCGTCATCATAGCCACGCCCCCTGCAGTATAATGCTTCGGCATTAGAGAGCGGGGTGTGTGGCTTAAATGACACGCCTCGCCAACCACGCCCCCGTCGCACCTCCGTCCCACCCCCGTTCTGCATACGCCTCCTCTGCCCATCATTGTCCTGCCCCGCACCCTGCTGAGTCGACGTGGCTGCTCTCTCCCGGAGAGAGCAGCCACAAAGTCGGTAAGTGTGATTTAAATTAAGCCGTGAAAATAATACTTGGGAGAGTCAGGGACATATACTTTGCCCTCATACTTTGCCCTCAATATATCCACCATGCACATAGTTGTTTACAGCACTTTTTTTGTTGTAAGTTGCATTTTATTTTGTCTGTAGTCATTAGAGATGAGCGCCTGAAATTTTTCGGGTTTTGTGTTTTGGTTTTGGGTTCGGTTCCGCGGCCGTGTTTTGGGTTCGACCGCGTTTTGGCAAAACCTCACCGAATTTTTTTTGTCGGATTCGGGTGTGTTTTGGATTCGGGTGTTTTTTTCAAAAAACCCTAAAAAACAGCTTAAATCATAGAATTTGGGGGTCATTTTGATCCCATATTATTATTAACCTCAAAAACCATAATTTCCACTCATTTTCAGTCTATTCTGAATACCTCACACCTCACAATATTATTTTTAGTCCTAAAATTTGCACCAAGGTCGCTGGATGACTAAGCTAAGCGACACTAGTGGCCGACACAAACACCTGGCCCATCTAGGAGTGGCACTGCAGTGTCACGCAGGATGTCCCTTCCAAAAAACCCTCCCCAATCAGCACATGACGCAAAGAAAAAAAGAGGCGCAATGAGGTAGCTGACTGTGTGAGTAAGATTAGCGACCCTAGTGGCCGACACAAACACCGGGCCCATTTAGGAGTGGCACTGCAGTGTCACGCAGGATGTCCCTTCCAAAAAACCCTCCCCAATCAGCACATGACGCAAAGAAAAAAAGAGGCGCAATGAGGTAGCTGACTGTGTGAGTAAGATTAGCGACCCTAGTGGCCGACACAAACACCGGGCCCATTTAGGAGTGGCACTGCAGTGTCACGCAGGATGTCCCGTCCAAAAAACCCTCCCCAATCAGCACATGACGCAAAGAAAAAAAGAGGCGCAATGAGGTAGCTGACTGTGTGAGTAAGATTAGCGACCCTAGTGGCCGACACAAACACCGGGCCCATTTAGGAGTGGCACTGCAGTGTCACGCAGGATGTCCCTTCCAAAAAACCCTCCCCAATCAGCACATGACGCAAAGAAAAAAAGAGGCGCAATGAGGTAGCTGACTGTGTGAGTAAGATTAGCGACCCTAGTGGCCGACACAAACACCGGGCCCATTTAGGAGTGGCACTGCAGTGTCACGCAGGATGTCCCTTCCAAAAAACCCTCCCCAATCAGCACATGACGCAAAGAAAAAAAGAGGCGCAATGAGGTAGCTGACTGTGTGAGTAAGATTAGCGACCCTAGTGGCCGACACAAACACCGGGCCCATTTAGGAGTGGCACTGCAGTGTCACGCAGGATGTCCCTTCCAAAAAACCCTCCCCAAACAGCACATGACGCAAAGAAAAATAAAAGAAAAAAGAGGTGCAAGATGGAATTGTCCTTGGGCCCTCCCACCCACCCTTATGTTGTATAAACAAAACAGGACATGCACACTTTAACCAACCCATCATTTCAGTGACAGGGTCTGCCACACGACTGTGACTGATATGACGGGTTGGTTTGGACCCCCCCCAAAAAAGAAGCAATTAATCTCTCCTTGCACAAACTGGCTCTACAGAGGCAAGATGTCCACCTCATCATCACCCTCCGATATATCACCGTGTACATCCCCCTCCTCACAGATTATCAATTCGTCCCCACTGGAATCCACCATCTCAGCTCCCTGTGTACTTTGTGGAGGCAATTGCTGCTGGTCAATGTCTCCGCGGAGGAATTGATTATAATTCATTTTAATGAACATCATCTTCTCCACATTTTCTGGATGTAACCTCGTACGCCGATTGCTGACAAGGTGAGCGGCGGCACTAAACACTCTTTCGGAGTACACACTTGTGGGAGGGCAACTTAGGTAGAATAAAGCCAGTTTGTGCAATGCCTCCAAATTGCCTCTTTTTCCTGCCAGTATAAGTATGGACTGTGTGACATGCCTACTTGGATGCAGTCACTCATATAATCCTCCACCATTCTTTCAATGGTGAGAGAATCATATGCAGTGACAGTAGACGACATGTCCGTAATCGTTGTCAGGTCCTTCAGTCCGGACCAGATGTCAGCATCAGCAGTCGCTCCAGACTGCCCTGCATCACCGCCAGCGGGTGGGCTCGGAATTCTGAGCCTTTTCCTCGCACCCCCAGTTGCGGGAGAATGTGAAGGAGGAGATGTTGACAGGTCGCGTTCCGCTTGACTTGACAATTTTCTCACCAGCAGGTCTTTCAACCCCAGCAGACTTGTGTCTGCCGGAAAGAGAGATCCAAGGTAGGCTTTAAATCTAGGATCGAGCACGGTGGCCAAAATGTAGTGCTCTGATTTCAACAGATTGACCACCCGTGAATCCTTGTTAAGCGAATTAAGGGCTCCATCCACAAGTCCCACATGCCTAGCGGAATCGCTCCGTGTTAGCTCCTCCTTCAATGTCTCCAGCTTCTTCTGCAAAAGCCTGATGAGGGGAATGACCTGACTCAGGCTGGCAGTGTCTGAACTGACTTCACGTGTGGCAAGTTCAAAGGGCATCAGAACCTTGCACAACGTTGAAATCATTCTCCACTGCGCTTGAGACAGGTGCATTCCACCTCCTATATCGTGCTCAATTGTATAGGCTTGAATGGCCTTTTGCTGCTCCTCCAACCTCTGAAGCATATAGAGGGTTGAATTCCACCTCGTTACCACTTCTTGCTTCAGATGATGGCAGGGCAGGTTCAGTAGTTTTTGGTGGTGCTCCAGTCTTCTGTACGTGGTGCCTGTACGCCGAAAGTGTCCCGCAATTTTTCTGGCCACCGACAGCATCTCTTGCACGCCCCTGTCGTTTTTTAAATAATTCTGCACCACCAAATTCAAGGTATGTGCAAAACATGGGACGTGCTGGAATTTGCCCATATTTAATGCACACACAATATTGCTGGCGTTGTCCGATGCCACAAATCCACAGGAGAGTCCAATTGGGGTAAGCCATTCCGCGATGATCTTCCTCAGTTGCCGTAAGAGGTTTTCAGCTGTGTGCGTATTCTGGAAACCGGTGATACAAAGCGTAGCCTGCCTAGGAAAGAGTTGGCGTTTGCGAGATGCTGCTACTGGTGCCGCCGCTGCTGTTCTTGCGGCGGGAGTCCATACATCTACCCAGTGGGCTGTCACAGTCATATAGTCCTGACCCTGCCCTGCTCCACTTGTCCACATGTCCGTGGTTAAGTGGACATTGGGTACAACTGCATTTTTTAGGACACTGGTGAGTCTTTTTCTGAGGTCTGTGTACATTTTCGGTATCGCCTGCCTAGAGAAGTGGAACCTAGATGGTATTTGGTAACGGGGGCACACTGCCTCAATAAATTGTCTAGTTCCCTGTGAACTAACGGCGGATACCGGACGCACGTCTAACACCAACATAGTTGTCAAGGCCTCAGTTATCCGCTTTGCAGCAGGATGACTGCTGTGATATTTCATCTTCCTCGCAAAGGACTGTTGAACAGTCAATTGCTTACTGGAAGTAGTACAAGTGGGCTTACGACTTCCCCTCTGGGATGACCATCGACTCCCAGCAGCAACAACAGCAGCGCCAGCAGCAGTAGGCGTTACACGCAAGGATGCATCGGAGGAATCCCAGGCAGGAGAGGACTCGTCAGAATTGCCAGTGACATGGCCTGCAGGACTATTGGCATTCCTGGGGAAGGAGGAAATTGACACTGAGGGAGTTGGTGGGGTGGTTTGCGTGAGCTTGGTTACAAGAGGAAGGGATTTACTGGTCAGTGGACTGCTTCCGCTGTCACCCAAAGTTTTTGAACTTGTCACTGACTTATTATGAATGCGCTGCAGGTGACGTATAAGGGAGGATGTTCCGAGGTGGTTAACGTCCTTACCCCTACTTATTACAGCTTGACAAAGGGAACACACGGCTTGACACCTGTTGTCCGCATTTCTGTTGAAATAGTTCCACACCGAAGAGCTGATTTTTTTGGTATTTTCACCAGGCATGTCAACGGCCATATTCCTCCCACGGACAACAGGTGTCTCCCCGGGTGCCTGACTTAAACAAACCACCTCACCATCAGAATCCTCCTGGTCAATTTCCTCCCCAGCGCCAGCAACACCCATATCCTCCTCATCCTGGTGTACTTCAACACTGACATCTTCAATCTGACTATCAGGAACTGGACTGCGGGTGCTCCTTCCAGCACTTGCAGGGGGCGTGCAAATGGTGGAAGGCGCATGCTCTTCACGTCCAGTGTTGGGAAGGTCAGGCATCGCAACCGACACAATTGGACTCTCCTTGTGGATTTGGGATTTCGAAGAACGCACAGTTCTTTGCGGTGCTACTGCTTTTGCCAGCTTGAGTCTTTTCATTTTTCTAGCGAGAGGCTGAGTGCCTCCATCCTCATGTGAAGCTGAACCACTAGCCATGAACATAGGCCAGGGCCTCAGCCGTTCCTTGCCACTCCGTGTGGTAAATGGCATATTGGCAAGTTTACGCTTCTCCTCCGACAATTTTATTTTAGGTTTTGGAGTCCTTTTTTTTCTGATATTTGGTGTTTTGGATTTGACATGCTCTGTACTATGACATTGGGCATCGGCCTTGGCAGACGACGTTGCTGGCATTTCATCGTCTCGGCCATGACTAGTGGCAGCAGCTTCAGCACGAGGTGGAAGTGGATCTTGATCTTTCCCTAATTTTGGAACCTCAACATTTTTGTTCTCCATATTTTAATAGGCACAACTAAAAGGCACCTCAGGTAAACAATGGAGATGGATGGATACTAGTATACAATTATGGACGGACTGCCGAGTGCCGACACAGAGGTAGCTACAGCCGTGAACTACCGTACTGTACTGTGTCTGCTGCTAATATAGACTGGTTGATAAAGAGATGTCGTAGTATGTATGTATAAAGAAGAAAGAAAAAAAAACCACGGTTAGGTGGTATACAATTATGGACGGACTGCCGAGTGCCGACACAGAGGTAGCCACAGCCGTGAACTACCGTACTGTACTGTGTCTGCTGCTAATATAGACTGGTTGATAAAGAGATGTCGTAGTATGTATGTATGAAGAAGAAAGAAAAAAAAACCACGGTTAGGTGGTATACAATTATGGACGGACTGCCGAGTGCCGACACAGAGGTAGCCACAGCCGTGAACTACCGTACTGTACTGTGTCTGCTGCTAATATAGACTGGTTGATAAAGAGATGTCGTAGTATGTATGTATGAAGAAGAAAGAAAAAAAAAACCACGGTTAGGTGGTATACAATTATGGACGGACTGCCGAGTGCCGACACAGAGGTAGCCACAGCCGTGAACTACCGTACTGTACTGTGTCTGCTGCTAATATAGACTGGTTGATAAAGAGATGTAGTAGTATGTATGTATAAAGAAGAAAGAAAAAAAAACCACGGGTAGGTGGTATACAATTATGGATGGACTGCCGAGTGCCGACACAGAGGTAGCTACAGCCGTGAACTACCGTACTGTGTCTGCTGCGACTGGATGATAAATAATGATATAAAAAATATATATATATCACTACTGCAGCCGGACAGGTATATATATTATATAATGACGGACCTGCTGGACACTGTCTGTCAGCAGAATGAGTTTTTTATAGAATTAAAAAAAAAACACCACACAAGTGAAGTCACACGACGAGTGTTTAACTTTTTCAGGCAATCACAATATAGTATACTACTAACTATACTGGTGGTCAGTGTGGTCAGGTCACTGGTCAGTCACACTGGCAGTGGCACTCCTGCAGCAAAAGTGTGCACTGTTTAATTTTAATATAATATGTACTCCTGGCTCCTGCTATAACCTATAACTGGCACTGCAGTGCTCCCCAGTCTCCCCCACAATTATAAGCTGTGTGAGCTGAGCACAGTCAGATATATAATATATATATACATAGATGATGCAGCACACTGGGCTGAGCAGTGCACACAGATATGGTATGTGACTGTCTTGTACTCCTGGCTCCTGCTATAACCTATAACTGGCACTGCAGTGCTCCCCAGTCTCCCCCACAATTATAAGCTGTGTGAGCTGAGCACAGTCAGATATATATACATAGATGATGCAGGCATGCAGCACACTGGGCTGAGCAGTGCACACAGATATGGTATGTGACTGAGTCACTGTGTGTACCGTTTTTTTCAGGCAGAGAACGGATATATTAAATAAAACAACTGCACTGCTGGTGGTCACTGTGGTCAGTCACTAAACTCTGCACTCTCTTCTACAGTATCAGCCTCAGGTCAATCTCTCTCTCTCTCTCCTAATCTAAATGGAGAGGACGCCAGCCACGTCCTCTCCCTATCAATCTCAATGCACGTGTGAAAATGGCGGCGACGCGCGGCTCCTTATATAGAATCCGAGTCTCGCGAGAATCCGACAGCGTCATGATGACGTTCGGGCGCGCTCGGGTTAACCGAGCAAGGCGGGAAGATCCGAGTCGCTCGGACCCGTGAAAAAAAACATGAAGTTCGTGCGGGTTCGGATTCAGAGAAACCGAACCCGCTCATCTCTAGTAGTCATTAAGGTGCTTTCCACTAGATGCGGAGTATCACTCCATTGTGTGGCGGAGAATCATAAACGAAAAACCAAAATAGAAAATGATGGTATATTATGTCTCCATTAGTCAAACATCCATTTAGAAAGACCATAGAAAATTCCAAGGTGCGGGTCAAACTGTTCTGGACTTTTTGTCTATATTAAAGTTGTTTTTCAAAATTTGGTATATTTCTGATAAAATACATATTTACTATTTTATAAATATGGTACATCATTTTATTTACATGAACACTGCTTAGTGTCGGAGGGGGGGGGGGGTATTGGGATTGGGGGGCGGGGGTTGATCTCCAGGAAGCAATGATGCATAAGGTGACAACTCTAGCATGCCCCCTAGAGTGATTAAAAAGGGGCATGTCATGTGGCTACTCCTCCTCCAAGCAAGGCCATGCCACCTTTTTGACTGTGCACGCTGATGGGGTCTATTTGGCACATTGGGTGACACGGACTTCTATGACGCATTGATCTCTGGGAGACGGTTTATCGTTAGTCCTAACTTCTATTTGGCTTATGTGCACCAGGTTCACCCCAGGTTTCAGCAACCTCTAAATTAGCTTATTTGAGGAGGAACATGTGTGGTGGAATCATTTGGATGTTAGACATGTTCTCTGGCCGTCACATTAATGATCTTTTTAGCATGTGGGATGAGGATGAACACTTTATCATAGAATTCACTTCACAACTGAGCAATAACTTATTTTGTTTTCTTTAGCAGTGTTCATCACTTCCACATTTCCTTTTTGAATAATGAATGCTCTTCAGGTCACATATGTCAAAATGAAACTTAAAACTATCTGTAAAGCAGACAGAAACAACTACTTGCTTTACAACAGTAAACACCAGAGAACATTGAACACAATATAACAATATACCAAAAAGCCAACTGATGAGATTGAAAAGGAATTGTGCAATTTAATGTAAGTAGTTAGGCATTACTGCCTTACAGCACTGAGGCCTTGGGTTCAATTCCCAGCAAGGCCCTATCTGTGTGGAGTTGGTTATGTTCTCCCTGTGTTTGCGTGGGTTTTCCACAGGTGTTCCAGTTTCCTCCCACAATCCAAAAACCATAGTGCGTGTGTGTACATGAAGTAGGTAATATAGATGGTAAGCTCCACTGGGGCAGGAATTGATGTAATTGAACAATTATTCTATGTAAAGTGTTACAGAATATGACTGCACTACTGTATATAAAAAAAGGTAATAAATATTTTGTACACTGCATTATATTTTGCAATTTGGAAAGGTATAATGTATATATGTTTTAAGTTTCCATGAAAGCAACTGGAAGATACAGCAACTCACACATGTATAAAAACAGGAAAAGACATAGAAATGTGCATTGAGGCTGTTAAATTCTGTTTTTACTGTATAAGTTATTTTATTTTCAATGCTTAAGACTGTGGTTCCCAAACTTTCTTGAATCACGGAGCCCTAGAGTATCCGCATTTTTCACGGCACCCCTAGGCATGAATGAAGTAAATTGTGCTCCCTGTCATCCTTAGGCACAGTTGTATGGTGTTCTGTTAAAGTGCAAAAATGTACAACCATGTGCTACTGTATGTCTTGCTTTCTCTTAAAGACGTACCTCAGCAAGCGCGATAGACTCAATTAAAATGTACTGTAAAAAAACAGGTCCAAGCAATTTTATTTACTACAAATTTAATGAGGGAAGATTAGATGGAAATATTGTAGTAAATATAGTGTGGGACGGGACTATGAAATAAAATGTAATAAAATATTCCAGATAGGTTATGTTCAATAAATGACATTAATCAATGTAGTCATCATTTCTGAGCAAGGACAATTGCAAGTCTTGATTTCTCCTCTGATGTTGCTCTTATTATTGATCGTTGGACAAATAAAGTTCCTTCAGCAATTTGTCAATATGTTGCCAGGCCTCCTCAGCATTTTCACCAGCCTGTTTCTTCAGAGACTTGAGATAAGGTTTAGCTTTCACCCTTAGCTCATCCACCTTCTTTTTCATTTGTTCCTTTAGCTCAGAAGCCTTGTCATTCATTCCATCTTTCACCTCCTTGCTATACTTCTCATACTCTGCCCGGACATCATCCACGTAAGGTTGCAGCTTGCCACGCAGGATGTCTATTTCTTCTCGCAGATTGTCCCGACCCTTCTCTGCTACGGATCCCAGATTTTCCAAGAAGCTCGTCACATGCTTACTTACACCATCAAAAAGCTCAGATCCTATGGGCACAACTTCCTTAACAAATGTCTTCAGATGTTCTTCTACTTTGTCGTCAAAGTCCTCAATAATAGGTACAACCTTGGTCTTGAACACTGGGAAGTTTTTAAGAAGCTCCTCATCCAATTTCTTCTTGATTTCTTCAAAGTAGTCTTCGATAATATCCTCCATTTTATTAGCATTTTCCTTTGCTTCTTGCAACTTCTCCTTAAGTTTGTATCTGCAGAAACAATATATAAATCTGTAAGTGTTTACACCCTACATGACAATCAATGGTAGTGTAAGACAGGAGAGCAGCTTTGTGCTATGGAGCCTTCGAGAACACAGACGTTCTTGTGAACACTATGCCCCAACTGTATTATAGAACTATTTTTACTTGACACAATATATTGAATTAATTACATTTTAAATGTTGGGCTGAAAGTTTCCTAAAGTATATTCCTTAAATAATTATTTATCAGGCTACCTCTGACGTTAAAGAAAGTGGGAAAGGATGTTTCCACATGTTTAAGGCAGAATTAAGTTTCACAAAAATGTAACAGAAAAATAATAAATATTAGATAGAGCTCCTGTTTTGCAAGCAACAGACAAGGCAGTAGACATCCCCAGGGTAAGATTAACAATGGGGTGGATGTAGCTACAGCTCCAGGCCTCACGTATTGTAAAAATCGCATTAAATTTGTATTTCTATTTTCTCACAAAATTCTGCAATGTTTCTATTTTTATGTATTTAGGGAGTTATTTGTGCTTATCGTGTACACACCCATGTAGCTCTTATCACACCCACACAGCCAAGGTCACAGCTCCTCCCTTTCTCACTATCGGCCCGTGAACATTTTCTGCCCCAGGGCAGTGTGGTCCTTAATCCAGCCCTGGACAGCTACATAGTTTGCTGTGGGGACAGCTATTTAAAAAGGTCCAAAGCTTAGCTTGTCAAAACATGGCTGCGGTAGCTAACACCATCTTCACTGGACAGGGGTCTTAATGAACCCAATACATTATACTTCGACCACTGGGGAGGCAAAGCTCCCAGTCCAGATGTCCCATTCTTATTCAATCCCCTGGCTCACACACAGCCCATCGGGGTGCAACAGAACCCCATTATTTTGCATGAAGTGGCTGCTAGCCTCTAGGAAATGAGTGTGCCTGTATATGCCCCTCTGTGCTGGACATTTCCAACTAAACTGTAGGCCTTTGATGACCATTCATCATGCTCTTCAGCTACCGTAAACATGTGGATGTTTTACTAGTATGTAATTTATAGAACATTTATTAATGTACTGTGCAGACCCACTGTGCCAAGTGTCCCCATAAATGAGTGTAGGGATGTAGAAATCATATAATTCATTTGTGGGCCTAATTCAGACCTTGTCGCTGCAATGGTGGTGTGTGCAAAGCATCTCACTGGTGCGATCACCTCTGCCTGATTGACAGGCAGAGGCAGTCGTGGGCGTAGGCTTGGACTGGCCCACAGGGGTACAGGGGAAACCACCGGTAGGCCCCACTGCTTGAGGGCCCACTCCTTCCTCTAGGGATCAGGTTCTAGACTGTGCACTTAAATTATATATTATACATATGTTACCTTATACTGCACAGGATTATGATGTATTCTCTACAGTACATTGCTGTCATTAATCTGGCACATTATCATGCATGCACTAGCATTAATTACGATATAAATTATCAAGGAGTCCAGACCAGGTACTTTATAATGGTTAGCCAAACCTCTGTGGTGGCTGGCCACACCCCATTTGGAGGCTGGCCACACCTCTAATCATGGGCCCCTACCACTGCATACCCTCGGTGGGCCCTTCATGCTCCAGTGGCTGCTGCTTGGCATCACATGCAGCTACTGCGACCCTTTCACACCTCTGCAGGGAAGGGGGGTGGCCTGGCATGTGGGGCAGACTAGCCCTGTGCTGGGTGTCACCGGCATGCCTCAGATTGTGATTGTAGATGTGCTTTTTTTCACACATCTACGATCAGCTCTGAATTAGACCCTGTATCCCTTCAGCTCCTCCAGCCTTTGCAGTACCCATGTGTGCCCTCAGATCAAATCCTGGAAATGTATTCTTCTGCCACTAATATTACCAGTTAATGGTCCAGTGTTAGAGGTTTGCGGCACCAGAACAAAGTCATTAGTTTTGGAACTGCTGCCACAAAAGCATGGTGAGTTAAAACCTTGATTTGTAATGCTCTATCAGGATTATTGGAGAATAGGCCTTCAAGTGCATCTCACTCAAAGCACGTAATAAAAGGTTTTATGCACACAAAATTAGCACATGCATTTAAAAACTGTCCCAAGTAAGGCTAATAGCTAGCAATATTGTTAGAGAAAAAAATCAAAGTTCACAGATTAGATTTAGGATGTGTACCTCTTAACGATATCTCTGCCCATTCACACACTGACACACAGTTCCTGCTTGTGTAAATGTGCACAGAGGAGGCCTGTAGCTACACTGGTGTAAAACACAGTACGCATCGTTTGTTTTATAAATAAAGCGCAAACTTCTGCTTTGTCCACACCAGTGTATAAATCTGATCTATGCAGCAGCGAGTGTAGTCTGCCACTTCAGGTTTTGCCAGAGTATTACTCTTCTGCCCACCTAACAATCAGCCTTGGAAATCTGTTTCTTTTGTGTTTTTCCGCTGGCTCTGGTGCAAGAAATGTGCTTTCTCCTGTGCATGCCTACTGTATGCCTAAATCGCAATGTGCACGTTATCTAGCCAACACTGCCAAGTGTCCACAAAAGCTCAATTTTCAGTCACAAAGTTCTCACAATGTAAATATAGGTTCACTAATGTATCAAATTCCCGAAAAGGGTTTTTTGCTGTACGGCCTGTTTTACACATTGCAAGGACTCCAAATGAAAATGATAGCAACCATGTAAACCAACAGAAATTATATTGTACATAATATAGACAGACAGGCAGACAGACAGACAGACAGACAGACAGACAGACAGACAGACAGATAGATAGATAGATAGATAGATAGATAGATAGATAGATAGATAGATAGATAGATAGACCATTGGTCTATATATTATCTGCCTTCCTATCATCACTGGTCTAAAACAACAGATCTCCTTGTTTCATCAATCTACAGGATCCGGTCCTTAGGTCGACTGCACTTGGGTTGACACTCATTAGGTCGACCACTACTGGTCTACATGCATTAGATTGACATGGTCTATAGGTCAAGATGGTCATTAGGTCGACATCGACAAGGTCGAAATGGAAAAAGGTCAACATGGGTTTTTCAAATTTTTCTTAATTTTTTTAACTTTTTCATACTTTACGATCCACGTGGACTATGATTGGGAACAATGCTGACCACAGTGGTAGCAGAGCGAGGCACCTTGCCCAAAGCATGTGAGGGGATATAGTGCACTAATTTGGGTTCCCTGTCACTTTATGAAGAAAAGGACACCAAACAATTATAAAAAAAAAACTCATGTGTTGACCTAGTTCAGGTGTTAACCTAGTCACTGTCGACCAATAGTTGTTGACCTAATGACTGTCAGCCTAGTTACTGTCAACCCTATGATCCACACCCCAATCTACAATTCTTGAAAACCCAGAACCATTGTTTTACATTGTTTGACCAACTAGAACTACTTTGTTTTTTATTTTTAATAAATTTGCGGGGGGCGTGGTCTGGCTGCAGGGGGAGACAGAGGTGCATCATAGGAGCTCCTGCAAAACGGGGCTTCTAACTAACTAAATAGCCCACTCCAGGGCCTCAAACTAACACCCAGTGCCCCTCTTGTCCCCCTTGCTCCCACGGCAGCACCCCGGAACGAGCCGCGGAATCGGAGAGTAGTTTTAACTACTCCCGCGGATTGCGGCCTAGGGCAAGCCCACAAGCCGGGGCCTCGATTTTAACCTTACACCGGAGGTGGCTCCGGAGACTCACAGATCCGGCCGAGATCAGCTTCAGGACACCGGACACCCGCGCTACCGCTGGCCGCGGCTGAGGGACCTTCTCTAACACCCACCGCACACCCTCACTACACAGAGCCGCCGAGCATAGCAACGCGGGACGAGGCCGCAGGACGACCGGAGACGGCCCCAGCTGCACGCCCACGGCTCCCAGCTGCCACATATCTGCCGCTCCACTCCTGCTGGGCCCTGTAAGTAACTTCACATCTCATTACACTTATCTGAGGGACCCCAGCGGAGCAAGGAGATAGAGGGGCAGTGATATAACAAAGGGGTATACTGAACAGCGGTGACTAGACCCTCCATTATTATCTGCAGTTCATCCACCAGAGGGCCTTGCAGTCTCCATACCCATACTGAGACACCATCTACTTCTAAGCTGGTCAGCCAGACACTGCAGCATCACCGACTGAATAAAACCCCCCTCACCTGACACCCCCCCCCCCCCCTCTGATATTAAGCATTTTCTTACCTTCAAATTTCAATAAGGAGAGGAAAGGAGAGGAAAAGGGAGATAAGGAGAAGAGTAACGTGGAGTAACGTGGAAACACATAGGAGAAACATAAGCCTGACGCCCCCTGCAGACTGCAGGCTAGAAGTGCACATTAAAGTGTGTCTATTATTGCTATGGACAAATTCATGTCTAAATCATTACGTAATCCACGGGGTGCTCAGTCGGGTAAAGGCAAAAATCGTGAAAATCCCGCTAGTAGTGCCCCCGTCTCCCCTACGTATAGTCAAGGCTCTAGCCCCCGGGGACAACCCGCACCAATTATGGATCCATCTAAATCCATCTCCACGAATGAAATCACAAACATACTATCATCCCTGCTAGATCAAAAACTGGCACCTTTGAAAACCTCTCTAGATTCAGCGCTCGCACAACTCACAGCCCATGATCAACGTATCTCGGAGGCAGAGCAAAGAATCTCGGATTTAGAGGATGATCTATCAGCAGCTAAAACAACTCAGATGGAACACGACAAGCAGATGACATCTCTGCAAGACAAATTAGAAGATTTGGAAAATCGGAATAGAAGAAATAATGTACGTCTGGTGGGCCTACCAGAATCTGTGAAATTCTCAGAACTCATGGCTCTGGTCTCCCAGTGGCTACCCAGAGAGCTAGGATGCGTATCTGCTACAGGTTCCATCTTGGTGGAACGTGTCCATCGAATTGGTCCTGATCGTCAGTCTGGCAGAGATAGACCCAGACCGGTCATCATGAGAATTCTCAACTACGCCGATAAGGTTCGATTGCTGGAGGCCTATAGAAGACACACGGATCTCCGATACCAAGATTCCAGAATTCTACTATTCCAAGACTTCTCATATCTGGTTGCTGCAAGACGACGAGAATTCTCACCTATTTGCAAGCGCCTCTTCGAGATGGGCCACAGATTTGCGTTATTGTATCCAGCCAAGCTGAGAATCACCTATGGTGGAAAAGTCCACTTTTTTGAAACAGCGCAAGAGGCTAGAAATTTTGTGAACTCCTTGGATGCAGCTCCTCTATCGGGTACAGATGATGCTGATTGACTTAATACACTCTTCTCAAGTGGGTTGATCGCCATCATTACTTGACTCATTTATGTTTCAGTCAAATAACGCATTTTTGTTTGACAAGCTGAATAGCAGGTATTTCTACAATGTGAAGAAGGCTTACTGTAGCGACTGGAGCCTGGAAAAGGCTATGGTGCGACGGTACTATATTGGTTATGTTCTACTAATTTTCTTTCTGTATAACTTCTCCCCTGTTCAATTGTCTCTGACAATGTTCTGTTTGTCTCCTCCCTTTCCACTCACCCTCTTTTCTCATCTTTGGTCATATTGTTTTAGAATATGGTGCTCCTGGTTACCAGGTTGGAGAATATCCTCCTTACATGTTTTACTGCTCTCCATTTGGAGACTGTTTTTGTTTAACAGGGCGCCCATTTGGGTTCGCAAAAAGTTAAAATGGTATTATAACTTAGTTCATAATATTGACACTGTGCACACACATGGTTTGCGTACAATGATAGGAATGTATCTAATGTTTTACACTTATTATTTAACATCAACGATCCACATCGGTCCGCTCGCTGGGACGGACTGGGATCGACAGTTATGGTATATTATTCCCCGTGAATGGCCTAGGGTTGGAATCGGCTGAATGCCGTCGACTCATGACCCTTCCACAATACTGCAGTCACGATTTCGATTAGTATCTTGGAACGTAGATGGGCTTAACACCCCAATTAAACGGAAAAAGGTCCTGGCCTGTCTGAAACGACTGAAACCAGACATAGTATTATTGCAGGAAACTCATTGGCGGATATCAGATCCGAATGTATTACGGGATACGTGGGTTGGAGAGTATAGAACAGCTTCTTTCACATCCAAACGTAGAGGAGTGCTAACTATCCTCAATAGATCACTCCCTGCCACTATCTTAGATAGCTTGGTCGACCAAGAGGGAAGATTCCTGTTTTTGAAAATAAAAATACTAAATACGCCCTACACGATAGCCAACATATATGCCCCAAATGGCCCTAACGCATCATTCTTTTCTGATATTTACAAAAATTTGCAAGATTGGGCAGAGGGAGAAATTATCATGGGAGGGGACTTTAATTGTGTACAGTCAGCTGGTATAGACAAAACAACTATGACCGGTACTCATACGATCACCACTCCACCCTCACTCACTTTACTCACCACTTCTCTGCGACTGTCCGACCCCTGGAGAATTCGCAACCCAGACGCTCGAGAATATACCTTCTACTCACACCCACACCATTCCTCCTCTAGATTAGACTATTGGTTGATCACTGACTCTCTTCTACACCATGTAGTGGATACTAAAATTGAACCAATCTCACTCTCGGACCATGCTCCGATTTGGTTATCAATCAACCTAGACACTCCCTTACCTAGGTCCTATAATTGGCGTTTCCCCGCTTATCTAGAAACTTCTGAGGACTTTAAACAATTTCTCACCAGAGCCTTCCTTAATTACACTGAGGATAATAAGGTTCATGAGAACGATATCAATCTGTTTTGGTCGGCTTCCAAACCAGTTGTCCGAGGACAAATATTAGAATACGTTTCCAGAAAACGTAAACACCTGAATACCCAGTTGAGTGACCTGAGCAAGGCTCTGACCGCAGCGTATAATACACTGACATTAAATGATTCCCCAGACAACAGACAAAATTATATTGACGCGAAACATCTCTATGATGCACTTTCACTGAGAGAGCCAGTTTCTCCTATGACGTACAGAGGAATAAATTCTTCCGAGGGGGTAATAAGTCGGGTAAATTATTGGCCAACTTAGTGAGATCATCCACTGCACCCTCCCGTATAACTAGCTTACATACCGACTCGACTTCCTCAACTATGGATACACAAATTATGTCAAACACCTTCCTACAATACTATTCAAACCTATACGCGGAACCTTTAGATAGGCCCACAGAGGGCATGAAGTTTTTGGACGAAGCAAACTTACCTACATTGACAGAGGAAGAACGAGACTCACTAACGTGCCCTATAACAGACACAGAGCTATTGTTCTTGATTAAATCACTTCACAATGGAAAGTCGCCAGGCCCGGATGGGTTTGGAGCAGTATATTACAAAATGCTAGCTCCCCACATAACACCATATTTATTGACGTTGTTTAACTCACTGCTGAAAGGGTCCCCACCACCCCAGAGATTCACAGAAGCTAGAATAGTAGTATTCCCTAAACCGGGTAAAGACCCATCATATGTCCAGTCCTACCGACCCATATCTCTTCTTAACCAAGATCTAAAACTAATCACCAAACTATTGGCCACTCGTCTCCAACTGATACTAAAACGTATCTTACACCCCGCCCAAACGGGGTTTGTTAAAACTAGAACATCAATACATAATGTACGAACCCTAATAGCAGCAATACTTAGTGTCAAAGACTCCACAACATCTAAGGCACTCGTGGTCAGCTGTGATGCTGACAAAGCGTTTGACCGTGTATCATGGGCACATCTACTTAGAATTTTCCACACTCAACAATTCGGAGAGGGGTTCACTAAAGTCTTTAATATGCTTTATTCTAATCCACAAGCCCACCTAACCATAAATGGATTGAACACACCAACCTTTTCTTTACATAGAGGTACGCGCCAGGGATGCCCCTTATCTCCCTTACTTTTTAACCTAGCCCTAGACCCACTGATACGCACTTGCGTGCAAAATGTTGCCTGGGAAGGAATAAAAATCGGCACACAACCAGTGAAGGTTTCGGCCTTTGCGGATGACCTTTTATTATATTTTAGTGATCCCATAAAGGCGTTCCCTTCTTTACTGGCTACGCTACATGATTTCCACTTGATCTCGGGCTTCCTAATCAATTTCGATAAAACAGAAGCTTTGGCTCTTGGACCCAAGGCCACACGAAATTGGGGCTCCAGATTTCCCTTTAAATGGGCGTCTGGTTTCATAACATACCTGGGCTTACGCTTCTCACCAACCCTAGCCGAGTTGTACCCACTGAACTTTTCCCGTGCCATTAACAAAATGGTTGAAGATTTTACACGCTGGCAAAACTTACCAATCTCATATATAGGTAGATGCCATTTATACAAAATGATCTCATTTCCCCGTTTATTATACCCGATCCAAATGCTCCCATATCTTTTGACCAAACGAGATATACAAACAATTAACAAGGCCCTTAACACTTTCATATGGACAAACAAACGTCCACGTATAGCCCTCTTTAAACTGAAACAACAGACAACGCTGGGTGGCGTGAATATACCATGCCCAGAAGACTATTCTCTAGCCGCTAATTACAGATATGCCCTTGACTGGGTGAGAGGTTCCTCTGACTACACTAATATATCTTTGGAACAGAATATGCTATCCCATGGTACTTTAGCTACCATACTACATTTTTCAGACCCCTTCACACAGGCGTCCATCCGCTCGAACCCGTTGCTACTCGCACCATACAAAGCATGGCAACATCTTCGAAAACGAAAAGGGCTGACACCTACCTGCTCCCTATTCCAACCACTCCTGCATAACCCAAATTTTCAAGGCGGAGACACAGATGCCATTATCAAGACTTGGTACTCCCAAGACCTACGTTTAATATATAAATTCTTAAATGTCACCTGCACCGAAGTACTTACCTGGTCGCAATTAAAGCACAAATTCCCGAACTTACATATACCACTATTCGCATATTTTCAAGTACGCAGCTTTGCAACACAATTGATAACACGTTTACGACCAGCAGATTATAACTTTCCCCTAGACACCCAACTGCGTTTAAACCCCCAGTCTTCCTATCCAACATCCTTTATTTATACACACACCAGACGACAAATTGACCTAGATAGTCAAACTACAGGCCTAGCTAAATGGTCGACCACTCTACCAGACATCCCTCTACAGACCATAATACATTGGCATATGTTACTTAATAAATATCTAGTATCCTCTTCCTATGCAGAAATGCATTTAAAAATATTGCACAGGGCGTATTATACTCCCCGTCTCAGATACCTCACGGGCATCTCTGATAACTCCAATTGCTTCAAATGCTCCACACATGATGCTGACATCATTCACTGCCTCTGGTCATGCCCTATAATACAGCTATTTTGGAAAGACGTCTGTAATTATATTACAACGACTCTAAACATCCCTATCAAACCAACTTTACTCTGGGCTCTCTGGAACCAATATGACTATGATAGCTGCTCATTACCTACAGGCAATAAAATGTTATTAGCTAGGATAGCGGCAGCTTCGAAAAAGACTATACTATCCCAATGGATACACGGAACCCCTATACCCATGACCCTTTTATTCCCTAGACTGACGCATCTATATCAAATGGACTGGATTGAATGCTCTCTTAGAGCGGAATCCAACTCTTCCAAGTTTTTTAATATATGGCTACCCTACGTGATAACCTTACCACAACAAACTCGTGATAACATGCGGAAAGTGGTTAAATATACTACATGGTACAATATGGAAATGCTTACGAGGGGATCACCACCCTTCTAACCCCAACTTTACTGTTTTCAGGAACAATGTTTTAGACTAGCACATACACACTGTTAATGGCATGATACCGAGAGATGACGGATCCTTGCAATGTATTTAGCAATGCCCGTAACTACTGTTACTGTCACTCCCTCTACTAATGTACGTGATTGCTCTTGTATGAAAATAGCGTTATACATTCCTAAATAACCTGAGACTTGATATTATCGATATACAGTTGTTGTATGCAATATGTGTGTTGCACTTGTATTTTGCTCTTTACCAATAAACAGATTAAAAAAAAAAAAAAAAATTTGCAAAAATCACAACTAAACTTTTTTCACGTTGTCATTATGGGGTATTGTGTGTAGAATTTTGAAGGGGAAAAATTTATTAATTCCATTTTGAAATAAGGCTGTAACATAACAAAATGTGGAAAAAGTGAAGCACTGTGAATACTTTCCAGATGCACTGTAGAACCACCAGTCATCATCACTTAACTTACATTATTTGACATCCAAGAATCATTGGCCTAGAGTATAATACTTGACTTCCTGGAACCACTGATCTAGAACATATGACGGTTAGAATCTCTAGTCTGTAGTACTAAACCACTTACAATCACTGATCCTTCTAGGATCACTGCTCACTATAAAATCTGACCACCAAGAATGACTTGTCCACAACATTTGAAATCTTGAAGCCATTGGTCAGCACGTCACATCCTAGAACCACAGTAACTCTACTTTAAAACACTTGACCTTCTATTAACACTGGTCTACAACATATCTTTTATAGCTCTAGTTTGCAAAAGCTGACCATCTACTAATTGTTACCTATAGCAATTCACCTCTTACAATCTTGTTACTACAACACCTACACACAAGAACTATTGGTCTATTCAGGATCTGCTGACTTCCTAAAATCACTGGTCTACAACACTTAAAGTCCTAGTGTAATAGGTCTTTACCCTTAGATTTCCAATCCCATTTTACACATATACTCTATTGTTTGTATTAAAGCTTTTATTTATGTTTTTAACTGTGACATGAGAATGATCTCTTACTCTTTTGCAATTTCTGAATACTCCAGGTTTTTCACAACATCTGTTAGAATTGCAACTGCACTATGAAATATTTTAGATATACTCTGTAGAGATTCTTCATGTTTAGGTTCATCACTCTGCCAAAAGTAACGTCCTTGTGCACCTGCAAAACACAGATAATTTTGATTGGATTACAGAGTACAAACTGTGTTATTGTGCAGGGGTGTAATGACACATAGACAGGCACCGAAATACAGGGGGTGCTGTTCTACAGCACCTGTCAATTTTCTGTATTAATCAATCTCACTTACAACTTCCTCCTCCTTAAACCCCGGCATCACCTGGCCGCCCCCATCTCCCCGTCATGACCCTAAGCACCTTCAGTCACACACTCCTTTATTTAAGGATTTCAAAATACTCTCATATTTCCCATAGAGACACAAATAGATCCATTAGCAAGGTGTCTGGCTGCAATCTGGAAAGTCATGTGATTGAATTCTGGGTATGACAGTATTTTGAAATGTCTGCTTTAAATAAAGGAGGATGTGACTGAAGGGCCTGGCTATGACTGCTAGGAAATGTGTGATTTAAAATGGGGTTCATTTACTAAACCTTGGATGGAGATAAAGTGGACGGAGATAAAGTGCCAGCCAATCAGCTCCTAACTGCCATGCTACAGGCTGGGTTTGAAATATGACAGTTAGGAGCTGATTGGCTGGTACTTTATCTTTGTCCACTTTATCCCCATCCCGTAAATAGACCCAAATGTAACTAAACAACAAAGAGCTTTGAATAATGGCCCTCATTCCGAGTTGATCGCTCGCTGACGTTTTCCGCAGCGCAGCAATCAGGTGAAAAAACGGCATTTATGCACATGCGCATGGTACGCAGCGCGCATGCGCTAAGTACTTTCACACAAAACTTTGTAGTTTTACCCAAGCTCGAGCTACTCTTTTCAGTCGCTCGAGTGTTCGTTGTTTGATTGACAGGAAGTGGGTGTTTCTGGGCGGCAACTCAGCGTTTTCAGGGAGTGTGGTAAAAATCCGCAGGCGTGCCAGGTAAAAACGCAGGAGTGGCTGGAGAAATGGGGGAGTGGCTGGAGAAACGGGGGAGTGTTTGTGACGTCAAACCAGGAACTAAACAGACTTCAGTCATCGCAAGGTAGGGGTAAGTATCGAGCCACTGTGAAACTGCATGACATTTTTTAGTAGCAGAACTGCTAACCTTTCGATCGCACTTCTGCTAAGCTAAGATACACTCCCAGAGGGCGGCGGCTTAGCGTTTGCACTGCTGCTAAAAGCAGCTAGCAAGCGATCAACTCGGAATGAGGGCCAATATCTGTTGATTATACTCCGTCTATGTGATTCCTGTCGCATTATATATATATATATATATATATATATATATATATACAGAAGCAAAATATAAGCAGCACTCACCAGACTGCAGAACTTGAGTAGAAATATTCTTTATTAGGGTCCTACGTTTCGGGGACAATCCCCCAGCATCAGGGACAGCTTGAATACAACAGTGCCCAATACAAACATATAAATACCTACACCAATTAACAAAAACTAGCAGCAGGTGTGCTCACCCAGCCGGCGCCGCCTGCCCGATTCACGGAGCCCGCGTCTGAACTCAGTGTCGCGGGATCCGTGACATCAGCGGGCCGCGTCCACCGGCCAGAGAGTCCAGGTCGCCTAGCAACCTTCCGAGTTTCATAAAACTCAAATACATACATATATATACCACAATATTTCAATCTTCGTTGCACATATTACAGGTGGCATTATTACTACTAATATATTATGCTATGTAAATGAAGTTACTAGATCATGCTATATCTCTACCATATCGGAAACTGAACATACCTGATAGTTCTGAAACTGTTACAATTGTTTCATTATAAAAAGACTACCCAGGAATGCTACACTATTGCCTGCCTTGGTTAACTCATAGGAAACATTGTAGTCCCAATGATTCATTTAGACCTTTTGGTGATATTGTGTCTAGGGTATGTATCCACCAACATTCTTTTTGTAGGAGCAACTTCGCCCGATTACCCCTTCGTATTTTAAACGGGATATGGTCTATAATAATCGCACGGATACTGGCGACACTGTGTCTTGCCTGTATACAATGTCTAGCTACAGGTTGTTCGCTTTTTCCTGTTTCTAATGCCTGTCTGATTGCAGTTCTGTGTTGGGCCATGCGTTCTTTAAATTGTCGCTGTGTCTTACCTATATATGCTAACCCGCAGGGGCAGGTTAGCATATACACGACAAACATGGTGCTGCAAGCTAGCGCATATCTGATGGAGAATCTTTTACCTGTGTGGGAATGTGCAAAGGTACTTCCCGCTAAGAGTGCCCTGCATGTTACACATCCCATGCATTTATAGCAGCCATTCCTTCTGGTTAGAAAGTGTTCTGGCTGTTTCTTGCCCATATCTGTAATGTCTAGCTTGACAAGGCGGTCTTTAAGATTTCTACCTCTTGTGAAGCTAGGCATTAATTTGGATTGTTCCAATAATGGTAAGTCTTTATCAGTACTGACCATCGGCCACCATTTCTTCGCTTTATTAGTCAGAACTGAACTTTTAGCTGTAAATTGTGTCACCCATGGAATGGTACTGGTGTTAACCCTTGACAGATTGTTTTTCTCTACATACCGCAGGGTATCTTCTCATGGGATATTTAATACCCTATTTTTAGTTTGCTCCAAAAATTTTTTGTTATATCCACGATCAATTAATTTATTTACCATATTATTCAATGTGGGGACTAGTGCTGATGGTTCTGATGTGATTCTTCTTGCTCTTAATAGCTGTGAATGTGGCAGGCTATTTCTTAATGATAGCGGATGAAAGCTGTCATTCCTCAGGATAGTGTTCCTGTCTGTTTTCTTCACATATAAAGATGTACTGATTTTCATATCTTTTATCGCTATATTAACATCCAAGAAGTGAATGGTGTTATCACTAATCTCGTACGTCAGTTTTGCAGTACTATCAGTTCTATTATAATCATCCAAAAACTCCTGCAGTGAGGATTGTGACCCTGACCATACAATAAGCAAGTCATCTATAAATCGCACATATAGACATATTTCAGGGTTCCTGATGTTACCCCTCCAAAACAGCTTTTGCGCAATAGCATACATGAAGGCGTTGGCGTACGATGGGGCCACGGAGGACCCCATTGCACACCCCGCCTTCTGGAGGTAAAATCTCCCATCATGTAGAAAGTAGTTGCGTGTGAGTGCTAGCCACAAAAGTTTCAGAAAAAATTCTACAGATGGACCCATGTATAATGGATTATCCACAATCAACTGTCTGACTGCCTCCACACCTGCATCATGAGGGATGCAAGTGTAGAGGCTAGTCACATCCACGCTGCATAATGTTACAGTGCCAGATGTTGTGTCAATGATATCCAATTTTTTTAGTAAAGCTGTGGTGTGTTGTGTGTACGAAGGAATCTGTTTGATGCATGGGTTCAGGTAAGAGTCTAAATACATCGATATGATCTGATATAATGATCCCCTACCGGACACTATTGGGCGTCCGGGGGGGGGGGGATTGCAGGCTCTTGTGGATTTTGGGGACCACATAAAACAAAGGTACAATAGGGCATTCAACCATCAATGCTTTACTTAGCTCATCGGAAATGTTACCTTCTACCACAGCTTTTTTCAACATTTTTACTCAAGTTCTGCAGTCTGGTGAGTGCCGCTTATATTTCGCTTCTACAAATAGCTTACATCGCTTAAGAGGGCACCGCAGCAAGTAAACGTGTTTTAACCAGGGGTGTGCTGGACAAGTGGAGTCGGTATGTATATATATATATATATATATATATATATATCTCCCAGCAGACCGGCACATCCCATTGAAAAAAAATCCTTTGCTGGTTGCCTGCTTAATTTTTATACATGATCCATTAGACGCGGCAATCCATGCATGAAATAACTCAACTCTTTGAACAGCAATAATGTGCAACATTTCAGTGCCTTCTAATTCGTCGCCATATTCACCAGTACTGAGCATGCAGAACTTTAACTGCAAAGTTAGAACTGAAACACTCCTACGGCTTCCGTTACTGTAATGATCAGATCATAATCCTGCAAAGTGTATGCTTAGTTCATTTCTGCGTGATTGTGAAGTATGATAAGTTCTGATAACTTTCATTATGAATTACTCTGGACAATAGCCGGGTTCCCTGTAATAATATAGTATATAATAATAATAATGTGCCGCGAGGCTGGATACCTGTGAGGAACAGCAGGGCCAGAGGCAGAAGCAGGACTTTCATTGTTGCACTGAATTGTTAATCACCAACCTGCAATACACACAGAATACCTGTAATTGATGTTAGAAGGAGGTTACCCTGCTGTCATTAATATATCTGCTCATATATCTATTTCTGTAATGCTCTTCCCCTTGTACAATATTGGCATATTCACTATATGCATACGTATGTGGGGCTCCCATGTTTCCAGTTATCACCAGGACATTCCCAGTTTTTAGAAACAATAACAACTTCTTAATAAATCCCAAGGTATGGAAGTGATAGTTTTTACAAGATTACGGAATCCTCTATACCAATGATGGGGAACCTTGGAACGCCAGCTGTTGCTGAACTACACATCCCAGCATGCCCTGCAACAGTTTTAGCATAGCCAAGGAGCAAAACTGTAGCGGGGCATGCTGGTATGTGTAGTTCAACAACAGCTGGAGTGCCAAGGTTCCCCATCTCTGCCCTAGGTTATACCACAGTAACTTAAGCAGCAAATTGTTTTGGGATCTATTCCTTAGAAATATTGCCAGAATACGCTGTTTTCTTACCAAAGATACTATCATATTCTCTCATCATCGCCCATCCTGACTACTGCATCATCCTCCCATCTGGCCTTCCCCTCGCACATCTATCCCCAGCACCAGTCCATATTACATGCTGCAGAAAGACCGATCTTCCTCTCTCTGTTACACATCTGCTGCACCACTTTGCAAGTTGCTAAGCTGGGTCCACATGTACCCTACAATGGAACTCCAATGAGTCACCCTCACCTACAAAGCCCCCAACACCACCCCTCCATACAGGCCGCGTGAGAGCACTCTCATTGTCTTAGATCTACATCTGTTGCCCCTGGTAACCACCTCTCACTCCCAACTTCAAGATTTCTTCTGTGATGCTCCCCGCTTACAGAATTCCCTATCACATCCTATTAGCCCCATCCACAACCATCATATCTTTGAATACTGGCAGAAATCCCATCTCTTTGTGACCTGCTCTGTGGGGCACTGTGGTATCTTACAAATCTACAATGATAATATTATTATTAATAATAATAACAGAAATGGTCACAGACACACAGTAAATGAACAGACAACTTACTATTCAGTAAAGCTTCAGGTCCTCGTGTGACTTGGACTTGCTCCCCACCTGGCATATATAGTGCTTCTACCACTTGCTGGGAACTGACCCAATCAGATAAGAAGGGCACGATTTATACAAAGGTCACACATGTTGTCAGTGATGTGTTACACGCAATTCCTAAACTTAAACTGTAACACAATGTCTAATTCTGATATATTTTGTTTGCTGTTGTTTTCACAGTCATAATCAGGGGGTGGTATTAATCTTGATATTCAGAATATCGGCATTCATTATGTTGATGCCATAATGTCTATATGGTCTGAATGAATACATTCAGGGTGTTGACATGTTAAGAAGTGTAAACACTGACATGATGTAAGCATTTTCACACTGTCAACATTGTGAATGCAGACTGTCAGACTGTCGGCAATGCTGTTTTAGCCTAACCCTAACTGCAACCTCAACCTAACTGCAACCTCAACCTAACCCTAATTGCAACCTAACCCTAATTGTAGCCTAACCCCAACTCTAATTTTTAGCCCAACACTAATTACAGCCTAGGACTAAGTACAGCCTAATCTTATTTATGGACTAACCCCTATTGCAGCCTACCACTTACCCTAAATACAACCTCACCCTAACCCTAATTGCTGCCTAACCCTAATTTTACATGTCAACATCCTGAATGTCGACATTCAAGATGTCAACACGTTCAAAAGGTCAACATTTTACTTCAATATTTACAATGTCAATGCTGATATGAGGTTGGATTTTTCAGAATGGCGACATTGTGAATGCCGACAGTAAGAATGTCAGCAATGCAAATTTAGCCTAACCCTAAACCTAATTGCAGCCTACCCCTAAACCATAATTACTACCTTAGCCCTAAATTTCATGTGCAGACATTCTGTCAACGTTCCTATGTCGGCATTTTTACTATATTCATTGGCGTTTGTATAATGGGTGCAATATATGTGGTGCATCAGGGGGGCCACACTGCTCACACTGCACCCATAGTTTATTACTTACTTTTCCATTTTATTATTTACCAGTTCTGTATAATGCAACTCCATGAAATGACAGTGAGGAGTCCCGCGTCGGTGCTGCAGCCATTGCAAAATTCACTGACAAAATGGCTGCCGTGCATGCGCAGTAGTAATTAGTCTCTGGAACATGGCGGGCATCATGTTTCCAGAGACCTGCGCATGCACAATAGACTCTGGCACAATTCCAGAGCCTACTGCACCGTGGATAGGAGGGAACACACCCAAAATCTGCACACAGGCTCCTTCCTCTGTTAAAAAAACCCTGACTGTATTGGTTTTATGTCAGTGTCTACATGTTAACTGTCAACATTCAGAACATGTCATAATCCTGAATGTAGACATTCTGACTACATTCCTCATGCTGTACTAAATCCAGGGTCGGACTGGTGGGGGGGATCAAAGGCCCACCGGGGAAACTGGCAGGGGCCCATGTCTAGTGGTGTGTCCATCCACAACATCGGTCTCCCTAACCATTAGAGCAGATGTGGCCAACCTGTGGCTCTCCAGGCAGGGTCGGACTGGCCCACAGGGGTACCAGGGAAACCACCGGTAGGCCCCACTGCCTGAGTGCCCACTCCTTCCTCTAGGGAGCAGGTTCCAGGTCCCAGCATGCCCTGCCACAGTTTTGCTATTAGGAAATGCTAGAACTGTGACAGAGCATGCTGGGATATATATTTTCACAACAGCTGGAGAGCCACAGGTTGGCCAGGCCTGCATTAGAGAGTGCATGGTCTAGGCCACTTAATAAAGAAGGTATATAGTAAATACTGCTAGTGCATACACGGTAATGTACCAGATCAATAACAGCAATGCACTGTAAAATAGAAACATAGAATTTGACGGCAGATAAGAACCACTTGGCCAATCTAGTCTGCCCCTTTTTTTTTACCATATTTTTACCTTAAATCTTATTTGATCCTTATTTCTTTGTAAGGATATCTTTATGTCTATCCCATGCATGTTTAAATTGCTCTACTGTCCTAGCCTCTGCCACCTCTGATGGGAGGCTATTCCACTTGTCCACTACCCTTTCTGTGATGTAGTTTCTCCTCAAATTTACCCTGTACCTACCTCTCCAAGTTTCACTGCATGTCCTTGTGATCTAATACTTCTCTTCATTTGAAAAATGTTTCCCTCCTGGACTTTGTTATTATTATTATTATTATTGTTGTCCTTTATTTATATGGCGCCACAAGGGTTCCGCAGCGCCCAATTACAGAGTACATATGCACATAATCAAAACAGGAAAACAGTGACTTACAGTTGAAGACAATATAGGACAAGTACAGGGTAACTAAGCATAACTACACCAGTAAATGACAGAGATAAGTTCCAGGTGGCCAAAAAAACTGCGGGATTTGGGCAGATTATTAAAGTAAGAAAAGTATAAGCACATGAGGGAAGAGGGCCCTACTCGTGAGACAGACAGTGGTGACACAGATGGGGTACATAGAGAGCGTGGAACAGAGGGTTAGGATGAGATGTTAAAACCCTTGATATATTTGAAAGTTTCTATCATGTCCCCACTTTCCCTTCTCTGCTCCAAACTATACATATTGAGATTTCTTAGTCTTTCTGGGTATGTTTTGTGATGTAGGCCATGCACCATTTTAGTTGCCCTTCTTTGTACACTCTCTAATGTATTAATATCCTTCTGAAGATCTGTCTTCCAGAATTGAACACAGTATTCTAGATGAGGCCGTACCAATGACCTATACAGTGGCATTATTACTTCTTTCTTTCTGCTGCTGATTCCTCTCCCAATGCAGCCAAGCATCTGACTTGCCTTCCTCATTGCTTTGTTACATTGCTTCCCTGCCTTTAAGTCACTTGAAATAGTGACTCCTAGATCCCTTTCCTCCTCAGTAGTTTCCAGTATAGTGCCATTAATACTATATTTAGTCTTTCGATTTTTGAGACCCAAGTGCATGATTTTGCATTTTTTGGCATTAAACTGTAATTGCCACACTCTTGAACATTCCTCTAGTCTACCTAGATCCTCAGTCATTTGTTTCACCCCTCCTGGTGTGTCTACCCTCAGTGGCGTAACTAGGGGTTCGTAGCCACTGCGAGTGCTTGGAGGCGCGTAGGGCTGCGCGGCGCCCTAGTCACCGCCACTGATTCGGTTTTGGGAAGGAGGGACATGGAGGGCACAGCGCCCGCCTCTCATGTGTGTCCCTCTTGGGTCTCCGGCGGCAGCGGCGTGTCTGTTAAATGAAGTGCCCGTTCGTGAGCTCTGATTGGCTCACTTCATTTGATAGACACGCCGCTGCCACCGCCGGAGACGCAGCACAGCAGTGAGGGAGCACGGGGGGGGGGGGGGGGGTACCTGGCACTGGGGGAGCATATTAGTCATGGGGGTATATTTGGCACTGGGGGAACATATTTGGCACTTGGAGGGCATGTTTGGCACTGGGGAGCATATTTGGCACTGGGGGGCACATTTGGCACTGGGGGAACATATTTGGCACTTGGGGAGCATATTTGGCACTGGGGGGCATATTTGGCACAGGGGGAACATATTTGGCACTTGGGGGGGCATGCTTGGCACTGGGGGCATATATTTGGCACTTGTGAGGGGCATATTTGGCCCTGGGGGAGCATACTTGGCACTGGGGGGGGGGGGGGCATACCCACTGGTTACAAGCACAACACCCTGCTCATGAAACCCCTGGCAACAAGCATTACCCCCTAGCAATGAGCATGACACCCAGTACATGAAACCCCTGGCAACGAATATTACCACCTGGCAACAAGCATGAAACCCAGCACATAATACCTCTGGCAACAAGCATAACACCTACCGCATGAAATCCCTGCCAACGAGCATGACACCCTGAGCATGAAAACCCCTGGCCCCGTGCATGGAACCAAGAGCATGAAACCTCTGGCAATGAGCAGATCATTTAAAAGTAATTAGAAGCCTTATTGTAGGACTTAATGTGTAATCGGCATTGCGTTGTGTGGCATAATGTATCACGGACATTGCGGTGTGTGTCATAATGTGTCACAGGCATTACGCTGTGTGGCATACTATATCACGGGCATTGTGGTATGTGGTATAATGTCTCAGGGACATTGCAGTGTGTGGCATAATGTATAACGGGCATTGCAGTGTGTGGCATAGGGTATAACGGGCATTGCGGTATGTGACACAGGCATTATGGTGTGTGTGGTATACTATATCACGGGCATTGTGGTATGTGGTATAATGTTTCAGGGTCATTGCAGTGTGTGGCATAATGTATCACGGACATTGCGGTGTGTGTCATAATGTGTCACAGGCATTGTATATGCTATAATGTATCAGGAGCATAGCAGTGTGTAGCATAATGAATAACGGGCATTGCGATGCCTGTCATAATGTGTCACAGGCATTACGGTGTGTGGCATAATGTGTCGGGGGCATTATGGTGTGTGGCATATTGTGTCATGGGCATTATTGTGTGTGGCATAATGTCTAAGGGCCATTGCAATATGTGGCATAATGTATACTGGGCATTACTATACAGAGGAAAAATTACAAACAATGTAAGGGGCATGAATCAGGATTTTTTTTTTTCCCTGTGGTGGCCAACGTCTGGGCGTGCAGGTTGCAAAACTGGGGTATAAGGTAGTCTTTGACTGCAAAACCATGCCCCTTTATGCAAAGACACGCCCATTTCCGCAAGGCCACGCCCCCTTTTGTGGCGCAAGCTGATTTATTGCTTTACTAGTGCCAATTATGGGGGGCGGGGGGCGCCAGGGAATTTTTTGGCTTGGGGGAGAGCAATTTCTAGTTACGCCACTGTCTACCCTGTTGCATACCTTTGTGTCATCTGCAGAAAGGCATACTTTCCCTTTAATACCATTTACAATGTCACCAATAAAGCTATTAAAAAGCACTGGTCCAAGTACATATCCCTGGTGTACTCCACTGGTAACATTTTCCTCCTGTGAATGCACTCTCTGTTTTCTATCCCACAACCAAGATAACTGTAAAAAATACACAATAGTTCTGTGCAGTATAAGGTTACAGGTTACAGTGCCAGAGTCTACAGTGCATGTGCAAGACTCAGAAAAATGTCCGCTGTGCCATTTTTCCGGAGTCCTGCGCATGCGCTGTAGACTCTGGCACTGTGCCAGAGTCTCTAGCGCTCAGTGCACTATCAGTGGCGGTGACAGCTATAGGAGAGGAGTGGGCCCACACACAATCACCGATGAACGCCGGAAAGGTAAGTACAGAAGAAATGGGTGCAGTGTGTGCGGTGTGGGCCCCCTCTGGACTCAGGGGCCTGTGTGCACTGCACACACTGCATCCATTATGGATACGCCAGTGGTTCTCCCCCTGCACAAGAGTGTCGGCGCTGCAGCCTGACATGTATGTGTATATATGCTTAGCGTTCCCCCCCTGCACAAGAATGTCGGCGCTGCAGCCCGACATATATGTGTATATGTGCTTAGTGTTCGCACCCTGCACAAGATAGTCGGTGATGCAGCCCGACATGTATGTGTATATGTGCTTAGCGTTCCCCCCTGCACTAGGTAGTCGGCGCTGCAGCCCGACATGTATGTGTATATGTGCTTAGCGTCCCCCTCCCCCCACCCCCGCACTAGGTAGTCGGCAATGCAGCCTGACATGTATGAATATGTGCTTAGCGTTCCCCCCCCCCTGCACTAGGTAGTCGGCGCTGCAGCCCAACATGTATGTGTATATGTGCTTAGCGTACCCCCCCTGTACTAGGTAGTCGGCGCTGCAGCCTGACATGTATGTGTATATGTGCTTAGCGTTCCTCCCATGCACTAGGTAGTCGGCGCTGCAGCCTGACATGTATGTGTATATGTGCTTAGCGTTCCCCCCCTGCACTAGGTAGTCGGCACTGCAGCCTGACATGTGTGTGTATATGTGCTTAGCGTTTTCCCCCTGCACTAGGTAGTTTGCACTGCAGCCTAACATGTATGTGTATATGTGCTTAGCATTCCTCCCCTGCACTAGGTAGTTGGCGCTGCAGCCTGACATGTATGTGTATATATGCTTAGCGTTCCCCTCCTGCACTAGGTAGTTGGCGTTGCAGCCCAACAAGTATGTGTATATGTGCTTAGCGTTCCCCCCTTGCATTAGGTAGTCGGCGATGCAGCCTGACATGTATGTGTATATGTACTTAGCATTCTTCCCCCTGCACTAGGTAGTCGGCGCTGCAGCCTGACATGTATGTGTATATGTGCTTAGCGTTCACCCCCTGCACTAAGTAGTCGGTGATGCAGCCTGACATGTATGTGTATATGTGCTTAGCGTTCCTCCCCTGCACTAAGTAGTCGGTGATGCAGCCTGACATGTATGTGTATATGTGCTTAGCGTCCCCCCCCCCTGCACTAGGTAGTCGGCACTGCAGCCTGACATGTATGTGTATATGTGCTTAGCGTTCCCCCCTGCACTAGGTAGTTGGTACTGCAGCCTGACATGTATGTGTTTTGAGTGAGTTGCACAAGAGTGTCGGCGCTGCAGCCTGACATGTATGTGTATATATGCTTAGCGTTCCCCCCCTGCATAAGAAGGTCGGCGCTGCAGCCCGACATATATGTGTATATGTGCTTAGCATTCCCTCACTGCACTAGGTAGTCGGTTCTGCAGCCCGACATATATGTGTATATGTGCTTAGTGTTCGCACCCTGCACAAGATAGTCGGTGATGCAGCCCGACATGTATGTGTATATGTGCTTAGCGTTCCCCCCTGCACTAGGTAGTCGGCGCTGCAGCCCGACATGTATGTGTATATGTGCTTAGCGTCCCCCTCCCCCCACCCCCGCACTAGGTAGTCGGCACTGCAACCTGACATGTATGAATATGTGCTTAGCGTTCCCCCCCTGCACTAGGTAGTCGGCGCTGCAGCCCAACATGTATGTGTATATGTGCTTAGCGTACCCCCCCTGTACTAGGTAGTCGGCGCTGCAGCCTGACATGTATGTGTATATGTGCTTAACGTTCCTCCCATGCACTAGGTAGTCGGCGCTGCAGCCCAACATGTATGTGTATATGTGCTTAGCGTCCCCCCCCTGCACTAGGTAGTCGGCACTGCAGCCTGACATGTATGTGTATATGTGCTTAGCGTTTTCCCCCTGCACTAGGTAGTTTGCACTGCAGCCTAACATGTATGTGTATATGTGCTTAGCATTCCTCCCCTGCACTAGGTAGTTGGCGCTGCAGCCCGACATGTATGTGTATATATGCTTAGCGTTCCTCCCCTGCACTAGGTAGTTGGCGTTGCAGCCCAACAAGTATGTGTATATGTGCTTAGCGTTCCCCCCTTGCATTAGGTAGTCGGCGATGCAGCCTGACATGTATGTGTATATGTGCTTAGCGTTCCCCCCATGCAATAGGTAGTCGGCGCTGCAGCCTGACATGTGTGTGTATATGTGCATAGCGTTCCCCCCTGCACTAGGTAGTCGGCATTGCAGCCTGACATGTATGTGTATATGTGCTTAGCGTTCCTCCCCTGCACTAGGTAGTTGGCACTGCAGCCTGACATGTATGTGTATATGTGCTTAGCGTTTTCCCTCTGCACTAGGTAGTCGGCACTGCAGCCTGACATGTATGTGTATATGTGCTTAGCGTTCCCCCCCTGCACTAGGTAGTCGGCACTGCAGCCTGACATGTGTGTGTATATGTGCTTAGCGTTCCCCCCTACGCTAGGTAGTTGGCGCTGCAGCCACTGCTGCTTACAATCTATAATGGAGTGGCAGTCAGACATGGATGACAGACACATAGGTATGAGTTAATGTGATGGAAAAAGGGGTGGATTAAGAGGAGACTTGGAAGGTCTTCAGAAATAAGTGTGTTTTGAGTGAGTTGCATGGTACGAAGCAGTGCAGAACAAGTCCTGGGGGTGGGAGTAAGAAGAAATGTTGAGAAGAAAGACAGCACCCTTTGGCACAGCTGGTTTTGAGAACTCTAAAAAGTTGCCATATTTTAATTCAAGTTCAATTGCTACTTGTATTTAACAATGTCAGTAATTTTGATTTACCACTGGTTGCGATTCTGTGAACTCTCCGTGTCCTCTTGGTTTTATTTAGTGCTGGCAAGAACTCTTGTCCCTGCAGGTAGGCTACAGCTTCCAGGTTCCTACCAATAACCCTTTGCAGCGCCTCCTGGCACTTTAATACAGGAAGTTGTTGTCTTCTATTCTTGTGAGACTGAAATCGTGGCAGTTGAACTCTGGATTGTATGATAAACTGTAAGAGGACATAAATCATCCCTAACAAGGGATCAATACCAGCAGCAAAACACTTATTAGAAAAAACATACTTTTAAAAAATACATTAGTTAAAACAAATAAAATAACGCCCCAAGAAAGGCTCTAAATAAAGGTTTACATACAGAAATTGCAGACTGATGAGGCAACCTGCAGACACCCGAAAAGGTAAGATGTCTCTTTTGCAGTGTGCAGTGAAGATTCTACGGGGTTAATTTACTAAGTTAGGAGTTTTTTGTAGAACTGGTGATGTTGTTCATAGCAACCAATCAGATTCTTTTTAACATTTATCTTGCTGCTTCTAGAAAATAATAGTCTGGTTGCTATGGGCAACATCTCCACTTCTTAAAAAACTCACACCATAGTAAATTCACCCCTGCGTTTGATAAATCAGTCTGCATATGCGCAGGCATCCTGAAACTCCAGTGAACCACTTAATTCTCCAGCAGCAGCAGGCAAGGAAAAGATACCGCTAACATCAATAACACTACCACTCACCAGAAAGCAGTGTAATGTTAAATACAAGCTGCAAAAACAGAAATAATGTGGAGAGAGGCTGGAAAGACAGACGGAAATTTACACTACATTTTAAACCTGTTGTTAAGTTTAGGTTACAAATAACAGCCAATGTATCAGGTAGATCCAAATGTATTGCACCAGGGAAACTTGACAAAAAATTACGTTAATTAGATAACCCTTTATATAAACTGCTCCCCATATTTTTACCCAGTTATAAAACCAGAAATAATGGACAATAGTGGAGAAAAAAGAAGGTATGGAAAAGGGGAAGAGGAGGGGAAGAAAAAGAGGAATTGTGAGGAAATGAAACAAACAGCGAGCTAAAGGGGGTAAAGTCAAGACAGAGAAGTATTGCTGATCCACACAATAAGAATAAGGGAGGTAATTCAGAGTTGATCGCAGCAGCAAATTTGTTAGCAGTTGGGCAAAACCGTGTGCACTGCAGGGGGCAGATATAACATGTGCAGAGAGAGTTACATTTAACGTGTAGTGTGTTCAAACTGAAATCTAAATTGCATTGTAAAAATAAAGCAGCCAGTACAGAATAAACCCTGCACAGAAACAATATAACCCACCAAAAATTACCTCTCTCTGCAAATGTTATATCTGCCCCACCTGCAGTGCACATGGTTTTGCCCAACTGCTAACAAATTTGTTGCTGCAATCAACTCTGAATTACCCCAATGTTAGGAAGACGAAAAAAGAGAACTGGAGGAGAAGGAGACCTTAGAAACAAGGGAACACTAGAAAATTAGGAAAAATACCACTCAAGAAGCTTACACAATTGTTTTGGAGGGTCATGCAGCAGCAACTGTGTTTTTGAAGTTTGGAAACGCGTTTTAGGTTGGGCTTTAGTGGCAGTGGGAAGGGAATAAAAATAAATACTAAAACACGTTTACTACGAACAGGGCCGGCTCCAGGCTTACTAGCACCCTGAGCGAGAAAATTTAAAAGTGCCCCCCCCCCCCCATGTGCGCGCCTTCGGCGCGCGCGTTCCTGGGAAAGTGGGCGTGGCCTCCTGAAAAAGTGGGCGTGGTCTCGCCCCCCAGCAGTGCCAGCTACACATGACATGCCCTCCAGCAGTGCCAGCTACACGTGACATGACTCCCAGCAGTGCCAGCTACACATGATAGTGTTCACTTTTTAGGGCAGGTTGCTGATCACAGGGAGGGCACATTTTTAAGTTAGGTGGGCAAAATGATGTACATATTGTAATGCTTGTTGTTCCCATGTCCACACGCTAAAGCATGGACAGTGCGCGCCGAAGGCGCGCAGCAAAAATTTAGGGGAGTTGCTTCGTGGGGAAGGTGCGTAGCCACATTATAGTGGCAATTCACATTACACCACACAGTAGTGCAGCTAATACACATTGCACCAGGTAGAACCTCCTATAAGAGCACGTTAGACACATTGCGCCAGATAGAGCACTGAGACACACTGCCCAGCCACAGACGCCTAGCGGGAACACTACATGATATGCCCCCCAGCAGTGCCAGCTACACATGACATGCCCCCCAGCAGTGCCAGCTACACGTGACATGCCCCCCAGCAGTGCCAGCTACATAAATGGCCACACAGTTCCAGATGGATAAATGCCCCCACAGCGCAGATATGCCCCCACAGTGCCAGATACATTAATGCCCCCACAGTGCAAGATATGCCCCCACAGTGCAAGAAATGCCCCCACAGTGCCAGATACATAAATGCCCCCACAGTGCCAGATGCATAAATGCCCCCACGGTGCCTGATACATAAATGCCCCCACAGTGCCAGATACATAAATGCCCCCACAGTGCCTGATACATAAATGCCCCCACAGTGCCTGATACATAAATGCTCCCACAGTGCCTGATACATAAATGCCCCCACAGTGCCTGATACATAAATGCCCCCACAGTGCCTGATACATAAATGCCTCCACGGTGCCAGATATGTCCCCACAGTGCCAGATATGCCCCCACTGTGCCAGAAATGCCCCCCACAGTGCCAGAAATGCCCCCACAGTGCTAGAAATGCCCCCCACAGTGCCAGAAATGCCCCCACAGAGCCAGATATGCCCCCACAGAGCCAGAAATGCCTCCACAGAGCCAGAAATGCCCCCACAGTGCCAGATAAATGCCCCCACAGTGCAAGATAAATGCCCCCACAGTGCAATATATGCCCCCACAGTGCAATATATGCCCCCCACAGAGCCAGAAATGCCCCCAGTGTGCCAGAAATGCCCCCACAGTGCCAGAAATGCCCCCCCCCCCGAGCCAAAAATGCCCCCAGTGTGCCAGAAATGCCCCCACAGTGCCAGATAAATGCCCCCACAGTGCGGATCTCCCCCCCCCCCCCAAATACCTGTGGCGCTGGGGAGGAGTACTGCTGTCCGCCTGTCCGAGTGCGGGAGTGCTGGCGGGCGGGCGGGTGGCCGGGCGAGTGAGAGTGAGCCTGGGTCCGGGTCCGGGTGCGGGCGGGCGGCCACTTGTGTGCGCTATGCGCGTTGCCGGCGTCTGACGTTAGACACCGGCGCCGCGCAGCGCGCATAGCGCACACACGGGCGGGACGGGCCAATGCTGCACACACAGGGCCGGCTCCAGCATCGAATATGGCGGCGCCCATTAAGGGTGGCGCCCTGCGCGGCCGCTCTATTCGAACATGCCTAGAGCCGGCCCTGACTACGAACATACACCTGGCACTTTCATTAATCAAAGTGTCAGCAGCTTGTCCCGAGGCTTCAGTCCCAATACCGCCAAGAATAAACAATACAAAAAATATGAGGCTCCGCTTCTCACCTTGATCACACTTTTATCAGAGAATTAAGTAAAAACACACAATAAAATACAGGTACCGGCCAGTATCATAGAATTACATAACACATATTACATATTATTTTTAATCTCAAATACTAAAACTTTGGCTGGTCTTTACCAAATGAGCCTATGAGGCTGAGCAGCATACACAAGTAATTTATTCATCTAGTGTCTCTAGTGGAGAATTATATCTCAGTCCCAGTGGGGTTTCCATTTATAATCGTCCCACCTTTCTATCCACTTTTGATGGTTTTATTCCAAATATGCAGAGGCGGTTTGTAAGCACAATTAATCTCATATGCAGCTTTTTCCAGATTCATTGCACTTTTTTGGAGCAATTACTATTTCATTGTTATGCTGGCATGTATTATAATTTTAAACTGATTAATAACAATTATTCAGGGTACACCATGCAGTGCACCCAAAGTGGTACCTCTCCCAGCTGCTGTTGTAGCAAGCAGCCCTGCCTGGGATCTCACACTGGAATGCAGAATCCTGATTTGTTCCCCTTAGCACTGGGGTATGGTAACATGTAAAAAACGCCGGCCGGCTCAGCAATCTCAGGATCAAGCAGATGAATGTTGCAATGCTTTGGAAAGGATGTCCTGTCCTGTCCTGTTGAGTTTTTTATTTTTGAATCAATATATCAACAGGACAGGACAGTTCAATGAGAACCACTCAATTGTTATGATGTATCACTGCCAATATTCTATACCAAGGGTGGCCAGACTTTCTGAGTTGGTGACCTAAGAATCAGCCTGATTCTTATTGGCTACTGCTGCAGTTTGCGTCCACCGTCATCGACTGTTTTCATGTCAGGGGTCGACTAGCCGATCATGATCAATGCTTTGTCCACCTTTGTTCTATGCTCTCTACATTATGCCATGTAACATTCATGTTATGTTGCCTCATATCCTACAATACGTCACATATACACTTAAAATGACTTTCCACTGACAAACTGTTTTGCATTGGACAACACCTGTGTCCCTTTAGGTGTCGTATAATAATAATAACAACGATGTATGTAGCTGATATATTTCTCTGCTAAATCTGATATAGATTGCAGAGTTAATGTTCTAAGAGATAGTAAACATTGCTTTCTGTTTACCAAGCATCAACATAAAAACTAAATTTAGGGTCAAACTCCAGAGATTAAAGTAAAGACTTTGCTTTTTTCTAGATAGAAATACGCTGATTGCGTACTTTAACCCTCTATATAGGATGTGGCTGGTAATTTAGTTTCTAATCGATTCTTATTACCTAGGTGGACTTAGAAGCAGGATGATCTTACACTAATTTAACATAATCACCAAAAACTAAACATCATAGAGATTCTCTGCAGCTGTTTACGTCAAAAGCTATTACTGACTTATTGAATTACAGAAATACATGCAAGAGGCTCTTGCATATATGTAACTATGCTTCCAGGAATATTCGTTTAGTAGCATAGACTTGGGTACATTCATTGCGAAATATAGAAAACTGGCTAAAAATTTTAATTTTCTTGAAATTTTCCTATAAATTAGTGATGAAATTATCTAAAACTTGCATACTTAGGGGTAAATGTTATAGCCTGAGAACTGCTGGCATCAGCGACTTAATACTTATACCAGTGCCCTATGGACTAGGTATTTTTCCATGAAAGAGATGAAAAAGAAAAACACATTTGCAGAGTCGTAACTAGATTTTTTGGTGCCCTGTGCCAGACAGAGAATTGGCGCTCCCCCCATTTTTCCAATAGGGATATAAAGCAAGTGCCTCTCGGGGAAGAGGCAGGACAAAATTGATCCCAGAGAAAGCCCATGCTATGATGCCCCTTATAATTACGCTGCTCAGTAGCGCCACTACACCAGGTAGAGCCCCTTTTACACATTACGGCCGCCAGTCCCCCTTTTTACACATTACGACAGACAGCGTCCCCCTTTTTACACATTACGGCAGACAGCGTCCTCCTTTTTACACATTACAGCAGACAGCGTCCCCCTTTTTACAGATTACGGCAGACAGCGTCCCCTTTTTATACATTACAGCAGACAGCGTCCCGCTTTTTACACATTACGGCAGATAGCGTCCCATTTTTACACATTACGGCAGACAGCGTCCCCTTTTTACAGATTATGGCAGACAGCGTCCCCTTTTTACACATTACGGTAGATGGCGTCCCTTTTTTACACATTACGGCAGACAGCGTCCCCTTTTTAGAACACATTACGGCAGACAGCGTACCCTTTTTACACATTACAGCAGACAGCTCCCCTTTTTACATATTACGGCAGACAGAGTCCCCTTTTTACACATTACGGCAGACAGCGTCCCCCTTTTTACACATTACGGCAGACAGCGTCCCCTTTTTACACATTACGGCATTCAGCATCCCCTTTTTACACATTACGGCAGACAGCATCCCCTTTTTACACATTACAGGAGACAGCGTCCCCCTTTTTACACATTACGGCAGACAGCATCCCCTTTTTACACATTACGGCAGCAGAGTCTCACATGAGAGAGAGAGAGAGAGAGAGTGTGAGTGTAAGTGTGTGTGTGTCTGCCTGTGTGCGTGTGTGTGTTGTTTACCTGTTGAGGCGATGCGGCAGCAGACACTGATTTCCAGCCGCTCACAGTCCCTCTCTTGTGCCGTTGCGGCGGATCTCACTGGCGGCATCTCCTGGCTGAATGCGCGCTCGGCGCTCCCTCTGCAGTTCAGAGGCAACGGCGGGGCTCACAGGAGCCATCAGTAGAGACCCAGGCAGCTGAAGGACGCAGGCGGCAGCGGGGCTCACGGGAGCCATCAGTAGAGACCCAGGCAGCTGAAGGACCCAAGCAGCGGCGGGACTCACGGGAGCCATCAGTAGAGACCCAGGTGGCTGAAGGACACAGGCGGCAGCGGGGCTCACAGGCGGCATTACCGCGAACGAGGGGTTCTGTGTTACACGAACTGGCGCGCTCACCGTCCCTCACAGATGCGGCGGCTGGAGATAGTCGCCCGCGCACAGCCTAAATGACACTTCTCCATCGCTAACAGGGCCGTACGTAGGGGTGTGATGCCGGATGGTGCGCCTTCACTGCACTTGCGCTGTGGGCAAGGCACCATCGGCACACACCTAGTTACGGCACTGCTGGTGGCAACAAAATGGTGGCTCCTCCATGGTTACCAGGAGCCAGGTGTTGCCTTTTTTCGTTATTGTGCAGCACCCAGTTCTTAGTCACTGAGGAGGGGCCAGCAGTGCAAGCAAAGTCTCTAGGGGCATCCCAGCATCACAGGGAGTGATTAGCATGCCACCAGAGTGGTGAAACAGGGGCATACCATATGGATACTATCACTCCCGGCAAGTCTATGCCACCTTTTTGGCAGTGCACACCGACCGGGTCAATTTGGTGCACTCTATGAGGAGTCTCTATGTCAGAGATTTTCAACCTTTTACAACTCGTGGCACACTGAACAAGATTTATATATTACCAAGGCACACCATTTTTTTCAACTCAAATATAATGGTGATGTATAGTGCAGTTGCGTGTCCCAGGATGTCATGTCACAGCTTCTAAATTAAATGCCTGAGCCACATCTGAGAAAGCCAGAAGAGCCCAACACTGCCTGGGCCCAAAATTAGAACTGGCTCTGCAACCACTAAACCCACCAGTATTGATTGTTCCAGGGCCTCAGTAGACGCAAAACACTGACGGGCCTGGCTCTGCCTCTATGGCGGCACACCTGGAGACTGCTCAGGGCACACTAGTGTGCCACGGCACAGTGGTTGAAAAACACTGCTCTATGTTATGTTTAATAACATGCACTATCTACTACTCTTGGCCATGGTACTACTTTCACCCCAAGTTTCATCAACCTCTGAATTAGCTCATTTGCAAAGGAACATGTGTGGGAGATTCAAATGGGTGTTAGGCATGGTCTATGGCCATAACATTGATGAACTTTCTATCATGTGGGATGCTGATGATCACTTTATCACAGAATTCATTTCACGATTGAGCAATATGTTATGTAGTTTTCATTAGCACTTTTCACCACTCCAAGATTCCCTTCTTGAGTATTACTATTCAGATTGCATAAGTCAGAATTAAACTAAAAACTGTCTGCAAAGAAGAAGACAACTAACTTGCTTTACAACAGCAACCACCAGAGAACATTGATAAACAATATACAGTATTAAGAAGCCAACTACTGAGATAGACAGAAATTTTCAAATAAATTTATGGTGTAGTGGTTAGCACTGCCTCATAGCATGGAGGTCTTGGGTTCAATTCCCCTCAAGAGCCTATCTCTGTAGAGTTAGTATGTTGTCCCCATGTTTGCATGGATTTTCCCAGGGTGCTCCAATATCCTCTCACAATCCAAAAACATACTGTTAGGTTAATTGGTTTCTGAAAATATTGAACAATAGTATATATGTCTGTGTACATGTGTTAGGCTCTATATTGTAAGACTGATGTAAATGAGCAAATATTCTCTAAGTTCTACAGAATATGTTTGTGCTACTGTATATACAAAATGGTAATTGTCAGGGACCTTACTTTATCCCTGACTTGGGGGTGATTATCCTGCACCCTAACTATGGTCAGAGCGCCTTAATTCCTCACAAATTCGGCTGCCACCAACTGTGATAACCTTAAACAATAAAGAAACTCGGGGAGCCACAGGCCTACCAATACAGAGGGATGTAGGGGGAGGTAATGAGAACGCCGGTCACATAACTACATCCCTAAAGCCCTATGCCAATCCACCTCTGGCAGAGTATCACACATTTGATGATTTCACCTGAGGCTTTGCTGATTGGCTGATTCGATAAGTAATCCAGGGGGGATCCGGTCAAGATGCTACTGATCCCATCCAGGGATCTTGCATGACTTGCTCTTATAATTTATAACTCACTTTCACATATTTGGGCATACCTTCCCCCCGCAAGAGGATGATATAAAAAATGGGGTGTCCATATTACTCTCTGCTAGTTTAGCAACTATATGATAGTAAATATAATTTGTTTGTTATGTGGGATAGTGGGGAGGTTTTATATCTTGGAAACAATGTTTCTTAGAGATTCACCATTCGCACCTCACCTGCAAACCCACCTCAGCCATGTGTCATATTATTTTCTATCCGCTTCACTATTAGAAACATATAATTTCACGTCATAAACCATATCCCATATGGGATGCGATTATGTGACCGGTGGTCAGGAGACTGCTGGTCATAATACCGATGCCGGAATCTCGACCTTTCAAAATCCAGGCGGTCGGCATGCCGACCAACAAGTACTATTCCCACTCGTGGGTGTCCACGACACCCATAGAGAGGGAATAGAACCCGTGGCTAGTGTAGCAAGCCACCGTGCCCACAAGTGGCATCATTACGCTAGGCTACACCCCCTCCCCCACCGCCCACCTAACTGCCGGGATCCTGGCATCGGTATTGTGACCGGCAGTCTCCTGACTGCCAGTCACACATACCCAACGCTCCCATATGATGTTCCCTTATTCTAATGTAGGGTAGTCACGTTTTGTGGACGTCTCGATCCACATGTGGCCTGATCAACACCTACCATGTGCTTCGTTTGTGAGTAGGAACAGAGACAAAGGACTGGCTTGTCAGGTAATTGGCATTTTCCTCTAAATTCAATCACCTTTGATGTAAAGAACTGACATCACCCAAAGGCCTTACTAGGCCTGAATTAGTATTAACATGCTACTGATACCCTCCTACCTGCTAACCAAAGTTTCCATGTGGCAGTTTATTCTATAGCTAACAAAGCACCAGCCTACATTAGCTTCATAACTCAGACGTAAATAAAACATAACTTGCAAGTCCCTAATATATATAATCTCTTCTTAATATCTATGGTTCTTCACATTAATAAATACATATTTTGTATTTTGCAATTTGGAAAGGTATAATGCTTGCAGGATTGGGCAACTCGCACATGCATAAAATAAGGAAAATATGTACAAATAAGTATTGTGACTGTTAAGTTTAGTTTTTTACTATATAAGATATTTTAGTTTTATATTTACAAGAACACGTCAAACCAAAATTGCCATTTCGTCCTTCCAATCTCCAGTCCAATAATAATTGTACAGTATATCCTCATTGGGGCAAAATTACTGTATAATGGCCCTCATTCCGAGTTGTTCGCTCGCAAGTGAATTTTAGCAGATTTGCTCATGCTAAGCCGCCGCCTACTGGGAGTGAATCTTAGCATCTTAAAATTGCGAACGATGTATTCGCAATATTGCGATTACACCTCTCTTAGCAGTTCCTGAGTAGCTCCAGACTTACTCGGCATCTGCGATCAGTTCAGTGTTTGTCGTTCCTGGTTTGACGTCACAAACACTCCCAGCGTTCGCCCAGACACTCCCCCGTTTCTCCAGCCACTCCTGCGTTTTTTCCGGAAAGGGTAGCGTTTTTTCCCACACGCCCATAAAACGGCCTGTTTCCGCCCAGTAACACCCATTTCCTGTCAATCACATTACGATCGCCAGACCGATGAAAAAGCCGTGAGTAAAATTCCTAACTGCATAGCAAATTTACTTGGCGCAGTCGCAGTGCGGACATTGCGCATGCGCATTAAGCGGAAAGTCGCTGCGATGCGAAGATTTTTACAGAGCGAACAACTCGGAATGAGGGCCCATATGTTAAATGAAAATGCAAAAATGTACATCCGTGTGCTACTGTATCTGTTGCATCCTCACAACCACTTAACTGACAAATTTTTGGGGGTCATTCCGAGTTGATCGCTCGCTAGCAGTTTTTAGCAGCCGTGCAAACGCTTTTTTTTTTGCCACCCACCGGGGAGTGTATTTTCGCTTTGCAGGAGTGCGAACACCTGTGCAGCAGAGCGGCTTCAAACACGTTTTGTGCAGAACAAGACCAGCTCTGGACTTACTCTTCATGTGCGTTGATTCTAACATTGGAGGGTTGGCTTTTGACGTCACACACCCGCCCAGCGTTCGCCCAGCCATGCCTGCGTTTTCCCTGACACGCCTGCTTTTTACAAAACACTCCCAGAAAACAGTCAGTTGCCACCCAGAAACGCCCCCTTCCTGTCAATCCTCTTGCGTTGTGCCGTGCGACTGAAAGCTTCGCTAGAACCTGTGCAAAACCACAAAGGACTTTGTACCCGTACGTCGCGCGTGTGCATTGCGGTGCATACGCATGTGCAGAAATGCAGATCTTTAGCCTGATAGCTGTGCTGCGAACAATGGCAGCTAGCGATCAACTCGGAATGGCCCCCTTTCCCCACAAAACCACTCAGAAATTGTCTTTTTTTATTACTAATTTATGTTTAAAAAATATTTTTAATAATATATAAAAATATTTTATTTAAAAACAATATAGCTAGGGGGTGCACCCCCCCCCCCCCCCCCCCATCCCTCCTGTTTTTATAGGTCAGTGTTATAAAATAACTTCCCACTCCTCACTGGCAATAGACCCTCCCAGTCAGGGCCGTAACTAGGTATGTGAGGAGTGTCCCACCGCACGTAGCGCTGCAGGGTAAGGGGAGCTGTTGGCAGCACTTGTTAATTATCTGTTTTAATTACTTTCACTTGTAGCTTCCCCCCTTTTTGAAGCCCAGCATCTGCTGACCACCCCTGTCTCCTTCCTCTACCCCTTCCGTCGCTAATACCAACACAACATTCATGAACTTAACCTGAAAGCTCTTTGTTATTCAGTCACACTGTTGTTTATTACATTTCAAGATGCTGACATAACTGGGACTCAAACCCATCGTCCGTGGCATTGCAGTCAGACATTCTATTCATTGCGCTATCTGCCCTGCATAGAACGCTAAAGAATTCTAAAGCTAGAGAATTCTATTTAAAGCTTACCTTGTACTTTGTGAAAAATGATTAAAATTGCAGCTGAGCAAATCTACTGTATCTAGTATGTGGCTGCAAGGAATTGGGTGTGTGGCAACACACTACATAGCTCTTCTCAATTACAATGCTAATTATTTTTTTACAAAGTGCAAGTAGCTTCATATAGTTAGAAATGTCATAGCTTTGATGCAGGTTCAAATAGCTCAATGAGTAGAGTGTTTGATGGAATGCAACAGGTTATGGGTTTGAATCCTGGGTATGTCAGTATTTTGAAATGTGTTATTTAATAAAGGGGATTGTAACTGAATAACAATGAGCTCTCAAGTTAAGGGCATGAATATGATGAATATGGTATAAAGAGAATTTGGTTCCAAATCCATTTTCTTGCAGTGGTCTATAAATGTGTGTCTATCTATCTATCTATCTATCTATCTATCTATCTATCTGTCTGTCTGTCTGTCTATCTACAATGTGGGAGGGGTATCTTAGCATTGGCTTTCTCTGGGATCAATTTTGTTATGCCCCTTTCCCACGTAGGCATGTGCCTTATGTCCTATTGGACGCGATTCCGGAAGTGATGTGTGCAGTTAGAGACCACCACATCACTTTAGGGGATCCGGGGAACCAGAGGTGATCCGTTCTGCCGTCTTCCACATGACAGGAGACACAGTGGGCGGCACGTCCATGTGATGTGACCTGGCCAGGTAACGCACACCTGGCTCCGGTTGCATCACATGTGACAATGCCAGGCAAGTGGTGAAAGGCGTACCCCAGAAAGCTCAATAGACTCATTTAAACTGTACTATAAAAGATAGGTCCAGGCAATTTTATTACTGAAAATTTAATAAGTGAAGATTGGATGGAAATATTGCCGTGAAAATAGTGTGGGACGGATGGGGACTTTGAAATAAAATGTATTGAATAATTTCAGAAGGGTTATGTTCAATAAATGACATTAATCAATGAAGTCATCATTTCTGAGCATTTCTGATATTGCTTTTATTATTGATCTTTAGAGATGTAAAGTTCCTTCAGCAATTTGTCAATATATTTCCAGGCTTCCTCAGCATTTCCACCTGCCTTTTGCTTCAGAGACTTGAGATAAGGTTTAACTTTCTCCCTTAGCTCATCCACCTCCTTTTCTACTTTTTCCTTCAGCTTTGTAGCCTTGTCGTCTATTCCATCTTTCGCCTCCTTGCTGTACTTCTCATACTCTGCCCTGACATCATCCACGTAAGGTTGCAGCTTGCCACGCAGGTTGTCTACCTCAGCTCGCAGCGAGTCTCGACCCTTCTCGGCTATGGGTCCCAGATTTTCCAAGAAGCTTGTCACATGTTTACTTACACCATCAAAAAGTTGAGATCCCAGGGGCACAACTTCCTTTACAAATGTCTCCAGATGTTCTTCTAGCTTGTCGTCAAAGTCTTCAATAATAGGTACAACTTTGGTCCTGAACACTGGGAAATTCTTATGAATCGCATCATCCATTTTCTTCCAGATTTCTTCAAAGTAGTCTTCAAATACTTCCTCCACTTTATCAGCATTGTCCTTTGCTGCTTGTAACTTCTCCTTAAGATTGTATCTGCAGAAACAATATATTAATCTGTAAGTGTTTATACTAGACATGACAATCAGGCTTAACTGGAAGTAATGCAAGTCCTTGAACGGTTGTATGTCTCTTTTCTGTGCAAGCAATAAGCAAGGTTGTTGTATAAGGAATTAACAATGTTTTCAAATGTGCTACAACACTGCTCTATAGAGACACTGAAACAAGCAAGTGGTAGTTGGCTTTGTACTGTTGGAGCTTTCAGGGGAGCCAGATGTTCTCGTGAACATTAAGTCCCAGCTGTGTAGAACTATTTTTATATATTGAAACCACAGTGCCTATTATTCATCATGCTCTTCGGCTCCTCTAAACATGTGAAACAGTAGTTTCCACCTGTTTTACTAGTTAATTTATGGCACCAAGGATTAATGTATCGCTGCATACGCAGCCAGATCTGTGTCCATCTCCTTACATGCTGGGGCCCGCCCAGCATAGGGCAAGGCTGCCCAGCATGTGTGACGAGTCGCCTCCCGATGCACAGATGCATTGTTTAAGGTTGACTCCTTGCAGTGCAGCTTGGCTGTGCTGTCAGGTGGTCCTCAGAGTGGCTGCATGTGATGTCTTGCAGACACTGCAAAAATGATCCCGGACTGCCCTCGTTCAACCCCCCCCCCCTCCCATGCACTCCAATGACGCGTCGCCACCTCGCAAACATCCACTGCTGTCAACCACATTGCGGCCGTATATTTCCAGGACGCGGTCGCAATGTGTAAGGCCGCACAGACATGCTGTGGCCGCTGCGCATGCGCAGTTTACCAATGCTCTCAAACTGCGCTGCAGGCTGCATCAGCGGCCAGGTCAGAAGTATCCCCTGTGTTTACTGTGCAGACCCAATGTGCAAAGTGTCCCTATAAATGAGTGTAGGGACATAGTAGTTACATACAATTCATCAAGTTTCGGAGCCTGACTGCATTAACTGATGCAATCTGAAAGAGGACTGGATTGCGAATCGAGATCCATTTGGAATCTTCCTGCTCCTCCATCCTATGCAGCAGAGGTGGCACTGCCAGCGGTGAAAACCGGAATGGGGGGAGAGAAGTGGAAGATGCAGTGCATGCGGCAGTAAAAAAGTGGGTGTGGCCTCATGAGCAGGAGCCCACAAGGGGCTTCTTGCATTCCCCCCGCCAGCCATCTAAAAGCCGTGATCCCGGCGTCGGTATGGTGATCCAACTCGTCTAAAACATATGATGGTTTAGAATAACAGTATGTAGTACTAAACCACTTACAATCATTGATCAGTCTAGGATAACTGGTCTCTACAAGATTAGACCACCTAGAATGACGTGTCCACAATATTTGAAATCCCGAAGCCATTGCTCAGCACGTCACATCCTAGAACCACAGTAACTCTGCTTTAAAATACCTGACCTTCTATTACCACTGGTATACAATATATGATCTTTTAAACCTCTAGTTTGCAAAAGCTGACCATCTAGTAATTGTTACCTATAGCGATTGACCTCTTACAATCTTGTCACTACAACACCTATAGTACCACCTAAAACCAATGGTCTATTCAGTATCTGCTGACTTCGTAAAATCACTGGTCTACAACACTTGAAGTCCTAGTGCAATAGGTCTTTATTTATGTTATATAGCATTATCTCTTACTCTTTTGCAAACTCTGAATATTCCAAGTTTTTCACAACATCTGTTACAATTGCAACTGCACTCTGAAATATTTTCTGTAGAGAGTCTTCTTGTTTAGGTTCATCACTCTGCAAAAATTGACGTCCTTGTGAACCTGCAAAGCACAGATAATGTTGATTGGATATCAGATTGCAAACTGTGTTATTGTGCAGGGGTGTAATCGCACATAGACATCATTACTGCTTTGTGTAGCTACAGGCTCAAACAAGTATACAGTATATATATATATATATATATATATATATCATGTATATTCGCACACAATTGTTCAAATAAGAACATCCAGGTGGTGCTCCATTCCAAGGAAATTAATCCAAAAATATGCACAAATTAGAGGAGGGCACTCACCAATTTTTTTAAAAAGCTTAACAGGTCATTTATTGGTAGTGAAGTTTCACAGGACAAGTCGACGTTTCGATCATTGTCACAATCTTTTTCAAGACATATTAATCTTATACAATTGAGCAAGGCTGCTCTGGGGTCCTTGCTTGAAACTTTACCACCAATAAATGACCTGTTAAGCTTTTTTTAAAACTTGGTGAGTGCCCTCCTCGAATTTCTGCATATATATATATATATATATATATATATATATATATATATATATATACCGTATATACTCGAGTATAAGCCAACTTTTTCAGCACGTTTTTTTTTGCTGAAAAAGCCCCCTCGGCTTATACTCGAGTCAGTGGAAGGAGGGACACGTAGGGCACAGCCCGCGGCTCTCCTGTGTCCCTCCTGCGTCTCAGTCTCCGGCGGCGTGTGTGTGTGTTAAATGAACTGCCCGTTCGTGAGCTCTGATTGGCTCACGAACCGGCACTTCATTTAACACACACACGCCGCCGGAGACGGAGACGCAGGAGGGACACAGGAGAGCCGCACGCTGTGCCCTCCGTGTCCCTCCTTCAGAAGACAACGCGGGAGCAATGGAGGGTAAGTACCCTTCCTGGCACTGTGGGGCATATCTGGCAGCATGAGGGCACATCTGGCACTGTGGGGCATATCTGGCATATCTGGCAGCATGAGGGCACATCTGGCACTGTGGGGCATATCTGACATATCTGGCAGCATGAGGGCACATCTGGCACTGTGGGGCATATCTGGCAGCATGAGGGCACATCTGGCACTGTGGGGCATATCTGACATATCTGGCAGCATGAGGGCACATCTGGTACTGTGGGGCATATCTGGCAACATGAGGGCACATCTGGCACTGTGGGGCATATCTGACATATCTGGCAGCATGAGGGCACATCTGGCACTGTGGGGCATATCTGGCACTGTGGGGCATATCTGACAGCATGAGGGCATATCTGGCACTGTGGGGCATATCTGGCAGCATGAGGGCATATCTGGCACTGTGGGGCATATCTGGCAGTATGAGGGCTGTGTACGGCTAGAGCTGCATTTCCCACCCTAGGCTTATACTCGAGTCAATGAGTTTTCCCAGGTTTTTGTGGTAAAATTAGGTGCCTCGGCTTATATTCGGGTCGACTTATACTCGAGTATATACGGTATATCTATATATATATATATATATATATATATATATATATATATAACAGAGGCTCAATTACTAAGGTAAGCAGTGGTTACCAATGTTTCATAATGTTTTAATTCTTTCTTACGGTCTTGATGAAAGAATTATTACATACTGAATTGTTGGTAACCACTCTTTACTTCACTAATTGAGCCTGAGCGTTATCTCTGTCTGCTATTTATGTGTCATAATCCAGATGGAGGATGCTGCATCACACTGAAGGGGTTTGGGACATTTAAGATTAATCTCAGGCAGTGAGGGGGGCAGTAACATTGCTGCAGCACAGGAGCCCTCTGCTGTCTTGTGAGCTCATTGCGCTCGCCACGCAGCGGGCTCGGCGGCTCACTTCACTCGCCACAGACACTTTTATCATCTTCCATTTGATGCCTCATGGACCATTTTGTTTTATAATAAAATTGTATGAGACTGTACTGATCCCACTTTCTCTGTTCAGATGGGTGTTGTCTTGTGCTTTGGAGCATGCAGAACTTCTCAGCTGCATTACTGCAAAGTGAGAACCGAAATCCTTCTCCTACAGCTTCCATTACCGTAATGATCTGATCATTAAAGTGCATGCTCAGTTCATTTCTGCGTGATTGTGATGTTTAATAAGTTCTGATAACTTTCATTATGAATTACTCTGGACATTGGGCAGGTTCCCTGTGCTAGTAAAGTACATAATAATAATGTGCTATGAGGCTGGGTATTTGTTAGGAATATAGCAATGGGATACAGTGCAGTTCAGAAGATAAGAGGGCTGGAGCAGGGCTTTTCTTCTGCCCAAGCCCTCTTCTGAGCCGCGCTATATCCCATTACTATTAACTTAATAGGGACAATGACATCCCTTTATAGAGCAGCACCATCATCTCTTTACACCTTCTCCCCCACTCTGATGTGAGCACAGTACAATGTCTTTCTGATACCTGTGAGGAACAGCAGGGCCAGAGGCAGAAGCAGGACTTTCATTGTTGCACTGGACTGTTAATCACCAACCTGCAATACACACAGAAGGATAACGGTGACTGATGTTAGAAGGAGGTTACTCTGCTGTCATTAGTATATCTGCTCATACATCTATTTCCGTATTGCTCTTACCCTCGTACAATATTGGCATATTCACTATATGCATACGTATGTGGTGCTCCCATGTTTCCACAGTTATCACCAGGACATTCCCAGTTTTAAAAACGATAACGTTTTAATAATTCACGTGTCATGGAAGTGATACTTTTGATGAGATTATGGATCCCATACACTATAGTAACTTACGCAGCAAACTGCTTAGAATAGATCCTTACTAAAGATACTATCAAAACTCTTATCCATTTCTCACTATATATTGCCATTACTACTCCATCATCCTCTCATTTGGCTTTCCCCTCGTGTCCCCTAGAATGGAACTCCAATGAGTCACCCTCATGTACAAAGTCCCCAACATCTCCCCTTCATACATGCCACCTGAGAACACTGTCCCTCTCACCATTTTAGATCTACCTTTGCCTTTTGCCTAGCTTCTGGTAGCCACCTCTCACTCCCACCTGGAAGACTCCTTCCATGACACTACCTGCTTAAAGAGTTCCCTATCACATCCTGTAAGCCACCTCCATCATATCTTTAAATACTCCCTGAAATCCTATCTCTGTATAAGACCTTACCCTACTCCCAACTATACTACCCACACTACTGTACTTTCACAGCTGTCCCAATGCCCACCCTACGACCCTCTCTACCCTGCGTTTTCATGACTGCATTTAGGGGTCTATTCATGAAGCAGTGAAAAGTCCGGAGGTGTGAAACGGTGGAGAAGTTGCCCATGGCGACCAATTAGCATTGATGTAACATTTATAATTTGCATAATACAAAATTATACAGAGTAGCTAATTGGTTGCCGTGGGCAACTTCTCCACTAGATCACGTCTCTACTCTTTTCACTGCTTCATGAATAGACCTCTTATTTGTTTACCTTGTATGTCCCTTTTTCATATATGTCCTGTTTTCCCCACTGTCCTGCTCTGTGGAGCACTGTGCTATCTTACAAATCTACAATGGTAATATCATTATTAATACTAATAATAATAATAATAATAATAAAATTAATAATAGAACCAATGTAACAACAGAAATGGTCACAGACACACAGTACATGAACAGACAACTTACTATTCAGTAAAGCTTCAGGTCCTCATGTGAAATGGACTTGCTCCCCACCTGGCATATATAGTGCTTCTACCACTTGCTGGGAACTGACCCAATCAGATAAGAAGGGCACGATTTATACAAAGGTCACACATGTTGTCAGTGAGGTATTACACAAAACAGAAATAGCAAAAAACACACAATTTCTAAAATGTGGGTATAAAACTGTAACACAATGGGGTATATTTACTAAGCTCCCGATTTTGACCGAGATGCCGTTTTTTCATCAAAGTGTCATCTCGGTAAATCTCGGTCATTTACTAAACACTAATCACGGCAGTGATGAGGGCATTCGTAATTTTTTGCTAGTTTAGGTAAAAAATTACGAATGAATACACCATCGGTCAAAACGCGGCTGTTTAAGTATGAATCTCGGTCATTTACTAAGAAGTGCAAAGCAAAAAAACACAAAACACTGCCGTGAAAAATTACAACTCGTAAAAAAGTCCTAAAAAAAAACAGACCTGCTTTTTTTTTCCGTGATTTGAGATGCATGCAGGGATCCATGAGATCCGTGCATGTATATCAGTGGGAAGGGGTGGGAAAGTGCTTATTTTTGCCAAAAAAATTACGTGGGGTCCCCCCTCCTAAGCATAACCAGCCTCGGGCTCTTTGAGCCGATCCTGGTAGCAGAAATATGGGGAAAAAAATGACAGGGGTTCCCCCATATTTAAGCAACCAGCATCGGGCTCTGCGCCTGGTCCTGGTCCCAAAAATACGGGGGACAAAAAGAGTAGGGGTCCCCCGTATTTTTAAAACCAGCACCGGGCTCCACTAGCTGGACAGATAATGCCACAGCCGGGGGTCACTTTTATACAGCGCCCTGCGGCCGTGGCATCAAAAATCCAACTAGTCACCCCTGGCCGGGGTACCCTGGGGGAGTGGGAACCCCTTCAATCAAGGGGTCCCCCCCCCCAGCCACCCAAGGGCCAGGGGTGAAGCCCGAGGCTGTCCCCCCCCCATCCAATGGGCTGCGGATGGGAGGGCTGATAGCCTTTGTTGTAAAATAAAAGATATTGTTTTTAGTAGCAGTACTACAAGTCCCAGCAAGCCTCCCCCGCATGCTGGTACTTGGAGAACCACAAGTACCAGCATGCGGCGGAAAAACGGGCCCGCTGGTACCTGTAGTACTACCACTAAAAAAATACCCAAAAAAACACAAGACACACACACCGTGAAAGTATAATTTTATTACATACATACACACATACATACATACTTACCTTTTGTTCTCACGCAGGTCGGTCCTCTTCTCCAGTAGAATCCAAGGGCTACCTGTTGAAGAAATTCTACTCACCAGATCCATGGGTCCAGGCTCCTCGGCAAATCCAGGGTTAATCCACGTACTTGAATAAATAAATAAAAACGGTGTCCTGACCACGAACTGAAAGGGGACCCATGTTTGCACATGGGTCACCTTCCCACGAATGCCAGAAACCCACTTTGACTTCTGTCTAAGTGGGTTTCTTCAGCCAATCAGGGAGTGCCACGTTGTAGCACTCTCCTGATCAGCTGTGTGCTGCTGTCCTCACTGACAGGCGGCACACGGCAGTGTTACAATGTAGCGCCTATGCGCTCCATTGTAACCAATGCTGGGAACTTTCTGCTCAGCGGTGACGTCACTTTAGGTCAACCGCAGGGCAGAAAGTTCCCATCATTGGTTACAATGTAGCGCATAGGCGCTACATTGTAACACTGCCGCGTGCTGCCTGTCAGTGAGGACAGCAGCACACAGCTGATCAGGAGAGTGCTACAACGTGGCACTCCCTGATTGGCTGAAGAAACCCACTTAGACAGAAGTCAAAGTGGGTTTCTGGCATTCGTGGGAAGGTGACCCATGTGCAAACATGGGTCCCCTTTCAGTTCGTGGTCGGGACACCGTTTTTTTTTATTTATTCAAGTACGTGGATTAACCCTGGATTTGCCGAGGAGCCTGGACCCATGGATCTGGTGAGTAGAATTTCTTCAACAGGTAGCCCTTGGATTCTACTGGAGAAGAGGACCGACCTGCGTGAGAACATAAGGTAAGTATGTATGTATGTGTGTATGTATGTAATAAAATTATACTTTCACGGTATGTGTGTCTTGTGTTTTTTTGGGTATTTTTTTAGTGGTAGTACTACAGGTACCAGCGGGCCCGTTTTTCCGCCGCATGCTGGTACTTGTGGTTCTCCAAGTACCAGCATGCGGGGGAGGCTTGCTGGGACTTGTAGTACTGCTACTAAAAACAATATCTTTTCATTATCACAAATGGCTATCAGCCTCCCCATCCGCAGCCCATTGGATGGGGGGGGACAGCCTCGGGCTTCACCCCTGGCCCTTGGGTGGCTGGGGGGGGGACCCCTTGATTGAAGGGGTCCCCACTCCCCCAGGGTACCCCGGCCAGGGGTGACTAGTTGGATTTTTGATGCCACGGCCGCAGGGCACTGTATAAAAGTGACCCCCGGCTGTGGCATTATCTGTCCAGCTAGTGGAGCCCGGTGCTGGTTTTAAAAATACGGGGGACCCCTACTCTTTTTGTCCCCCGTATTTTTGGAACCAGGACCAGGCGCAGAGCCCGATGCTGGTTGCTTAAATATGGGGGAACCCCTGTCAATTTTTTCCCCATATTTCTGCAACCAGGATCGGCTCAAAGAGCCCGAGGCTGGTTATGCTTAGGAGGGGGGACCCCACGCATTTTTTTTTGGGATTTTACATTGTTTAATTAAAAAAAAAAAAAATAAGAACCCCAGCACGGATCACACAGATCCGGCCGAGATTGATTGTAAAAAAAAACGGCAGTGTTTTGCTAATCACTGCCGTAAAAATAGGTTAAAAAAAACGAATGACATCGACATCGGAAGAAAAGAAAAACCCGAATACGACAGCTTAGTAAATCCATCGTAATCAATTCAAAAAGTTGCAGTTTTACACTGTCGATGTCATTCGTGATTGAACTTTGACCTTTTTTCGGAAATTACGATTCTTAGTAAATTTACCCCAATGTCTAATTCTGATATATTGTGTTTGCGGTTGTTTTCACAGTCATAATCAGGGGGTGGTATTAAATCTTGATATTCAGAATGTCGGTATTCATTATGTTGATGCCATAATGTCTATATAGTCTGAATAAATACATTCCGGATGTCGACATGTTAATAATAAGGTTGATATTTGATATGTTGACATTTGACATGTCAACGCTGATATGATGTAAGCATTTTCACACTGTCAACATTGTGAATGCAGACTGTCAGACTGTCGGCAATGCTGTTTTAGCCTAACCCTAACTGCAACCTCAACCTAACTGCAACCTAACCCTAACCCTAATTGTAGCCTAACCCTAACCTTTGATATTTACAATGTCAACACTGACATGAGGTTGGAATTTTCGGAATCTGAATGCCAACAGTAAGAATGTCAGCAATACTAATTTAGCCGAAACCTAACTGCAGCCTAACCCTGAACCCTAATTACTGCAAAGTTCTAAATTTCATGTTCAAACATTCTGTCAACATTCATATGTGGGCATAGTATTTTGGTTTTCTGTCAACATGTTAAATGTTGAAATTCAGAACATGTCAGAATCCTGACTACATCCCTCATACTGTACTAAAACTACCCAGAATTTGGTTATGCCGATCAGGTGAAATAATGGGTGATTTTCCATCCTAAATGTTTCTGATTTATACCATTTATTTCAATTGCTGGATTCAGTATTGACTATTTTCGTGCTTTGTTACTGTTATTTTATTAAAAAGTATCTTCCAGATACAACTACAAGAAATTCTGAATTTGTAAATATGTGCAGTCTTTCTTAACCACTTAACTGATGATTCCCCCCCCCCCCCCAAAAAAATCGCTTCGAAATTGTCGGGTCTTTCATGAATGATTTTAACCTTATCCAAAACGATTTTAGTAAACAATAAAGGGGGGGGGGGGGGGGGGGGGGGGGAAATTGGTCTCAAACATCGAAACATCGATCGGGAACATTGCGACCATTGGAACATCAGGAACATCGAGACCAACGCAACTTTAGTTTTTAAAGCCCGGACAGCTGCCAGGTACACGGGGGGGGGGGGGGGGGCTCGGGGAGGCTCGGGGGGGCTGGTTTATACTTCCCCAGCGGTTGCCATTGTCTACAGCTGCTGGGAGTGGGGGATTCTGCCATGCTGACAGATCAGCAATGATCCGCAGCTCTGGGGGAGGATGTAAGGGTGCCTTCCGGTCCCTCTGACAGCATCAGCGGAGAGAAGTTTCTCTTCCCTGCTGCTGCTAGCACTGTTTATCTGACTGGTCGCATCCTGTGCGACCAGGTCAGGTAAACACTGCCTGGTGTGGTCGAATCTGATGCGACCATGCCAGGCAAGTGGTTAATATTTGTGACATGTGACAAACAATATTAACATGTGACAAGTAAAGCGGGGAACACACATAGCGATTCAGGTTCAATGCGATATGTGCTGTGCCTGATATGGGCTTAGCACACATCACAGCAGGTGTCTGTATACACGCTGCGATATGTGCTAGCCCGATCCTAAGTAGACTGCAAGGCTCAATGAGAGCCGTGCGATCTAGCCAGATTGTGCCTGCATTCAGGCCAATCTAGAGCGGGGCCGCACATCGCTATCGCTATGGGGTGTACACACAGAGTGATGTGTGCTTAGTCAGATTGTTTAGAAATTAAGCAAAAATCGCTACATGTGTACACCTCTTAAAACACATTTATTTATTTATTTATAGGCGGCCACAAGGGATCTACAATACTGTATAAAGGCAATACAAAGGTACAATATACATACGTAATAAGTAAAAAAAAAAAACTTTATGCATTGCAGTCAATAACTGCCTATGTATACAAATACAGTAAGTGTAACTAAAGGCAGAGAGCGTACCAAGAGGGAGACATACAATAATATCATACGTAATCAAAGGAAGTGTACACGAGTGAAGATGGGAAGAGGGTCCTGCTCATGAAAGCTTACAATCTAAGGGGGTAATTCAGACCTGATTGTACAGCAAATTTGTTGGCAGTTGGGCAAAACCATGTGCACTGCAGGTGGGGCAGATGTAACATGTGCAGAGAGAGTTAAATTTGGGTGGGGTGTGTTCAAACTGAAATCTAAATTCCAGTGTAAAAATAAAGCAGGCAGTATTTACCCTGCACAGAAACAAAATAACCCACCCAAATCTAAAGCTAGGTACACACTATATAATTATCCGGCAGATAATCTGCTAGATTTAGCTGGTTGGAATGAAAATCTGGTAATGGATGAGAGCAAATTACAGTCTATCATTTGCTCTTAAACACAGCAAAACTGTCAAAAACAGTCGTTCATCCAAGTTGGTTAAATTTGTGTTTAACCAATTTGAATGAACAACAGGCTTTGTTCATTTTCCATTGTTTGGGAGCAGATGATAGATTGTAATTTGCTCTTGTACACTACCAAATTTTCTTTCCAACCAGCTAGATCTGGCAGATTATCTTCAAGATAATTATACAGTGTGTACCTAGCTTTACTCTCTCTGCAAATGTTATATCTGCCCCCCTGCAGTGCACATGCTTTTGACCAACTGCTAACATATTTGCTGCTACGATCAGGTCTAAATTTCCCCATATAATGGAGTCAGACATAGGTGACAGACACACAGGGGCATATGTAATAGGGTCCGAGATTGCTGGAGGTGTGGGATGCCGACCAATCTCAGACTTTTTTTAAAGCAGCAATCATTTACATGATTCATTTTGCCTTGTAAACGATTGGCTTCTTAAAAAAAACGTCCAAAATCGTCCGGCATTCTGAACCTCCAGCAGCGGCGTCACTTACATTGTGAACACCAGATGCGGCACCGGCAGAAAAGTGGGTGTGGCTTCGCGAGAGGGGCTTTGCTTTACGACCCCGTTTTCCGTCACTTGGGGGGTTCAGGAGGTGCGGTCTGCCTCCCGCAGAGTGCTGTTTTTGCAGTGGCAGCTCCTACATAGTGACAGGAGCCGAGTTCTGCACATAATGTAACAGTGCAGCACTCGGCTCCTGTCACTGAGCAGGAGCCGGCATTTTGGTGTCACCCCTCGCGGGTGACACCCGGGAGCGGGCCGCACCCCCCTTGTGACGCCACTGACCTCCAGCAAACTCTGACCCTACTGCACATTCCTCACAGGGATGAGTCAATGTGGTGGGAAAAAAGGGGTTGGTTAAGAGGAGACTTGGAAGGTCTTCATAAATAAATGTTTTGAGTGAGTTCCAGTGAAGAACAAGTACTGGAGGTGGGAGTTAGAAGACATGTTACGTTTAGAAGAAAGGCGACAGTCTTCGGCACAGCGGAATGGGCAAGAGGCATGTTGAGGGGAGTTATTGGGTGAGGCCTTTATAGGTGTATATGAGGATTTTGTATTTGGCACTGTTGAGGAGCCAGTGCAGGGCCTGGTGGAAAGGGGAGGCTGATTGTGGAGTGGTTGGAGAGAAAGGTGAGAAAAGCAGCAGCGTTGTGGATGGACTGGAGTGGAGAGAGGTGGGAGTCAGGAAAGCCAGATAAGAAGTTGTTGCTGTAGTACATTTGAGAGACCTTTTAGTGGATGATAAGTTGTATCCAGGGCGAGAAAGGATCTGGTCTTCTAAACATTAAAAAGGTGAATGGAGAGGGCATGGAAGTGGAGACTGAATTGCCTGAAGACAGCAGTAGATGTGATAGATGGAGAAAGGTCAGGGGAGAAGTGGAAACCATATATACATGTTAAATCTGCCTCCCCTGCAGTGCACATGGTTTTGCCCAACTGCTAACAAAAATCCTGCTGCGATCAACTTGGAATTACCCCCTATGTGCACTGCAGGGGAGGCAGATTTAACATGTGCAGGGAGAGTTAGATTTGGGTGTGGTGTGTTCAATCTGCAATCTAATTTGCAGTGTAAAAATAAAGCAGCCAGTATTTACCCTGCACAGAAATAAAATAACCCACCCAAATCTAACTCTTTCTGAACATGTTATATCTGCCTTCCCTGCAGTGCACATGGTTTTGACCAACTGCTAACAAAATTCCTGCTGCGATCAACTTGGAATTACCCCCCATGTGCACTGCAGGAGGGGCAGATATGACATGTGCAGAGAGAGTTAGATTTGGGTGGGGTGTGTTCAAACTGAAATCTAAATTTCTGTGTAAAAATAAAGCATCCAGTATTTACCCTGCACAGAAACAAAATAACCCACCCAAATCTAACTCTCTCTGCAAATGTTATATCTGCCACACCTGCAGTGCACATGGGTGGTCATTCCGAGTTGATCGCTTGCTGCATTCGTTCGCTGTGTAGCGATGAGGCAAAAAAACGGCACTTCTGCGCATGCGTATGTGCCACAATGCGCACGTGCGACGTATTATTACAACAAACAATGTAGTTTCACACAAGGTCTAGCGAAGCTTTTTAGTCGCACTGCTGGCCGCAGAGGGATTGACAGGAAGAGGGCGTTTCTGGGTGTCAACTGACCTTTTTCAGGGAGTGTTCGAAAAAACGCAGGCGTGCCAGGAAAAACACAGGTGTGGCTGGGCGAACGCAGGGCGTGTTTGTGAACAGTCTGAAGTCATCGCAAGCGCCGAGTAGGTTTTGAGCTACTCTAAAACTGCACAAAAAAAACTGTGTAGCTGCTCTGCGATCCTTTCGTTCGCACTTCTGCTAAGCTAAATATACACTCCCAGTGGGAGGCGGCATAGCATTTGCACGGCTGCTAAAAACAGCTAGTGAGCGAACAACTCGGAATGACCCCCATGGTTTTGCCCAACTGCTAACAAATTTGCTGCTGCGATCAACTCTGAGTTAGGCCCAGTGTACCATAGCTCCACACAGGTATTGTTAATGAATATACAGTATATAACCTGTCTGCAAAGAAGTCAGTCATAGGTGGATCCCAGATGTCCTCTCAAAGCAGCACCTGGATAATTCTGTAATCACCACCTTAAAACCAAAACTAAACTCGCAACGGGAAAAACACTTATAGTGTATTTAAAAAAAAAAAGTTTAATGACAGCACAAAAACATAATAAAAATGGACCCTTACAATTCTAAAAAATATGTTATGCTTATCTGATGAATGCAGTCATCTGGAGCGATAGAGAAATTGATCCGAATGCTGTCTGTCCTTTTAAAATATCTTTGAGGACTTCCTCAGGGATAAGAGTGAGTGCGCATGCGCAGATCACAGCAAATTGGCGCACGCGTAGTATGCATTTCCTGACACCAATTTGATTGTTAAGGTTATACTTGGTTTTCTGAGCATGGTCACTCACTCTTACCCCTGAGGAAGTCCTCAAAGGTATTTTAAAAGGACTAAACACATTGGAATCAATTTCTCTATCTCACCAGATGACTGCATTCATCATATAGCCATAACATATTTTTTTTAATTGTACGGGTCCATTTGTGTTATATTTTTGTGCTGTAATTAAAACTTAAAAAAAATATTAAAAAAAATACTACACTATTAGGGTTTTCCCCGGTTAGGAGTCTAGCTTTGGTTTTAAGGTGGTAATTACAGAATTATCCAGATGCTGCTTTGAGCAGACATCTGGGATCCACCTATGACTGACTTAATTGCAGACAGGTTATACTGTTTATGTTCATTACAAATACCTGTGTGGAGTAATGGTACACTGAGTGGAGTGGAGTGTATTAACATTTGATACAGCACTTTTTGCACTTTTTGGCACTGCATGATAGCAGTGGTCACTTTTAGTAGCAATTTGCTCTTTATTGACATGTGTCCATATTGTATTTATTCCTGTCATTTGTCAAATCCGTAATGATTGGCTGGTGTGTTATCACCTTGCACTTATCACTGCTTTTTCACTTCTTTAACCGTTCTCCAGGCTTAATACATCTGCCCCAATATTCGCTATTGTATGTCTCATAAGAGCCCCCAAATAAATATATGTTCTCAACACTTCAGTCGACGTGTACCAGTATGTTTGTCAGTAATACCACTTTTTACACCAAAAACCAAGGTTCGACCCAGATGTCTGGACACAGTTCCAAACTGGGTCAGACTTAGGTCAGACCAGTGGCGTAACTACAGCCTCTGCAGCCACTGTGGAGGCTTGGAGGCGCAGGACTGCGGGGGTGCTGCTGCTGATTCAGTGCAGATTGACATGCGAACTAGTCGTCCGCATGTCAATCTGCTAAATGTCCCTCTCAAAATGACTGCCACTCTGGAAGAGACAGATGCTAGAGGACATACTTGACCTCTAGCATCTAACAGAGCCAGGAAAGTGTCGGGACCCGTGAGCGCATAGCGCTGGCAGCAGCCTTACACTTCTGGAGCAAGCATTACACCCTGGCAATGAGCATGACACCCAGCGCAGCCTTACATCCTTGGCAACGAGCATGAAAACCCCTTTGCAACAAGCATCACACACCCAGCGCATAAAACCCCTGGCAACAAGCATTACACCCTAGCAAAAAGCATGACACCCAGTGCAGCCTTACACCCTTGGCAACGAGCATGAAAACCCCTTGGAAAGAGCATTACACACCCAGTGCATGAAACCCCTGGTATCAAGCATTACAGTCTGGCAACGAGCATGACACCCAGCACATGAAACCCCTGACAACAAGCATTACCTCCTGGAAACAAGCATGACACCCAGTGCATGAAACCCCTGGCAACGAGCATGACACCCAGAGCATGAAAACCCCTGGCAATGAGCATGGAACCAAGAGTGTGAAACCCCTAGCAATGAGCAGGTAATTAAAAAGTAAATAGAAGCCTTACTGTAGGGCTTAATGTGTAATGGGCATTGCGGTGAGTGGCATAATGTATCACAGACATTGCAGTGTGTGGCATAATGTATCATAGACATTGCAGTGTGTGGCATAATGTATAATGGGCATTGCGCTGTGTGGCATAATGTCACAGGCATTATGGTGAGTGGTATACTGTAACAAGGGCATTGCGTTATGTAGTATAATGTTTCAGGGCAATGCGGTATGTGGCATAATGTATAACAGACATTGCGGTGTGGGGCATAATGTATAACGGGCATTGTGGTGTGTGGCATAATGTGTCACAGGCATTATGGTGTGTGGTATACTGTATCACAGGCATTGCAGTATGTAGTATAATGTATCAGGGGCGTTGTGGTGTGTGGCATAATGTATCACAGGTATTACGGTGTGCGGCATAATGTATAATAGGCATTGCAGTTTGTGGCATAATCTGTCACAGGAATTATGGTGTGTGGCATAATGTGTCAGGGGCATTACGTTGTGTGGTATATCGTGTAATGGGCATTACGGTTTGTGGCATAATGTTTAAGGGCCATTGTGGTGTGTGGCATAATGTGTAAGGGACATTACTATAAGGAGGAAAAATTACAAATAATGTAAGGGGCATGAATCAGGATTTTTTTTTTCCTGTGGTGGACAATGTCTGGGCATGCAGGTTGCAAAACTGGGGTATAAGGTAGTCTTTTCCTGAAATGCACGCCGCTTGCAAGGAAGCCATGTCAACTTTAGCAAGGTCATCATAGCCCCTTTTTGGGGCACGCACCTGCGGTGTGCACAAATTCTTCACTTTTCTAATGGCAGTTGGTGGAGGGAGCTGCCAGAATTTTTTTTGCCTTGGGGGAGAACATTTTTTAGTCATGTATCTGGGTCAGGCCCTGTTTACACTGCACATTGGACATGGGTTATTCCCGGGTCAGCCCCATTTATACCCCTTTTACACTGCCAGCTTTAAACACGGGTTATTGCACATGAGCGCGCATAACCTGTGTTGCTGTGCAGTGTAAAAGGGCCCAGTTGGAATAATTTGGGTCGAAAAATCTGGGTCAGGTCACAGCCGGGAAGCACCTGTGTTAGGCTCCCAGGTGCGACCCGCCTCATTCGGTCTTAAAGGGGTATTACACTGAAACCGGGTCTGCCCTGCATGTCACTCACAGACCCTCCCTTGGGGTGGATCTCTGCATACACAGCCAATAAGAAGCTTTTAAGCATAATCTGGGTCAGATAACCCAGGTCGAGCTGTTAACACTGCATCATTACCTGGGTCCAACCGTGGTAGCTAAGAGGGTCGGATTCCCTGTTCAATGGACCTGGGTTATTTTTCAAGGACCCTTTTACACCAGCTGTGACCTAGGTAGACCCAGCAATAACCCAGGTCAAAAGCTCGGTGTAAAAGCAGATGCTGGAGACCAGGGCATTTTAACAGAGGAGGGGGCCTGTGTGTACCTCCGGGTTGGTCATCTCCTCTGTAAGGCGCAGTATTTTCCGGCATTGTGCCAGAGTGTACTGCGCATGTGCAGGTCTCCAAAAATATGATGCCTGCCATGTTCTGGAGACCAATTTGACTACTGCACATTCGCAGTGGACATTTTGGCTGTGATTTTTGCCGCGACTGTAGCACCCGACGCTGGACTCCAGAGAGATAAGTATTAAAATATGGGTACAGTGTGTGCAGTTTGGGAACCCCTGGACCCAGGGGACCGTGTGCACAATACACATTGCACCCATTATTGAAATGTCAACGGCTGGAGACATCGCTCACAAGTGGTGTAACTGCCATAGGTGTAGGCAGTGCTGAAAATAGGGTGGTACGGAGTACCATTAAGAAATATGGAGGTGGTAAACAGTACCACCAGCCCACCGCCGCAGGGCGCAGGTCCTCTGTCCACAACGAGCATGCAACCCCTGGCAATGAGCAAGAAACCCCTGACAATGAACACATAAAACATGTCAATGAGCAAGAAACCCTGGCGACAAGCATGTAAGTCCTACTAAAGGCATTATGTGTGTAAGCAGCACTGCAGGGGGCATTATGTGGTAAGTCACACTAGTGGGGCATTATGCATGTAAGCAGCACAGCAGGGGGCATTGTGTGTGTATAAGCAGCACTACAGGGGGCGTTATGCATGTAAGCAGCACTGCAGGGAGCATTATGTGTGTAAGCGGCACAACAGGGGGCATTATGCATGTAAGCAGCACTAAAATGCCATGGGGGCCACACAATATATAATTACGCCACTGCATGTATAGCATTACCCAAAAGTTCTAGGAACATTGGCGCCACCAAGAGAAGATGCAGAAAGCTGCATCTTTTGCCATTAAACCCCTTGCAGCAAGTAAATAGAAGCCTTACTATGGGGCAGAATTTGTAAGGGGCATTTTTGTTTGTGGGACATAAAATGGTGTCAGTGACATAACTACAGTATGTGTGGTATAATATGTAATAGGCAGTACATTGTGTGGTATAATTTGTAATAGGCATTACGGTGTGGCATAATGTGTAATGGGCATTATGGTGTTTGGCATAATGTGTAAGGGGCATTATTATATTAATGTGGCTATGCCCCTATTGTCATGTAGCCACTCCCCTAGTTTTGTGTGATCACTCCCCCTCATGACACGTGACCACACCCATTTTTACTATCAGTACCACTAAGAAAAAAAATCTACTTGCACCACTGGGTGCATGGGATGCAGCTGCTACGGGGGCAGAGATGCCTGCAGGGCCCTTAGCTACCCTGCACCCTGTCATGCTACAGCACAGAGCAGGTTGTGGAAGAGAGATTGATGATGCATTGCTGTTCTGCTGAGAGGCATCTGTGGGATGAGGCAAGGCTGTCTCAGCAATGCAAGTAGCACCGCAGCAGTGCCACGAGCCCCAATATCCCCTCTCATCGTGGGTCTCCCGTGCACTTGGCAGCTTTCTTCAATAACCCCCAGGTGTAACATGTCCTCCATTTCCTTGAATACTGCATCCCTCTTTGTCTCGGGTATCCGGTACGGATGCAGATTGACTACTACCCCTGGAGGAGTAACGATTTCGTGCTCAATGATTTTAGTCCTCCCAGGAATTGCCGAAAAGACATCTAAATTTCTCCTGACCATGTCTTGAGCTTGAATCTGTCAATTGGGACCGCACATGCCGAGATCTTGGCCACTCTTGCAGTTGCTGTGTCTGATCTTTCCTTCCAAGGCTTCAGCAGATTTATATGATAGACCTTTGTAGGCTTCTACTTTCCCAGTTGGCTCACATGATAGGTCACTGGCCCCACAGCCTCGAGCACTGTATATGGCCCTTGCCAATGGGCATACAGCTTGCCCTCCACTGTGGGTACCAGGACCAAGACCTTGTCCCCAAGGTTAAAACTCTATTTCTCAGCCGGGACGTCAGAATGACGTTTCTGTCTAGACTGGGCCTGAGTCAAATGGTCCCTGGCCAACGGAGCTGTCGCACCCATAGATCTGGTGGACAAACTGTACTACATTTGGCTCCGGAGATGTCTTTTGTTCCCATCCCTCCTTCGGAAGGAGCAGGTTTCCCCAGTGCTGTCTGCCGTACAACAGCTCAAAGGGGCTGAAGTCTGTAGAGGACTGGGGAACCTCTCGGATGGGAACATCAGAAAAGGTAGGAGCTGGTCCCAATCCCTTTTGTCCTGGGAGACTGCCCTCTTAAGTCTCTGCTTGAGTGTGCAGTTAAAACGCTCCACCAAGCCATCGGTCTGGGGATGATACACTGAGATGCAAATCTTTTTAACCCCCAGCACCCGATATAAGTCGCTCATCAGCCGGGACATAAAGGGGATCCCCTGGTCATGGAGGACCTCCTTGGGTATGCCCAGGTGGGAGAAGATCAGCAATAGTTCTTTGGCAATGGTTGCTGTCTTCATATTTCTTAGAGGGATGGCTTCAGGGTATCGTGTGGCATAATCAAGGTGGACTAAAATATACTGATGTCCCCTTGATGATTTTTACACCGTCCCCACAATATACATCCCATTCCATTCAAAGGGAACAGAAACTACTGGAAGAGGGATGAGGGAAGCTCTGTACTGGTGCTTTGGTGCGGTACGCTGGCAGATGGGACACTAATGACAGTACTTTGCTACCGATGCCCGGAGTCCCGGCCATAAAAACCCCCGCTGTACCCTCTGTAGAGTTTTCTCCTCCCCCAAATGTCCTCTCCACAACTGTGAATGGGCAGCTTCCAGGACCAGAGGCTGATGGACCTGTGTCACTATAAGCTGCACAACTTTCTTGCCCCGTTCTTTGACAACCCTATATAGTAAATCCTTCTCTACTATGAAATAAGGGTCCCCCCCGGGTAAGGGCGAATACATTTTCCCACTATAAATACAAATGTTCTGGAAAACATTTGCAAGGTTTGGGTCTTCTCGCTGGTCTCATCTGAAACCCTGAAGCGACATGACAGTTCTTAATGTCCCAGCCCAGGATCAAAGGGTAGGGCGAGCGTGGGGCAATGGCTGCCATCAGCTGGATTATCCGCCCCCAATGTTTCACTGGAAACTGCACTTTGGGGTACTTGTAAGTGGCACCATGGATGCAGAGCACCTCGACCGCAGGTAAGACCTGGTCAGCGTATTCAGGGACCTACCCCACAGAGATAATTGACAACTCACTCCTAGTATCGACAAGCGCCTGGATTGACCGTGCTGTGATCTGGAGGTTCACCCGGAAACGGGAGGGTACAGACAAACCCTTGCTTTCGACACAGCTGTAGGCTGATTGCCCCGATTTCCCTGCTCCACACTCCATAGGCTCAGGCTGCTTGGAACAGTCCTTTCGGATGTGGCCCTGTTCCCCGTACTCATAGCAGATGACCAGATTGGTACGAGCCCCCGTTTCCAGAGATAGATGGGTCCGGGGTCTTGGAACTGGTCGTTTCTCACAGTCTAAGGGCTTAGCCATTTTCCCAAGTGAAGCATATCTTTCCATTGTGGTGGCTATGTCCTCCATATTTTGCGGGACAGCCTGAAGAACCCACCTCTGCATGCCTCTGTCTAAGACCCACACACAGTGGTCTATGGCTATGGTCTCCACCATCTGGGCAGCCGTATTCCTCTCCAGCTGAAGCCAATAGCTCGCCATTTTTTAGAAGTTCAGCCATCTGGATTTGAGAATTCTCTGTCATTGTCCAACACCAGTCCTGGAACCGCTGGGCTTTGCAGGCCTTGGTTATGCCGATGCGACCCAGTATGGCAGCTTTCAGCTGCGAATAGGTGGATGCCTGATCCGCCGGGAGGTCATGGTAAATTTTCTGGGAATCCCCCGTCAAATAAGGGGCCAGCTTATTCGCCCAGCTATCCTCTGACCATCCCAGACATGCAGCCGTGCACTCAAAGGCCCCCAGGTAGGCTTCTACATCATCTGACGGACACATCTTTTGCAACAGCCTAGGCTCCTGGTGATGCCGTCGCAGGAGACCCACTTCATCATGAATCAGGCACAGAGTTTCCTGCTGAACCTGTACTTGTGTTTGGAGAAGCTGCATCTGGGATTGTTGCCCCACAGCCACATTAGTTAGGTCCCTTAACAACTCCTCAATGGTAGACGGAACGGATGCACGATATATGAACCTCACATCCCTTAACATACACCACCAAACAACAATTCAACAAACAAACAAAAAAACATTCTGACCCATCTTCTAGGACTTCATCAAGGGGGAAGTACTAGAATACAGGACAATACGCGTTGGAACAGGGACTTGCTACGAACCCAGGACTTCCCTTTGCAGACAGATAAGCTCTTTTAAACTTTTATCTTGTATGTGTGCTACCTGCATTTGCTACTGGAAAATTTTATTTGTATATTATTAAAACTGCATTGGACAGGGACTTGCTATGTACCTAAAACTTCCCTTGGTGGACAGATAAGCCCTTTTATACTTTTATCTTGAACGTGTGATACCTGCATTCGCTACTGGAAAATTTGTTTTATGTTTATGTTATAAAAATTGTATCTATTTCTTTATATAAAAGATGGCTCAGAATGTGTATTTTTTGGAACAAGCCTAGTTCCTAATTAAGGGGGTAATTCCAAGTTGATCGCAGCAGGAAATTTTTTAGCAGTTGGCAAAACCATGTGCACTGCAGGGGAGGCAGATATAACATGTGCAGAGAGAGTTAGATTTGGGTGTGGTGTGTTCAATCTGCAATCTAATTTGCATTGTAAAAATAAAGCAGCCAGTATTCACCCTGCACAGAAATAAAATAACCCACCCAAATCTAACTCTTTCTGCACATGTTACATCTACCCCCCCCCCCCCCCCCTGCAGTGCACATGGGCCCTCATTCCGAGTTGATCGGTCGGTATTTTTCATCGCATCGCAATGAAAATCCGCTTAGTACGCATGCGCAATATTCGCACTGCGACTGCGCCAAGTAATTTAACAATGAAGATAGTATTTTTACTCACGGCTTTTTCATCGCTCCGGCGATCGTAATGTGATTGACAGGAAATGGGTGTTACTGGGCGGAAACACGGCGTTTTATGGGCGTGTGGATGAAAACGCTACCGTTTCCGGAAAAAACGCAGGAGTGGCTGGAGAAACGGGGGAGTGTCTGAGCGAACGCTGGGTGTGTTTGTGACGTCAAACCAGGAACGACAAGCACTGAACTGATCGCACAGGCAGAGTAAGGTTGAAGTTACTCAGAAACTGCAAAGTAGTTTGTAATCGCAATGTTGCGAATACATCGGTCGCAATTTTAAGAAGCTAAGATACACTCCCAGTAGGCGTAGGCTTAGCGTGTGTAACTCTGCTAAATTCGCCTTGCGACCGATCAACTCGGAATGAGGGCCATGGTTTTGCCCAATTGCTAAAATATTTGCTGCTGCGATCAACTCAGAATTAGGCCCTAAGAGCCATTCTATCCATATGGTCATAATGGTATGCACTATAGGGGTAATTCCAAGTTGATCGCAGCAGGAATTTAGTTAGCAATTGGGCAAAACCATGTGCACTGCAGGGGAGGCAGATTTAACATGTGCAGAGAGAGTTAGATTTGGGTGGGGTGTGTTCAATCTGCAATCTAATTTGCAGTGTAAAAATAAAGCAGCCAGTATTTACCCTGCACAGAAATAAAATAACCCACCCAAATCTAACTCTTTCTGCACATGTTATATCTGCCTCCCCTGCAGTGCACATGGTTTTGCCCAATTGCTAACTAAGGGGGTAATTCCAAGTTGATCGCAGCAGGAATTTTTTTTTAGCAGTTGGGTAAAACCATGTGCACTGCAGGGGGGGGGCAGATATAACATGTGCAGAGAGAGTTAGATTTGGGTGGGTTATTTTGTTTCTGTGCAGGGAAAATACTGGCTGCTTTATTTTTGCACTGCAATTTAGATTGCAGATTGAACTCACCACACCCAAATCTAACTCTCTCTGCACATGTTATATCTGCCTCCCCTGCACTGCACATGGTTTTGCCCAACTGCTAAAAAATTTCCTGCTGCGATCAACTTGGAATTACCCCCAATGTATGATTTTTTTTGTTTTCTCATCCATATGTTCCAACATCTATGGGTCAGTTGACCGAAGAATATCTTTAAAACTGAAGATAAGTCATTGGCATATTGTTTTTGTATTTTGTCTCACAAGGTGATTTGTTTCACCATTTCCTTTAAGGAAACACTAGTAGGCGCTCTTTTTTGCACTTCACTTGATTTTATATATATATATATATATATATATATATATATATACCTCATAGATCTATGCTGTACCCTGTCATATAGGGGGTAATTCCAAGTTGATCGCAGCAGGAAATGTTTTAGCAGTTGGGTAAAACCATGTGCACTGCAGGGGAGGCAGATATAACATGTGCAGAGAGAGATAGATTTGGGTGTGGTGAGTTAAATCTGCAATCTAAATTGCAGTGTAAAAATAAAGCAGCCAGTATTTACCCTGCACAGAAACAAAATAACCCACCCAAATCTAACTCTCTCTGCACATGTTATATCTGCCTCCCCTACAGTGCACATGGTTTTGCCCAACTGCTAAAAAAATTCCTGCTGCGATCAACTTGGAATTACCCCCATAGAGTACACTGTGACCTAGTCGCCACATACAGGGGAGGGGGTAATCGCTTTGCAGGGGTGTGATCGGCTGTGCAGTGAGCTGCACACACAAAAGTTTGTGCAGTTTCCGCACAACCCAGGACATACTCAGCCGCTGCGACGATCCGGACAGGTGGTGACATCAGGAATCCTCCTCCAGAACATCTGGGCACGCCTGCGTTTTTCTGGACACTCCCAGAAAACGGTGAGTTGCCACCTACGAATGCCTTGTGCGATCATTTTCTTCGTTAGATTCGTCACTGCCAGGCAACGGCCGTCGGTGGCGGCCGACATGTCTGCGTATTGCGGCCCACACGCATGCGCTGTTCAGACCCAATCACACGGCTGTGAAAAAATGCAGCGTGAAATCGGGTCTGAATACTCCGCTTCCCTATCTGCCACCCTCTTCCCTGCACTCCTTGTCTCTCTTATGGAGCGCAGGGTGAGGCCCTTTCAGAATTTTGCTATGGGACACACAAAGTTTCAGTTTAATAGAGATATCTGACCATTAATTACATATTAACTTGATAACAGTGGCATGCGGTGAGGTCAGTGGCTGGTGAGGCACTGCAGCCATAATGTCCACCGAGTCCGGTCGATGACCCCTACCAACGCCGAGCAGATACCTGCTACCACCCCCAAGCCGATGCCCACTACCACAAGCGCTAATGGCGGAGATGTGAGCGGAGGACAGAGGAGGTATAGTGCAGACGGGAGCAGGCCTGGCGACAATTGGTACCCCCGTTCCGGGCCCTGAGGCTTTGAGAGGCCCCAAGGTGTAGGAAGCACAACAGCAGCATAATGTAATAATTTTACATTGACAGTAAAAACATTTTACGTGGACGAGGTTGCCGCCGTGCAGCGCCAGCCTAGCCATGGATGCATCACATGCAAAAATATGTTTAAGAGTACATCGGTGGCGGCGGTAACCGTAACCCCCCTGGTCCCGGCAGTCCCTGTGTCTGACCTGTGACGTGTCAGGTCGCCCTTCCCTGTTTGTCCCTGCCTGCTGTGGCGTCACGTCCCCCTTTGAGGAACAGGCAGGCTGTGGGTAGACTTGTCCAGGAGAAAGGGAGCAGCACAGCAGCTGCCTGAAAGACCGGACAGGAAAAGCTTGAGCTGCTGGGGGACAGGATTGTGTTTTGGTAGTGAGTCACTGTCAGAACCATGTTTCTTACTTGCATGGCGAGAAGCTATGGCCCCCATTTTTCAATTAGTTGTAGTGCTGTGTTTGAAACTCATTTTCTGTTTATGTGTGACATGAAAATGGGGGCCACAGGCCACACAACGTCAGTGCTGCTGGGAGATATAATGCGCAAAGTAGTTGTTTGTGGTGCACATTGCGGCTGCTGGGGGAGGGTGCGTCTTTGTGTCACACTGCGACCCTGAGAGGTGTTACACTGTCACAGGTCAGCCATTAGCTGTGTGTAATGGAGGGTGATGGCTGGAGTGTGAATTGGATGGGTCAGGGGGCAAGGGGGGTTGGGCCTAGGGGGGGCCCACAGAGATATCGGTGTACCGGGAACCAAGATTTCTGATGCCGGCCCTGGACGGGAGAGGGAGAGAGGAGGAATAGCGGGAGACAGGAGAGCAGTAACAGTGGAGATGGGAGAGGTAGAGACGAGGCAGGGTTCAAGACCCTGTGGCACTCAGGGCGAAAGTTTCCTTTGGCGCCCCCCCCCCCCCACCCCACCCGACAGGTAAAACAGAGTTAGTGCGCAGCATAAGCGTGGAAAAAAATAGTTGCGTGGCTTGATGGGGAAGAGGCATGGTCACAGTTATGACCTTTGTAGCTGTGCCCCCTGTAGAGTTTTGCCCCCTGTAGAGTTGTGCCCCCTGTAGCTGTGCCCCCAGTATCTGTGCCTCCAGTAGTTTTGCCCCCTGTAGTTGTGCCCTCAGTATTTGTGACCCCTGTGGCTGTGCCCCCAGTAATTGTGCCTCCAGTAGTTTTGCCCTCAGTAGTTGTGCCCCCATTAGTTTTGCCCCCTGTAGCTGGAGGAGGAATAGTGGGAGATGGGAGAGGTAGAGAGGAGGAATAGTGGGAGATGGGAGAGGTAGAGAAGAAGAATAGTGGGAGATGGGAGAGGTAGAGAGGAGGATTAGTGGGAGATTGGAGAGGTAGAGAGGAGGAATAGTGGGAGATGGGAGAGGTAGAGAGGAGGAATAGTGGGAGATGGGAGAGGGATAGAGGAGGAATAGTGGGAGATGGGAGAGGGAAAGAGGAGGAATAGTGGGAGATGGGAGAGGTAGAGAGGAGGAATAGTGGGAGACGGGAGAGGGAGGGAGGAGGTATAGTGGGAGACGGGAGAGGGAAAGAGGAGGAATAGTGAGAGATGGGAGAGGTAGAGAGGAGGAATAGTGGGAGATGGGAGAGGGATAGAGGAGGAATAGTGGGAGATGGGAGAGGGAAAGAGGAGGAATAGTGGGAGATGGGAGAGGTAGAGAGGAGGAATAGTGGGAGACGGGAGAGGGAGGGAGGAGGTATAGTGGGAGACGGGAGAGGGAAAGAGGAGGAATAGTGAGAGATGGGAGAGGTAGAGAGGAGGAATAGTGGGAGATGGGAGAGGTAGAGAGGAGGAATAGTGGGAGACGGGAGAGGGAGGGAAGAAGGTATAGTGGGAGACGGGAGAGCAGGAGAAGGGAAGAAGGTATAGTGGGAGACGGGAGAGCAGGAGAAGGCAGCAAGGTATTTTCCTGGCTGTAGTGTACTGGGTGGCGGTCTCTGCAGTAGCTATGTCCACCAACACCCGAATCTGTTACTGTTTGCAACAGGAGAGCTGTAATGCCCCTCGTATGTCCTCAACTCCTCGTGCCAGTGTGTCACCAAATACGTTGCTATGCAAAGTGACATGACACAGCCAATTCTTACAAAAACCGCACCCACTGAGCGCATCGCCAGGTGGTGTATCTGCTGCTCGACTGGACCAGACTGTCAGATGGCCAGTGTGGCTATGCTGGGAGACATAGGTGATGGGGCAATGGGCAGAGGTACAGGACAATTATGCACATTCTGCAGAACATTGTGTGGGTATATAGGACTGGCCCTGCTACAGCAGCTGGGATGGGGGCTACAGGATACATTTATTGCCAGCACCCTCAGGCACCACCACTGCTGCACCTCCATCTATGGATTGCTGATGCCCGGTGACAAATTACTAAGGGCGGGCTGCCTGATCACCAAGTTGGCACTGTGAGCTACATGCACCATGACGGACCCTGTGGCGCCCAGGCCGCTGTCCCAGATGGTGTCCTCGCTGTGGGCTGCTGCCCTCAGGGTCCCTATCATATTCTGTCCACGGCTCCTTGGAGTTGTGGTCTAGTTTGATGACACTGAAGTGGGAAGCGCAGGCAGCAGCATTAGCCAGGGGCTGGCTGCTATCAGGGCCAGATTAAGGGGTCTATTTACTAAGCCTTGGATGGAGATAAAGTCGCTGGAGATAAAGTACCAGCCAATCGGATCCTAACTGCCATGCCACAGGCTGAGTTTGAAATATGACAGTTAGGAGCCGATTGGCTGGTACTTTATCTCCAACGACTTTATCTCCATCCAAGGCTTAGTAAATAGACCCCTGATCCTTGTGAGGGCCATGGGGCAACTAAAATTGGAGCAGCCTCTATCTTGCTGTGTCTACTATGCCCTTGCATAATAGTAATAATAATAAAAATAATAGAGAAAAAAACATGACAGGCATGATGTGTGGGGTACATTGGGGGCACTGGGACCAGGGAGGGTGGCCTCTGTGCAGCCATGTGCCATCTTGAAGTGCCAGGGTGCCAGGCCAGCTGGAGCACCCAATTACAGATGCTGTCATTGCAACAGGCAGGGGAGGGCAAAGTGTGCACACACAGTGACATACACAAACATACTGTAGAGGGCCAGAAACTAGTGCATTACCTGTCAGTGCCCCAACAGGTATTTGATTGTGATGGGGAGGATCATGCCCTCGGCTACCATCTTCATTTTTCCGGAGCTGCAGTCAGCGCCCATTCACCATGCAGCAGCCTGGGCTGGGCTGGAAGAGTATGGAGCGGAGCCCCCAGGCATGTGAGTAGAGTGCCGAGCACATTCATCACCACACTGGAGTCTGGTGCTGAGAGCCGGGCACCCGCCTACCCGCTGTCAATGATCCCCAGCCACCTGCTGCAGATTGGGGGAGCTGTTACCGTGGATCTCAGAGCCGGGGCACATCTGCCCCAGGAAGGCTGAAAGAGGCTGCCGCTGCTTCACTGCGCCTGGTCACTGGGGAGTACAGCGCAGACATCCCGGTGCCCAATGCGGTCCTCTTCTGTCACCGCAGCCTGGTTATGTTCAGTTACATGCAGCCACAGTGGGGCCGGAGCAATTGTGAGAGGAGAGGGAATAGCGGCCCCTCCTCCCCCTCGGGTCGCACTGCACTTGGCACCAGCTGTGCGTTACTCGGGGATGGGCTGGGGGAGCAGTCCTCCAAAACACATTTAAAACTGTTTTTTTAGTAGGTAAAAATGATTAAAATAACGCAAAGGCTAAAGTATATACTAATGACACAGAATATATGTCATGAGTATATTCTTTGTATTATTTTCATCATTAATGACAGGGGAGGCCCTGCAACTGGGGGTAATTCAGATCTGATCGTAGATGTGCTAAATTTAGCACATCTACGATCAGTTTCTCAGACATGCGGGGGACACCTAGCACAGGGCTACTCCGCCCCGCATGTCAGGCCCTAAATACCCCGCCTCCGCAAGGGTGCAAAAGCATCGCACAGTGGGGATGCTCTTGCACGCAGCGAGTAGCTCATTGCCATCACAGCTCCTGGCAGGCCGCAACTCACCGCGTCCCGGCTCACAGCGGTTGTGTGACGCCACACAGCCGCCGCAGCCCACCTACGCAATGGTCCAGACATGCCTCCGTTGTCCGGACCGCACCCCGCCAATGGCGTTCTAACGCCTTTGGCATGCCCCCTCCCGCCCCGGGACCGCTTCTGCCTGTCAATCAGACAGAGGCAATCGCAGCCATGAGATGCTTTTAGCATCTCACTGGGATCCCAGGATGTGCACGCGCATTGTGCCCGCTGCGCGAGCGCACTTCACATAGGGATTCAGACTGCAAATGCTGCCGCTGCAGCGATCCAGTCTGAATTAGGCCCACTGATATCAGATACATTGGTGTACAACTCGCTTTTGTTACACACAGATACTGGAGATAATACTCTCTGCGGAATGTCTGGTATGTAATAGTTATAATTGTTGCAGTTTGTAACCTGCTGCTCACATATGTATCAGACAGATATGTACACTGAAAACAATCCTTTCAGTATTATGTGTCACAGTGTTTCGGCTATCACATACCTCCAGGACCGGCAACAGAAATCTTGGGGCCCGGTACAGTGATATCTCTGGGGCCCCCTCAAATGTTTTATATATATATATATATATATATATATATAAAACATTTGAGGGGGCCCCAGAGATATCACTATACACACACACACACACACACACACACACACACACATATATATATATATATATATATATATATATATACATAAGCAATTGTTTATGGCACTCACTGTTCCAATAAAAAAAAAATATATATATACATACATTAAAGTGCAGCAGAATTTGCTGCGCTATATAAGAAACTGTTAATAAATATATATACACATACTGTATATAATTATGTATATCTCTCCATCCTCCCCTGCACACACCATAGTCTGTGTCTTCCTCTCTCCATCTTTCCACACGCACCAGTCTGTCTCTCCCCAATTACTTCATACTGCATTCCCAGCTCCCTCACCCATCCCAAAGCACTGTATCCCCTCACTTATCCACTCTTACCCCGGAGAGAGACTCACCTGTGTTGCACTTCCCAGTAACCAGACTCAAACACCACTACCATGCAGCCCTCACACCCTACCAGAAGAGGCCGACACAGGGAACGGGAATCCAGGCCAGCGGAGCTGCTGCCATGTCCTGTAACTGCCTGCACCAGAGCTGGAGTGCACACTTGTGCAGCACAGTCACTGTGGGTGAGAGGCTCCTGTCACTCTGAGGCTGTGCCCACACCACCTACAGCTCGCTGCCCTATTTGGGCAAGACGGCACACATCCCTGCTGGGCACTAAGTGGCATATCCTTGGGACCCCTTTGATGATTGGGGCGCAGTGCAGGTGTCCCCTTTGACACCCTTTCCCCCCTGTCGCCGGACCTGCATACCTCACAACTTTTGTGAGAAGAGTGTCGGGACCATTGTGCGGCTTCTCCGCGAGGTGATCCGGAAGGGGGGCGTTGCATCATCCAAGTGGTTGTGGCCTTGCCAAATGGACCCATTTTATAGCCTTTTTTGGGGTGCCCAGCGCTCTCCAAGCAGCTTGGCAGCCCCCGGCTCCCCTCTCAGCACAGAATAGATGCCGTGTATCAGAGATCACTCGCTGTTTTACAGATATATATATATATATATATATATATATATATATATGATATGTGATCAAAGGCTCCCCCAACTGCCCCCCCCCCAACCCACGGGACACTGCGACCCACGGGTAGGACAGCGAGACAGTGGTCGAATAGTGGGACTGTCCCGCTGGAATCAGGACAGTTAGGAGGTATGCTATCATTTATTAATGTTCAGACTATAAATATGGTATCTGTAGTTCTTGCCTATTATTCAGACAGACATTACTGATACCTTAATAATAGTTATACTTCTTACCAGTGTGATACAATGTATCAGTGTATGTTCACTTGTACTGGTCCCAGACGCTGAAAATGGCACTCACTATATCAAGTCTGGTAATGCAGTTACATTAGTTACAGTTGGTGATTTAAGTGCCCAAGTGTAAACATACACATATATTATCACAGACACTGGAGGTGATTCAGAGTTGATCGCAGTAACAAATTTGTTAGCATTTGGGCAAAACCATGTGCACTAAAGCGGGCAGATGTAATATGTGCAGAGAGAGTTAAGGGCCCTACACATTGGCCGATCTGCCACCGAGCTGCCCGACGGCGGATACGGCCGACGGGCGACCCGGCGGCGGGGGGCAGTGACGGGGGGAGTGAAGTTACTTCACTCCCCCCGTCACACGGCTCCATAGAACTGCAGGCAAATATGGACGATATGTGACATTATCTCGTTCATTAATGAACGAGATCGTTCATATTGTGCAGTGATGTCGGCCAGTGTGTAGGGCCTATTAGATTTGGGTGGGGTGTGTTCAAACTGAAATCTAAATTGCAGTGTAAAAATAAAGCAGCCAGTATTTACCCTGAACAGAAACAAAATAACCCACCCAAATCTAACTCTCTCTGCAAATGTTATATCTGCCCCCCTGCAGTGCACATGGTTTTGCCCAACTGCTGCGATCAACTCTGAATTACCCCCACTGTTCTCTGTATTGTGGGGGTTATTCCGAGTTGATCGCTCGCTAGCAACTTTCTGCAGCACTGCGATCAGGTTAAAACTCGACAAAACTGCATATACATATGCACCGCAATGCGCGGGCGCGTCGTACGGGTACAAAGAGGATCGGTGCCGGGCGATGGATTTAACGAAGAATCCATTTGCAGAGCCGATCGCAAGGTGATTGACAGAAAGAGGGCATTTATGGGTGTCAAGTGGCCGTTTTCTGGGAGTGTTTGGTGAAACGCAGGCGTGTCCAAGCGTTTGCAGGGCGAGTGTCTGACGTCAATTCCGGGAACAAAAAGTCTCAAGTGATCGCAGCGTCTGAGTAAGTCCAGAGCTACTCAGAAACTGCAACAAACTTTTTTGTGCCGTCGGCTGCAAAAGCATTCGCACACTTGCAAAGCGAAAATACACTCCCCCATAGGCGGCGACTATCTGATCGCAGCACAGCAAACAGTTGCTAGCGAGCGATCAGTTCGGAAAGACCCCGTGTATCTGTTAGTAGTGTCTCGATATTGCAATTAGCATTAATTAATGGTCCAGATGGTCTTAGTATCCGTTTGTTAGTATAAGATTAAATTACTGTACACATGTATTCTATATGTCTACTCGATCTCTCCTTATTATAGTTAATAACAAGTATATATGCATATATTTTATTTTAATAATTCAATCAAAACAAAATTCTAATTCTGGCATATTCTTATAATGTATACAAATTAGAATATCATCAGGTATTAGAATGCACTCCTGGCAACTTAACAGTACATGGTTTTGCCTTGTAAGTGATTGCCCCTTTTAAAAAACATTCGAATTCGACTGGAATTCTGCACATCGGCCGAAACTCAATACATTCCACCCTATATTTCTCCTAGAAAATTGTCTGGATAGGCAAAATTATACTGGATTGTGAAAAATAATACAAAAACACACAAGGAAAGGTCAGGCGTCACGGGTACTGGTACGGCATCACCCTCACGGTCGAAAAGGGTCATGGTCTATCACGGAGGGGACGTAGCATTGCAGGTAATCCCGGACAGTGGGCGTGGCCTATCTATGAAGGGGCGTGGCTTTGCTGACAAAAGGTACACAGTTGAATTGTTTTAATTCACATCATTCTTTTTCTTTATACACATTCTGCTATTTTAACTATATTTCTCTGTTTCAATTTGTGACTATACATAATATTTTAACACGAGTAAATAAAAGGTACATTTTAAGCATATCTCATTATTCTATTTGTGTGCCAGAATCAGACTCTTTTCTTTCCTAGTTCTTATTTGAGAAACCTGTGGGACCCAGGTACACCCATCTACTGTTCAGAGAAGTCTGGCCGGAAGTGGTCCTCATGGAAGAATTGTGGCCAAAAAGCCATGCCTTCGATATGGAAACAAGGCCAAGCAACTCAGCTATGTACAAAAACATAGGAACCTGGGTGCAGAAAAATGGTAGCAGGTGCCCTGGACTACTGAATCAAAATGTTAAACATTTGGCTGTAACAAAAGGCAATTTGTTCACCGAAGGGCTGGAGAGCGGTACAATAATGGGTGTCTGCAGGCAACTACATACCTTCCAACATTTTAAACATAAAAATCGGTACAAATTAGGAAAGGGGCCGTGGCCACGGGTAAAGGGGCCAGAGTCACGCCCCTTTTCCTATACTTTCAATGGAAGTTTGGCGAGCCAAAAATCGCTACAGACCATAGAAAAAAGGTACTGTACCTGCTAAAAAGGTGCAGCTGGAGGGTATGCAACAGTGATGCATAGTGGGGGTTCTTTGCAAGTTTAGGGCTGCATTTCAGCAAATAGAGTAGGGGATTTGTTCAGGATCAATGCTGAGAAATACATTCAGGTACTTATTCATCATGCAAAACCATCAGGGAGGCATCTGATTGGCTCCAAATTTATTCTGCAGCAAGATGACCCCAAATATACAGCCAATGTCATTAAGAACTATCTTCAACGTAAAGAAGAAAAAAGACTCCTAGAAAGTGATGATATGGCCTCCACAGAGCTCTGATCTCAACATTGTCGAGTTTGTCTGGGATTATATGAAGAGACAGAAGGATTTGAGCAAGTCTGTATCCACAGAAGATCTATGGGTAGTTCTCCAAGATGTTTGGAACAACCTCCCTGCCGAGATCCTTCAACAACTGTGTGCAAGTGTACCTAAAGAGAATTGATGCTGTTTTGAAGGCAAAGGGTGGTCACACCAAATATTGATTGATAAAGCTAAATATTTATCTTATAACATTCACTATATGTGGGTAAGAGACTCAGTACGCAATTGGCGTATGGGGTACCGTAAGGGTACGCACTTAGTGTAGCAGACGCTTAGCCGTGGTCGAGACGCACATGCGGCACGCTCGCTCACAGCTTAACGCTTGGTGTCGATCACGCTATAGGCGGCCGACTACCGTAATGCTACGCTACCAGCGTAGCGGACGCCCGTGACCACGAGGGGAACACGAGCGTCGCAGACGCTCACGGGATGACACTCAGTAAACCTTGTATGCAACACACTGAAAGATTGAGTTTGTACTGTAAACCTTACTACTGAAATACTGTAGCGATATAACGCTGCTTGACCTTGTTAATGTGAAAGCTGTTTGAGCGATTGAGACGCTCCGAATACCCTCAGTAATGTAATAAATACACAATACCTTGCTAAGGTTCCAACACCTTTACTAACAATATCTAGCTATGTAAAAAGGGGAAAACAGTTAACAGTTCATACACTACAGGCTAAGATCAATATCTAAACATAATAACTACACATATACAATATACAACAGTTTAACAATAACACAGAGAGAGAGAGAGTATGGCAAATACAAACAGAGAACAAGTTGGTTACAGAGAATAACTTACACACTGGGAACGATCGCTGCGCAGTCCTGGTACCAGCTCTCTAGTTAGTCAATGATGAAAACCGTTGTGGAGAGAAGACTGAGCTGGCCAGGCTGGCTGTTCTTATATACACTGCGTAGAGTACACTACAAAGGGACCTATAATCTCATTGTTCATTGGACACAGGAATGTCTCCCCGCATCATAACAAAAGGTCATAGGTTAGTTTGAACAGGTGGGCTGTGACTATATCGAACTGCTCAGGTGGGAGGGAATCTCAGGATTCCCGCCGCATGGATAATGAACCGCAAATATAGTAAATGTCCAGAAACTACTAATAGACATAACTATACGCAGGAGCGATTAATCTTTACCTAACCAGCACCGGATTGTTTCTAATAAAATGTTCTTTAGTTAGGTACCAAACACCACTGCTCAAACCCTGTCTGACCCTTTGTATCATGCAAAGAGGAATTCCTCTGTCCAGTGACCAGTTACAATAAACAAACTTACAGTTATTATTAAGGGGAACATTACCTATAAAACATACTATTTGGGTTTACTATGTAACGATTGAGTCGCCCGCTAGACGCACACAAACTCTACCGTAAATGCACATACCATGCGCTCGAGCGCATGGCCGAGGAGGCGCCGTCACGCAACTGCGAATATGCGCACGCACGGGAGAGAATGTGCACGTGCAGCGGGCAAGCGCATGGGGTGACTATATGGCAACGTGTAGCATGATATTTTTCCGACTTTGACAGTCCACCCTTTGGCAGTCATCAATAACTGCCACTTCCTAAAACAATTTAAAAAAAAAAGAAAAATATATGTCATCATGTAAATACCTTTTTATGATTGGGTAAAGGGAGGAGAGGAGAAGGTGGGAAAAAGGTATGACCTAGTGAGATAGTAGAAGCATGTGTGTATGAATCCATGTTTGAGGGGTCATGTATCATCGTGCCGTACGTGTTTTAAATCAAGCTTCGAGGTATTGCGAAGTATATATTGAATCCTTCTTATCCCTTATCAAGGGTCTGTGGATGGGTTGTCAAACTCTACCGAGCTCTTTTCGGCTTTTGGTTGCAACAAATGGGGGAGCACATTTAGTTGATGATACATGAAGGGGGGGAACATGTGAATGCTGATATATGTGTCTATATTCCCTGTTGACTATGTGTGTCATTGCCTGGAGGTTGTAGAGATGGAGATAAGAAACAATCGTTATAAATGCAGTCGTAAACTATGTGAGTTTAAATAAACAGTCGCCGATTGAGGTCTTGTCTGATGTCTTGTCTTGATGTACATGTTGTCTGATGTCTCTCGGTGCTTTTGTTGTAAATAGCGAGCAAAAGCTGTTCCACTGTCCATAAAATTACAGTCTCTAAAGTATTGGGCTATCGTAAAAGTTAAAGTCACTAGGGATATTGGGGGCTTGTAGCATAGTTCATCAATGGTCTGTATAAAAGAGGTTGTCAAATTCTTCTTCCAAGCGGATGTCTTTGTACCTTGGAGGAAAACAAAGGAGAAACAGGTGAAAGAAACGGACCGTGGAATCACATTTTCATCACAACATTGTCTCTATTGTTGGGTCATAAATCAAATTAGTTGTTGTTATTACAGTGTCCTCGCTCCTCAGACTCATCACTCTGGTACTACCTTTACACTTCGTTAAAGTCCGAACGCATCTAAATATCAGGCCAACCAATATGACGACTCCCAGAATACACAAGATAAATTTCCCTACGTCCATTATAATACCTTGGGTCCATTCTCCTAAACCAGAGAACCAATTTCGTGGGTTCAACCATGACACCCAACTGGTCAGCTCATTACCCACAGCAGCGAGTGTGAGATTGTGTTTCCTTCGAAACTCCCACTTTAATTGTCATCCATCTTTTGGTCTATGACCTCGGCCGGGTCCTCAGTGCTGTTTGTAATATACGTGCAGCACTTTACACCATACTGAGTTGCTAGGGTAACACAATACCCGCCTGTCACAGCTGTGAGGTAATTGAGAATCATCCTATGCTGAACCAGTTCTGTTTTGTAGGCTTGTAACTCTTTCCCAGTGTACCTGAACGTGTCGTCATACATTTCGGTGATAATGTCTAACAAATTTGCAAGCGCAGATATATATTTATAATTTATCACTCCTCTGGCGGTACGAGTGATATCTAATGCGAGTAGGAATTGAATCCCGGTGGATTCATGGATCAGATCAGAGGCTGGGTGCTCTGTTCTTTCTATCAGGTGCCGTTTAACGATGTGCTCGTAATGAGTGTGAGTATAAGGAGCTTGGGCACCGCGGTGAATATCTTTCATTTTGCTATGGGTTACAGTCATTACTTCAGGCAGTACTTTTCCAATGTAACACAATCCCTCTGAGTTTGGGGCAAGCCACTTATACGCCCCTTTCTCCCGCATTTAAAATATGCATCATCGGGGAGAACATATGGGACGGAGTATGACATTACCATGTTACAAATTTTCCATGTGAAATCTCCTAACCCTAACTCTCCCATCTGTCTAGTACACGTATCAGGTTGTACGATATGTGCACAGTATCCTGGTGATACTTCTCCAACTCGCATGGTCCTACTTCCTAGAGTATACCTATACCGGAAATATTTTCCACTGTTGGCGATCTGGCGTATAAGCTCTGTGTCTATGGGCATTCTGTCGGCTCTATATGAAAATGTCATGGTTTGATTACTCCATGACACTTCCCAATTTCCCGGCTTTCGGGGATTGGAAATGTTAAAGCATACTAGAGACCTATCCACGTGATACTGGTGGAGCTTCAAACTAGGAGGACTAGAGATATTAAACCTCTTGTCCACCGGCCTCCCACCACTTAACTCAAGTACCTCTCCTACAGTTAAAGGGAATGGTACTAGTCCTGATTTGCTATGACCTTGAGGTACTTGAGAGCATACCCAACAGTCTGTCTGATTTAACACTTTACCCACTAAGGAGTGATAGTCACTCAATGGATGCCGGTCCATGTGGACATTAAAACTGGACTGACATTTCTTGATGCACCCATCCTCAACTATATTGTCACAATGCCTACAGATGCAGTTCTCTTCAGCTAACAATCCTTCACAATTCCTTCTATTGTCAATGCTACCAGATCGTTTTCTGATACTCGCCTTTACTCGGAGATTATGTTGCTCTTGGAAAACTACGCCTCCATCCTGGTCATCAGAACCCATTCCAGATCCTTTCTCGACCTCCATGGTACTCTCGCCGAAACAGACTGCTCTGGTCAACATCATTGTTAACAGGAAAATCCGGATCACAGTCTCTTGGGGCAAGTCCATCTTATAGGAGGAAAAGGAGAAAAATAAGAAGGGGGAAGGAGAATAGGAGGGAGATGGGAACTGGAGAAAATAACAAAAGGGAAAAAGAAATCTGGCTCGACAAACGCCTCCGGTCTTATTATTCTCAGCGCTCAGGTGTCGTCTCAACCTTCCCGGAACAGACACTCTAGTGATACAACCTCTACCGTCTGTTCTTTATCACGGGACCTCTCTGGGTCAGCAACCTTTTTACAATAAGACGAATGGACCCAAGTCTCTCTCTCGGCAACCTTCAATGCTGTCGTGCTGGTCAATAAGACTTGATATGGTCCTTCCCATCTGTCAATAAGGCAACCTGAGCGTAGAAAATTACGTATCATTACATAATCCCCAGGTTCAATGTCATGACAATTATTGTCTGGCAAATCAGGAATCACCAACTTTAGATTATCATTCTGATTCCTCAATTGCTTACTCATCTTAACCAAGTACTTTACGGTTACTTCATTGTTACACTTCAAATCATCCTGGGGGTTAATCATAACATGGGGTTGTCGACCAAACAGAATTTCAAAAGGAGACAGATTAAGAGGGGACCTGGGAGTGGTTCTGATGCTGTATAATACGATTGGCAAAGCTTCGGGCCACAACAATCCTGTTTCAGCCATTACCTTGCTTAATTTATTTTTAATAGTGCTGTTTACTCTTTCCACCTTCGCACTCGCCTGGGGGCGGTACGGAGTGTGCAGCTTACTATTAATTCCCATCAACTTACACATTGTTTGAAAGACCTCACCTGTAAAATGGGTACCCCTATCACTCTCAATGATTCTAGGGATACCATACCTGCACACAAATTCCTGCACAATTTTCTTTGCAGTAAACACAGCGGTATTTGTGGCCGCGGAAAATGCTTCAACCCAATTTGAGAACACATCAATACAGACCAATACATACTTTAAATTTCTACAAGGTGGCAATTGTATGAAATCAATTTGTATTACCGGAAAAGGGCCATCTGTCGGAGGGATATGGGATGGCTCTGTCGGTATTGCCTTTCCGATATTCTTCTTCAAGCAGGTGAGACATATCATCGCTCTTTTACCCGCATGGGAAGAAAATCCTGGGACGCACCAATAAGTTCTTACCAACTTACACATTCCTTCTTTGCCTAGATGAGTCAGCCCATGTGCCGCTTCCGCTAGACTTGGAAGGTATGCTCTGGGTGCCACTGGCTTACCCTGTCCATCTGTCCAGAGTCCTGAGGACTCCTGGCCATATCCTTTTGACCTCCAAACTGCCTTTTCTTGTGGTGAACACAAATTTTGCATTTCATATAATTTTTGTGTGTTTACAGTATTAAATACCATCAGTTGTGTGCTGTCTGTCTGTATGGGGTTACTGGCTGCTGATTTAGCAGCTTCGTCTGCTCGGCTGTTACCAAGTGATACCGGGTCTTGGCTATACATGTGAGCTTTACACTTGATAACAGCCACTCTGTCGGGTTCCTGTATCGCTGTTAGAAGTCTTTTGATGTGGGCTGCATGCGCTACTGGTGTGCCGGCTGCCGTCATGAAATTTCTGAGGCGCCATAGGGCCCCGAAATCATGGACTACTCCGAAGGCGTACCTAGAATCTGTGTAGATATTGGCTGACTTGCCTTTAGCCAATTCGCATGCTCTGGTTAGGGAAACCAGTTCAGCAACTTGTGCTGAGTGTGGTGGGCCTAGGGGTTCCGCTTCTATGGTACCTTGGTCATCTACGACTGCGTATCCAGTACACAAGTCTCCCGAGTCCGTCTGTCTGTGACAACTACCGTCAGTGTAGAAAGTAAAATCTACATCTTCCAGTGGGTTGTCACTGATGTCAGGCCTTGCCGTGAAATTTTGGGTCAAATATTCCATACAATCATGTGTGTCATTTTCCTTACTAAATCCTCCTTCACCATCACTCTCATCCTCCACCCTTTGTGCCTGTCCAGGCACACCTGGGAGATATGTTGCAGGAATATAGTGCGCTGCATCTCCTTATGGTGATGTTTACCGGGGCCATCAATGCCAATTCCCATCTTGTAAACCGCGCTGATGAGACGTGTCTGGTTTGGGCAGAATTCAGTAAAGCTGACACTGCATGTGGTGTATGAATTGTGAGGTTGTGTCCTAGCACTACATCTTTGCTTTTACTTACTAGCAATGCTATTGCTGCAACGCTTTTCAAGCATGTGGGGAGGGATCGCGCTACCGTGGCTAGCTGAGCGCTATAGTAGGCTACCGGCCTGCTGGCATCACCATGCTTCTGGGTTAAGACACCTGCCGCGCACCCAGCACTCTCTGTTCCGTACAGCTCAAAGGGTTTTCCATAATCTGGCATGCCTAGTGCTGGTGCCTGCGTTAGGCACTGTTTAAGTCTCTCAAATGCCATCTCAGACTCGTCTGTGTGCGAAATCCGATCAGGTTTGTTTGAGGAGACCATCTCCTGTAAAGGCAAGGCCAGTATGGAAAAATCTGGGATCCAGTTACGGCAATACCCACACATTCCTAAAAACGTTCTAATCTGTTGCTGGGTTTGTGGCAGGGTCATGTCACGAATTGCTTGAATTCTATCAGCGGTAAGGTGTCTCAGTCCTTGTGTTAGGCAGTGTCCCAAATACTTCACCCTGGTCTGGCATAATTGTAACTTATCTTTGGAAACCTTGTGTCCAGTGTCTGAAAGATGAAACAGGAGTTGTTTCGTATCTCTCAGGGACGCTTCTAGTGAATCAGAACACAGCAGTAAATCATCCACGTACTGTATTAATACTGATCCACTCTCAGGTTGGAAAGACTGTAAACAATCATGCAAGGCCTGAGAGAAAATACTTGGACTGTCAATGAAACCTTGTGGTAATCGAGTCCAGGTGTACTGAACTCCTCTGTATGTAAATGCGAATAAGTAATGACTGTCAGGGTGCAGAGGTACCGAGTAGAAGGCGGAGCAGAGGTCAATCACAGTGAAAAATTTGGCAGTGGGAGGGATTTGCATAAGGATGACAGCTGGATTTGGCACTACGGGGAATTGACTCTCAACTATTTTGTTGATCCCTCTTAGATCCTGCACTAATCTGTAACCCCTCCCCCCACTCTTTTTAACAGGGAAGATGGGACTATTGGCAGTGCTGGACGTTCTTACCAGAATGCCCTGTTGTAGCAAGCGCTCTATTACAGGAAAAACTCCTAACTCCACCTCTGGCTTCAGAGGGTATTGTGGGATTTTTGGAGCTGTCCTACCATATTTTACTTGTACAACTACTGGGGCTACGTTTGCTATTAATCCAGTGTCTTGTCCATCCTTGGTCCAAAGTGATTCCGGTATCTGGGAAATCATTTCCTCTACCTTAGACGGACACCTATTTACAACAACAGTGTATGACATTAATCTTGTTGGGGAGTCTAGCATATCCTGCACTTCCTGAGCGTGGTTTTCGGGTATGTCCAAGAACACACCTTCAGGAGTACAATATATGACACATCCCATTTTGCACAGTAAATCTCTCCCTAGGAGATTAGTCGGAGCCGATGCAGCCAGCAGAAAAGAATGCTTGGTATGCAAAGGCCCTATCGTAATCTCTGCAGGTTTGCTTAAAGGGTAGTGCTGTACTACTCCTGTTACTCCCATGGCTGGAATTGTTTTACCAGTGGTTCTCAAGCCCACGGTCGAATTTATCACTGACTTGGCCGCCCCCGTATCTACAAGGAAGTTTAAAGATTTACCAGCTACATCAATCGTGACCTCAGGTTCATTTCCAAGGCTCGCAATTAATTTCACTGGCTGCAGACTACAGGTGTGGCCCCACCCCTATTGTATGTGGTGGCCTCCCTGCATTGCGCTGGCAGCTATTACCTGTGAAGGGGGTAAATGGGAACTATCAGAGACTTGCCAGTCTCTTCTTGGGGGATACCTTTTTGTTTCCCCTGCGTGTGGCTCATAACTCCGTCTCTGCGGTCCTTGATCCCAATTTTCGTGTGTCATGTCGTTGTCTAGGGGGTTGATATGATTTTTGTGCATTTTTCGATCTACAGTCTCGTGCAAAATGTCCCTCTTTATGACAGTAATAACAAGTTACCACATTTGACTTACCCACAGGGGTCGGAGACTTATACTGAGGTGGCCTTGTGGTCAGGGCCTGTATACTTACGGCCATTAACTTATCACTCTGCGACTCCCTGTGTCTGGTGATGTTTCGATCATGATCAATAGCGGCCTCTCTCAAAGTAGCCACTGACAAACCTCTCCAACATGGTTGGGTGGTCTGTACTCTCGTCCTCAATACTTCCTTTAAACCATCCATTAACACAGATACTGCTACTTCTCTATGATTCACATTTGTTTTAATGTCTTCTATCCCTGTATACTTAGCCATTTCCTGCAGTGCCCAATGAAAATAATCAGCAGCTGTTTCTCCCTCTTTTTGTTTGATGGAGAAAATTTTGTTCCATTTGGCAACAGCTGGGAAATACTCTCTTAACTGTAAATTTATTCTCTTTACATTATCTTGGTTGTACACATCCGTAAGGGGTACCTCTTCGTCTAATTTACAGTCAGCTATAAATCTCGCTGAGTCGACATTGGAGGGTAAACATGTCCTCAGCAATATCTGCCAGTCTTTGTTATTGGGCTCCACAGTATTTCCTAGCTCTCTAATGTACTTCTGGCTTGCAACTAAATCTTTCCTAGGATCAGGGAATTCAGACACCATTGATCTTAATTCCGTTCGGGAAAAGGGGCAGTGCATGGCGATGTGTCTGACAGGAGTGACTCCTGAAGTGTCAGTTTTCCCATTTGACACTGCAATTACCCTAACGGGATTAAGTTCAATAACATCATTCTGAGTAGATTCTACAACATGTGGTGTAATGGTTTCAGCATATTGTACAGTGCCGTGCTTACCAGTTGATACGACCTCACCTGTCCCTCCACTAGGGGCCTTTGATACTGCTCTTACTGGTTGGGACGTGCCCACTGTTGTTTCTGCTATGGTGGCTGCTAGAGAGAGTGCCGATATTGTTGTGGGCTCATCCTCTTGGTCACAATCCTGGGAAAAGTTTAAAACAGGGTACAGCTTGCACGGGTTAGTATTAGCATCAACAATCTTAGTTACATTATTCTTAACATTTATACAGTTACTAAGTGCATGTTTATCATACACCAGTGTGCCATTCTCTGTAACCACCTTCTCTCCCGTTATGTATGGTGGTGGTGGCGCGGTGGCTATCAGTTTCCTGATAGGGTTAGATCCAGCCGCTTGAGCCAATCCTCTCTGTATTTCACCTTCCTGTTGCCATAACTGTAAATAATCATAATGTTTGATCCGTCTCTTTGCAGATTTAATGAGACATATCCTTCTCCTTAGATTTTGTAACACCTCGGGACTAAAACTGCTTACCCGTGGGAACTTTTCCCCGTCATGCACAGTCATTCTTTCCCATTCATCGCACAAAACCTCTGTGTGTGAACCGTATTTCTCACACATGATATACCTTGCCGACCCGATTGGTCGGTTTACTAAGTCAACCTGAACCGAGGTTGATCGCCCCCTACCTGAACAACTGGCCCCCATCTTTGCAGGTGTTGCTTTCACTACCTCTGACCTTCAAATCAGGGTCTTCAGCGAACCCTTACAAAAACCAAGATGTCCAGGGTAGGCCGGCGGCGGAAGTTTACCGAGTACCTCCACTCACTCGCCCACGTCGACCAATACGCCCACACACTGCCTTAGCGCTGGCGTACTCAACCTAGGGCCCCTGCGACCTGAACCTCTATTTACTGGAACATGTGGGTGTGATCCGAAGAGCACTTAACCCTTTCCAGTAACTATTGGTTGTTAGAGAATTCCCGAGTGACCAGCGAACCTCCCTTAAAATAAAAAAAATTACACAAATCACGTTAGAATGTACAAATAGCGTTTATGACCCTTCTAGCGTACGCAAATGGTACTGGGTCAAGTTACTAACTAATGCACACAATTACATGCGGTACAATCGTTCTGCACATAAGCAACTAATCTTATGTGCGGAGCGACCAGTGGAATCGAAAATTGTGGCTGCGGATTCCTTCAGCCAGAGCTTAATGGTCTATATGGGTACCGCACCAACCCTTCCTGGTGTTGTGCTTCTTTACTCTTTATCTATAGCGGACTTCCTAGTCTGCTGTACCTGGACCTCCTGGTCCGTGACCTCCTGGTCTGTGCTACAGTAGACCTCCTGGTCTGCTATACTCTAATGCTCTTCTTTTAATATGTTTAACAAGGGATGCCTCCCAAGCCACCGTGCCGTCACTTACACGTATGTACCTCACGAGAACTCGATGATTTCCTGTGGTTCCACCCAAAAATTAGAAACTTATATATATGTATACATACTCTTTACTTTCGTTTCTGTGCAGAAATCCCTTTCATTCAGTATCGCAGGCTAATCCAGAGGAGTTGCAACTAGAGAAGGATCTATTAGCTTAAAATTTTGGACACTGAGATTGATTTGCGCTATTATCGCGTTGCCTCCGTATCGCCTACTAAAACAATACTATTGTGTGATTTGTATTATGTGGGCGTACCCAGACGCTCTGTTGCGTAATATACGCTCCGTGCGTCGGCCCTTGCGTCGCGTACGCTAGTCCCGCCCTTTGTTAGAGACACGTGTACGCAAGCCAGGTATATCCACAGAAATACAACTAACACGTTTATATCAATGTAGATGATCTTTAACTGTAATCATCTACCGAGCACCACACAGATCTTTCCTTGTATCTTTAGGTAAAGCCGTGTGCGTGTTTTACAATTTACTCCTTAATGTATTAATATTACTTTTAACTACCAATAGCAACAAATCTTTCTCAGCACGTTATCAATGATAAATGGCAAGCAGGAAGGTGAGATGTGAAAATACACAAATAAAAAGAAATGCAGGTGTGTGCGTGTGTTGCGTACGCAAAACAGAGATAAACAGTTTTAAAAGACAATAGCGTTTTGTTCTTACCTTCCGGTTCCGGATTCCACCAGCACTCCTACAGCGTAGCGATGCAGACGCTGATCTAGTCAGCACTACTGGGGTACCGTTAGGGTACGCACTTAGTGTAGCAGACGCTTAGCCGTGGTCGAGACGCACATGCGGCACGCTCGCTCACAGCTTAACACTTGGTGTCGAGCACGCTATAGGCGGCCGACTACCGTAATGCTACGCTACCAGCGTAGCGGACGCTCGTGACCACGAGGGGAACACGAGCGTCGCAGACGCTCACGGGATGACACTCAGTAAACCTTGTATGCAACACACTGAAAGATTGAGTTTGTACTGTAAACCTTACTACTGAAATACTGTAGCGATATAACGCTGCTTGACCTTGTTAATGTGAAAGCTGTTTGAGCGATTGAGACGCTCCGAATACCCTCAGTAATGTAATAAACACACAATACCTTGCTAAGGTTCCAACACCTTTACTAACAATATCTAGCTATGTAAAAAGGGGAAAACAGTTAACAGTTCATACACTACAGGCTAAGATCAATATCTAAACATAATAACTACACATATACAATATACAACAGTTTAACAATAACACAGAGAGAGAGAGAGTATGGCAAATACAAACAGAGAACAAGTTGGTTACAGAGAATAACTTACACACTGGGAACGATCGCTGCGCAGTCCTGGTACCAGCTCTCTAGTTAGTCAATGATGAAAACCATTGTGGAGAGAAGACTGAGCTGGCCAGGCTGGCTATTCTTATATACACTGCGTACAGTACACTACAAAGGGACCTATAATCTCATTGTTCATTGGACACAGGAATGTCTCCCCGCATCATAACAAAAGGTCATAGGTTAGTTTGAACAGGTGGGCTGTGACTATATCGAACTGCTCAGGTGGGAGGGAATCTCAGGATTCCCGCCGCATGGATAATGAACCGCAAATATAGTAAATGTCCAGAAACTACTAATAGACATAACTATACGCAGGAGCGATTAATCTTTACCTAACCAGCACCGGATTGTTTCTAATAAAATGTTCTTTAGTTAGGTACCAAACACCACTGCTCAAACCCTGTCTGACCCTTCGTATCATGCAAAGAGGAATTCCTCTGTCCAGCGACCAGTTACAATAAACAAACTTACAGTTATTATTAAGGGGAACATTACCTATAAAACATACTATTTGGGTTTACTATGTAACGATTGAGTCGCCCGCTAGACGCACACAAACTCTACCGTAAATGCACATACCACGCGCTCGAGCGCATGGCCGAGGAGGCGCCGTCACGCAACTGCAAATATGCGCACGCACAGGAGAGAATGTGCACGTGCAGCGGGCAAGCGCATGGGGTGAATATATGGCAACGTGTAGCATGATATTTTTCCTATCTTTGACATGATTTTAGATTTCTATTCTGTTCATTCTGTTCATTGTAATTGATATAAATAGGTGTGTATTGCATGAACCGTGGTCAGGAGACCGCCGGTCAGCATACTGACGCCGGCAGCGAATTGCTGGCAGGAGGGGGGGCAGTCGCAATAAACCCCTTGCAGGCTCGGTGGCGACCTGCGGTCACCACGGGTTCTAGTCCCACTCTATGAGTGTCGTGGACACCCACGGGTGGGAATAGTTCCTGTTGGTCAGCATGCTGACCGTTGGGATTGTGAGGGGGTGGGATGTAGGGGGAGGTAATGTGACCGGCGGTCACATAACTACATCCCGATAAAAATAAACTATTAACACTTCTATTTTTGAAAGCATTCTTACTTTGCAGCATTTTTTCCACAACTTTAAAATCAAAAAGGGGTAACCTTGCACTGTTCTACCCTATGGGCACTGGATTGATTAAATTCACAATTGAAAACTCAATATAATTTATTATTTTTTATTTTAGATTTTATGCTTATTTAATATAGAAATTTCACAAAGTATTCTCATTCACATTCAAAAGCCAGATACAGGTTGAGTATCCCATATCCAAATATTCCGAAATACGGAATATTCCGAAATACGGACTTTTTTGAGTGAGACTGAGATAGTGAAACCTTTGTGTTTTGATGGCTCAGTGTACACAAACTTTGTTTAATACTCAAAGTTATTAAAAATATTGTATTAAATGAACTTCAGACTGTGTGTATAAGGTGTATATGAAACATAAATGAATTCTGTGAATGTACACACACTTTGTTTAATGCACAAAGTTATAAAAAATATTGGCTAAAATGACCTTCAGGCTGTGTGTATAAGGTGTATATGAAACATAAATGCCTTCTGTGCTTAGATTTAGGTCCCATTACCATAATATCTCGTTATGGTATGCAATTATTCCAAAATACAGAAAAATCCGATATCCAAAATTCCTCTGGTCCCAAGCATTTTGGATAAGGGATACTCAACCTGTATTTAACATCAGTGAATACTATGCACATCAACCCTGGGAGGTGGATCCTAAAAATAATTACCATGCATGTATCAAAAAATGTATCCAATAAAAAGTCAAATTAAGAAACATGTAAAAAAAAAAAAAGCTCACTAGCTATTCCTGCCTATAGCCGAGTTCCAGGGAATATAGACTCGTGTCCCCATTTACTCCAGGCCGATAAGCCGTGGGACTCACAAAAGTTCACTTAAAGTTTACTTCTTCTGAAGAAACCGTCAACACATGAGCACGAGAAACCGGGTAAGGGATTTATTTATTGTTCCAGTCCTGACATTCTTTCATACTGAGCTGGACACCATCCTGTTTGACACCTGCAATTGCTTTTAAGATCAGAGCACCACAGCGTCCTCCTTCCTGCACATGGACTCCATCTGCACAATCGCTGACAACTAGAAAAGCATAAATATCTCCCTATTTTAGGGACATGTGAGTATGCTCAGTCACATTGGCTATATATTACTCACCTTGCAATAATACTGGAGACAGCGTGAGGGTGTGGGAGGTCAAGCATAGCACTGACGGGAGCTGGTCTGCACCAAAATCTATTCATACCAGCTTTATCCATTGGATGAGTTAACTCTGTTAAATATTATATATTAGGAATCCTACCACCTGTGAGAAATCAGGGCACTCCTGTCATTTATTCAACATAGGGTGCTGTAAAACAACATTTAAAAGTCTCAGTTGTTGTGAGATTTATTACTTCTACTTGCCGGATGCACCTTATATTCATCTGATATCATGACATGTTGAGTGTTAAGGACTGGATGCAGGGTCGGACTGGCCCACAGGGGAAACCCCCAGTGGGCCCCACTGCCAGAGGGCCCACCCCCTCCTCTAGGGATCAAGTTCCAGACTGTGTACTTTGATTATACATTATCCAATCATTATACAGTATTATACTGTACAGGACTATGGTTAGTAATGGCTAGCCAAGCCTCTGTGATAGCTGGCCACACCCCCTATAGAGGATGGCCACACCCCTAAGCATGGGCCTTTACCACTGCATTCCCCCGGGGGGTCTTTCATGCCCCAGTCCGACACTGACTGGATGTTGTAATTATCATTGGTAACCACAATAGATTAAGCAATTTGATCTATTATACTGCTGTTCTGATGAATGTATATATATAGTAGGTGATTCATCACGCCCTACGGGCGCTCTTCACACCGTAGTAAGGGGCTACGCCCCCTTAACCCTTGCACACCATTGTGGCGTGCAATATTTTTATTATATGGAGTATTACATCCAATCATAATTGTGTGAGTGGTTAAATATTGCACGGGCAAAGGGCGTGCAATGGTTAAGGGGTGGAAGCCCCTTGCAAGGGCGTGAACAGCGCACGCAGGGCCTGGTGAATCACCTAGTAGGTGCTTTGGTTGGGGGAGTAGGGGTTGCGGGAAAGAGGCGGATGGGATCCTGGGATGCCGCGGGAGGGGCGGTTGCGGTGGTGCTGCAGGTGGGAGAGGGGCTAGTGCGGTGGTGCCGTAGGTGGGGGAGGGTGCGCTGGTGCCGCGGGTGGTGGTCCGGAGCCACTGCGGGTGGGGAAGGAGCAGTTGCGGGGTTGCCCCGGGTGGGGGAGGGGCGGATGCAGTGGGAGGTACGGGTGCAGGGTCGCTGCGGGTGGGGGAGGGGGTCCGGAGCTACCGCGGGTGCTGGAGGGTGTGTGTGGGGGTGCCGCGGATGGGGCCCGGAGGTACTGTGAGTCGGGGAGGGGCGGATAATGCTTATCCTGCTTCTCCTCCTGTCAGCAGCTAAGCTGCTGTCCTCCCTTTGGCAGTGGCTCTCCCAGAGACTCGCACAGCAGCCAGTCACTATTGTTAGCGCCGGTGTCCCAACGCGCCGCATTACAGGGAAGAAGATATACACAATAAACTACAGCTCCCAGCAGCCCTAAGGGCCGGAATGCTTCGGTGCTAAGGGCTGCTGGGAGCTGTAGTTTATTTAGTGCATCTACTTCCCTGTAATGCAGCGCGTTGGGACACTGGTGCCAACAATAGTGACTGGCTGGCAGAACTGAGGGACTGGCTGAATCAATGTAAAAGGTGAGAGCGCTGTGCAGTGTCAGTGACACTGCACACAGGCCCGGCGCTAGCCGCTCAGCAAAGGGATGCAGTGCAGGGAGGCACCAGGAAGGAGAGGCGTTCTCCCTGCTCTGCATCCCTGTGTTGCGCTGCTGCTGCTATCCCCGCTGCTGCTGCCAGCTGCTGTGACACATGCAGCTGCGCCGACAGCACAAAACCTCCTCTCCCACTCACCTCCCCTGTGTGACATTCAGTGGCCGGGCGGAAGCCAAAGGGGGCGGAGCTAGACGGGACCATGCTGCAGCAGGAGGATGAGCTGCTACAGCTTCTGCCAGCCAGACTTCATTAGATAATGACATAGCGAACACACTAAATGAGTTTTTTTCAACAGTATTCACTAGAGAGGACCCAATTCAGGGACTGACACACAATCTCAATAAGGACAATATCACACTGATAGGTACTTATTTAAGCGAGGAAGTAGTCTGTCACCGATTAAAACATTTAAAGATTAATAAATCACCAGGGCCCGATGGTATTCATCCAAGGGTTCTAATGGAGCTTCATTCTGAACTGGCAAAACCGCTATCTCTGATCTTTGAGGATTCAGTTATATCAGGTATGGTTCCCAAAGACTGGTGTATAGCGGAAGTAGTGCCTATATTCAAAAAGGGAAGTAAAGCTGAACCAGGTAATTATAGACCAGTTAGTCTTACATCTATAGTGGGGAAAGTATTGGAAGGTATTCTAAGAGATAGTATTCAGAAGTTCCTTGAAACCAATAAGGTCATTAAAAGGAATCAACATGGGTTTATGAAGGACAGATCCTGTCAAACCAACTTACTTGGCTTTTATGAAACAGTAAGCGCAAACCTAGATCAGGGTAAAGACGTGGATGTAATCTTTTTAGACTTTGCCAAAGCGTTTGATACTGTACCACACATGAGACTTATATACAAGCTACAAGAATCAGGGCTAGGAAGCACAATATGCACTTGGGTCAAAAACTGGTTAGATAATAGGAAGCAGCGCGTTGTGGTTAATGGATATTTTTCAACTTGGACTGAAGTGCTAAGTGGTGTGCCGCAAGGCTCAGTATTAGGACCGCTATTGTTCAATATTTTCATTAACGACCTAACAGAAGGTCTAGAGAGCATGGTGTCAATTTTTGCAGATGATACCAAATTGTGTAAGGCTATAAATACAGAGGAGGATGCCGAGTCTCTTCAGAACGACTTAGTTAAATTAGAAGCATGGGCAGCCAAATGGAGAATGCGCTTCAACACAGACAAGTGTAAGGTAATGCACTGTGGTAACAAGAACAAAAATTACACCTACCTACTAAATGGGGTAAAACTAGGGGATTCTGTACTGGAAAAGGACTTAGGTGTCCTCATAGATAGCAAGCTAAGCAGTAGTACCCAAAGTAGGACTGCAGCAAAGAAGGCTAATAAGATATTAGCATGCATAAAACGGGGTATTGATGCTAGGGACGAGAGTATTATACTCCCATTATATAAATCACTAGTGAGGCCACACCTTGAATACTGTGTACAGTTCTGGGCACCGTACTACAAAAAGGATATCCTGGAGCTTGAAAAGGTACAAAGGAGGGCGACCAAACTAATTAAGGGCATGGAGACGATGGAATACAAGGAAAGGCTTGAAAGACTAGGCATGTTTACATTGGAAAAGCGGAGACTAAGAGGGGATATGATCAACATCTACAAATATATAAGGGGACAATACTCAGAGCTTGCGCGGGACCTGTTTTTGGTTAGATCAACACAGAGGACTCGTGGACACTCGCTCAGGTTAGAGGAGAGGAGATTCCGCACAATACGGCGTAAAGGCTTTTTCACGGTAAGGACAATACGTGTTTGGAATTCCCTGCCCGAGGGAGTTGTAATGGCGGAATCTGTCAACACCTTTAAGAATGGGTTAGATAAATTCCTATTGGATAAGGATATCCAGGGGTATGGTGCATAGTCATGCATTATAGTTACTATTTAGTCAAATCATCATGCAGAGGACACCACAAATAGGTTGAACTCGATGGACAATTGTCTTTTTTCAACCTCAGATACTATGTTACTATGTTACTATGTAGATAAGTGTCTGGAAAGAGAGTGTGTTTGTGTGTGTGTATATATATATATATATATATATATATATATGTCTGTTGTGTGTGTATGTGTGACTGCTGCATAATGTGTGTAAGCGTCACTGGTACAGGAGGCATTACGTGTGTAAGCGGCACTGGTACAGGGGGCGTTACGTGTCTAAGCATCAGTGCTACAGGGGGCGTTACGTGTCTAAGCGTCACTGGTACAGAGGGCGTTACGTGTGTAAGCATCACTGGTACAGAGGGCGTTACGTGTGTAAGCGTCACTGGTACAGGAGGCATTACGTGTGTAAGCGTCACTGCTACAGGGAGCGTTACATGTCTAAGCATCACTGCTACAGGGGGCGTTACGTGTCTAAGCGTCACTAGAACAGAGGGAGTTACGTGTGTAAGCGTCACTGCTACAGGGGGCATTACGTGTAAGCGTCACTGGTACAGGGGGCGTTACGTGTGTAAGCGTCACTGGTACAGGGGGCGTTACGTGTGTAAGCGGCACTGGTACAGGGGGCGTTACGTGTGTAAGCGGCACTGGTACAGGGGGCGTTACGTGTGTAAGCGACACTGCTACAGGGTGCATTACGTGTGTAAGCGGCACTGCTACAGGGGGCGTTTTCCCTATCTACAGGGCAGAGACTTGCTGCAGATGCCTGACGAAGGTTTGAAATAAAACCGAAACGTTGCTGAATATCGGGGTGTCGGACCCGTTCATTTGAGGAGTCCCGTGAGTGCCGCTTATGATTGTTTGGCTATTTTACAGTCGCAGAGCTGTTTAAGAGGGCACCGGGCGAGTTGACTTCTAAAGCACAGAGTGCTGAGTTCCATATGCAATATATATATATATATATATATATATATATATGTGTGTGTGTTTTATGTAATGTTGAGATTTTTTTATTAAATTCTTAAATACAGCGCTCTCTTTGATTTGCTTGTTTTAGCTTAATTATGTATATATATATATATATATATATATATATATACATATATCTTATTTCGGTACACCAGAGTATTGATTGGGAACAGCTGTGAGCAATATAAGTGACCTTATATTATAATTCATAATTTCGATTGATATATTTCTTGTGCGCCTGAATTTTTTTTGCGTATATTAACATAGTATTCCAGCCTGTGCATACGCACCACAGAGCATCCCTGTGACTCCAAACATATTACACTGTCCCTTTGTCTGCGGATCAGGGCCGTAACTAGGTGTGTGCGGAGTGTGCTCCGCACACAGCGCTGCAGAGTAGGGGGCGCTGTTGGCAGCACTTGTCAGTGATCAATTATCTAATTACTTTTACTTGCAACTTCCCCCATTTTTGAAGCCCAGCATCTCCTGACAGCCCCTGTCTCCTAACTCCACCGCTTTTGTCGCTAATACCTATACAACATTCATGGACTTGATAGCTCTTTGTTGTTCAGTCACATTGTCCTTTATTGCATTTCGGATGCTGATGTGCCTGGGATTCAAACCTGTTGCCTATGACATTGCAGTCGGACACTCTATTCATTGAGCTATCTGCACTTGCACAGAAAGCTAGAGAATTCCAAGCTGGAGAGTTTTAACTGTTTGAAGCTTACCTTGTACTTTGTAAAGAGGTGATCAGCGTTACAGCTGGGCAGAAATATGTAGTGGGTGGCTGCAAGGGATTGGATGTGTGGCTGCACACTGCATGAATTTGCTCAATTATGGTGCTGCCTTTTTTTTTTTTTCCTTTTTTTTTTACATGGTACAGGTAGCATCCTATAGTTAGAAATCTCATAGTTTTTATGCAGGATCAAGTGGCTCGGTGGGAGGGTTGTTTGGCTGGTGTGCAGCAGGTTGTGGGTTTGAGTCCTGGTTATGGCAGTATATTGACATGTGTTATTTAATGAGGGGTACTGTGGCTGAGTGGCAGCGAGCCCACAGGTTGAGTACATGAATGTGGTATAAAGAGGATTTGTTTCCAAATCCATTTTCTCGCAGTGTTCTATAAGTGTGTGTGTGTGTGTGTGTGTGTGTGTGTGTGTGTGTGTGTGTGTGTGTGGCATGTGTGGGGCCATCTTAGCATGGGCTTTCTCTGGGATCAATTTTGTCATGCCCCTTCCCCGTGAGGCGTGCACCTTATGTCCCTATTGGAAAAAAAGGGTGGGTGGGCAATTCTCTCTCTGGCACAGGGCACCATTTTGTAAGTTATTTATCCACCGAGACACAGGCTTAAATCTCTCCTCTTGATTTTATACCCAAACACTATATATAATGTTTTTCTGTACTGTATAAAATAATTCACAGCAGTTCTTCCCATTTCAGTGAAACCCTTTAATTGTCACCCATATTCTAAGTCCACTGCACTGTTGCATTTCTCCCAGCCTCATGTACGTGTGTAAACAAACTTCCACTGGAAAACTGTTGTGCAACAGGCAATGGACAGGTTACTTTAGCTGGTACAATAATAAAGATGTTCCTGATTTATTTATCTTCTAAAGCTGCAGAGTTACTGGTCTAAGAGATAGTAAACACTGGTTTCTGTTTACCAAACATCAACATTAAAATTAAATTGAGGGTCAAACTCCAAAGAACACAGCAAACTCTTTGTTTCTGCTGCGGGGTACACTGTGCTCCACAAGGATTAACATCTGGGTGTAGAGTAGGATCTTGATCCGAGGCACCAACAGGCTCAAAGCTTTGACTGTTCCCAAGATGCACAGTGCTGCCTCCTCTATAACCCACCCTCTGTACACAGGAGCTCAGTTTGTAAGTTGGTGCCATGCAGTAAGCAGGCATTTAACAGGAGGGCTGCTCCTGCAGCCCATATTATAAGCTAATTTCTGAAGAAAGAAGAAATCTGAAGACTTCAAGGACTGCAGCATTGCTGGATGTCAGTCAGACATCCCCTGCTGCAGCTCCATCACTCCCCCAGCGGCGCTGTATACTCCCGCGCCCCCGGGTTGCCGGGTAACTACAGCAGAGGCTCCTGTGTACTTCTGGTCAGTCATACACACTCGCCGCTGCCCTCCGGGATCGCGTGGCCGTAGGTACAAGGGGAGGTAAGGGGTCTATTTGGCCTGCTGTTATCGCGATCCGGCGCGGCCATGGGGGGGCGGGCTGCGCGCGCTGGCGTGGACACTGTAAAGGGCAGCCGCTCCACTAGCCATCGGGACACAGGGCACAGGTGGGGGGTTTTCTCTCTCATAAAACCCCGTTTTTATTATAGCCCGCAGTGCCCGGTGGGGAAGCCAGCAGGGGGAAAAGGCCTAACCTGTAGCCCCTCCCCCAGCCCCAGGGCACCATTTGGGTAAATGTTCCCGCCCTGGAGCTGCATATCTCTCTCTCACTCCCTGTCAGCCGCAATTACACGGAGCTGCGCTGTTCCTGGGACTGCTTGGGCAAATCCTCCTCTGTAAAGCCGCCTGCACGTCAGCGCTGTGCATTTTACAGGACACTTAAGTATTCTACCTGTCAAGGGACAGTGTTAGTTAAGAAAGAGTGCATACATTCAGGGTTGTGAGGTACAAACACACTGTGATATACATCCAGTGCTTACTGTGTTTTGTTATATCTACTGTTTACATATAGCTATACTGAGTATTACTTTGTATTGCTAGTCCAGTGCAGTTTTATTGTTTGGTATAATTTCTGCATTGTACAATTGTGACTATTTGTGTGTCTGCATGTAGCTGCTGCGTGGCTGCCATCTCGTGTATTTCGCTCAGCTTGCTACTCCTATATTCTATAACCTGAGGGGGCTAAGTGCATCAGGTTTGTTAACTGATATAGGTATTTCACAAGGGCGGATCAAGAAGAAAATGATAGGGGGGTCACCATGGAAGGGCAAGTACATTTGCGTGCGGCTTCGGCGCATGTGAGGTGGCGCTTCTTATACAATGCCCACAGTTGTAGCGCTCATTATGCAATGTCCACTATACTGGTAGTGCCCCTTATATAGACCCCATAGTAGTGGTGCCCCTTATGTAATGCCCGTATTGCCCCCAGTTGTAATGTTGCCTGTAGTAATGCCCCCAGTCATTTAGCGCCCTAGTAGTTATGCCCCCAGTGGTAATGCCCCTGCAGTTATGACCCCAGTAGTTTACCCCCCCCTTTAGTTTAGCCTCCCAGTGGTAATGCCCCCAGTAGTTTGCCTGCTTTTACTTTAGCCACCAGTAGTAATGCCCCCCTGTAGTTTGCCCCATTGTAGTTTAGCCCCTGTAGTTATGCCCCCCTTGTAGTTTAGCCCCCAGTAGTAATGCCCCCAGTAGTTTGGCCCCTGTAGTTATCCCACAGTAGTTTGGCCCCTGTAGTTATACGCCCAGTAGTTTGGCCCCCCTGTAGTTTAGCCCCCAAGTAGTAATGCCCCTGTAGTTACACCGCCAGTAGTAATGCCCTCCTGTAGTTTGCCCCCAGTAGTTAGCCCCTTTGTAGTTGGCCCCCAGTAATAATGTCCCCCAGTAGTTTGCCCCAGTAATAATGTCCCCCAGTAGTTTGCCCCCAGTAGATGCCCCCCAGTAATAATGTCCTCCAGTAGTTTTCCCCCAGTAGTAATGTCCCTTAGGAGTTTGCCCCCAATAGATGACCCCCCCAGTAGTAATGCCCCCAGTAGATGCCCCCAGTAATAATGCCCCCAGTTGTAATACACCCAGTAGATGCCACCAGTAATAATGTCCCCCAGTAGTTTGCCCCCAGTAAAAATCTCCCCCAGTAGCTGCCCCCAGTAGTAATGTCCCTTGTTGATGCCTCCCTAGTAGTAATGTCCCCAGTAGATGCCCCCCAGTAATAATGCCCCCAGTAGTTTGCCCCCAGTTGTAATGCCCCCCCCAGGTAGTAATGCCCCTTGTTGATGCCCCCCCAGTAGTAATGTCCCCCCGTAGTTTGCCCCCAGTAGATGCCCCCGCTGCACTATGGAAAAGAAAAATTAAATCATACTTACCGAGCCCCGTTCCCGCTTCCAGACCGCTGCAGTACTCCTCTCTTGGCGTCCTCTCCTCAGCACTATGAGAAAGACGTCATGACTGACGTCTCTCCCGTAGCGCACGCCGCACAGTGACAGCGCCGGAGGCAGGAGCTCAGTACTATTACTGGTACTCAGTGCATTCAGTCATCCTGAGGAAGCCTGCTAGACAGGCGAAACTAGTTGATGCTAGAGCACCACAACACGTCTGCCGGCAGACATCCGATGCTTTGCTCCTCTTACCACTCATGGTTCTACAAGTAAGTTGCGGAGATCCCGAACTTTGAAAAACGCTTCAGGTAGCTACAAATAACACCATTTGAACTTTGATAATAATCAACATCAGCCTGGTAGGTCTTTCCTAAAAAGGACATTGTTGATTGTTTTGGATATATCAGCTGATACACCAGAGAAGGTGAAACAAGCACCTAAATTCCAAGAGGTGTCTGGATCTTTTTGTAAACATATTTTTGAGACATTTTTGAAAATTCTATGTTATATGTTGTATTGTTATAAATGTTGTATACCGGTATTAGGATTCACTGTTTTAATTTAGAAATAGATAAATGTATTAATCTTGTGCAGATATATTTTAAATAAACAAAATCATCTCATTAATGATGTGTGAATATTAATGGTCATTATATATTACTATAGATACATTATACCAGTGTGATTAAGTAATTTAAGCAAGAAGTGTTTTTTCAGATTCCATAGCGCTTGGGAGTTTTTTCTTTGTCGAAAGCGATTTACACCCTAACGGGGGCTGTGCATAGACCAACCATTGCAGCAAAATGGGCTGCTGAAGCTGTTGACGCATGGGCTCAGGAGCTGGAGGCGGAGCTACCTTCCAACACTTCTGATCATGCCAGACAATGTCTCTCATATATTGCCACGGCTTCTCTTTACCTTAAGGAGGCGGCTTCCAATGCCGGGGTGCTGGCGGCCAAGGCTGCCGCTACGTCCATCTTGGCTCAACGTATCCTTTGGTTGAGATCCTGGTCGGTGGATATGGATTCTAAGAAAACCCTGGAGGTGCTTCCTTTTAAGGGAGACATTCTTGTTGGCAAAGACCTCAATCAGATTGTGGCTGACCTGGCTTCTGCTAAAACAGCTTGCCTACCTAGTACGGCTCCTTCAGCACAGAAGGCTAAAAGTACTTTCCCTCGGCCCTTTCATCCTCCAGGTAAAGCAAAAGGTCAGGTGTACCCGAAGCAAGCTCGTACTTCCAAACCTGCCAAGCTCAGACCAAAACTGACAAGCCTGCCGCTTAACGGATCCCAGAGTGGGGGCCAGCTTCTAGGTTTTGCCCAGGAATGGTTGAAGACTTCTTCCGATGCTTGGGCAAGGGAAGTCGTCACTTGAGGTTACGCCGTACCCTTCAAGAGCCGTATCCCCTCATCGATTTTACCTGATAGATGTCCCTTTGGACCCGGTGAAGGCAAACACTCTTCATTCGGTAGTACAATCCCTTCTGACCACCACAGGAAAAAAAAATAATCCTGATTCATGCCCCTTACGGCGCCCCCCGCAGCCCTGCGCCTCCAAGCAACCGCAGTGGCTGCGGCCCCCTAGTTCGCCAGAGATAGATAGATAGATAGATAGATAGATAGATAGATAGATAGAGATATATAGATATATATATATTAGTGACTTGTTTACGTCACTCCTCTACATAGCATCTATTTTTATAATGCACCGTCCTAGGGGGACCATCACCTGATGCAAGATCAAAAATTATATACTGTATAAACTATAATTCTTAAGTGACTCTAAAGTGGCTTATTAAGGCAGATACACCACAGAATGGGCTCAAGTCCTATTATTACCTTAAAATGTATGTGGCCAATTTTCTCATTTTTAATTGTATTCTTATGATAAGCTTTAGTAGTGTGCAACTAATCATTCCTTTTTTAATTCAGAGTGGCAAACACCTAACACTGGCCCTCATTCCGAGTTGTTCGCTCGCTAGCTGCTTTTAGCAGCAGTGCAAACGCTAAGCCGCCACCCTCAAGGAGTGTATTTTAGCTTAGCAGAAGTGTGAACGAAAGGATCGCAGCGCTGCTACAAAAAAAGATTGCGCAGTTTCTGAGCAGCTCGAGACTTACTCCTAGCTAGCGATCACTTCAGACTGTTTAGTTCCTGTTTTGAAGTCACAAACACGCCCTGCGTTCGGCCAGCCACGTCTGCATTTTTTCAGGCACGCCCGCGTTTGTATCTGACACGCCTATGTTTTTACACACACTCCCCGAAAACGGTCTGTTACCACCCAGAAACACCCACTTCCTGTCAATCACTCTGCGGTCAGCAGTGCGACTGAAAAGCGTCGCTAGACCTTGTGTGAAACTACGTTGGCTTTTGTGAAAGTACGATGCGCGTGCGCATTGCGCACCATACGCATGCGCAGAAATGCCGATTTTTAGCCTGATCGCTGCGCAGCGAACAACGACAGCTAGTGATCAACTCGGAATGACCACCACTATTCACAATATTTGTATTTATGGGGACTTAAGACGTATGCCACAGTAATATGTATTCTATACAGAGGTGCTAAGAGGGGGGGGGGGGGACATGCAGGGAGGTAAATTTCTCAGGAGGCACTGGTTAATACCAGTGCGAGATTTACACACAATGGGGGTCATTCCGAGTTGATCGTAGCTGTGCTAAATGTAGCACAGCTACGATCTTCTTCCCTGACATGCGGGGGGATGCCCAGCACAGGGCTAGCCCGCCCTGCATGTCAGTCCGGCCCCCCCTCGCAGAAGTGCAAAGGCATCGCACAGCGGCGATGCCTTTGCAAGCTGCGCTGGCCGGGAGCTACTCTTCGCTCCCCGGCCCGCAGCAGCTGCGTGTGACGTCACGCAGCCGCTGCGGCCCGCCCCCCCATTCAGTCCGGCCACGCCTGCGTTGGTCGGACCAAACCCACACCGCCGTTCTGCCCCCTCCCGCCCAGCGATCGTCTCTGCCTGTCAATCAGGCAGAGGCGATCGCTTCCCTGCTACAGCCATCGGCCGTCTGGCATGCGCCGGTGCACAATGGCGCCGGCGCATGTGCAGCAGGGACCCGGTTGCTCTGCTGCGTTAAAACGCAGCAAGTGAACGGGTCAGAATGACCCCCAATATGTGAACCAAATGGTTCATGTGGACATTATACACAGATGCAGAGGTATAAAGTCCTGGAAATTTGGTGAGTTTTGATCAGAGATGTGCGGAAAAGATTAGCAGTGCCTCACCTGCCATAGACTTTTTACTCCAGAGATTTGACTATAAAAATTATTAGAATAATACAAAGAAGATATTTTTAACATATTCTTTGTATTTTTCATATACTTTATACAGTCAAAAATCTGGCATAAAGTTCGTATGACAGGAAAGGTTCTGCCTCACCCTACTGCATGTCACTGGTAGTGGGTACTAATTACCCGGGCTCAGGTCTGATGGAGGGGCCCTATGGGGGAACCAGGTCCCCACCCCTTACCTGGCAGCTGCAGCTCTTCTCCTCAGCCCAGCACATGCATTTTAGCCTCCTGTGCAGGGCCGGTGCAAGGTCTCTCTGCACCCTAGGAAAAGCTTCAGCCTAGCGCCCCATAACCTGCAATCCCCACCACCACCACCACCTCTCGGAGGGAAGATGCAGGTAACCAGTATGTGGGCTGGGGTGAATTGCTTCATTATACATATACACTCAAGGACATTTAAAGTGAAAAAGTATATTGTAAACAAAGTGACAAAATTACCCAGCAACACTACTGGGTGCAGACATGTAGTCAGGTGCTGCTTGCCGCTGGAGAGCCGGGATCCAAGGGCCTGAAGGAGGTGCATCAGGCCTATGAGGAGCGGCCATGGGGGTGCCCCTCGGGAGCCATACTTGCATTCGCCTTGTGAATACCAAATTGCTTTCTAACAAATATTTAAAATGTCTGCTCTAATATATATTGTAAACGCCTGCACCTCTTATTACCATTTGCCATAAATGTACGCTGTACATCGCAAAACACTGCATCCCATAAGAGAAAACAATACACCCACACATTATCTGAGTTCCAAAGCTCATTGATGTATATATTTGTTATTAAAAGGATATGTATTCAATATATCACAATGTACAGTATACACATAATTATAATGATTACAATTTATACAGTAAGCAGTTAATACATACAGTTACAGGCCAGCATACAATACCATTATCCTTAAGTTATATAAATTTGTTTCTCCATATCACTCTCTCTCTCTGTAAAATCATGCAGGAACTGGTGTAGAAGCAACTCCATCATCCTCTGAGACAAAACAGCAACTGCCTCCTGTGTGATCAGCAATGTGTTATCTAGCTTTTTGGGGGAGGGGACTTTCTCATTTATGATGAGTCACTGGTTTGTTTGTATGTTAAACAGGTGCCTTGAAGACATCCAAAGGGCTGGCCTGAGCTTCCTGTCCACTACCTGTTTGGAATATCTATTGTTCTAATAAAAGTGATTTTAGCTTACATACATTTAATCATAACTATTTGTTGCAATGTCCTACAACTTAATAACAAGTATCAAATGAATCTACACATTAATCTGCTTGCTTTAATACCAAACATGATAGGTGTATCTGGCTTCGTTCAAATAATACACATACATGATATTACTTCATTATATAATTTTAAATCATCATGATGTCTGGCGCTTGATATTATTATAATTATGTACTGCATGAAATAAGTGTCGAATCCATCTTTGTGGTATGTCCATGTAAATGCGTGTGTTACCATATATTGCTGTGCTCGCTGCGCGTATTTGCAAGTATAGCGACTTATAATGTGTGTAGTTTGTATGTTATTTTTATGTAATATTTTTTACTTCGACAGTCCACCCTTTGGCAGCAAACAATAACTGCCATCAATTATTAACATAAGAAAAAAAAATATTTCAGACAATAATCGGTGACCTAGACACAAGCATGTATTCATTTTGCAAATCAGACACTTGACTATATTTGGGGAAGACAGGGAGGAGGACGAGACATCCTCTATATGCACTCGACGGTCATGGAACCACTGGTTGGGTGTGGGACATCATTCAACCTATAGAGTATGCTGGGACAGTGCTTTGGCCTATAATGTCTGATTTGCGACGAACATTTCACACATACATGTACCTACGTCTTTGTACACTGATGTTTGAATTCGATTGAGGTTCTGCTGGGTAGATGGAGAAGACACAAACAAATCGTGACAGTGACATATAAAATTTCCATGATCTACATATTCCTATCATTTTCTGAACATTGTTTCCATTTCTGGAACGTATGCTAGGTCTGTTTAATAATTGAACAAGGGTTATAAGTAGTGTCCTTCCTAAATAACATAAACCTTCGGAGTTCGGGGAGAGCCACTCATAAACCTTTCTTCCACATATATTAATGAGCTCTTTATCTGCAATGTGTGAATAGCCATTGTCTGATTGTTCCTGATTACCTCTGAACTCCATAACTACTAGACCTTTGATTTTTCTCTGACTTTAACAAACGGATCAGCTAATCCTGGGATCCTATAAGGAAATCACTCCTTCCTCCAGAACCAGTTCCAGTCCCACACTCGACTCCTCATAAAAAAACCCTAGCAAAAATAGAATATCCTGAAAAAAAATGTTTGTCAGCGGGAAAGAGAGAAAAGAGAAATAGAACAAAACAACTCTTGTTCATAACAAATCAATTACAATGACTGGTCTTTCTGCAATCCTTTAGTACGCTCAGGTAGTGTTCAACAGTGCCGCCTCTCAGTCTTCACGGAACAGAGTCTCTGGTGATACTTTTGCGATCTCACTCCATTTACGAGTTCCTTCCGGACTACCGACTTTCCTGCAATGGGAATCGTGGACCCGTCTCTTTCTCTCGGCTACTTTCACTGGGATAGTGCTGTCAACAAAACTTGGAATGGTCCTTCCCACCTGTCTATTAGGCAACCTGAGCATAAGAACAATCACACAGTCTCTTGGTTCACAATCAAGACAGTTAGTATTTGGCATACCAGCAATCAACAGTTTCAAGTTCTTTTGTCAAGTTCTCAAATGCTGGCTCATCTCGATAAGGTACTGTACTGTCACCTCATTGGTGTATTTCTGATCATTGTGCGGATTAATCATGACATGAGGTTGTCTTCCAAAAACAACCCAAAAAAACACAAATACCAAAACAAAAACAAATTTCGAAGAGGGTGATTCGTTGAGTGAAGATCTGGGAGTGGTTCCAATGCTACATAATACTAGTGGCAGTATCTATGATCACAATAGTACAATTTCAAGCTTGCTCCTACTTCTAGGGGTACCATTATCTACACACAAAGTTCTGTGCAATTTTTCTTTGCGGTAAACACAGCAGCATCCGTGGCGGCAGGAAATGCCTCTACCCAGTTTGAGAAAACATCAGTGCACACCAATACATAACAATAATTTCTAAAGGGTGTTAACTGTACGAAGTCGATTTGTATTTCCTGAAAAGATCCGTCTGCAGGAGGGATATGGGATGGCTCTGTTGGTATTGTTTTACCAATATTCTTCCTCAAGCAAGCAAGACAGGTCATTGCTCTCTTACCTGCATGAGAATAGAATCTTGGCGCACACCAGTAGGCTCTCATCAGCCTGCACATACCCTCTTTGCCTAGATGAGTCAGACCGTGTGCCACCTCAGCTAGACTTGGAAGGTATGCTCTGGGGGCTACTGGCTTACCGTGTCCACCTATCCACAGTCCTGAGGACTCCTGGCCATACCCATTTGTCCTCCAGACTGCCTTTTCCTGTAGGGAACACAAATTTTTTCATTTTAATTTACTATCGTGTGTTTGCAATGTAGAGTATCATGAGCATAACTCAAAAAAAAAAGAAAAAAGAAACATCTCTAGAGGAGAGAAGGAAGAAGAAATGAAAAAGAAAATGTCAGGTTTCCCATTCACCAACAGGCATATCAGTGTCTATACAAAATTTCCCTTCACCAGTATTCCCATTCTCCACCCTTTATGCATGACAAGGCACACTGCAGTAATACTGGTGTTATCGTGCTGTTGAGATATACTGGGTTTGGGCAGAACTCTGAAGGACCTAGGCATGTGGAGTTTGAACTGTACTTGGGTCCATGTATTGTACCACCCTGTGTGAACGCAAAAGATGAAGAGGAAAACTGTAGAGAAACAGAATAGAGGTTGGTGACAGATGAGTTTGTAGAGGTGAAGATTTTATAAAAATTTGACAACTGGATTGGGCACTGCGGGGAAGTGATTCTCTACTTGGTCTACTCCCCTTATTAAAAAAAATCTGTGTTTGTCGTATCGCTACTGGGACTATTCCAGCCATCAATCCAGTGTCCTGTCCATCCTAAATTCATAGGGAACCCGGTATCTGTGAGATAATTTCCTCTACCTGTGATGGACATGCATCTAGAACAGTAGAATGCGACATTAGTCTTCGTGGGTGTGTAACATACTTTGTACTTCCTGAGCGGGAGCACAGTATATGTATATCATATCTAACAAAATTAAGTTAATCAGGGGGCATTTCTGCCAGGAAAAAGAAGCAAAAGTTTAGAGGCCCCATCTTAACCCCAGCAAGTTTTGTCAAAGGGTAATGTTGCATTTATTTTGTTCTTCCCATTAGCCGAATCTGTGTTTTCTATATGGCTTATGATTCCTTACTATATGTCCCTTGGTCCCGTCTATGTGTTTAATAATGTAGCTTGTGTTTTCTGTCTAGGCGATCTATATTGACTATGTGTCCTACTACTCCTACAATCTCTGGCAAAATGCCCTTCCTTCCTACAAGTGTAACATATTATTGACCATTAGGGATCTGGGGTTTGCACTGATGGGTCTTTCCTGTATGTGCCAGTATACTTACCGTCCTCAACCTCTCCACCTATTGTTCTCTGCGCCTAGCACTATTCTTGTGATGTTCAATAGCACACTATCTAAGATTAGCTACTGTGACCCCTTTCCAATTTTGCAAAGAAGTCTGCACCCTGACACTCAATGCCTTATTGAGCCCGTCCATTTGCACAGAGAGAGCCACCTCCCATTTGCCGAATTAGTGTTTACCAGTGATCTTTTCCAGATGGAGAGTTTTCTATTACTGCAAGAGACAAAAACAAAAAAAAACAAAAAAGTTTAACAAGCTTCTAAGTCATGCGGAGTATTCATTCAATCCTTCTCATCCCGTATTAAGGGTCTGTACATGGTCCAACAAACATTTCCGAGCTCATCTTGACTAGGGGCATTACTAGGAATGAATACTTATATGGTAACTGAAAGAAATACCCGGGGGTTACCTTGTCTCTGTCCGCTTTCCTACTGGCAAATACTAATGTGCGGACAGGTTTTTCTCCATTTCTGATGTTACTTTCTTGATGTTTTTTTTTTTTGTTTTATTTATTTATTTTTTGGTTTTACTATATATGTACACAAATGATACCATACTTACCTGTTCCACTGGTCTCAGCCACTTCCCCCACAGGCTACTGCTCTTCTTTTACCTGTTGGATACTCCTCTGGGTGCATGAGAAATGGCTGAAAACAATCAGGTCACCTTCTCCTCCTAAATAAAACTTCAACATTCATTAGTACATATATAGGTTACAGTCATATTTTTCATATTTTTATTATTTTCTATAGTTTGTATGCTGGCCGTAACTGCTTCCACATCTACATAAGGCGGTGTACTTGCATTCTTTTTTTTTCTTCCTACTTGTTTATTGTTGCTACAAGTTCAAACAGTTCTTATATTTCCATTCTTGTCTTATATGACTTTGGTTAGACATACCACCTGCAATACCTTAGGATCAAACTCACCAACCCCTCTTGCTGCCACAGGTTTAAACACTTTGTATGTCTGACCCTTTGTTTTCGGGATTTTATCAGACATATTCTTATCCTTAAGTTCTGCAATACCTCTAGTTCAAAGCTGCCCACCTTAGGGAATGGTACCCTATCGTTGTCAGTCATACGTACCCATTCAGACAAAAAGTCTTCAGCATGTGGACCATATTTCCCACACATAATACTTTTTCCTTTAAACCTTGCTGACCCCTTGGGCCGCGGCTCTTCAGCCTGAACCCTGGCTAAACGTCCCTTAGTTGAGCAACTGGCTCCCATAATTGTGGGCCTTTTCCCACAAACACTAAAATACTCAATATAAGGTGACGGTGAAAGTTCTCCGAGCGCTTTCACCCACTCTCGCCCACGTTGGCCAGTACTACCATACACTGTCGATAGCTAAGGCGATGTACCCAACCCAGGGCCCCTAATTGACCTATATTTACTGGAAGTTTTTTAGGAATAACTTACCCTTTCCAGTAAAGTATCTGTCGTTGGAGATTTTCCTGAGAGAGACCAGCGAAAACTCCCTATGCACTTTTTATACACAAATCATGCTTGCGTATGCTGTATACAGCGCTAATGATACCACAATTTTACGCAAAAGCTTGTAAAAGGGGTATCAAGTTGCACTATATATCGCACCCACAAACGCGCAGTCCAATCGCACAGCGTATAGGTACTTGTTACCTATCCGCCGTACGACCACTGGAATCGAATCACAAGCTGCAAAACCTCAGCCGGAGCGTATCAAAAAACTAGTTCATAATTCATAATTCCCTACCATGCTCCTGTGTAAGTCTCCTCACGATTTACGTATTCCAAATCCTATACTAACGTGAGTCAGCCACCTCATGCCACCAAGCCTCCACTTACTTGGTGTACCACACGACGGGATCCCGAATTCCGGGGTTCAAATCCACTCACTCCTACATTCGCTCACTCAAATACACTTTGTTTTTCTGTACAGAAAATTTTAATTCATTCAGATTGGCAGCTTTACCCCCAGAGGCAATACAGTTTAAACAAAAGTTTTATACTAATCTGCTTTAGAAACCGGATAGTTTTGTGCTATTGTAGCCTGGCTACTGTCCCACCTTTGAACTAAATGACACTATTGTGTAATTTGTACTTAGCGCCCGCACTCTTACGCACTTTGCGTAAACACGCGACCGCGCGTGTCTCTTACGCTGCGTGCACAGTCCTGTACTTTGTCTGAGACACGTGTACAAAATCCTGCGTCCGCAATAAAACAAATCACATAGCTCTATAAATGTGAACAATACTAATTACTATTGCCCACTAGACACAACTTGTTCTGTGTAAACTTTTATGCAGACCTGCGTTTGTGTCTTTACACTTACTTCCTTAAAATACTGTTATTTCTAATTTACCTATATAGCAACACAGATCTATAATGACTGCAATAATCTATAATTTAAATGATATGATTCAGATTGGATAACTATCTTGCAGAACATACACTGATATAAATATACACATAATTATAATAATATTATATATGTATCATTCACTAGCCTTCTATATGACTCATTTACCCATTCAGTGCTTCTAATTTGCATATCAAAGCTATTTGTTTTCACTGCTAAGAAAAAGCAGTTACACAGGTTAATTTGCATTTCAATGGCTATCCTATAGCAAACAGAGAGTTAACTAAATCCTGGGAAAGAAGAAGAAAAAAAAGTATTTTTTTTCTTTTCTTTTTTGTGTGCAATTTCTTACACCAAGCCAAGCATTTATCTCACCATTTACTCTCACTAGGCCCAATTGAAACTATTTGTAATTGACTATGGCATGGGTTAAATAAATGCATTGGTAACTCATAAATGGTGCTTGATGTGACCAAGGAAACTGATTGTTCTGAGCAGACTGAAAATCAGCTATTTAGAAAATGACCTTCCTAAAATGGCCATTGAAATTTCATATCATTGGCTTACTGATATCACAACAGTACACACGGATATGATTTTCTCAGCTTTACGATGCTGATCGACCACAGCGTTGCGTTATAATGTACAGTGTATCATTAAGACCATGATATCCCAGACGAACCCCCATCTGTGAATACTAAATTGCTTTCTAACAAATATTTAAAATGCCCGCTCTAATATATATTGTAAACGCCTGCACCTCTTATTACCATTTGCCATGAATGTGCGCTGTACATCGCAAAACACTGCATCCCATAAGAGAAAACAATACACCCACACATTATCTGAGTTCCAAAGCTCATTGATGTATATATTTGTTATTAAAAGGATATGTATTCAATATATCACAATGTACAGTATACACATAATTATAATGATTACAATTTCTACAGTAAGCAGTTAATACATACAGTTGCAGGCCAGCATACAATACCATTATCCTTAAGTTATATAAATTCGTCTCTCCATATCACTCTCTCTCTCTCTCTCTCTCTCTCTCTCTCTCTCTGTGTAAAATCATGCAGGAACTGATGTAGAAGCAATTCCATCATCCTCTGAGACAAAACAGCAACTGCCTCCTGTGTGATCAGCAATTTGTTATCTAGTTTTTTGGGGGAGGGGACTTTCTCATTCATGATGAGTCACTGGTTTGTTCGTATGTTAAACAGGTGCCTTGAAGACATCCAAAGGGCTGGCCTGAGCTTCCTATCCACTACCTGTTTGGAATATCTATTGTTCTAATAAAAGTGATTTTAGCTTACATACATTTAATCATAACTATTTGTTGCAATGTCCTACAACTTAATAACAAGTATCAAATGAATCTACACATTAATCTGCTTGCTTTAATACCAAACATGACAGGTGTATCTGGCTACGTTCAAATAATACACATACATGATATTACTTCATTATATAATTTTAAATCATCATGATGTCTGGCGCTTGATATTATTATAATTATGTACTGCATGAAATAAGTGTCAAATCCATCTCTGTGGCATGTCCGTGTAAATGCGTGTGTTACCATATATTGCTGTGCTCGCTGCGCGTATTTCCAAGTATAGCGACTCATAATGTGTGTAGTTTGTATGTTCTTTTTATGTAATATTTTTATCTTCGACAGCCTCCTATGTGCCTTCACATGACTTGATGTAACACATGTCGGTACGGAGGAAGCGCTGAGACACTATGGGGTAAGATTGGATGTTGTTCATAGCAACCAATCAGACACTGCTTCTCATTTATCTAGCACCGTCTAGAAGATAATTACTTAGAATCTGATTGGTTGGTATTGGCAACATCCCATCTTAACTAGAACTCACATCTTAGTAAATTTACCCCTATGTTGGAACAGCCTGATAGCAGCTACTGCACCTGATTATCACAGCAGCAGCAGCCAGCACAGTGTAAAAGGAAGAGGCCGCATACAGAGATATCCTTCAGTTTTATTCTAGATTAATTCAGTGACGCCCTCCTGCCTAGTGGTAGAGCCGGCCCTGCTCCTGTGATTAGGTCACGCCCCCTGAAAAGAACCTGGGCCCAGCCAGGCTCTCTACTGCACTGATTCCATGTTCCTACTGTGGAGAGAGGTCAACCTTCAAAACATTTTTTTACTAATTGATAGCATAACACCCCACAGTGACAATGAGTGGATTGATATAGTGTTCTGTGTGTCCTTCTGGCACATATACTTTATTTCTTTGTACATTTAACATATTACCTCTCTAAATTGACATTGCTAATAGTGTTATCAAGGGGAAGCAATTAAGAGACCACCTGTTGGGATCCTGGCGGTCACAATGCCGACACTGGAATCCCGATAGGTGGTGAAATACTGCCGCCGGAGTACCGGCACCACAGGCTTTTCTCCCTCTGTAGGTGTCCATGACACCCAAAGAGGGAGAATATAACCTGTGGCGAGCACAGCAAGCCCGCAAGCGGTATTCTAGCACCAGCCCCACTGCCGGCATACCGGTGGCCGGGATCCCGCTGTCGGGATCATAACAGCCAAGATCTCGGCCACTGGTAAAACATATGTATACCTACTCAAATACATGCTAGGACTGTAAGGACATGCTTACATAAATAATTTATTAAATTGACAAAACTGTTTTTTTTTTCTTTGCTTTTTCTTTTAAAGTGTTATTTATACCTCCCACCCCACCCACAATGGAGTTTAAAAAACAAATCTAAAAATACACCCAAGGGAAAAATACAAGTAACCATGACAGTTCCATAATGTTCTAAGTAGCATCTGCTCCTTTGGACTCCATTTACTACAGATTAAAGCATGGCAGCCATGTCACATGAAGACACTAGTGTCATGTGCTGAAACAATGAACTGTGTTTTTTAAATAAACTGTATGAATTATTTTTATTTGTTTAAACCTACCTGCAGTATTGCTTATTAAGCACTGTTTTTATATTGTATGTATTTATTTATGTATTGTGGGACGACTACCCGGTTTTTAACAGCTGCTTGGAAAACCACCTCAAATAAAGAGCCTGATTGGAGTATACCACCCCGCCTTTTTTCTATATATAAAAAAACAAACAATAAAACAGCTAGAGAGTGATAAAGTAGGTATTATATTATATTGTGATGCCCCAGAGCAGCCCAGCCAAAACAATTCAGGGAAACCCAGGCCACAAAACTCACCCCACTCCCTATATACTCTATATTGTATATTTATATATACAATTGATGGTTTGGACCCCTTTATCCTAGGTTAGTAGTAGCACCCCTCCCCGCCTGTCACTGATCTTAAACAGGGAACCTAACAATGTCTGACTGCATATTTAAAAATAGGCACAATGAAGTTAACATCTAAAAATGTTCATACTGTCAGTTGTGGGGTGAGTTTTGTGGCATGGGTTCCCCTGAGTTGCTTTGGCTGGGCTGCTCCAGGGCATCACAATATAATACTTACTTTAGCACTCTCTAGCACTTTTGTTTGTTTTTTATATATGCATACCTCCCAACTGTCCCGATTTTTGCGGGACAGTCCCTTCTTTTGGGACTGTCCCGCTGTCCCACCCGCGGGCCACAGTGTCCCGCGGTGGAGGGGGGGCAGTTGTGAGGCTCCTGCACTCACTGCTCTGCTTAGCAGAGCAGCGGTGAATAGACGCTGTGAGCATGTCCACCTCAAAGCACCTCCTACTCCCTTCAAAGTCCACCTCATAGCATTCACCTCTCCTACACTATCCGCCTCACAATACCCCCAGCCCCTTCAATAAGCAGCTCATAGCACTCCCGGTACCTTTTAATGTCCACCTCACAACACCTCTGTCATCTTCACTTCCAACTCACAGCACACCCTTTTAATGTCCACCTCTCAGTGTCCACATCTCACAGCTTCTCCCCTTCAGTGTCCATCTCTCACATCAATCCCGCCGTTCAATGTCCACATCTCACAACATGACCCCCTTCAATGTCCACCTCTCACAGCTCCCCTCCTTTAGTGTCCACATCTCATAGCTACCTTCCTTCAGAGTCCACCTCTCACAGCTCCCCCCACAGTGTCCACCCCAACGCACCCTTCCCCCTTTTAAATGTCCACCCCAAAGCACTCCCCCCCCCACTTTGGTCTGGTCTCCCATTCTTCTGTGGCTTTCTCTTTTTGCTTGCCACTGTACGTTAGAAGCTGTTCGTGCTAATTAGTACACTAATAGAACATACTGTACAGAGATACTAAGGATGGTGATTTGGCATCCAGGAACTTAGGGAGGAGCTTTTATCTCTCTCCATTACACTTAGAAAGATTACGATAGAGAGAGATAAAAGCTCCTCCCTAAGTTCCTGGATGCCAAATCACTGTGCTTAGTATCTCTGTACAGTATTTTCTATTAGAGTACTAATTAGCACGAACAGCTAATTAGTACCCTAATAAAACATACTGTACAGAGATACTAATAATGGTGATTTGGCATCCAGGAACTTAGGGAGGAGCTTTAATCTCTCTCCATTATACATAGAAAGACTAAACTTGCCACTCTACGTTACAAGCTGTTCGTGCTAATTAGTACACTACTAGTGTACTAATTAGCACGAACAGCTTGTAACGTAGAGTGGCAAGTTTAATCTTTCTATGTATAATGGAGAGGTATAAAAGCTCCTCCCTAAGTTCCTGGATGCCAAATCACTGTCCTTAGTATCTCTGTACCGTATTTTCTATTAGAGTACTAATTAGCACGAACAGCTAATTAGTACCCTAATAGAACATACTGTACAGAGATACTAAGTACTGTGATTTGGCATCCAGGAACTTAGGGAGGAGCTTTAATCTCTCTCCATTATACATAGAAAGATTAAACTTGCCACTCTACGTTACAAGCTGTTCATGCTAATTAGTACACTAGTAGTGTACCGCTGCACCTGAACCTCTTTTATGGACAGATAAGCCTTTTTAATATTTATCTCTTGTACGTTTACATTTTTAACCATTTATTCGGATACTTATGGAAAGCTAGATGTACCCGTTTTCCTATATGGATAGATAAGCTTGATTTACTCTTTATCCTGTACGCTTGCATTTTTACCATTTGTTTTTATGTGTTGTATTAAAATTTGTGAAAAACCTTTTAAATATCCCTGGCTTGGGATTTTAAACTGTGGGATTTGCTTATCCCTACAAGGTTTTTATATACAACTGGTTTTATGTTGAACAATGGTATGAAAATTGTATGAAAACTGTATGCGCTATGATATATTTGTCTTATCTTTTTTATGCTCCAATATTGGTCTCATGACCGAAGAAAATGTTCGAACCAGATAAGTAGTGTCCCTTTCCTACTCGCACTGGGTATACACTATATACAAATTTTTTTAGACACTAGAAGGCGCCCTTTTCTCCACTTATTCAAATTTCACTATTTCTGTGTTCTCCAAGCACATATTACACTGTTTAAGGTTGCAGCCACTCATTTTTAGAGGAGTGTCAATTTTAATTTTAATTCACATAAAATATATCTTTATCCTTTACCACGTGCAGTGGTAGTGCATTTTCTAGTGTCACCTATGCGCCCCTGCATCTATTGTTCTTCATATATATATATAGATGTATAGTACAACCACCTCCACACACTGAGGCTGTGTGCATGCCAAGGATTCCGCCTCCTTCTCCCTGCAGCCTGCGCTCCAACCAGTCACAGAGCTGCAGGCTGCAGTTTCACATGTCATTGGACAGCGGAGGCTCACAATGGAATACAAATTATGACATGTGATGTACATCATTATACACTAATATCCCACATACTAAAGGAGTAGCTACAGTAGGCTATTTCTTGAGCCAAGATGGAGGGATCTCAGGCAGAGAACCTTTATTCTTAAATCTATCACTTTTATTTTCCGTCACAATTAGATTTTGTTTCATATGGCTCCTTTTCCAGGATTGACCTGATACTGGTGTCCCCCGCCCTCATCCCTGGGATCATTGACGTCCACTACGAGGCCCGAGGGGTCTCTAACCACTCCCCTCTGTTGATGACTCTTGCTGTGGAAAGTCAGAGGGGGCACTCTTATTGGAAGTTGCACCCTTCTTGGCTGACCCAGCTGGGTGACTGCAGTGACCTGGAGACTCAGTGGGGGGGTTACTTTAACGACAATACAGGGTCTGCCCCGGGGACGATGGTTTGGGATTCATTTAAGGCGTTTTTGAGAGGTTCATATATTGGACGCATAGCAGCTCATAAAATATCCTCTAGGGAGAGAGAACAGGCCCTTGATAGTGATGCCAGGGATCTGGAGTCCCAATATTTGTTGGATGGTACCCCCACGACAAAGGCAAGCTGGCTGGTGGCTCAGTCGGCTTGGTTGGCCCACCTGTCTGATAAAAACTCTCGGTCCCTCCTTTTTAGGGCTACTAATATTTATATGCAGGCTGATAGGACGGGTGGCCTCCTGGCCCGCCAGATACATCATGATCGTCCTGGGACTACGATCACCCAAATGTCCGACAGTGATGGCTCCTTTGTTGACACCACGCCGGACATTGCGCAGTTATTCCGATCTTATTACTTGGAGGTTTATAGCTCACGGTTGACATGCTCTACTCTAGATCTCTCATATTACCTGGGGGGTATTCCGCTGCCCGCACTCTCCTCTGAGGCCCGTGAGGTACTGGAGGCGCCTCTGACGCTCGCGGAGGTGACTGCGGCTATTGGTATGTCCCCTAATGGCAAGGCTCCGGGGTGTGACGGAATTCCCTCCGAAGTATACAAAACTCATATCGATTTTTTTCGGCCCAGGCTCTATGCCTTATACTTAGATATATTTGCCAATAACGAACTTCCCCCCTCTATGTCAGAGGCAGTTATAATAATGATTCCGAAGCCCGGTATGGACCCTAGGTCTCCAGACTCCTATAGGCCGATATCTCTGATTCCCACTGATGCTCAGATCCTGGCAAAGATATTGGCAGTACGGCTTAACACAGTGATCACCTCCCTCATTCACCCGGACCAGACTGGCTTCATGCCAGGGAAGTCCACGTCTATTAACCTACGTAGAATATATACCATTTTACAACTCCCACATGACTCCCCTTCTGACTCGGCTGTGGTCTCGCTGGACGCGGCCAAGGCCTTTGACAGCATTGAATGCTTATTTATGGGAGGTGATGGCTTGTATGGGCTTTGGGCCCAACTTTATCAGATGGACTAAATTACTGTATCAACATCCGAGTGCCAGGATCTTGGTGAATGGCTATGTATCCCCCTCCTTTCAATTGTCCCGTGGTACTAGGCAGGGCTGCCCCCTATCCCCCACACTGTTTGCCTTGGCCATCGAGCCCTTGGCCTGTTTGGTAAGATCGCACCCAGATATTGTGGGAATCTGTACGGGCTCACGTGAGGCTAGAATAGCTCTCTACGCCGACGACATGTTGTTGTTTTTGCAGGATTACACCAAGTCAATGCCCATTCTGCTGCGTGTGAGAGCTTTGGTGCTCATTCGGGTCTTAGAATTAACTGGTCTAAAACATACATTATGCCAGTCATAGGCCCCCCTCCTACTGTTCCCAAAATCTCCCTGCCATTATGTTGGACAATACAATTTAAATACCTCGGAATCCAAATAACTAACAACGCTTCTGACTTTATCCCTCTGAACCTGGACCCGACCATGCAGCGTGTCATGTGCAAATCCAAAACTTGATGTAAGCTTCCACTGACTGTGTCTGGCAGGGTTAATCTCATTAAAATGATCATACTGCCCAAACTTTTATATATTATTCTCCAGTCCCCGGTATATATCTATCCATTATTCTTTAGGAAATTGAATAGCGTTTTATCCTCACTGATATGGGCTAACAAACGACCTAGGATACAGTTAAATACCCTTACCAGGCAGCGCTCTGATGGCGGCCTGGCTATGCCTAATTTTCAGATATATTACTACGCTGCTCAGCTGACTCATATTAGTGTATGGGCGCAGGATTCTAGCGCTGATTCTTTACATTGTGAGTTTATTCGCTGCTATTTTCCTCACCTCTCTCCTATGCAGGTGCTGCTGAGTGGGAGCATAGCTCGGTTTCTTCCCCCTATTATTTTCCAGGCCTTAAAGATATGGCGGGCCCTGAGAGACCTCTTGGGGTACGACGACCTGGACCCAGATACCCCCCTTTGGTACTCTGACTGGCTTCCTGAATTGCATGCGCTTGAGGGACGGGAGGTATGGGCCCCTAGATCTGTGGTTTCTATTTCCCAACTTTACCTGGATAGTGTACTCAAATCCTTTCAGCAACTGAAAGATGAGTTTGATTTACCCAACTCCTACTTTTTCAGATACCTTCAACTTCGTCATGCCCTCCAGTCCCAATTTGCTGAGTCCCCCCCACGAATCCTCCCATTTCCCATCAAGACCTTTGTGGCTACATTGGGTCGAGCTAAGATGGTCTCCCTTGCGTATGGATATCTTCTTACCAAACTCCATACGGACCCTCTGACACATCTCCGTGGGAAATGGGAGGAGGATTTAGGTCTAATAACTGAGGAGGACTGGGCCCTTGCTCTGGAATATCCTGCTACAGTTACCAAGTCTCTCAGGTATCAACAAATTCAATTCTTCATTCTACATAGAACATATATGACTCCAGCTAGGCTGGCTACTTTTGGGACTGGCGGATCTAGCCTCTGCCCTAAGTGCGGGGTGGAGGTGGGAACATTTTGGCATCTAGTGTGGGACTGCCCGAGGTTGCGAGTGTTCTGGTCGGGGGTCAGGTCAATTCTGGAGAGTACGGGAGTGACTGGCGGACTGCTTACCCCACAATTCTGTATTTTGGGGATGGGATGCTCTACTTCTCTGTCTGTTCCGGTGGGCCTATATGCTCGCAATGTATGTGCCTTGGCTAAGGTTTGCATTGCAAGGCTCTGGATGGCCCCTAGTGGCCCTTTAGTTTCTGCGCTCAAGACCCTAGTTAACGATACAATATTCAAGGAAAGATATATATATATGAAACAAAACGCATCAGCCAAATTTGAAAGAGTCTGGTCTCCATGGCTGGACTCTCCCCATTCCCACCTGGTCCCTCACTCATAGTGAGCACTGACGTGCTATTGTGTCAATGACTTAATGTTTAATGATGTACGTTTAAGATGTTTAGCGGTTGAGCCCTGCGTGTTCGCCTAATTATATGCATGACTAATGAGGTCCTGAATCAGATGATTCCTCCTCACTATGCTTCTTTCTATGTGTTTTATTTTATTTTTTTGTCTTTTTTGTTTTTTGTTTTCTTTCTTGGTTAGTTTAAGGGCGAAAATAAAAAAGGTTAATGGGGATTTATATATTGGTTGCGGATCTTGCAGATCCAAATGGTCCGAACAATTGGATGTCTTTGCTCATTCCCTCATGGACATAGCCTGTTACTCCACTGCTGTAAACTTATCTCATAAATGAGGTTCTGATATGATTGATATATGTGATATGCCGTTGATCTGCAATGTCTGTAACTTATTCTCCATTCTACTGAATAAAAATTACTTTATTAAAAAACAATTAGATTTTGTTTGAAAAACATCCACTATTTACAGGACCTAGGGATTGCTATGGGGACCAATTTTGCACTAACTTTTGCCAATTTGTATATGGGCTGCCTTGAGGAAGATCTCATCTTGGGCAGGGCGTTTGCTGCAAATCTGGTCCTCTTCTGTCAGTTCATAGATTTCCTGTTTTGCTATTTGGAATGGGGAGCACTTCTTAGATTACTTGAGTACAAACACATTCGGTCTCCTTTTCACTTGCACTTTTCATCACAGTCACATAAATTTAGATGTCTCTTTGTAGGTGGTAGAGGATGTCATCTTGGTTTCAATTTACAAAAAGCCTGTTAATACTTCTAATTTTATTCCATATTCAAGAAACCCTCATAGAAAATGGCTAAACAATGTGGCCAAAAGCCAAATCTACCGTAGTTATAGAAATTGTACATCAGATTCTAAATTTGAAAAACAAGCAGCAGAACTTTTGGATTCTTTCAGAGAACACGATTATCCAAAAAAGCTTCTGGATGAAGCTGTAGAGTGCTGTGAATCATTAGACAGAGGGGTCATGTTGAGTAAATAGAAAAAAAAATAAGGATAATGCAAAGAAGGAGTGTGAGAAACACTTGCAGAAAGAAGTGAATTTAGCCTTTGTATCTAGATGGGTAGGGGCTTTGTTGTGCTTACCCAATCCTCCCAACCCCCCACCCCCTCCTCCGGCAGAATTCTGCTGGAATCCCGAGGTCGGTATGCTGACCGCTGGGACCCCCAGCACCTGTCTCCCAGCCCCAACCAGCTCTTACTTACTTTGGGGCTCATTTACATATGGCTGTCAGTCATTTTTATGATGCGCCTCTCAGATGTAGCAGTACACGACCGCGCTTATAGGTGTTACTTTCACAGTCTCCCTGAAATGCTTTTTCAAAAGAAGGCAGGTATGGCCTAATGAGTTAACAATTGGTATGTAACACCTGCAAATAATTTAGTAGCACACTATTTACGGGTGCTCTGGTAGTTATGGACTATTTTTCTGCTTCCTGAAGAAGCTGCAGTTTGCAGTGAAATGCACCGAGGGATGCAGACTTTCACTGCCCTGGGATTGCTGCTTAGGTCCACCACTTTAAGGGGCCTATTTATCACCATCCACATCCAGGATGCGGGTGACAGGTGATAAAATCGCCCCAACTCGCACTGCGATAATTGATTATCGCAGGGATGTAACATTAAATAAGGCTCTACTATGGTTTAGAAAATGAACTAGGGCTCTATTATAGGGCATAAAATGGACAACTGCTGCAGAGAAGTGTCTCTCTAGAAGCATTGGGACAGGGGCCCCTTCAAAATGTTGCTATGGGGCCCACAAAGTTCTGGCTATGCCCCTGCCCCTTGGTCACCTCTCAGTATGCCATCATCTCCTCCCTGCCTTTCTCAGCACACCATTATCTCCTCCTTGTGTTGTCTATCAGCATGCCAGAATCTCCTCCCGTCACCTCTTAGTATGCCATCATCTCTCCCCTTCATCATCTCTCAGCACACCATCACCTCCCCCCACATCATCTCGCAGCACACCATAACTTCCTCTCGCTTTGGCTCTCAGCACACCATCACCACCTCCTTGCATCATCTCTTAGCACACCATCACCTCCCCCTGTGTCATCTCCCAGCACACCATCACCTCCCCCTACCTCATCTCTCAACACACCATCACCTCCCCCTGCGTCATCTCTTAGCACAAAATCACCTCCCCTGCATAATTTTTCAGCACACCATCACCTCCCCCCTGCATTTTTGTTCTTTGCTCAGGTGTTGGGTAATAGATTATTTAATTTCCAGCATGGGTTACACCTGACAGCTGCCTATGTAGTTTGTCTAATCACAAACAGAGCTGGGTCACTGATGGTCATGTCATCTGGATTCCTGCCCCTGTTAATATTACCTGTTCATGTTTTCTAGATCCGCCAAGTCAATGCACATCTATTTGGAATTATGGCCCTCATTCCGAGTTGTTCGCTCGCAAGTGAATTTTAGCAGATTTGCTCACGCTAAGCCGCCGCCTACTGGGAGTGAATCTTAGCATCTTAAAATTGCGAACGAAGTAATCGCAATATTGCGATTACACACCTCGTAGCAGTTTCTGAGTAGCTCCAGACTTACTCGGCATCTGCGATCATTTCACTGCTTGTCGTCCCTGGTTTGACGTCACAAACACACCCAGCGTTCGCCCAGACACTCCTCCATTTCTCCGGCCACTCCTGCGTTTTTTCCGGAAACGGTAGCGTTTTTTCCCACACGCCCATAAAACGGCCTGTTTCCGCCCAGTAACACCCATTTCCTGTCAATCACATTACGATCGCCAGAACGATGAAAAAGCCGTGAGTAAAATTACTAAGTGCATAGCAAATTTACTTGGCGCAGTCGCAGTGCGAACATTGCGCATGCGCATTAAGCGGAAAATCGCTGCGATGCGAAGATTTTTACCGAGCGAACAACTCGGAATGAGGGCCTATGTTTCATGTTTTGCCTTAACAAGATTCTACCAAGCTAGAAATACATTGGGGATTAACCCCAAAGTTAACCCCAATTATTGCAACATTTTACACTCCAAGCCTAAAGAACTGTACTTTTATCTGAAACAAACCATGTACCACAAATTAATTTTCTTCATTGTACTCCATAGTTTTTTCTCTAAAACAAAAACATCCTTCATTCTCCCTGCTTCTCACTCCTCTGTACACATTGCTGCCTCAATTATTCACTCCCCTCTTGTTAACACTCATGAGATTTTTACTTATCTGTCTACACTGACAATAACATCCACAACCGGACACCATAATATACATTCACAAACCTCCAACTTTATTTATCTCTCTCTCCTGCTGCTTTTAGCTGGTGACATTTCCCTAAATCCAGGACCCAATCACTAGCCCCACTCACACCTACCTGATTCGCAGCAATATAGACATCCAGCCAACCTCATAAACACCACTTGTCTCCCTGCACCCTCCAAATCATTAAAATGTGCCTTATGGAATGCACGCTCCATTTGTAACAAATTAACATCCTTACATGACCTCTTCATATCTAACAACTTCAATCTGCTTGTTATAACAGAAACATGGCTCACACAATCAGATATGGCCTCCCCTGCAGCACTGTCACATGGTGGTCTTTACTTCACACACACACCTCCAGACCTGGTAAATGTAAAGGAGGTGGGGTTGGATTATTACTTTCCCAATATTTCACATACACAGTTCTACCACAAGTGCCATCACTCATATTCACATCATTTGAAGTACATTCCATCAGGATTTAATTTCCTTTCTCTCTGCATGTTGCAGCTATCGCCCACCTGGGCAACCCAAATAATTTATGGAAGATTTTTCTGCCTGGCTACCTCACTTTCTATCCTCTGACATCTCCACCATCATCACGGGTGATTTCAATAATGCTTTTGATAGTCCAAAATCTGCTGCTCATGCCTCCAAACTACTCTCTCTAACCTCCTCTCTCGGCCTTTGCCAATGGACTGACTCCTCTACTCATCAGGAGGGCCACTGCCTTGATCTAGTATTCACCAAACTATACTCAGTTTCTGACTTCACTAACACCCCTTTCCTTCTCTCAGATCACAACCTTATCACCTGCATGCTCTCCATCATTGAAGTCTTCTAATCCTCCTCAAACCCGCTGAAATATTAACACAATTAATTTTCAAGAACTGTCTACCTCTCTGCAACAACTGCTCTCGCCTATTTCCGCATTTACTTCTCCTGAGACTGCTGTATCACACCTGAACCAGACTCTAGAAATAGCCCTTGACCAAGTGGCTCCAGCTACCCATCACACTCCACGTAGGTCAAGATGTCAACCGTGGCACTCTAAATTAACAAGACATCTACAAAAACTCTCACGCAAAGCTGAACATCAGTGGCGTACATATCGTATTCCTAGTGACTTTCTCACATATAAGACTGTTTACCACTCTTATCGTAATGCCCTGGACTCTGCCAAACAAACATTTTTCCAAACTCTCATCTCTGCTCAAGCCTCTAACCCCAAACTACTTTTTAATACATTTAAATCACTTCTGAACCCTCCCTCACCCAACCCACCAGCCACTATCAAGGTGCAAGATCTTGCTTCTTACTTCAAGGACAAGATTAATGAGATCCCAGATGAAATGGTATGCTCTTCCTCAGCCAGTGACCTGCTCAATTCTCTACCTGAACCCTCTGGCACTCTCTCCTCATTTGATCCCACAAGTGTAGATGAAGTGTCAACACTCTTCTCAGCCTGCTACTCTACTACCTCTCCTCTTGAGCCTATACCCTCACAAGTAAGTAAATCTCTGACTCCTGTGCTCATCCCAACCTTAACTAACATCTGTAATCTCTCTCTCTCTCTCTCTCTCTCTCTCTACTGGTATCTTTCCTTCACTGTTCAAGCATGCACTGATTACTCCCATACTGAAAAAACAAAATTCTGACCCTGAAACTCTCTCAAACTACCGTCCCATCTCTCAGCTGCCATGCCTCTCCAAGCTACTTGAGAGACTTGCCTACACTCGCCTCACACACTTTCTTAAAACACACAATTTATTTGACCCACTTCAGTCAGGCTTTTGTTCCCAGCACTCCACAGAGACAGCACTGACTAAAGTAGTGAATGATCTAGTCACTGCAAAGTCCAACGGCTATTACTCACTTCTTATTCTTCTAGATCTTTCTGCTGCTTTTGACACTGTTGACCATTTTCTTCTCGTACAAACACTACAATCCCTAGGTCTTAAAGACACAGTCCTCTCTTGGTTCCTATCCTACCTATCTAATTGCTCCTTCAGTGTTTGCTTTTCTGAATCCACCTCCTCTTCGCTACCTCTTTCAGTTGGAGCACCACAAGGCTCGGTCTTAGGTCCTCTGCTTTTCTCAATCTATACCTCATCTCTTGGTAATCTAATCAGCTCTTTTGGATTTCAGTATCATCTGTACGCAGATGATACTAAAATCTACCTATCCTCCCCAGATTTGTCACCATCTGTATTGGTCAGGGTCACTGAATGCCTTTCTGCTGTTTTATCTTGGATGTCATCTCACCACCTCAAACTTAATATTTCCAAAACAGAGCTACGTATATTTCCACCGGCCGATAGTAGTTACCAACCTGATATCTCTATCACTGTTGAGAACTCAACAATCAACCCTACACCACAAGATCGCTGCCTATGTGTCATACTTGACTCAGAACTGTCCTTTGCTCCCCACATTCAATCTATCTCAATATCATGTTACATGCATCTAAAAAACACATCCAAAGTACGACCATATCTTACACAAGACACTGCAAAAACTCTAATCCATGCTCTCATTATCTCCCGCATTGATTATTGCAATAGTCTTCTTACTGGTCTTACCAAAAAGAGACTCTCACTACAATCCATTCTGAATGCAGCTGCGAGGCTAACCTTCCTTGCTAGACGTTCATCGTCTGCAGAACCACTGTCAGTCCCTCCATTGGTTACCTGTTTTCCACCGTATTCAATATAAAATACTTTTACTCACACATAAGGCCATTAACCGTACTACACCAATGTACATCTCTTCGCTCAAAATATTTCCCAACCCGACCTCTCCGATCTTCACAAGATCTATGTCTCTCATCCACACTCATTACTTGCTCCCATGCAAGATTGCAGAACTTCCTTTGGGCTGCACCCACTCTGTGGAATGCCCTACCACGTACAATAAGACTCTCCCCTAGTCTCCAAACATTCTCTGAAAATCACCACTTCAGGCTAGCTTATCACATTCCAGAACCGCTCACTCAACTTTCATAAGATTTCCTATCCAATTATATCCCCACTGTACAGTCCGCACATATCCTCCACATATTTTCTCTTTCTTCACTTTCCCTTCTTTCTGACCAGGGTCATGCAACCCACCTAGAACCTTTGCAATCCGATGGACAAATATGCAATAGATAATGCCTTTCTTGTATATCAATGCCTATTTCCCTATAGATTGTAAGCTTGCGAGCAGGGCCTTCCTACCACTGACTGTTTGTTTATTACCCAGTTTTGCTGTATCATTGTGTCCAATTGTAAAGCGCAACGGAATTTGCTGCACTATATAGTTCACAGACGTATCGCCCGTACACACTGGCCAACGGACCCGCGATATATCGGCTGTTCAAGAGAACGGACGATATATCGGCCAGTGTGTACCCACCTTTAGATTCCCGATGTGTATATGGTAGCAGATTTCTTTGTAAGAAATAATCTGTTTGCTATACTCCTTGTGAAATAATAAAATAAAAGCAATAAATGTCTTTGATAGTTTTACAGTACTTTACCTGCTCCTCTGTGCAGCCACCGCGTGGGGGGTCCTGTCATCATGACCAATACTGGGGGAGGTACCAGGGAGGCAGAGGGGTCGGGAGGTCCCTCTGTGAGTGGCAGCTGCTAGAAGATTGTCTTCCAGTTGCCGGCCACTCTGTGTATCTGACTGGTCGCATTGTTTGCAACAGAACAGATAACACACTGCCTGATCTGGTCGCAAATTATGCGACCATGCCAGGCAAGTGGTTAATATAAGACCTCAAGTTACCTACATATTTTTTAATATACAGTAGATGCCTAAATTTGATAACCAAGAAGTGGCCAGCCCAATACCCGATATAATAGGGGGTTCTCTAAAATGTTTGCAGTTAGGGAGGAAGTAGAATATTGGCATTCGTGGAGTTGTATGTATCAAATATTCAAACTTGTATTCATTAATGGTTCCTTCTGCTAGACCAGAGGTTCCAACAAACAGTCCTCAATGCACCCTAATAGTCCAGGTTTTAAGGATAACCATGCTTTGGCACATGTGACTTATTTAGCATCTCAGTCAATTTGATTTAACCATCTGTGTTTAACCATGGATATCCTCGAAACCTGGACCACTAGGGTGCCTTGAGGACCGAGTATGGGAACCACTGTGCTAGACCCTTCTGTAGTAATTTATCTACAGTATATCATCCATTACTTCTGATCTTGGATCTTTATTTAAATTTGAATAGATCTTCAAACCATTTTCACATTATTTTAGTATCACTAGAATGTATTAAACAGATTTTGGAGCAGTTTTCATGATAAACTGCTCCAAACTCTTTAATTCTAATTTTTAGTAACCAGATCGCATTTTTAAGGAAAAAAATCATACCTACCCCAATGTATACCCCAGGGGCCGGTGATCAGTGCTTCGGTGAGGGCTGCTAATCATCGTGTCCTCCTGCGCTGCTGCATGACCCCTGGTGCAGTAAAGTAACGCTGTGAAGCGGCAGAAAGAGGATCTGAAGACTGGCATGCCACATATTATTGTAATTTGCAGGAACTGCTTGTGCGTCCTATTACATCCATTTGCATACAACACACATTTTCTGGAGGAAAATAATGACATGTACAGTATGTGGACTGTGTTTAGAGATCAAATTTTGGGTTTTTAAGATAACAAATAATTTTTGAAAAATGTATTTGTTGTAAATGTGCTGTACTTGTGTACTTGTAATTGATTTACAACATTGGCAAATTCAACTTGCTCAAAAAAAACAGGTCTATTTATGTCCGACTTTGTAGAGCTGTTTTCTGTGAGATTTCCAAACTCGAACTCCATTACATAGAAACATAGAAACATAGAATTTGACGGCAGATAAGAACCACTTGACCCACCTAGTCTGCCCCTTTTTTTTATCCTTTAGGTAATCTCAACCCTTTTTAAACCTTAATTGAACCTTAATTGACATTGGCTGAGATGTTTGTTTAACATGGGGAAAACATCTGGATCCGACTTTTTACCGGGCACTCTTGTTTAGACTAGAAAACATCCCACTTTGCACGTAATTGGACGCTATTACATTGGCCAAGTTTGCAAAATTTAAACTTTTGCGGCTGTGTTCGGAAGAGTCGCACATTTCTGCAAACATCCTGCCCCATGTCTCCCAAACTTAGATGGCATCTGGTCTCTAGGTCGACCACATCTAGGTCGACCACTATTGGTTGACAGTTTCTAGGTTGACAGGGTTTCTAGGTCAACAGGGACTCTAGGTCGATATGTTCTAGGTCGACATGAGTTTTTCACAATTGTTTTCTTTTTTTGAACTTTTTCATACTTAACTATCCATGTGGACTACGATTGGGAATAGCAACCTGTGCCGAGCGCAGCAGTAGCGGAGCGAGGCACCTTGCTCAAAGCATGGTGAGCGAAGCGAGCCATGCGAGGGGACATGGTGCATTAATTGGGGTTCCCGGTCACTGTACGGAAAAAACGACACGAAAAAAATAAAAAAACTCATGTGAACCTTTTGATCTGTCAACCTAGAACATGTTGACCTAGAAACCCTGTAGACCTAGAATTCCTGTCGACCTAGTTACTGTGACCAATAGTGGTTGACCTAGACACTGTCGACCTAAGTGTGGTCGACCCTCCATACCACAACCACTTGGACGTGGAGGTGTAACAGCACTAAATAGTGGATTTTGTGTAATTCAGTCACCAATGTACAGGGCCACATTGAATAGGTCAAGCCTCAGCAGTGGTGGTGTGTAACCTGCTGTAATTTGATGCTGGCTGATCACTTATGTATTATTCTCTCTTGGCGTACTGGCTGTCCATTGGCCCGGCAGCTTGTTAATGCACTCGCTATACAGCAGTCATTGTGTTGAAGGATTGCTGCAAGCTACAGGAAAAGCTTATGTCATTGTTCCCCAGGGTTATGTAACAGTAAGGCAGTGATTCATAAGGTGGCTTCGGTTCTTGCCCCTGCATGACCCAGTCTACCTTTACAGAACCGGCATCAACTTCTGCTGTGACTATTACCTTTGTCAGTATACTGTAGAAACCCTTATTTTGGGGTCTGTTCATAAGCAGTGAAAAGTGTGGAAAAGTGAGTCAGTGTAGAAGTTGCCCATGGCAACCAATCAGCTGCTACGTATCATTTTATTGAATGCATTTTATAAATGTTAAAGCAACACTGATTGGTTGCCATGGGCAACTTCTCCACTAGCTCACTTCTCCGCACTTTTCACTGCTTCATGAATAGACCCCTTTATCAGTTAGCTCAGAGACCTCCAGACATTGATGGGGTGAATTGTTTTATGTTTGGAATGAATCATTTAGATAAATCGATAGTTACAAAATAAAAGTAATGGTAAAGAGACTGAGAGAAAGGAAAGCCAGTAACGTCAATGCATGCTCTTTAATATGCACCAAATGCAAAGGCAACAGAGGGAGTAAGGTGCCTAATTTTCTTTGTCCTTTGAATGTGCCTCTACATTGTTTTTGTAGTATTCCTCCAGTTGAGCCATTACTTTTTCGAGCCCCTCCTCTTCATAAAACATGGTCATCAGAGCCTCCCTAAACTTATCCACTTCTTCATGATTGGCTTTAGCAGTCTCTTGTTTCTCAGATAATTCACTAGCCTCTTGCTTCCTTGCCGCATCCAACTCTTTCCGCACGCCATCTTCAAAGGGCTTTAGCCTAGCAACCAGATTATCCACGGCAGCCTTCCAAACCTTTGCATCTTTTCGTATAACAGTGTGAAAATGTTTCCAGAGCTGAAGCTGTTGCTTTTTTATCACTATCTCTACCTCATCAACATAAGGCTGCAGGTCTGTCTTCAGTTTTATAAGCATTGTGCTGATATTACCGACAAATTCCCCAACAATGGGAAACACTGTTTTCCTGTACACCGGGTACTGGTCGCTAATTTCCTTGTCCACATCAGCACAGGTTTCCCGTATGTAATCCAAAACGCCACTCCCTAAGTCATGGGCACTTGTCACAATCATTCCCAGTCTATCGTTCAGTTCTGACCTATCAGAGACATAGTAAAAAAATAACATTTATTGAATAACTGGGAGTGCCTTAATATTCCCACCGATCAATAAATAATACCCCTTTCACACCGCCTAAGGCGGGTCGCAGCCGGGAGCCTGGCACGGGTGCTACCAGGATGCGTCCCGCCTAAGGCGCCCCGCTGCCGCTGTCTGCAACCCGTCATATTACCGGGTTGGTGACGTCAGCGGTGGCGCGGCGCTTGGAGATCACATGATCTCCAAGCGCTGCCCGTACACAGTCAGTGAATGGGAAACGAGTCTCATTGACACGGCTCCTGTTCACACCACACAGCGAGCCGGGTTGAACACAAGTTCAACCCTGCTCGCTACCATGGTTGAAATACCGGGTCGCTCGACCTGCTATTTTTACGTTGGCACCTTTCAGACTGCACATGAACACGGGTTATGCGCGCTCATGTGCCAATAACCCGTGTTCATAGCTGGCGGTCTGAAAGGGGTATAACACTAACTTTGGTAAATAGGAAATTATGGTCCAGATTTATTAAGCCTTAGAGAGTGATAAACTTCACAGTGATAAAGTACTAACCAACCACCTCCTAACTGTCATTTATCAAACACAGCTTGTAACATGGCAGTTAGGAGCTGATTGCTTGGTACTTTATCACCGTGCAATTTATCACTCTCCAAGGCTTGATAAATCTGAGATTTAAGCCGCAATAAGCCACAGTATACTTGAAATGAGCAATCTTGAAATGAAACAACTGAATGTTTAATGAGATCACCATCTGCTTTTAAATGGATGCCCTCAAAATGAGCTGTTCAACATAGCACTACACAATGCAAACATGCCAACTGGTCATATAAAGTGAGCACTACCTGCAGCAACAAACAAGCATGAATATACAGTAAAGATATGGGCAATATATTATAGTCTAAAAGATAAATGATTCACTTTTGTAATGAGAAATCCCTGTTTTCAGCTGCGCCATCATGTAGAACCAAATATCAATGCTACACAATTGGCTGAACCAAAGATAATTGATGGGCACTAGAACAGCATATCAGAAAAACCCACAATACAGACATTGCGTGTTATATGAAAATAATTAGTAAACAAAATTATATGAACTCAAAAGAGTGGCATCTTCCATAAGCAATGGCTATTATTATCTTTTATTTTTAATGCGCCCCATATTTTACACAGTGCTGTACACAGACTATAACAGAGAGGTACTGACATATGAATGGCACATTAATTGTAAATTGACATGTCTTTGGAAGAACACTGTAATAAACCAACAGACTAGGTAGGGTCTACTACGGTATGCCGGCGCCGGAATCCCGACCGCCGGCAGCGGGGGTGGGCACAGAAGTGCCCCTTGCGGGCATGGTGAGCGCGCTACGCTACACGTGCCATACTATTTTTTCTCCCTCCAGGAGGGTCATGGACCCTCCAAGAGGGAGAATAGTTGTCGGTATGCCGGCTGTCAGGATTCCTGCGCCGGTATGCTTAGCGCCGGGATCCCGACACCCAGCATATCAAATGCCTCCCACTAGGTAGAACGTTGACTAGGGCAAAGTAACGCACTGTGGGGAAGATATACTAAGCATTGGAGAGTGATAAAGTTCCAGCCAGCCAATCACCTACTAACTGCCGTGTTACAGGCTGTGTTTGAAAAGTGACAGTTAGGACCTGATTGGTTGGTAGTTTATCTCTCTCCAATTTACCTCTCTTAGGGCTTAGTACTGTACATCTGCTCAAGTATCTTGACAGGCAAGGGGAGGTGAGCCAGGGTAATGGTAAGGCAATACATGACTCAGTGAGACTGTACACCGTGAAGGATGAACACATAGGGGTCTATTCATGTAGAAAATGAAAAGTGAATTGTAACTTATCACTATACATCACATCAGTGTGATGCAATATATAGCTTTGATAAGTAGCAATTCATGTATACTTACCCTCCCAGTGATGCCATCTGGCACCCAGGGATCCGGCGGTGCTGTCTTCTCCTGCAGTCTCGTCTGCAAAGTGCAGAGTCAGCCAGCCGGCCCCTTCTGCACATGCACCAGCAGCTGAGGTCCCGGGATTCTGCTGGGAGGTCAGGGGGCGGAGCTAATGTGGGTGCCAGGCAGACAGCAGCGCCAGTTTCCGCACCGAAGTTCAGATTACACAATCCTGAGACGGTGAATCTGAACTCCCTGGAGATGCAGAATGCTGAGCTTGGTGTCCTTTCATGAATCACATCAGGGGCGGATCCAGAAGAAAATTAAAGGGGGGGCACCAAGATAGGGTAATGGTAAGTTATATTTACATGCACCTAAGGCACGCGTGCTCCCAGATAACAGGTGTGGTATCACAGGGGGCGTGGCCTCCCAAAATACGCCATCAGGTAAATGATTGGCTGTAAGAGCGCATCCTGGTTTATTGCCAATGTTTTACCCTGATGAAAAGGATGATTGGGCCTTGAAATGTTGGTCACCTGTTCCATTAGTTATGGGAGCCTGGAAGGCACCCCAGCACAATATAATTATTATAGTTTTGAGTTGGTGAAGGCAGGTGCAGCATACCTTGTTTTGGGCACTGCACTGAGACTCAGACTGCAGCACACAAACTGCCCAACTTTGATTAGCAGAAGCAGCCAGCTGGATCTCCAACAAGCAGCATAAGTCATCTGCAGGACAGCCCTGTCACAATCACATGGGCCACCTTCTCAAAGCTGAGGCTGAGCTTGACTGCACCTAGCATGGTGGTAAAGGAAGTGGAGGAGGAAGCACTGGGATTATTGTGCGGTGCAGTGAGGGCTAATGAAGCCTTCTGCGCCGTGATAAGTAACAGTCTTACTCGATGCATTTGAACCCCGCACCTGGGCTGGACTCTGGCCAGCTGTCAGTGGGGGAGGTAGGTTGCAGTGTGAGCAGGGGGAGGCTGGAGCGCCTAACTGCCATGTTACAGGCTGGGTTTTAAAAATGAAGGTCTGATAGGCATGTAAGGGGAATGTGGGCAGGTATGATGCTCATGTGAGGAGGTCATGTAAGGGTCATGTGGAAGGTCTGAAGCAGCTGCGTCGCCAGAACACTGTGGGCCCCATAGCAACATGTTAAATGAACTTTGTTGGCACCAATGCTTCTAGAAAGACACCTCTCAAGAGCATTTGTTAATTTTATGCCCCATAATAGCCATTTTCTGAAAATAGCAGTGCCTTAATTCACATTAGATCAAACTGTAGGGCTGCCAGTACACATTATGCCACACAGTTCCCCAAATTCCCATTATGGCATACGGTTCTCCAGTTCATATTATGCCACATTACAGTGCCCCCGGCTCATATTACTGTATGCCATACTATCGTGCCTCCACTTTATATTGTGCCTCAGTTCATATTATGCCCCACTATCGTGCCGCCACTTCATATTGTGCCATAGTACAGTGCCCCAGTTCATATTATGCCACACTATTGTGCCATATTACAGTGCACCGGTTCATATTATTCCCCACTATCGTGTTGCCACTTCATATTGTGCCATAGTACAGTGCCCCAGTTCATATTATGCCACACTATTGTGCCTCCACTTCATATTGTGCCATATTACAGTGCCCCTGTTCATATTATGCCACATTATAGTGCCTCCACTTCATATTGCGCCAAATGACAATGGCCCAATTCATAATATGTAACATTATAATGTCCTCCAGTTTTCTATTTTATGACACATTGCAATGAGCAGTTCCAGGGGCGTAACTATATATATATATATATATATATATATATATTAGGCCCCAAGGCAAAAGTTTGTGAGGTCCCCTATGTACCACCTAATGGTCAAAATGTATACAACACATGCAACTTTAACAGGGTAGGTGTGCCCCTCTCAGCTCTGGGCCCCATAGCGGCTGCACTCCCTGCACCTATGGTAGCTACGCTCTTGGTCTGAGGGGATTTGGAGACATCTGAGTAGCATGTAAGGGGAATATTAGGAGTTCCGAGATTCCCATAAGTTCCAGTGAGCCAAAAATTGCCACACACAAGGTAAATAAACATTTTGATTGTTTTTATAAAAATGGATCTTTGCAATATCTACAGTACATATATTTTTTGGCTCATAGACTGGTTGGCCACCCTGCTCTAGAAGATCCCAGATGTAAAACAGGTGATTAAAAAATACGAATACAAATAATTAATATTAATTTGGTGCTACTTCGACTCTAAAAGACCGTAATAATAAAAAATAATTATTCGCATGCAAGAGAACTACTATGTCAATACCACAGTAATATATGCAGCTCCCAATAGCTGATCTGGATTATCGCCACAATATAGACACAGTGTAGTAGATCAAATGAGAGCACATATAAAGTGGATACATTTTAAAAATGTAATTCGCATAAAAATATTACATAGACACTAAAATGTAACTGCTAAACACCTCCTGTGAAGTAATGAAGCACAATTGATATGTGGAATTGTAACAATTTATAACATCCGGAGTGCCAGAGTTCAAATGATTGATATGCAATATAAAATTATATGGTGCCACAGAATATGAAGTAATTGATATTGAAACAGTGTGGCTACATAAACATGTTAACTATGTTCACCTCAAGTTATGAATTCAGTGCTCACAGCTGTAGGTTAAAAAATAAGTTTTCAGGTCTTTCAAAACAAATAAACGTATTACATTATATATGTGATACCCATAAAACGTAACAAAATCCATAGAACAAATCAATTGTGAGACATACACAGACCATTATCATATGCAGGTTGAGTATTCCATATCCAAATATTCCGAAATACGGAATATTCCGAAATACGGAATTTTTTGAGTGAGAGTGAGATAGTGAAATCTTTGTTTTCTGTGGCTCAATGTACACAAACTTTGTTTAATACACAAAGTTATTACAAATATTGTATTAAATTACCTTCCGGCTGTGTGTATAAGGTGTATATGAAACATAAATGAATTGTGTGCTTAGACTTAGGTCCCATCGCCATCATATGTCATTATGGTATGCAATTATTCCAAAATACGGAAAAATCTTATATCCATAATACTTCTGGTCCCAAGCATTTTGGATAAGGGATACTCAACCTGTAATATTATGTTACTGTAAATTAAATGGAACATGTTTGTATTATATTGCAGATCTTCAGCCCTATCAGCCTTTTTGTGTAGCCAGCTTTGGAAATATGTATAATAATGTGATAAAACTGGGCACAATGGTCTTACTTGCTGCTTTCCTCTGATGACTCCAAGTTTGCAACTATCTCTGCTCCCAACACGTATGTGTGACGGATGAGACTTCTCAGTGATTCCTTCACCCCAGGTCGTGCAGGTTGTGCTGCATTTTGCTGCTCAATGTAGAGGCCATGTGTACCTGCAGGATAGGGATCATGGTTCCTTAGTGCAATATAAGTGGCACATCTGCTCAAAAAAGCTTTACGAATTAGTTTTTAGTTTTTGAAAAAGTTGTGTCTTCTAGAAAACAGCATTAGCCATCGGAGGACAGGCGATACGGCATTGCAGGACGTGGTCCAGACAACAGAGGCGTGTCCGGACCATTTTCGGGGGGCGGCTGCATGACATCACATTCACCCACTGCGTCCCGAAAATAGCGGCGGTCCGTCTGCATACACATGGGTATGCAAGGGGTCATCCCTAAATCATTTTCAAGATTGGCTTACTTACTTTCAAAGCGGCTTCCGATTACTTACTGTCCCACTCGATTATTGCGATCTGTAGATGAAGAATTACTAACAGTACCTATAATCTCCCTAAATTCATCTGGGCGTCGAGCTTTCAGCTTTGTAGCTCTGACTCTATGGAACTCTCTTCCCTGCACAGTGCGAAAAGCCTCCACTCAAGAATCCTTCAAAAATAGACTCAGGATTTACCTATGTACTCAGCATTTCACTAATATATACTGTTAAGCTTGTTTTGTATTTTGCGCTGTAAAGACAAATGTAGAGCACTTTGAGTACTATTAGGAGAAAAGTGCTATATAAATAACATTTAGTATTCTTCTTCTTCCTCTTCTTCTTCTTCTCATTATTCTTATTATTATTATTATTATTATTACTATTATTATTATATGATGAAGAAGAAGAATTATTATTATTATTATTATTATTATTATTATTAAAAGGCTGACAGGGTAAAAAGGTTGAAATGGAAATGGTTGACACAAGTATTTTTTGTGTTATTTTGTATGTTTCTGTGACCCCAGCTAGTGGAAACGTAGACCCTCACGGGCTCACTTTGGGCAAGGTTACTGCTTCAGATTACTATTCCCAATCATAATCCACGTGGATGGTAAACCTGGGTAAACGTGAAAAAACAAAAACAAACTTGTGTTCCTTCTGTACTGTCTACTTTTTACCTGTCAACTATATGGTGTCAATCTACTGATGGTCTATCCAGACACTGTTTATCCATAGTCCGGATACCATTGCTTACATTGTATAATAAACATATGGCACCGCAGCTGGCACTATGTCACAGTGCTACTGCTGCTTTTGTAGATATATTATTTCAAATGGAAAGTTAAAGGCACTGTATCCTCTCACCCAAACACAATAGTAAATACATTTTGCATAGTGCGCCCCCTACCTGTTAGGCACAACATCGCCAAAGATAACACCAAGATTTTCATGTCTAAAGTGTTTAATCTCTCAGACCTGCAACAAAGACACAGGAAACAAACCATTTAGGGAAGGTAGAGAGAAGGGGGCAGAAAATGAGCACACTCTAAAATCTCTATAATGTATCTTATTTACCCCAAATTATTTTAGAAATGTGTTCTTATGGTTTACCATATCTCTCTCCATTTACCCCAATTCAACTGCACAGATTATAAGTATTCTATTGTTCATCTGGATCTTTAAGTTCCGCAAGTCTATGTGGTGCCATACTAGATTTCACCACTTGGATTTATCCTCTCCTTCTCTTTACAGAATGTCCATGCTTCCTATTTTCGTTCTGTATTCCGTATTTCAATAGAATACTCTTGCAAATTGCATTCCCAGATATCCACAGGTTTTCTAAAGCAGGTGTTCGCAGGTTGTGGAACTACACATCCCAGGATGCCCTGCCACAGTTTTGTGTTAGGGCATGCTAAAACTGAAGCAGGGCTTGCTGGGATGTTTAGTTCCACAACAGATGGAGGGCTGCATGTTCCCTAACCCTGCTCTACATTATCTGCATACCTAGCCCAATTTCTGTTAATCTTGGGATTACAATACATACTTCTATTTCCCCACTGAAACAATCTACAGATTACTAACCTGACTCCACAATGTCTGTGGCTATGTGGGCTGAGACATGTTAGGATTACCTGCAAATCATGTGGCTGTTACAGCATAAGAACCTGGCGCTGGTCACCGTTTTTCCAACGGTAATAGGGGGGTTTTTCAGTAAGGATTGCAAATTCAGCTTTTTAGCAGAATTTGCTATCCTTTGAATCGCATGCTTGGGGCCACCCATCGCAGGGCAAGGGCTAACCGCCGCCCACTCACTGCAATCACGCTGAAATTGCGATTGCACCGCAATTACAATGTGGACGCTTCCTGATAGTGCAGCCTGGCTGCGACAGCAGGAGACCTGCTGCCATTTTTTAGTTCAGAGTGGCTGCGTGTGATGACAACGCAGACGACACACTTGCACCACCACGCCCCCTGTTCATGCCACCACGCCCCCCTTAGTTAAGCACCGCCCCCAATATGTTCCATTTCTGCCTAGCTGTCAATACAGCAGAGGCGTTCACTACTGCGTGTCACCTACATTAAATGCAGGAGCATGTGCAGGACATGACCTGTGCATGCATGCGTGGGTCCTGTCGCTGATTTTGCGGTCGCATCACATTTGCGTTTGGATCTAAAGTAACATGGACGACAGTCTTTAGGTCAACACTAATTGGTCGACATGCACATAATCGACATGGTCAAAAGGTCAACAGTAACAAAAGGTCAACATGTAAAAAGTAGACAATGGAAAAGGTCGACTAGTACAAAGGTCGACATGGTAATGGTCGACACACAAATGGTTGAAACTTTTTTTTGGGGGGGGTACATTTTGATTCTGTTCTCATCCGTGACCATCATTTGTTGAAACGCTGCCCCTTGAGGGCTTGCTGCGCTCAAACGCTTCAGGCACGGTGTCTTGCTCCACTATGCTCGCCACAAGGTTATTAAAGGGAATGATTTGTGCCATGGATAGTCAATGAAGCAAAAATAAAAAATAAAAAATAAACGAAAAAAAAAACACGAAAAACATGTGTCAACCATGTGTGTCGACAAATTTAACCTGTTGACCTTTTGAGCCTGTCGCCCTTAAGCACTGTCTAGCTTTTACCTGTCAATCGTTTGACCATGTTGACCATATAGTGTTGACCTATTGACTGGCTATCTAGATACTGTCGACTTATAACCCGGATACCTTCCCAGAAGGTATCATCTATGGAATACTCAACCCTTAAATTATAGCCTAAAGAACAAGAAAAGGAAAAAGTGCTGGGAAACTAGGTTATTGCTACAAAAATAAACACCGTCTGGTACATAAGTATAAAAAAACAATAATAGTAAAATCACCTTTTGAGGAAGCTGCTGAGACCCCAATTAGGCTGGGAAACACGTCAAAGTATCTCATTAGGACTATGTAACCACACCAGCTGCTGTTATCTGTTGTGTCCATGGATGGTAAAGGTGGACTTGTGATTTATATCTGTCAGCACCGTACCCAGCTTAAAGCAATACCTGGGAAGGTATGCAAGCCAGAGGAGGTAAATATGCAGTGTCGGACTGGGGCATGTAGGGCCCAGCGGGGGAATCCATTGGTAGGGGCCCATGTTTAGGGGTGTGGCCAGTCTGCAGAGGGGGTGTGGCCTGCCACCTCATTGGTTTGACTACCCATTAGAGAGTGCAACGTCTAGGCCCCTTCATAAATATATACAGTAAATTCGGTTGCTGCATGCAGGATAATGTGCCAGATTAATAAGAGCAATGCACTGCAGAAAATACACCACAGTCCAGTTTAAGGTAACATATGTATGATGTATAATTCAAGTGCATAGTCTGGAACCTGATCCTTAGAGCAGGAGGTGGGGCCCCAGGCAGTGGGGCCCACCGGTGGCTTCTCCTGTACCCCTGTGGGCCAGTCCAAGCCTGTAAATATGCACCATCTCTATTCAGCTGACAAGCACTAAAATGTGCTACTGAGCTACTAGATGTAAGTGGCTACTTTATAATATGGGCATGAGCCTAATAAGAGAGCAAAATAAGCTTCTAGGACAGTAATACTCTGATTCTGTGACAGGGATACATCAGACTCTGGGACAGGAATACATCGGAGTCTGGGACAGGAATACATCGGACTCTGGGACAGGAATACATCGGACTCTGGGACAGGAATACATCGGACTCTGGGACAGGAATACATCGGACTCTGGGACAGGAATACATCGGACTCTGGGACAGGAATACATCGGACTCTGGGACAGGAATATATCGGACTCTGGGACAGGAATACATCGGACTCTGGGACAGGAATACATCGGACTCTGGGACAGGAATACATCGGACTCTGGGACAGGAATACATCGGACTCATTAATACTCTGGCTCTAGGACAGTAATACTCTGACTCATTAATACTCTGACTTTAGGACAGTAATACTCTGACTCATTAATTCTCTGACTCTAGGACAGTAATAATCTGACTCATTAATACTCTGACTCTAGGACAGTAATACTCTGACTCTAGGACAGTAATACTCTGACTCATTAATTCTCTGACTCTAGGACAGTAATAATCTGACTCATTAATACTCTGACTCTAGGACAGTAATACTCTGACTCTAGGACAGTAATACTCTGACTCTTAATTCTCTGACTCTAGGACAATAATACACTGACTCAGGGATAGGAATACTTCGACTCGAGGACAGGAATACTCAGGCTCATTAATACTCTGACTCTAGGACAGTAATACTCTGACTCATTAATACTCTGACTCTAGTACAGTAATACTCCTACTTATTAATACTCTGACTCATTAATAATCTGACTCTAGGACAGTAATACTCTGACTTTAGGACAGTAATACTCTTACTCATTAATACTCTGACACTAGGACAGTAAAACTCTGACTCTAACACTTTGACTCTAGGAAAGTAATACTCTGACTCATTAATACTCTAACTTTATAACAGTAATACTCTGACTCATTAATACTCTAACTCTAGGACAGTAATACTCTGACTCTAGGACAGTAATACTCTTACTTATTAATACTCTGACTCTAGGACAGTAATACTCTGACTCATTAATACTCTAACTCTAGGACAGTAATACTCTGACTCATTAATACTCTGACTCTAGGACAGTAATACTCTAACTCTCGGACAGTAATACTCTTACTTATTAATACTCTGACTCATTAATATTCTGACTTATTAATACTCTGACTCTAGGACAGTAATACTCCGACTTTAGGACAGTAATACTCTTACTTATTAATTCTCTGACTCTAGGACAGTAATAATCTGACTCATTAATACTCTGACTCTAGGACAATAATACACTGACTCAGGGATAGGAATACTTCGATTCGAGGACAGGAATACTCAGGCTCATTAATACTCTGATTCTAGGACAGTAATACTCTGACTCATTAATACTCTGACTCTGGGACAGTAATATTCTGACTCAAGTAGAGTAATACTCTGACTCTGTGACAGTAATACTCTGACTCTAGGACTGTCCTACTGAGCTATTTGCTACAGATGACTGCTTTGCTAACCTCTAAATAGGTATAACTGGGAAGATAAGCTTTCATGCTGACATACTGCTTGCTTAATCCATTTCTATGCATGCTAGAACTAGCAATAAACTATAGTACCTGTTTCCTAAGGTTATCACAGCAATACGATAAGCAAACAGGCAACTTACCATTCAGATAAGAATCTATTCCAGTGACAAGGCTTTGTTCGGATGTTTTATATGCGATGCGGTAACCACCCACTGGAGACTGGGCAAGGACCCAACTGGAAAGGTTGGTATAAAAGTTAAGTCAAACTGAAAATGTAAAATAAACAAATAAAAAGATATACAACTGGGCACATCATACCTGCCTAACACACACACACACACACACACACACACACACACATACATACACACACACACACACACACACACACACACACCCTTGCCGGGAGGGCCAGGTTGCTCCCCCAAAACAGGTGGCGCTCTCGCACACTAGGAATGGGAATCATTTGATGTTTCATCTGAACCATCAGATATATGGTTCCAATGTTCGATGTTAAACCTGCAATGTTGAAGATACAATGTTTCCTCACCATCGCTACATTTTCCCCCCAATGTTTTTCTAATGTTTTGTTTTTTTTTTGTGTGTGTCACTGTGTGGTGCTTTCACTGCTTTGGGCAGCCAGCTCACTCTGTCCTTGTTTTATATTCAATAACAATTTAAGATACTGATACAAAACAGTAACACACACTGTCACTGACTGGGCTTCTGTGTGTGCTGCTGCTGCTGCTGCTGCTGCTGCTGCTGCTGCTGCTACTGGGGGTGGTGGCTGTCAGAGTGAAAGACACTCTGGTCAGCCAATCAGCAGCAGCACATAGGATGGGGCAGGCTGGTTGGCAGCTATTGGGAATTCACCAGTGAGTGACAATGTCAGTACTCAGTGCGTGCATACCTCCCAACATTTGAAATATAGGACGCGCGCCCAGCCCAAAAGGGTTATGGCCTATGGAAAATGGGCGTGGCTTCACTAGCTACGACCGGGGGGGTCGTAGCTAGTGAAGCCACGCCCATTGCCAGTAAGGGGACATGCCCAGCACTCTATGAGCTGCTGGCATACCCTCTCTCCCTCTGTCTACCTGAATAGAGCCCCCCCCCCCCCCCACAGCAGGACACTTTGGCCCGTGGGTGGGACAGCGAGACAGTCCTGAAAGACGGGATTGTCCAACGAAAATCGGGACAGGTGGGAGCTATGCTGCATGTGTTAGATAGATAGATAGATAGATAGATAGATAGATAGATAGATAGATAGATAGACGTACTGTGTGCTACAGTAGGGTGTGATAACAATGCCGCAGGGGTGTGATTAGTGATGTTGAGGGAGTCTATATTATATATAGACCATACTTACCTACCCTCCCGGAATGGCCAGGAGGCTCCCAAAAATCGGGTGCCCCTCCCGGCCCCCCAGAAAGGTGGGCAAGTCTCCCGCAGCGCCGCAGCTCCCCCACACACAGAGCACAAATGGGCGTCCAAGGGGACCAGATGAGGCGATTCCTGTTGAATCGCATCATCGTAGCCCCGCCCCCCACTGTTCAGTGCCTGTAATATCAGCACTGTATAGCGGGGGCGTGGCCACAGTGATATGCCTGCAAGCTCCACGCCCCCTGTGCAGCATCAGCTACATAGGCATGCCCTCACCACACCCCAATGTGATGTCGCGCCCGCCATCCCTGCCCCCTGCTGCGCCGAGTTGGCTGTCCTTTCCCGAAGGGGGCAGCCAGAAAGTCGGCAACCCTGATATAGACATAAAATAAGTTATTGGACCCAGCATATGCTGGGTCACTTCATGCTTCGCCCCCGCTTTGCCCCATTCTGTCCTCTACTCTGATATGTCCTGCATTGTACTGTCCACTCCCTCCCCATCTCTGTGTCCTGTTTTGTGCAGTCCCCCACACTGGAGTGATGTTAGGTGGGCAGAGGGGAGGCATTGTTCTCACCGCCACATTTGTGTCCTATGGCCCTGGCGGTGCTGCAGTGTGCAGGCAGATTGCTGTCATACAGAAAAATGTGTTTAAAGGAAGAAGCACACAGAACAGTTCTCTACAGCTGTCATGTAATTGCTGCATTAGTGCATTCACTATCAGTCAAGGGCTACAGTATGGGGCATACTTGCCTACCTGACCCTCTCCATGAGGGAGAAAATGCTCTGTTCCTGGACTTTCCTGGTAATGTATGATTGCCATCACCTGTGGTGAAACACCTTTCTTATCAAGTAACTAGCTCACCACAGGTGATGGCAATCATACATTACCAGGAAAGACCAGGAATAGAGCATTTTCTCCCTCATGGAGAGGGTCAGGTAGGCAAGTATGGTATGGGGGTTATTCTGGTGCGATTGCACCTGCGACCATCAGTGCAAAGTACTGCTTAGCACATGCGCAGGATCTATTCTGCATGAGTACGAATGGGTCCTGCAGCATAGGACGCAGGCAGCTGGCATCAGACTGTGTTTGATTGACAGTCTGATGCCGTTTTGGGGGCAGGGAGAGGGCGTCGGCCTGCATTTGTGAAAACGGAGGAGTGTTGCCACCATTTAAGGAGAGGGAAGGGGAGGGAAGAGGCCAGGGATCTCTGTGGTAGCACATAGATATCCTGTCCTCTGCGACAGGGGGCACCATTGGTGCCGTAAGCTGCCCAATGGTGTGTCAGTGATCTGATGCTGTATCCCAGGATGCAGGTGGGATCACCACAGCAGCAGGAGATCTCTGCACGTAATAGACTCCTCCTGCTCTATCACCATACAGCGCTATCGCTGCTGCTTCCAAGGAAGTGATAGATAATCCAACCACACCTGAATGTCCCCCCCCCCCCCCCCTATATTCATTCTGTACCACCCACATCAGTGAGACAGGGGCAGACTGCTCTGTTATTACATGGACCCTGGGGGACATATGCTGTCCCCGCGTCCCCACTATACAAGGTACTGCTGGCTGTTTTTATTTAGCATTTTGAAAGTGAATTCCCATTCACGCATGAGTAGCTTTTCTATAGACAGGACTGTTACCTGTGCATAAATCATATATTAGACTTTTTTACATGCAGCAGTATATTTATTTCAAGGGACAGTATATTTATTTCAGTGGGCAGTGTACTGAGTGGCAATAGATACGCCCATAGGTGGAACATGACACACACCCTCAATGGCTCACCTCACCTACAATTTTATTTTTTATTTTATTTTATACCTCACCTTTTTATTGCTGTAATATATCAGTATTACACTATTTTTGTTTTCCTCCATATACACATATCACTGGAATTATTGAATGCATCCCAAATGGGGATGATATGTGCTACTAAGCCCATTAGATGCCAATAATTCCATTCAGGAAGACATACAGCAGCATATGTATCAAAGCTTGGGGAGTAATGTGGAGAGAGATAAAGGACCAACCAATCATCATTGTCATTTTTAAAATAAAACCTGTAACATGGCAGCTAGGAGCTGATTGATTGATACTTTATCACTCCCCACTTTCTCTCTCCAAGCTTTGATACACATGCCCCTACATCTCTTTCCTCAGTTTGGCACCATTCTGCTTACGCAATGTCACACGTGGTGTAAATATAAAATACTACACTATATTTTTTCATTTTCTACAATTTGCTTCATGTGCTGTGTATGAACATCTGACACAAGGGAAATCACCAGATCAGAAATCCCTTTTTTTATTTTTTTATTGACTTATGTAAGGACAGTGGAAGCTTCCTGGATTTACCGATATTTGAACTACAGTAACTTGTTTGCACTTGGTGGCCCTGCCAGTTTAGCCTATTAAATTTATTGTATTGTCAAACATTAAAGAAGAGCTGTGCAGTGTCAGGTCTTGGCGCTAAATGTAATAGTCTGCGAGCTGCAGGGTTGGTGGGACTTTGTGCGAGTCTGCCCGTATTTTTAAAGCGTCAAACATTTACAAGGCAAAACCAGGTTGGTTTTGCCCTGTGGATTGCTACTTTAAAAATAGAGACAGACTCGCACAAAGTCCCGCCAATCCTGTAGCTCGCAGGCTATTACATTTAGCCCTTGGAGACAGCCGGTTTCTTGGGTAATCCCCCGCAGCCCCAGAAGAGTAGGCACCCCTCCCGCATATTGTCCACTTCCCAGTGAAGTGGTCAGAATGTAAAGATAAATACGTCAAAAGCACGGACCTGCCAGAGGGGGCGTGTCCTAATGACACGATTATATAATAATAGTGTCATTTTTAGTCCCGCCCCTATACAAATCCGAGCCAATTGAGTCATTTTCTCCTTGAGGAGCGTGGCCTAATGATTCCATTTGCCCGGCCCCGCCCCTATCACCGCCCACCTGCTTCTCTCCGGGCATCTCCCGGAAAGGAGATTTAAGGTAAGGTAAGTATGAATCAGCTTTTAACTTTCATTTCATAGAATGTGCTAGATCACAGGTTCTCAAACTCGGCCCTCAGTACCCCACACGGTGCATGTTTTGCAGGTCTCCTCACAGAGTCGCAAGTGAAATAATTAGCTCCACCTGTAGACCTTTTAAAATGTGTCAGTGAGTAATGAATACACCTGTGCACCTGCTGGGCGACCTGCAAAACATGCACTGTGTAGGATCCTGAGGACCGAGTTTGAGAACCTATGTGCAGGGCTGTTTCTAGCCAATTTGGCTCCCAGTGCGAGATTTAAAAATGCACCCCCCCATGACATAAAAAAATGTGACACACACACACACACACACACACACACACACACACACACACACACACACCTAGATTAAAAAAAATAAGAATTTACTCACCGGTAATTCTATTTCTCATAGTCCGTAGTGGATGCTGGGGACTCCGTAAGGACCATGGGGATTAGCGGCTCCGCAGGAGACTGGGCACAACTACAAAGAAAGCTTTAGACTACTGGTGTGCACTGGCTCCTCCCACTAAGACCCTCCTCCAGACCTCAGTTAGGATACTGTGCCCGGAAGAGCTGACACAATTAGGAAGGATTTTGAATCCCGGGTAAGACTCATACCAGCCACACCAATCACACCGTATAACTCGTGATACAATACCCAGTTAACAGCATGATAACAACTGAGCCTCTCAACAGATAGCTCAACAATAACCCTTTAGTTAAGCAATAACTATATACAAGTATTGCAGACAATCCGCACTTGGGATGGGCGCCCAGCATCCACTACGGACTATGAGAAATAGAATTACCGGTGAGTAAATTCTTATTTTCTCTAACGTCCTAAGTGGATGCTGGGGACTCCGTAAGGACCATGGGGATTATACCAAAGCTCCCAAACGGGCGGGAGAGTGCGGATGACTCTGCAGCACCGAATGAGAGAACTCAAGGTCCTCCTCAGCCAGGGTATCAAATTTGTAGAATTTAGCAAACGTGTTTGCCCCTGACCAAGTAGCAGCTCGGCAAAGTTGAAGAGCCGAGACCCCTCGGGCAGCCGCCCAAGAAGAGCCCACTTTCCTCGTGGAATGGGCTTTTACTGATTTAGGACGCGGCAGTCCAGTCGCAGAATGTGCAAGCTGAATCGTACTACAGATCCAGCGAGCAATAGTCTGCTCAGAAGCAGGTGCACCCAACTTGTTGGGCGCATACAGGATAAAGAGCGAGTCAGTCTTCCTGACTCCAGCTGTCCTGGAAACATAAATTTTTAGGGCCCTGACTACATCCAACAACTTGGAAGCCTCCAAGTCATTTGTAGCCGCAGGCATCACGATAGGTTGGTTCAGATGAAAAGCTGATACCACTTTGGGGAGAAACTGGGGACGAGTCCTCAATTCTGCCCTATCCATATGGAAAATCAGATAAGGGCTTTTACATGACAAAGCCGCCAATTCTGAAACACGCCTGGCCGAAGCCAAGGCCAACAACATGACCACTTTCCACGTGAGATATTTTAAATCCACGGTTTTCAGTGGCTCAAACCAATGTGACTTTAGGAAATCCAACACCACGTTGAGATCCCAAGGTGCCACTGGAGGCACAAAAGGGGGCTGAATATGCAGCACTCCCTTAACAAAAGTCTGAACTTCAGGTAGTGAAGCCAATTCTCTCTGGAAGAAAATCGACAGAGCCGAAATCTGGACCTTAATGGAACCCAATTTAAGGCCCATAGTCACCCCTGACTGTAGGAAGTGCAGGAACCGGCCCAGCTGAAATTCTTCCGTTGGGGCCTTCCTGGCCTCACACCACGCAACATATTTTTGCCATATGCGGTGATAATGGTTCGCGGTTACGTCTTTCCTAGCTTTTATCAGCGTAGGAATGACTTCCTCCGGAATGCCCTTTTCCTTCAGGATCCGGTGTTCAACCGCATGCCGTCAAACGCAGCCGCGGTAAGTCTTGGAACAGACAGGGCCCCTGCTGCAGCAGGTCCTGTCTGAGCGGTAGAGGCCATGGGTCCTCTGACATCATTTCTTGAAGTTCCGGATACCACGCTCTTCTTGGCCAATCCGGAACAATGAGTATAGTTCTTACTCCTCTTCTCCTTATTATCCTCAGTACCTTTGGTATGAGAGGAAGAGGAGGGAACACATAAACCGATCGGTACACCCACGGTGTTACCAGAGCGTCCACAGCTATCGCCTGCGGGTCTCTTGACCTGGCGCAATATTTTTCTAGCTTTTTGTTTAGGCGGGACGCCATCATGTCCACCTGTGGTTTTTCCCACTGGTTTACAATCATTTGAAAGACTTCTGGATGAAGTCCCCACTCTCCCGGGTGGAGGTCGTGCCTGCTGAGGAAGTCTGCTTCCAAGTTGTCCACTCCCGGAATGAACACTGCAGACAGTGCTAACACGTGATTTTCCGCCCATCGGAGAATCCTTGTGGCTTCTGCCATTGCCGTCCTGCTTCTCGTGCCGCCCTGTCGATTTACATGGGCGACTGCCGTGATGTTGTCTGACTGAATCAGTACCGGCTGGTTTTGAAGCAGGGGTTTTGCCTGACTTAGGGCATTGTAAATGGCCCTTAGTTCCAGAATATTTATGTGCAGGGAAGTCTCCTGACTTGTCCATAGTCCTTGGAAGTTTCATCCCTGTGTGACTGCTCCCCAGCCTCGAAGGCTGGCATCCGTGGTCACCAGGACCCAGTCCTGTATGCCGAATCTGCGGCCCTCTTGAAGATGAGCACTCTGCAGCCACCACAGCAGAGACACCCTTGTCCTTGGAGACAGGGTTATCAGACGATGCATCTGAAGATGCGATCCGGACCACTTGTCCAACAGGTCCCACTGAAAGGTTCTTGCATGAAACCTGCCGAATGGAATCGCTTCGTAGGAAGCTACCATTTTTCCCAGGATCCGCGTGCAGTGATGCACCGACACCTGTTTTGGTTTTAGGAGGCCTCTGACTAGAGATGACAGCTCCTTGGCCTTCTCCTCCGGGAGAAACACTTTTCTCTGTTCTGTGTCCAGAACCATCCCTAGGAACAGCAGGCGTGTCGTAGGGACCAGCTGTGACTTTGGAATGTTTAGAATCCAGCCGTGCTGTTGCAGCACTTCCCGAGATAGTGCTACCCCTACCAATAACTGTTCTCTGGACCTCGCCTTTATCAGGAGATCGTCCAAGTACGGGATAATTAAAACTCCCTTCCTTCGAAGGAGTATCATCATTTCCGCCATTACCTTGGTAAAGACCCTCGGAGCCGTGGAGAGACCGAACGGCAACGTCTGGAATTGGTAATGACAATCTTGTACCACAAACCTGAGGTACTCCTGGTGAGGATGGTAAATGGGGACATGTAGGTAAGCATCCTTGATGTCCAGCGATACCATGTAATCTCCCTCGTCCAGGCTCGCAATAACCGCCCTGAGCGATTCCATCTTGAACTTGAATTTTTTTATATATGTGTTCAAGGATTTCAAATTTAAAATGGGTCTCACCGAACCGTCCGGTTTCGGTACCACAAACATTGTGGAATAGTAACCCCTTCCTTGTTGAAGTAGGGGCACCTTTACTATCACTTATTGTGGATACAGCTTTTGAATTGCCTGTAACACTGCCTCCCTGCCTGAGGGAGTGGTTGGCAAGGCAGATTTGAGGAAACGGCGGGGGGGGAGACGTCTCGAATTCCAGTTTGTACCCCTGAGATACTATTTGAAGGATCCAGGGATCCACCCGTGAGCGAGCCCACTGCTTGCTGAAATGCTTGAGACGGGCCCCCACCGTACCTGGCTCTGCCTGTGGAGCCCCAGCGTCATGCTGTGGACTTTGAGGAAGCGGGGGAGGACTTTTGCTCCTGGGAACTGGCTGTATGTTGCAGCTTTTTCCCTCTACCTCTGCCTCTGGGCAGAAAGGACGCGCCTTTAACCCGCTTGCCCCTATTGGGCCGAAAGGACTGTACCTGATAATACGGTGCTTTCTTTGGTTGTGAGGGAACATGGGGCAAAAATGTAGACTTCCCAGCTGTTGCTGTGGAAACGAGGTCCGAGAGACCATCCCCGAACAATTCCTCACCCTTATAAGGCAGAACTTCCATGTGTCGTTTGGAATCTGCATCACCTGTCCACTGCCGAGTCCATAACCCTCTCCTGGCAGAAATGGACATTGCACTAATTTTGGATGCCAGCCGGCAAATATCCCTCTGTGCATCCCTCATGTATAAAAGTGCGTCTTTTAAATGCTCTACGTTCAGCAAAATAGTGTCCCTATCTAGGGTATCTATATTTTCTGACAGGGAATCTGACCACGCAGCAGCAGCGCTGCACATCCAGGCTGAAGCTATAGCCGGTCTCAGTATCACACCTGTGTGTGTATATACAGATTTCAGGATAGCCTCCTGCTTTCTATCAGCAGATTCCTTCAGGGCGGCCGTATCCGGAGACGGTAGTGCCACCTTCTTCGACAAGCGTGTGAGCGCCTTATCCACCCTAGGGGATGTTTCCCAGCGTGACCTATCCTCTGGCGGGAAAGGGTACGCCATTAGTAACCTCTTAGAAATTACCATCTTTTTATCAGGGGAAGCCCACGCTTCTTCACACACTTCATTTAACTCTTCAGATGGAGGAAAAGCTACTGGTAGTTTTTTCTCTCCAAACATTATACCCTTTTTTGTGGTACCGGGGGTAACATCAGAAATGTGTAACACATTTTTCATTGCCTCAATCATGTAACGTGTGGCCCTACTGGAAGTTACATTAGTCTCATCGTCGTTGACACTGGAGTCAGTATCCGTGTCGACATCTGTGTCAACCATCTGAGGTAGCGGGCGTTTTAGAGCCCCTGATGGTTTTTGAGACGCCTGGGCAGGCACAGGCTGAGAAGCCGGCTGTCCCACATTAGGTATGTCGTCAAACCTTTTATGTAAGGAGTCGACACTATCACGTAATTCCTTCCACAGCACCATCCACCCAGGTGTTGACCCCGCAGGGGGTGACATCACATTTACAGGCATCTGCTCCGCCTCCACATAAGCCTCCTCATCAAACATGTCGACACAGCCGTACCGACACACCGCAAACACACAGGGAATGCTCTGACAGAGGACAGGACCCCACAAAGCCCTTTGGAGAGACAGAGAGAGAGTATGCCAGCACACACCAGAGCGCTATATAACACTGGGATCCCACTATCAATGAGTGTTTTCCCTATAGCTGCTTTTTTATATATATTACATATATATATCTATACTGCGCCTAAATTTAGTGCCCCCCCTCTCTTTTTTACCCTTCTGTAGTTTTCTCAGACTGCAGGGGAGAGCCAGGGAGCTTCCTTCCAGCGGAACTGTGAGGGAAAAATGGCGCCAGTGTGCTGAGGGAGAAGCCCCGCCCCCTTTTCGGCAGACTTTCTCCCGCTTTTTCTGTTATACTGGCAGGGGTAATTTTTGCATCTATATAGCCCCTGGGACTATATGCATATTTTGCCAGCCAAGGTGTTATCTATTGCCCTCAGGGCACTCCCCCCCCAGCGCCCTGCACCCATCAGTGACCGAAGTATGAGGTGTACATGAGGAGCAATGGCGCACAGCTGCAGTGCTGTGCGCTACCTTGGTGAAGACTGAAGTCTTCTGCCGCCGATTTTCCGGACCTTCTTCGTGCTTCTGGCTCTGTAAGAGGGACGGCGGCGCGGCTCCGGGAACGAACACCAAGGTCGGGTCCTGCGGTCGATCCCTCTGGAGCTAATGGTGTCCAGTAGCCTAAGAAGCCCAAACTACCACCTGTTAGGTAGGTTCGCTTCTTCTCCCCTTAGTCCCTCGCTGCAGTGAGTCTGTTGCCAGCAGATCTCACTGAAAATAAAAAACCTAAATATACTTTCTTTCTAGGTGCTCAGGAGAGCCCCTAGTGTGCATCCAGCTCGGCCGGGCACAAGAATCTAACTGAGGTCTGGAGGAGGGTCATAGTGGGAGGAGCCAGTGCACACCAGTAGTCTAAAGCTTTCTTTGTAGTTGTGCCCAGTCTCCTGCGGAGCCGCTAATCCCCATGGTCCTTACGGAGTCCCCAGCATCCACTTAGGACGTTAGAGAAACCTTGTGCGCGCACCCAAGGGGGGCGTGGCCTCATCTAAATGGGTGTGACCTCATTTAAATGGGCATGGCCTCGTCTGAAAAGACTACCTCACAATCCAGTTTTTGACCCTGCTCCAACAGATCACGACCACCACAGGAAAAAAAATTCTACAATATTAAGCCCCACACAGTAATGCTCCCTGCACCATATTATGCCACACACCGCAATGCCCTTGGGCCCTCATTCCGAGTTGTTCGCTCGCAAGGCGAATGTAGCAGAGTTACACACGCTAAGCCGCCGCCTACTGGGAGTGAATCTTAGCTTCTTAAAATTGCGACCGACGTACGCGCAATATTGCGATTACAAACGAGTTAGCAGTTTCAGAGTAGCTCCAGACTTACTCTGCCTGTGCGATCATTTCAGTGCTTGTCGTTCCTGGTTGACGTCACAAACACACCCAGCGTTCGCCCAGGCACTCCCACCGTTTCTCCGGCCACTCCTGCATTTTTTCCGGAAACGGTAGCGTTTTCAGCCACACGCCCCTGAAACGCCGTGTTTCCGCCCAGTAACACCCATTTCCTGTCAATCACATTACGATCGCCGGAGCGAAGAAAAAGCCGTGAGTAAAAATACTTTCATCATAGTAAAGTTACTTGGCGCAGTCGCAGTGCGAACATTGCGCATGCGTACTAAGCGGATTTTCACTGCGATGCGATGAAAAATACCGAGCGAACAACTCGGAATGAGGGCCCTGATACATTAAATCCCCACACTACGGCAGGCAAGAGTCCCCATTTCACACATTACGGCAGGTGTCCCCATTTTACACATTGAGAGAGAGAGAGAATACTTACAGAGGCGATTACCGCTCTTCGGCCCGCCTCACCAGTCGCTCCTCGCGCCGGCCTTTCCCTCTTCCTAACTTGGATCCCCCTCTGTACTCCGCTCGGGGTGGGGGAGTTTCGCGGAGTGACGGGGTTGCGTCGTGACGTAATGACGCAACCGCGTCATTCCGTGAAACTCTGCACCCCGAGCGGATTACTCGGGGAGAAATAGGAGGGGGAAGCAGGGAGCCACAGTTAGTGCCGCGGCGGGCGCCCAGTGCGGTTGCACTGCTCGCCTGCCCCAAGAAACGGCCCTGCCTATGTGCTAGATCAATAACAGAAGCGAAGTGGGTGCTTTGGCCTGCTTCTCCACTCTATGGCCCTCATTCCGAGTTGTTCGCTCGCTAGCTGCTTTTAGCAGCTTTGCACACGCTAAGCCGCCGCCTACTGGGAGTGAATCTTAGCTTTGCAGAATTGCAAACGAAAGATTCGCATAATTGCGAATAGAAATTTCTTTGCAGTTTCTGAGTAGCTCGGGACTTACTCTGCCACTGCGATCAGTTCAGTCAGTTTCGTTCCTGGTTTGACGTCACAAACACACCCAGCGTTCGCCCAGACACTCCCCCCGTTTCTCCAACCACTCCTGCGTTTTTCCCAGAAACGGCAGCGTTTTTCCGCACACACCCATAAAACGGCCAGTTTCCGCCCAGAAACACCCACTTCCTGTCAATCACACTCCGATCACCAGAACGAAGAAATTTCTTCGTTAAGCCTTGAGTAAAATACCTAACTTTTTGGCAAATTTACTTGGCGCAGACGCACTGCGAACATTGCGCATGCGCAGTTTGCGACAAATCGCTCCGTTGCGAAAACCACTAACGAGCGATCAACTCGGAATGAGGGCCTATCTCTCTAAAGCCTTGATACATCTCCCCTTTAAGATGTTATCTTGTAAGGTTACATATTACAGGATGATACCACATAAAACAGACTGTCTCTGTTCATCTTAGAAAACATTTAGCATATTTGCTAAATGCCCCCGCAAAACCTTGGATTCTGTTATCAAACCAAACACAGGTAATATTGACAGAGGTAAAGGGTAATGCTTCATCCGGAATATAATTTGCCAAGCAAATGTACTGCCATTATTTTCTAAGGACAATGAGGGTTATTCTATTACAGTACATGCTGATTGGTTATAGACAACTTCTCCACTTTATCTCTCTTCAAGGTTTGATGCATGTCCCCTTAATCTCTTATGATCTAACCATGGGAAGTGGTCATGTGACCGGCATTCGGGACTCCGGCGGTCACCATGCCGACGCTGGGATTCCGCTCGCTTACCAGCCTGACAGTCGGCATGCTGACTAACCGCGACTATTCCAGTATCCCGGGGTCAGTATGCTGACCGCGGGGATCCCCAACGCTAGTCTCACAGCCCCAACCCTCTAACTACAGTACATGCCTAATGTTTCAGTCACTTCTTCAACATTTCTTATACATTACGGATGTACAGCACACATACTGTAGTAAACTATTGATATCTGACACCATCTATCATCTTGGGTGCCTCTGAATGGGCAATATGGTAATTTTAAAATCAATTTGAACATTGGGCCTTATTTAGGTTTGTTAGCAAGCCAAAAAAGCATACTAATAAGTAAAACCGTGTGCACTGCAGGTGGGGTAGAGCTAACACATACAGAAAGAGTTAGATTTGGGCAGGTTATTTTGTTTCTGCGCAGGGTAAACACTGGGGGCGGGATGTACTAAAGGAAAAATGCGGTAAGCCCCATGTTTACTGCATTTTCCTAATGTACTATCCCCCCGCTGCCAGGTCAGCGCTGCGTCAGGGTTCAACAGCTTTTGCTGGCGATACCCCATAGAGGCCAATGGGCTTCTCTCCGCAGCACTGTGTGAGGGATCCGATCGGATCCCTCCCCGCATGCCTCGCGCCCGCCCCCATCACCCTGCGCATGCGCAGACTGACTTCCGGAGCCTAATCCCGGAAGTCAGGCTGCCGCTGCGCATCACGGAGGACAGCTATCGGAAGAGCTGTCCTCCGCAATGTTGATTACATATGTAAGTACATATGCAATCAGCATCGTGGCACTGGGCGGTAATGGGCGGGGATGTACATCAGTACATCCCGTCCTGGCTATTTTATTTTTACACTGCAATTTAGATTTCAGTGTGAACACACAGGCCGGGCCGGCCCTAGGCATAGGCACACTAGGCAAATGCCTAGGGTATTTGGTATGCCTAGGGGCACAAGCAGCTTCTGCTAATTAAAATGATATGCGGCATGCCTATATTCTATGTGTAACTGTGGCTGTATCTACATACAAAATGCTACGTTACAGTGTATTCCTGGAAATCACTGTATCATAGCATTTCGTATGCAAATACAGTCACAGTCGTACACAGAATATAAGCATGCAGCATATCATTTTAATCAGCTGAAGCTGCTTGTGCATCCTAGCCACATAGTAATGCAAATAAGATTCATTTTCATCAAAAAAGGCGCCCAGCTGACTCACGCCAGGCATCTCCTGCTGCATGGCATATTGAGGCAAGATGTATGAGGACACATCTGTATCCAAGCAGAGGCAGAGCAGCCATGTGAATGTTGTGTGCGGGTGGGTTGGTTGTGCAGTTGGGAATATGTGTAAGGAGCATTATCTGTGTCGTGTATATGGGCATTAATAATGTGTGGCATATGTGTAAGAGACATTATGTGTATAAGGGCATTAATAAAGGTTGGCATAATGTGTAAGCCGCATTATGTTTAAGGACATTAATAGTGTGTGTCATATGTGTAAGGAGCATTACTGTGTGGTATTATGTGCATAAAGGCATTACTAATGTGTGGCATTATGTGTATAAGGTGCTCTACTGTCTGGCGTAACATATAGAAAGGGCACTACAGTGATTTCTAATGTGAATAAAGAGCAATATGGTGTGGTGTAATGTGAATAAGGATCAATTCAGTGAGATGTAATGTGAATAAGGGGCACTACTGTGAGGAGTAACGTTTATAAGGTAAAGTGGTACTACTGTGTGATGTAACGTGAATTAGGGACACTATGGCATGATATAGTGTGAATAAAGTTGCACTAGTGTGTGGCGTAATTTTAATTGGGGGTACTATTGTGTGGCCATGCCTCTTCCCAGCAGGAACACACCCCTTTTTGGGCTGTGCGCTGAATGTGCGCACTGTTCCTATTTAAAATATAGGGGGTAGGAACACCAAAATGAGGACTGCTATGGGTGAAGGGTGATGGTGCTGGGAAAGGGGTGCAGGGTCAGAGGCGGAACTAGCGGTGGTGCTAGGGGCACCAGCCAAAATCTTGCCTAGGGCATCATATTGGTTAGGGCCGGCGCTGCACACAGGGTAGGTAGGAGAGGCAGAGCCTCAGCCGTTATGCTCCAGTATACTCTAGAGTTTTGACTGTAAAAATAATTAGAATAATAGAAAGATGATATTTACAATGTATAAATTATTATTCTCATCATTTTTACAGCCAAAACTCACCAAATCTGCAGTACTCCACTGGAAACACAAGGACTGTTGAAGAGAGAGCAGATGTGAGGCTTCTCTGAGCTCAGCCTCCACTCTGTAATAGTCAGAAACTGCCTGGAGCTGGGAGCGGGGCAGCACTGAGGTCAATAATACTGCAAAACAGCAGGAGCAGCACTGCCACTGATTACAACCGATGCAGTGCGGCCTCAAGGGAAAAGCGTGGCTTAGCGGAGGGGGGCATGGCCTTGAGGGCCGAACCCCCGTTTTCGTCATTTCAGGGGTTCATGGGATGGGGGTTGCTGTGGCTGCAGTGCCGGCTCCTACAAGGTGACGGGTGTGGTATGTAAGGTCAACAGTAAGTAGGTCGACAATGTTTAGGTCGGCCACTATTGGTCGACTGTAAGTAGGTCGACAGGGTCTTTAGGTCGACATGGCCTAGGTCGACATGAGTTTTTAAAAAAATGTTGGTGTTGTTTTCTCCGTACAGTAACCGGGAACCCCAATTAGTGCACCGTGTTCGCTTACCATGCTTCGGGCACAGGTTACCGTTCCCAATCGCAGTCCACGTGGATCGTTAAGTATGAAAATTAAAAAAAATTAAAATGTGAAAAGCTCATGTCGACCTTTTGACCTGTCGACCTAGAACATGTCAACCTAAAGACCCTATCGACCTAGAAACCCTGTCGACCTACTTACTGTCGACCTAACAACCGGATACCAAGGTGACAGCAGCCGGGTGCTGCACGTAAATTGGGGGATGGGGGGGTGGCTAGTGGACTCGGGGCCCATCCAGCAGCCTGGTTCCGGGTAATTTGTACCCCTCGACCTCTCTGCACCACTGTTTCTAGGACACAACTATAAATATGTATCATCTGTCGCTGCTGCTGCTGCTGTTTGTTGCCTTTTACAGTTCTTTGAATCATTCCAAAAAGGCTCTGGACACTCACGGGACTGATTGCAGCTCCTGCAGTCCATGTGTATCGCCAGTTGGTTCTGGAGACTACAGGTAGGCTGTTTACTTTTATATTATCAGAATGGGTACAGATAACCTCAGCTGATATGATGGGAGCCTAACAACACACAGGACACACAGAAAAGCCTTATTTTGTAACTATATATTATTTGTATTACTACCCATACAAAGCAAGTGATCTCTGGTGGTCATTCCGAGTTGATCGCAGCCAGCGTTTTTTTATTTTATTTGCTGCTGCTGCGATCAACTAGTCCACGCCTATGGGGGAGTGTATTTTAGCTTAGCAGGGCTGCGATCGCTTGTGCAGCCCTGCTAAGCTAAAAAAATTTCAAGCATAACTTGACCAGCCCTATACCTACTTACCCTGTGCGATGATCCCTGCGATGCTGGAGCTGCCTCTGACGTCAGACATCCGCCCTCCGTTGTTCTGGACACGCCTGCATTTTCCAATCCACTCCACGGAAACGGCTGCAAACGCTGTGGAGACGCCAAGGTCCGCCTTCTTCCTGTTCATAATTTTTTGCGGCCCGCTCTGCGACCGCTTTCTTCTCAAGACGTGAGTGCGGCCGCCGCGCATGCGCATTCCGCACCCGTTCGCACCGCAGCGATAAACCGCTGCGTGTGAATGGGTCAGAATGACCCCCTCTGGCCGTTGTTTGGAAAAGTTTGTGACTTCAACAGCAGTGTTGGATCTTATTAACCTTCATGTTATTATATAGATATTGTAGACTTACTTTATTATTTTACATAACTTTCTATACTGACATATCTTATGTTGCTTCCTAATGTCAACACATTGCTGAGATGAGATTTGCCATATCTGTGATACCAGGGCGAAACCTACTGATGTAATCTTCTTGAGAGTTGCGACTATAAGCAATTGGCGGGTGGTCTTCAGTATGCCGACTGACGGGATCCCAGCGCACAGTATACCGGCGCCGGGATCCCGACAGCCGGCATACCGACACTTATTCTCCCTCGTGGGGGTCCACGACCCCCCTGGAGGGAGAATAAAATAGCGTGGCGTGCGTAGCGCGCCACCGTGCTCGTAGCGTGGCGAGCGCAGCGAGCCCGCAAGGGGCTCATTTGCGCTCGCCACACTGTCGGTAAGCGGCGGTCGGGCTCCCGGCACCGGTATGCTGGTCGCCGGGAGCCCGACTGCCGGCATATCGTAGTGAACCCCAATTGGCCACAGACATACTGTAGGAGACTGAATAGTGCAGATAACCTCTGATCAATATCTGCACACAGAGCATACTGTGGAGGCCAAGATTGTCCAGGCCAGGTCCACGGTGACATGGAGTGTGTCAAAAGTAGGTAGACATCAGCGACATGCGGTCAAGTTAGGCAGAGTCTCACCTGTCACACTCCAGAGCACTCTAGAGTTTTTGACTACAAAAATGATTAGAATGATACAATGAAGATATTTATCATTTATAAATATCTTTTTTTGTATTATTCATTTCATCTTTTTTTATTCTAATCATTTTTATAGTCATAACTCACTACCAAATGATATATGTGTAAATCTGGTTCTGATGCTAGCTGGTGCCTCCCCGGCCATTGACCTCACCGCACGTCACTGGCGGACACTAGCAACCAGTGTCCGCCTACTTATTGTTCAGTTGGGGGGAAGTTTCCCTTACACTAGAACGATTAATTGGGAGAAATCAAACATGTTTGATTTTCCCAAGTAGCTGGAATAACCCTTTTTTGGGCCTAATTCAGACCTGATCGTAGATGTGCTAAATTTATCACATCTACGATCAGTCACACAGACATGCGGGGGGACGCCCAGCACAGGGCTAGTCCGCCTCAGCCCGACCCCCCCGCACAAGTACAAAAGCATCGCACAGCGGCAATGCTTTTGTACTTGAAGAGTACGCCTGCGTTGCCCGGACCGCACCCCTAAAATGGCGTCTAAATGCTGCTGGCTCGTCCCATCCCACCCAGCGAATGCCTCTGCCTGTCAATCAGGCAGAGGCGATCGCAGGGCTGAGGCGGCTGTCGGCTGTCTGGCATGCGCCAGCGCACTGCGGCGCCGGTGCATGCTCTATTCAGACCTGATCGACTGCTGTGTGAAAACGCACAGCACCGATCAGGTCTGAATTAGGCCCTTTGTGCGTTTTCCTACGTGTTTGCGCAAACTAGGGATTTCCTCCCACACACTGCAGAGATTATAATTCCAGCTAGCTAACTAGTTGGCTGGCTGGAACGATGTCGTCCTAACGTACACTATGGCCAGCTTAAGCAAGGTGAAAATAGATGGATGTTGAGTTACGTGGATCTTGTGTTAATATGTTGTGAGCAAAAACTGAGATGTATTTTAAAATGGAGCATTTGGGAAGCACTAATTTTCTCAGAATACAGATTCCTGCTCAATCAGAAAAATATAATGTAGGAAATATTGGAGGAGGAAAAGCTGCTCACTAGCAGTTGGGCGGGTTACACAATTTCATAATTAAATTCAGGAGTCATCCTGATGGCAAGTATGAAAAAAACATGAAGATATTTTGACCACATAAAGTTAATTGGCAAACTATTGTTCTATTGTTAACACCTACCATAGCAAACATGGCTGCCACAGAAGGAATATATGCAGAGAAGCTGCTTCGCCACCCCAAAATGGCTGCTATGCTGTAAATTGTGTCATGTACAGTATGCAGGGGCGGATTGGGAACAAAAAGCGGCCCTGGAAATTTTTTTACTAGTGGCCCCACTTGGGCAGCACCAGAGGTGTAAGGTCTAGCCATGGGCCATGGCAGCAGCACCCTCCCCCCAAGACTTTCCAGATAGTGGGGATGTCCAGCATTAAGGGGAAGTTAAAAGGAAATAAAATTAAATGTTATGAGCACATTATATGATACACTTTTAGAATTTAGGAAACTATATAATTCTTTAGAAAGATATATTTTCTTGCTTAGTTATTACACCAACCACATCCCAATCACTATTCACTCAATCTTATATGTCAGCCAAGCAGGCAGACAGAGCCAGTAGCGGATCTTGCCACGGGCAAGCAGGACTTTTGCCCGGGGCACCGCCTTCTGGAGGGCGCCGCACCAGGGCAAGATCCGCTGCCCCCCGCTGCCGCTGTGAAGGGAAACTAGATGCGTACGCGTATAGTTTCCCTTCGTGGAGAGGTCCTTTACTGTGCGGTGCGCGATGACGTCATCGCGCACCGCATAGCAAAGGTCCTCTCCACGAAGGGAACTAGACGCTACGCGTCTAGTTTCCCTTCGTGGAGAGGACCTTTGCTGTGCGCGATGACGTCATCACGCACCGCACATTTCAGTCTGTACAGGGGGCGTAAATGACCACGCCCCCTCTGTGAAGCCACGCCCCCTAATGCCGCCCGGGGCGCACAGAGCCCCAGAACCGGCCCTGGACAGAGCATACACTAGATCATCTGCAATCACAGGCTAAGTGGCAAAGTCATTTTCATATATGCAAATTGTTTGGCATCTTATTCATTATGTCTTTAAATAGGACCACATGTCCTCAAACAAAACAGGCCCCGCGGGTGCATCGGCCCACCGGGGATCTTCCCTGTAGACTTTATGGCCAATCCGCCTCTGACAGTATGTAGTGTGTTTCATGTAGTGGTTTGTTCAACACCAGAACGTTTCTGCAGTAGTTTGTCAGGAGCTAATTTCTCTGTGCTCCCAGAGGGACTCAATGTACTTCTGTTATCTCTCAGTCTGTAGCTTCCCACTGGTCCCACATCTCACCTCAAATGGCACAGTCACATGCAGACCTGTCCTCACGTTATCATACCAGCGATCGGGTCACTGCCTTGTAATAAATCAATACACTCATCTCCCAATATAACCTTTTGACACGTGGAGAGATGTATCAAGCCACAGAGCGAGATAAAGTGAAGAGAGAATAATTACTAAACCAATCAGATTCTGGCATTTTACAGGCTGTGCTAGAAACATGACATTAAGAAGCTGATTGGTTGGTTCCTTATCTCTCTCCACTTTCTCTCTCTCTACGTGATTTGATACATCACCCCCGCTATGAGCATCCTGATGATTTTGGTAACGACAAGTTGTTCCTTCCCAAACCACTTAAAAACTGGGAGTACACAGATAAGTAGATAAACATTCATAATAAGAAATGTAAGGAGAAATTTACCCAAAGGTAATTTCACTCCTGGCGCTAGATGAGGGGGTTCACCACAGCTGCTATTATACACAAAGGGGTTGGTCAGACCCCGAACAGCAATTAAAACACCAAAAAAAGAAAGTATTAGCGCTTGTAGGTCACAAATGAGAAGATAGGTCACAATGAATCACAATTTAATAAAACATGTTAAAAACTGCGTGCTAAGCACATATAAATGAAAAAACAATAATACATAAAGTGAGTAGTGCTCCTCCCGATTGTAAGGTTTTTATGGAAGAAAAGTTCAGAAAACCTGTTCCGATAGTTAGTCCCCTTGGACTCTGAGAGCCCATGCAAATCACAACTGTGGATAATAGTTACCTCCAGCGTCTCTCAAGGTTTTTAAGTGGAACTGTGTCCACATGTGGCTTTTCCTCGATTGGTGATGAAATGGAGCTTCCACGGTGTGAAAGGAACTCCCTTAATAAAAGTCCAAATGCTGTTACTTGGTGGGGGCTTGGTCCAGGTGAAGGTCTTCCAGTAGACAGGGAGTGGGCACAAAGCGGCAGGACTCACCAACGCGTTTCGTTGCGTTTGAGCAACTTTTTCAAGGTGGAAGCTCCATTTCATCACCAATCGTTTTTAACATGTTTTATTAAATTGTGATTCATTGTGACCTATCTCCTCATTTGTGACCTACAAGCGCTAATACTTTCTTTTTTTGGTATAATAAGAAATGTGCTATGAAATTAATTAAATTGCATTAAAGTGAAAGATAAACATATTTTTAAGGTTTTCTACATTCCTGAATATGGTACATGTGGATTTTTAAATCATACTGCAGTATTTTACGTAGGACAACTTGTATCGTAGTTTTAAGGAAAGTGTAAATTCAAAACAGATTTTTGCCTAATTGTACAAGGGAATGAATGTGGTAGATATACAGTATATAGGTAAAAATAAAACCTATTGTAAGTCTGGCCCCTTTGCTTGCTCTCAAATATTTTCTAGTTGCTACAACTTGGTGTTGTCTCTAGTCTATATACATCACATCAGTGATGTGCGGAGAGCTAAATGGCTGGGGAGGAACAGGCTAGTATGGGTTTGATATGAAATACCACCCGTCGGGATGCCAGCCGCAACATGACTGACAGCTGCATCCCAACAATGAAGATACCAACGTCAGAGGGGGTAAGTATTTTTACTCCCCTTCCCTACCCTAACCCTAATCCTCCTTGTGTGGCGGCCAAGGCTAACCCTCAGGAGGTGGCGGATAAGGCTAACCCTCAGGAGGTGGCGGCTAGGGCTAACCCTCGGGGGTGGCTGCTAGGGCTAACCCCTCCTAGTGCCTAACCCTAACCCCCCACCCCGATGCCTAATCCCAACCCCCCCCCCCAACCCCCCCAGGCCCCAACCCTAATAGAAATGCTGATACTTACCTTCGGGATGTCAGTGTTCCGGCAACGTTCTCCCGAGAGGTGTCCAGATTCCAATGTTGGGCACATGACCGCCGGGATGCTAAACGCACCCCACTAGTTCCAGACACACATATGAGCCCAAGGGTTCATGTGGGCATTATATAAAGGTGTATATTGTATATACTACTGGAAATTTGGTAAGTTTTGATCAGAGATGTACAGTTTAGGTAGGCAGGGGTGGCAGAGCTACACCTGTAATAGACTTTTTATGTATAATATCTTCTTTGTATTTTTCTTATCATTTTTAAAGTCAGAACTCTGGTGTATACTGGAGTATGACAGGAGAGGCTCTGCCTCACCTCACCGCACATCGCTGCATCACACTACACCCAAAGATGTGAGGACCTGTAGTCTAGCAATGTTCCTGGGTGATGACAGCTTTATAAAAGGTTGACAAGTGGGTTCTGAGAAAAGTTAAACTGAATAGCAGAAAAGTGGCTGTGTAGGATAAACTGTGATACCAACGCTAGACAAAGTAATGCAACCAGAGTATTATGTTTAAACAAACATTTCAACTAGTATGGGGAAGTAAAATATGATTATTCTGCCCCTGATACCTGTTTGGATCTATATTTTACTGTCAGTTAAGGTGACAATTTTGCCCAACAGATAAAATGTGATAAAAAATAAATAAATTGAAGTTTGTTTAATTTTATTTGTGCTAAAGTTCCTTTACGCAATTTTCGTCATACCTAAGCTAAGATAGTGTACTGTGAAACATGTATTTATATGCTTTGTATCCTTCTGTGCTCTTTACAGTGTATTTTTGTTACATTATAGTACAGTAGATAACATATTTATAGATTCCTATCAAAACACACTAAAAACAATGTATTTGTTGAATGCATTTTATTTAAGACCAATGTGGGAGATGAAAGGGACATGGCTTTGGAGTGGAGGTAATCGGTTTATAATATGTAAACAATATATCACACGTCACATAATTACGCCATATTGACAATATTAATGCAGCTTGGAAAAAAGATTTAGACTTTAGCAACATCTTATTTTGCCCTTCTTTAGCCAACATCATGCTTCGGGTAGCAGAATAAGAAGGTAATATAGTGGCAAAGAAGAAGATATATGTAGCACCATGTCATCACACAGTCATGAGGAGGATGTCACTATGCCTGGCTGGCCCTGGCCTTCCATGCCTCAAAGAGTTTAGCCAGTTTAGCTTTAGCTTCTTCTGCTCGTGGCAAGAGCTGTTCCTTCAGGTTCTCAACTACAGGCGCCAATTTCTCTTTCAGGGTTTCAATATTCTGAGCGAACTGAACTCTGTATTCATCTGCCCTGGAAGCATAACTGGCCTTGGCTTCTTCCAGCTTTGCGGTCACATGTTGTCTCAGCTCCTCACCATATGGAGCCAAATTGGCACGAAGGGAGTCAACCTCAGCACGCAGCCTCTCTCTAACCTCCTCACCCAGGGGCTGGATGTTCTTGTAGAAGGTCTGTAGGTTTTCCTTGGTTTGTTTCTTCAGCTCTTCTCCATAAGGTTCCACTTTCTCTCTAAAACGTTTCACCTCCTGAGCCCATCTATTCTGAAAGTTTTCCACCAGTGGACGGACCTTTTCTTTGATAAGAGGGATGTCCTTCTCAACTTCTGCAGCCACCTGCTCTCGTAATTTATCAAAGTATGGGTTCAATTGTTTTTTCAGGGACAGAGCATTGACGCTGAGACTATCAAACTTCTCTGCAATTTTCAAACTAAATAGAAAGAAAAAGAAGATGATAAACGTTAATGCTACTACAGCAAGGGCATGCAGTCACCCCGTCGGCATTCAGAACGCTGACACCATGATGGCAACAAGGTTTAAATGACAACATTCTGAATGTCAAAGTGTTTACAATGACAACACCGACATAATGTCAACATTGTCCGAATACTGACATTCATGAATTTACAGTTAGGCTCAATTTGGGTTAGGCTGCAGTTAGGGTTAGGATGAGGGTTAACGTGTCAACATGTTATACCACATCAACAATAAGTACTACAGAAAAACATTGGACAGTCTGCGACTTTAATCTATTGATGGCAGCCTTAATGGAAGAAGAGTGTGCAAAACTTCCATGTACATCAGTCTGCAACCCATCACACCTCCATTCAGTGTGGGGGTCCACCAAGGACATAGATGAATTGATCATATCTTATATCTCACCCTAATCCATATCAGAGAAAGTGAATTCAGATGCCATATCTCCCTGCCACCTACAGTACGTAGCTGTATTCCATTCCTTGGAATTGTATCCCTTCTCTATGTAGGTCACTTACTCAAGCTGTTTCCCGATATCGGAGGTGTCCACCTGTGACACAGCTTCTTTACCGATGTCTCGGATTTTGTGTATGTAGCCCTCTATCATCTCCCGGACATGGTTGACCGGACTTTGGGGCTCATCGTGCTGCCAGAAGTAGCGAGCCTGTGTTCCTGGAGGAAAGAAGACAAAGCTGTGTGTTAGAGTACCGTGCTGTCCTCTGCCATGTGAATCAACCCTACCCTGCATCAGCCTACATGAGGAGAGAATTTGGCGTTGGCCTGATGTGGTCACTTTTTTGGAGTACAGCACCCTTTTGCATATAAAAAAGGGGGATTTTTTTTCTCTTTTCTTGAGTCATAAAATTAGCTTAGCCTCTTTTATCATGTTTCATTGTTGAGTGAGCATTTCTTTGCCATTTGTCATGCATCAATAAATATATATATTGTTTTATATATATATATATATATATATATATATGTATATATATATATATATATATATATATATAGTTTATATATATATATATATATATATATATTTATTTTTTATTATTATTTTTTTTTAAGTTTGTCGATACACAATGTAGGTGACTATAGGGTTGATGTATCACGCAGTGAAAAAAGTAGAGAAGTTGCCCAGAGCAACCAATTAGCATCAATGTAACATTTATCAAGTACATTCTATAGAATGATAGGTAGAAAGTGATTGGTTGGTATAGGCAACTTTTACAATATTTTCACTGCTTGATGTATCAATCCATGAATATGCAATGTCACATTATCTAGACACAGTGGTTCTCAAACTCGGTCCTCAGGACCCCACACAGTTCACATTTTCCATGTCACCCAGCACAGAGCCGGCCTTAACCAATATGATGCCCTAGGCAAGATTTTGGCTGGTGCCCCCTAGCATCGCCGCTAGTTCTGCAGGAGATGCCTGGCATGAGTCAGCTGGCAGCTCTGCTAACGTTGGATGCCTTTTGTTTATGAAAATGCATCTTATTTGCATTACTATGTGGCTAGGATGCACAAGCAGCTTCTGCTGATTAAATTGATATGCAGCATGCCTATATTCAGTGTGCGACTGTGGCTGTATCTGCATACGAAATGCTACATTACAGTGATTACCAGGAATACACTGCAATATAGTATTTCATATGCAGATACAGCCGCAGTCACACATACAATATAGGCATGCCGCATATCATTTTAATCAGCAGAAGCTGCTGGTGCCCCTAAGCATACCAAATGCCCTAGGCATTTGCCTAGTTTGCCTATGCCTAAGGCCGGCTCTGACCCAGCAGGTGCACTGTGTATCACCAACTGTCATATTTTAAAAATCTACAGGTGACCTGCAAAATATGAAATGTGTGGGGTCCTGAGGACCGAGTTTGAGAACCTGTGATCTAGAGTATAACACATATTGTTCAGTGTAGAAGAGCATTCTGTGGATCAATATACAAGATCCATCATTCAGGATTAAGGGGGATAAATATAAACTGAACGGAGATAAAGTACCAGGCAATCAGCTGCTAACTGCCATGTTATAGGCTGTGTTTGAAAATTGACAGCTATGAGCTGATTGGTTGGAATTTTATCACTGTGCAATTTATCACTCTCCATGGCTTAGCCCCCTAAACCAGTAGTCAGAGAACACAAATGATCCCATTTCCATTTCACTATTACTGTACAAATTATAGTTTGAACTAAAAGGATGTCATAAAAAAATATACCATACAAAACTAAAGATAAATGGGGGGGGGGGAAATCAAGAATAGGATCTTCATTCCAGCCCATACATCTAAGAATATGACACACACTACATACAGTACACACAAGCCAAACAACCTGTATACTGTAAATCATGTCTCATTTATAACGGACACAAGTTAAACCTACAGCAAAACAATTCAGTGAATTTAAACCCAGGGGCGTAGCCAGAACTTTGTGGGAGCCATAGTAACATTTTTGTCCCAATGCTTCTAGAGAGACATCTCTCTGCAGCAGTTGTTAATTTTATGCCCTAGTTTATTTTCTGAACCATAGTAGTGCTTTAGTTAATGTTATGCCCCGTATTAGCGCCCTAGTTTATGTTATGAACCATTGGAGTGCCCTAGTTCACATTATGTCACATTGTAGGGCTGCCAGTAGACATTATGCCACACAGTAGCCACTATTCACATTATGACATACAGTACAGGGGGGTATTCAATTGTTTGAAAAGTTAGTTGGGTGTCTGTTTTTCCTATCTAACAGACAGGAAAAAATAAGACACCCAACCGACTTTTCTAACAATTGAATTCCACCCACAGTGTCCCCAGTAGATACTGTATTATGCCACATGACAGTTCCACAGTTCATATTATGCCACACTATAGTGCCTCCACTTCATATTGTGCCACGGTACAGTGCCTCCTCAATTCTAATGCCCTCCAGTTAATTTTATACTAAGTTACATTGAGTATGTCCAGGGACATATATATTGTTGACCCCAAAGCAAAAGTTTGTAAGGACCCCTATGTATCACCCAATGTGGCTGGGGTAGTTTGGAGGTGCTTTGAGCCCCAGGTGGGAACCCCTATAGTGTTAGGGACCTGTCCGACGAGGTCACCGTGAAGTAGGTGGGCAAGCTCATATACTGGCCAATATATGCCAAGAACCTCGAATATTATGATTGTTATAGTTTTAATGGTGAATGTTGCACCTGCACCCTTTTTCCTATATTGTGTCACCCAACGGTGACAAATGTATATAGCACATGTAACTATGAAAGGGAAGGTGGGCTCTGGGCCCCATAAGAGCTGCACTCCCTGCACCCATGGTAGCTACGCCCTTGTTTAAACTATCTAATGAGCAATTGAGTGTATCTTTCACAGAGATTAATTTTATACTTCCGTATCACTGTCATAGACTATACTTCAAACTTATATGTGTGTGTGTGTACATATACACACACACACATACTGTACATACCTCTCTCTCTCTCTCTAAATATATATATATATATATATATATATATATATATATACTCACCAACATATATTTTATATATATATATATATATATATATAGTATATATACGCACCAATATATATAAATATATATATATATATGTATATATATATATATATATATATATATATATATATACTGTATACCAAATTGTATGAGACCAATGGGTCTTAACAGAGGGCACTCACCAATCCACACATTTTTCAAAAGTTTATTAACACATCCAAGTTAATAAACTTTTGAAAAATTTGTGGATTGGTGAGTGCCCTCTGTTAAGACCTATTGGTCTTGTACAATTTGGTATATGTGAATGCCCCACCAGGCATTCACGCCACTGATGACAATTACACAGATGAGAGTGCGGACATTTAATTTGGAATATATATATATATATATAATTATATATACAAATCCAATGTCAGCCGGCACTCAAAACTAGATGACAACTTGCTCCGGTGCCCGTATTTGAAATGAGATACGAGTCCAATAATAACGGCACTCAGAGATCATGTAGTGAAAAATAGAGTATATTCATTAACGTTTTCGGGGCAGCAAGCCCCGTCCTCAGAATGCTTTTGTGTTCGTTCTGAGGACGGGGCTTGCTGCGTATAATTATATATATATATATATATATACGTGTATATACTAGTTACAAGCCCGTCAAAATAACAAAACAACATAACAGTAATGCCAGTGCCTGAACAAAGCAACAATTAACTTGCTCCATCTATCACGCAAAACACTTAAATTCCCCGCATAGAGGTGAGGAGCATTATTGGCCTTTTATTATATAAGATATATAGACAAACACGCACATATAAATGTTTCTGTGTATCACTATACATATACTATATACATATATACACACCCATTTTTATATTTATATATATATATGTATTTATATATACAGTGTATGTATGTATGTATGTATGTATATATATATATATATATATATATATAATGTCTACATATGCTAATTTCATGACTAATATACATAAAATGTGATAATCATTAATTACAACGGTAACAGCCATTTCAGTGAAAGACAATAGTTTTTGTGGTTTGTTCTGTAAATATCCTTTCATACTGTTCAACTAAAACTGAGACTGAATTGTTCAAACCTAGGCTGGCATTATGTACACATTATGATTTATGCAATAGGATGCAAGCTTTTGATGATTAGTTATTTGGTGATCTCGGCTGCAGATGGAAAGCGGAAATAATTTAAGAGGCAAAGCCAACACCACCAAATGTTTGCCTCTTTACATCTGCAGGCGAGATTGTCAAAATTGTGCTGCCCCCTCTGTCATTGTCTGTTACTGCGACTAGTTTTGGCAGGTATTATAGAGAGCTGTTGCCCTGCCACTATATATAGAGAAACTCTATAATATTACCACTTAAGAAAATGAAAGCATTCGCATTCTTATTATAATAATCATCATCATTTATTTATATAGCACTACCAATTATAGAGAATATTTATCATTCAAATGAAGTCACTGTCCCATCGGAGCTTACAGCCTAAATTCCGTCACACACTCAGCAGCCAGTTATCCTGCCAGTATGTTTCTGGAGTGTGGGAGGGAAATTGGAACACTTGGATATTACCCTCATGAACAAGGGGAGAACATGTACACTCAACACAGATAGAGCCCTTCTCAGGAATCAAACTCATAAAAACAGTCAGGCAATAGAGCACACCACTGTGCCACCTTGCTGCCCAAAGTATAGATGATCATAAGGATACTGTCTCCCATTCCCTCAGACACTTACCTGTGAGGAACAGTAGCACAAGGCTTATGGTCCAACCTCTCATAGCTGCAACTTGTCCTTACCAAACTATATAAAAAAAACAACAGAAATGTTGGAGTCTTCAGCTGTAATATGTTTCCAGTTAGCAAACAGAAAATTGCATGTTTCCCATATGTCACACTTGTTTGTTAATTGTCAAGCACAGACAGAATAATGATCAATACAGACATTTTTTGTAGTTATTCCTGTAATTTCTGGTGTAACACTAACAATGGAACAAAACGTTCACAGAATGGAATCACATATGTTAAATGTATCGTATAAATCAGTGTTAATATAAGGGGACATTTAAACATAATATTTTAACCTATGGCCCAGATTTATCAAACCTTGGAGAGTGATAATTAGCAATGTGATAAAGTGCCAACCAATCAGCTCCTAACTGTCATTTTCAAACACAGGGGCAGATGTATTCAGCCTGGAGAAGTGATAAAGCAGTGATAAATGGAAGATGATAATGCACCAGCCAATCAGCTCCTAACTGTCAATTTACATATTGGAGCTGATTGGCTGGTGCGTTATCACTTTGCACTTATAACTGCTTTATCACTTCTCCAGACTTAATACATCTGCCCCACTGCCTGTAACATGGCAGTTAGGAGCTGATTGGCTGATACTTTATCACCATGCTATTTATCATTCTCCAAGGCTTTAATACCATATCATTCCATGTGACTGTTCTAGAGTCTGTGCCTAACTATACTGATTTAATAAGATTTCATCATGAACTTATCCAGGCAGCTACATGATCTGGAATATAATGTGGATAACACAACCTCAATGCACTGTATATATACTGGAACTCAGACTAATGTGCTCTTATTGGATAGTGCCTGAGGTTGTGGTGCATAGGATTTCATGTGACAATATTCCTGAACTAGAACAAATCCAGGGCTGCAGAAGACTCTGCACCACCCCAGCTCCAGCTGGGACATTTTTTAAGAGTATTACGGAGACAAATAATGTTGCTTGCCACCAGTGCAACATAGAACATAACTGGAGAAAACACTGTGAAATTACTGAAGGATACACACAGAAATACCATACTTTCCTCTTGGAAATCAACTATAATTTCCATTATTAAGAATAATAAGAATAGAAATTCCCTTTAAATCAATCAAATGCAGCATCGTGCTATCAGTAAAGGGTAAAAAATGTTCCCTGACCTGAAAATGAGGGTGAATGCAGGTTAGAAATAATTTTGGCAGATCCCTGCTGCCGCCCAGTGAGGGTGGCCTCAGCTCTTACCTGCTGTCCTTGCTTGTCAGTTGTTCATGGGATTTGAGATCGGCAGCTCTCCAATTTTATACTCCTGTGTACACGCACAGCCTGGGCTTTATCAGCTGAGATAAGCTGGATATGCAGTTTAACATGTGGAACTTGGGGAGTAAAGTTCAAGATGAGCTAGGAAAACACAAGGATCTGCTGTCTCATTCCCAGCCCTAGATATACACACACACACACACACACACACACACACACACACACACACACACAAAATCATTTCATAGGGGCAGGCGGCAGCTGTCTTATTATTATTATTAAGGTTATAAACTTTACCTTCTGATAAGAGGCTTTTAGTATTACCATTATTTATTAAAGAAAGGAAGAAACTATTATCACATTAAATTAGACTCCTTTTGTTTTACATAGGTCTTCAACCTGTGGCCCTCCAGCTGCTGCGGAACTACACATCCCAGCATGCCCTGCCTCAGTTTTACCATGCCTTAATAGCAAAACTGTGGCAGGGCATGGTGGGATGTGTAGTTCCGCAGCAGCTGGAGGGCCACAGGTTGAAGACCCATGGTTTAGAATATTGGTCATTTGCACAACGCCACTTCTTTTGTTCTGTATGATGAAATCCTTGTACAGGTTCATTATCCCATATCCAAGATGCTTGGGACCAGAAGTATTTTGGATATTGGATTTTTCTGTATTTTGGAATAATTGCATACCATAATGAGATATCATTAGTCTAAGCACAGAATGCATTTATGCTTCATATACACCTTATACACACAGCCTGAAGGTCATTTTAGGCAATATTTTTTTATAACTTTGTGCATTAAATAAAGTTTGAGTACATTCACACAATTCGTTTATGTTTCATATACACCTTATACACACAGCCTGAAGGTCATTTAATCCCTTCAGTGGTATGTCCCGAAAATTTCCGGGGCCATCTGCGCTGTGCAGACGGGCAACCCCGGAAATTTTCCAGGCATGCCTTTGTAAGAGGGGCGGCGGTGCGTGTAGTGCCTGCTGCCGTGCAGGTGTAGGTTCACCACTTACCAGGCGCCGCACTCTCTCACCTTCAGGTACCGGAGCCTTCAACGGACCTGGAAATCTTCAGTCGGACCCGGACACGATGACCTAGGAGGAAGGAGATTGCTGAGTGCCATTCTCCTAACTGTGGACCGAAACGCCCTCCAAAACCGAGGAAAATAGTGCTTTCGGGCTAGGTGAGGGTCATCCCAGGCGTCCGCCTCAGAGCCCGAATTTCACCTATTGGCACTCTCGCACCAGGTGGAAATTCTACCGCTCACCGCTCGCCCTGAAGGAAGGGAGACAGATAGGGACGAACACAGAAGGAACACACAGACAGATGTTACTCACCGTCTTACGTCTTGTACTCCGATCTTCTCCACTTACAGGTCCCTGTAAGGAGGCAAAGAGAGAAACAGCCGTGCAGGGCCTAACTCTAACCTAGTGTGCGTCCGCTACACTAGCTACATAACAAAGCCCTCAAACTGGCTCAAGTGTGGGTGGTGCAACACAAACTATGCACAAACTCTAAACCAACATTTTGCCCTGTACGGTAACAACACACATATCAGAGTACCACATCAAACGGTGCTGTTCCTTTAAATCTCTACCTACCGCTGAAAGGGGGTGGCGCCACACAGCCTGCCCACCTCCTGTACACTTCCTTCTATGGGGCTCAGGTCAAGCGAACCTGCCTACCTAAACACCTCAGGGTGGCCTGGGCCTAGTGCCCGGTGCCACCTTTATTCACCTCGAGGGGCACTTATTCACTGGGCCTAGCGCCCCCCTGACTGCACACAGGCCGCCGGCCTGACTTCACCCACGGGCCTAGCGCCCGCCTAACTTGTCACCCGTTGGATGACCTGGGCCTAGTGCCCAGGGTCACCTCATAGCCCTTACTGCCGACAACCAAACTAGGGCCTAATGCCCTCTATTTGTCCCCCAGGCCTATTGCCTGTTTTTGCCCCTCGGGCCTACTGCCCGCCTACTACGCTGTTTAGGCGGCTTGGGCCTAACGCCCAAACCACCGACTCAGATGGTGACCCCCAAACTCCTATCTGCGCAACAGGCCTAGTGCCTGAACTGTGCCCCCGGGCCTATTGCCCGTCCCTGATGGTCTAGGGAGGAAAAGGGGAGGGGGTGAGAGTAGCCTCACTGAGGCCTCACCTGATCCGGGGGTCTCCGGCGCCCTCTTCTGCGGCTAACCCGTCCTGGCCAGCGGCGCCTCCTCCGCTCCTCAGCGTCCAGCCGCCGCTGGACATCTTCCTCCTGCAGGCCGATGTCTTCTGGCCTCTTCAGCGGCCACCGGAGCTCCTCTTCCAACGGCCGTCTTCTTCCCCTCGCGGCGTCTTCTTTCGCGCATTTCCGCGCGCCGGGCCTCTTTCTAGGCTCCCGCCCGGCGTCAGACGCCGGGGGCGTGGCCCATGACGCGGCGAGCGCCGATTGGCTCGCTGTGCCCGCCTCCGATTGGCCGGCGCCCCGCGAGCCGCGATTGGCTCGCGGACGGCGCCGGGTTTGAAAAGACGCCGGCGGCGCTTCTCATTGGCGGCCCGAGTGGCACCAAGTTTAAAGCGCCGCCGCACCGCTACCTGCCGCAGACGACAGCCTGGTGCAGGGAAACATCCGATCCCTGCACCAGACACCAGCCGCACACCCAGCGCTCGGGACAGACAAGCTGCCCCAGCGCTGTCCACCCTCGCGCTCTGCAGGGGACACAGATCCCCTGCACACTGTTGTGGTGATGTGCCCTGGGACACAGGGCATATCTCCACACCATTGCTCCCCCTCTCCCCCTTATACTCCGCTCGGCCAGCCCGGTGGATGATGCAATCGCGTTGTGATGTCATGACGTGATTGCATTGTGACGTCATGACGTGATCGCGTCATTCCGTAAAACTCCACCAGCCGAGCGGAGTACAAGGGAGGAGGGGAGGGGAGGAGAGGAGAGGATGTCAGTGCTGGCAGGCTAGGGCCCGCCAGAAAATGCTGCCCAGGGGAATGACCAACGGTGTAAAACTATCTGGAATGGATCCATCGATGGTTTTACACATCAATGATCATCCCTGATTTACAGTTCACATGCGGGCGGACTAGGGGGGCATGTCTTAGTGGTGCCTTGACCTTTTTTTAAAAAAAAAATCAATTCGGTAGCATTGAACCATCGACAGCGGGAAACCATCTGGCTCTCCCCATCAATGGTAAAAGTATTCAACATCAGTCATAGCCCATCGATGATTTAGAATCATCGATGCTCGATGGCCATCACTAGCTACCCCTAGGCAACAAGCATTCCCTGTGGCAACGACCATGAATCCCAGAGCATAAAACCCCTGGCAAAAAGCATGACAGCGTGTGGCAACGCGCAGGTAAAAAAAAAAAAAAAATTAAAACCTGTCCTGGGAGGTATGACCAAATTCCAATAACCCGCCACTGAAGGGGTTAATACAATATTTTTAATAACTTTGTGTATTAAAGTAAATTTTGTGTACACTGAGCTATCAGAAAACAAAGGTTTCACTACCTCATTCTCGCTCAAAAAATTCTGTATTTCGGAATATTTGGATATGGGATACTCTGTACAGCGCAGCTGTTGTTACCCTCACAAGGATTCTAGGCCTGTGATACATTTATCTCCAATATTGGGGTGTATTTATGAAGCAGTGATACGCTTGAACTTCAGGGAGAACAACAGAGAAATCTCTCTCCCTGCTTCACACTATTTACCAAGAGTTTGCACCAATCACCACCAATCTCATAGACTTCTATGCGGACAATGATCAATTTAACTTTTAGTCACAAGCTTAACCTTAGATTTACCAGTCAGTTGGGACCTGCAAAGCAGGAGAGGATCTGTTGGACCCCCAGCAATCCAAATTACTATGCAAATATTACTGTATGACTCCCAACCATTTCAGCTGAATAGTCCAGATTTGAGGGCACTGTCCCACCATCACGATCAGAACCACATTATGTGCCTGGGAGGTATAACCCATTCATGGTGCTCTCCACACTAGAACAGTGGTGAATGGATGCAGGGCTGGCTTTAGGCATGTTTGTCAGGAGCGGTCGAACGGGGCGCTGGGCTACTAAGGGCACATGGCCATTTCAAATGTGGTGCCGGCCATCAGCCAATCAGAGCTCGCGGGCTAGCAGCAGTGGCTCCTGATTGGCTGCTGGATTGCGAGCTTTGATTGGCTCACGAGCCAGGACCATATTTAAAATGGCCCCCAGAGACCCGACTCAGTGAGGGGTAGGAGAGGCATGCACTGCACTGGGCTGCACTCTTCTCCCCTCAGATATGGACAGAAGCAGCCCAGCAGCAGCCGCTGCCCATCCCTATCCAGCAGCAGCCAAGCCCTACCCAGCCACAGCCCAGCCCCGTCTAGTCGCAGCCCAGCCCTGTCCAGCAGCCTAGAAGCAGCAGTAGTGGCCGAGGTGCTGGTAAGCACTACTGGGGACCATTATGTAACTGGCACTATGCTGGGTGCATTATGTGTATTTGGCACTATACTGGGGGCATTATGTGTATCTGGCACTATACTGGGGGCATTATGTGTATCTGGCACTACTGGGGGAATTGTGTGTGACTGGCCCTACAGGGGGCATTATGTGTAACTGGCACTACTGGGGGCCTTACGTATAAGGGGCATTACTGGGGTATTTGGTAAAAAAAAAAACGTAACGGCCCGAATCCTGGAATGCCAGACCGGACCAGTTCCATTACTGGTGCCAGCATGTGTAAACAGCTATTACTGTTGCCATTATGTGTAAGGATCACTACTGTGGGCATTATGTGTAAAGCTGCCAATTATGTGTGTAGAGAGGTGTGTGCTAAAATATATATATATATATATATATATATATATATATATATTAGATTGATAACAATATATATATAGATGCGGGGCCATGCCCACTTTCCCAGGTGCGGGCGCCGCGCAGCCGCAGTTCCGACCCGTTCGCACCACAGCGAAGAGCCGCTGCGTGCGAACGGTTCGGAATGACCCCCAAAGTGCCAACCAATAAGCTTATGTAATTTTTCCAATACAGCCTGTAAAATGACAGAAGTGGATTGGTTGGAACTTTATCTCTCTCCACTTTCTCTGCAAGATTTAATAAATCTCGCCCTATGTTTTTATTTCAGAGCATTCTACATAAGTAGTTCTCTAATAAAAAGATCACATACATAATTTACCTGCTATAATCATAACATTCCTTTTTCTTTGTTTCACTTAGCTTGAGGCTACTAGAGGCTCGAGGCCCCTGGACTGTGTCCACAGTCAGAATGTAGCAGAATGAGGCTGTGAAGAACACTGGGGGTGCATTTACTAAAGGTCAGTTTTGTGTCTTTGATCCATATTTAGTCGATTTTGTAAATTGGAGATGTGCTAAAGGCAAAACCAATTCCCATTCAAAATTAAACATATTAAAAACATCGATTTTTTTTTTATAGGCGCCTATAGAATCCCCAGATTTACTAAAGGTCAGTTTTTGACTGAAGGACAACGTACGTGTGTGTGTGTGTGTGTGTGTGTGTGTGTGTGTGTGTGTGTGTGTGTGTGTGTGTGTGTGTGTGTGTGTGTGTGTGTGTGTGTGTGTGTGTGTGTGTGTGTGTGTGTGTGTGTGTGTGTGTGTGTGTGTGTGTGTGTGTGTGTGTGTGTGTGTGTGTGTGTGTGTGTGTGTGTGATCATATCTCCTGAACCATAAGGACTAGGAACTTGACATTTGGACAGTAGTTTGCTTTTGTGACGTAGACACCCACTAAGGAGGACTTTCTCAAAATTCCACCCACAAAGGGCTTAAAAGGGGTGAGATGATTTTTGGGAATTCTCCCCTCACAGAGGAGAGTTAAGACAGCCCACCCAGCCGGGGTTATAAAGAATTCATGGTGCCGGCGATACCAAGTTGCGGAGGGGGGAGGACACAATGCTCTGTTCCTGGACTTCCTTGCCAGTAGCAGTTGCAGAGCAGTCCATTATTCAAATAGGGGAGCCACATCAACTGCCACCCCTAAACACTGTAAAATATTGCTGGGTATGGCTCCCCTATTTAAATAATGGACTGTTCTGCAACTGCCACTGGCAAGGAAGTCCAGCCTTATGGTTCGGGAGATTTTTTGATGAGTCAGTGGTATTTGCCTTTTAAGTATTTAACCAACCTATTTTCTCTATCGTCCTAAGTGGATGCTGGGGTTCCTGAAAGGACCATGGGGAATAGCGGCTCCGCAGGAGACAGGGCACAAAAAAGTAAAGCTTTACTAGGTCAGGTGGTGTGCACTGGCTCCTCCCCCTATGACCCTCCTCCAGACTCCAGTTAGATTTTGTGCCCGAACGAGAAGGGTGCAATCTAGGTGGCTCTCCTAAAGAGCTGCTTAGAGAAAGTTTAGTTTAGGTTTTTTTTTTCTTTACAGTGAGTCCTGCTGGCAACAGGATCACTGCAACGTGGGACTTAGGGGGAAAGTAGTAAACTCACCTGCATGCAGAGTGGATTTGCTGCTTGGCTACTGGACACCATTAGCTCCAGAGGGATCGAACACAGGCCCAGCCGTGGAGTCCGGTCCCGGAGCCGCGCCGCCGACCCCCTTGCAGATGCTGAAGCGTGAAGAGGTCCGGAAACCGGCGGCTGAAGACTCCTCAGTCTTCATAAGGTAGCGCACAGCACTGCAGCTGTGCGCCATTTTCCTCTCAGCACACTTCACTGGGCAGTCACTGAGGGTGCAGAGCGCTGGGGGGGGGCGCTCTGAGAGGCAAATATAAACCTTATACAAGGCTAAAAATACCTCACATATAGCCCATAGGGGCTATATGGAGATATTTAACCCCTGCCTGACTGGAAAAATAGCGGGAGAAGAACCCGCCGAAAAAGGGGCGGGGCCTATCTCCTCAGCACACGGCGCCATTTTCTGTCACAGCTCCGCTGGTCAGAACGGCTCCCAGGTCTCTCCCCTGCACTGCACTACAGAAACAGGGTAAAACAGAGAGGGGGGGCACATTAATGGCTATATATATATATATATTAAAGCAGCTATAAGGGAGCACTTAATATAAGGATATCCCTTGTATATATAGCGCTTTGTGGTGTGTGCTGGCAGACTCTCCCTCTGTCTCCCCAAAAGGGCTAGTGGGTCCTGTCTTCATTAGAGCATTCCCTGTGAGTTTGCGGTGTGTGTCGGTACGTGGTGTCGACATGTATGAGGACGATATTGGTGTGGAGGCGGAGCAATTGCCAAATATGCAGATGTCACCCCCCAGGGGGTCGACACCAGAATGGATGCCTTTATTTGTGGAATTACGTGATGGTTTATCTTCCCTTAAACAGTCAGTTGAGGACATGAGGCGGCCGGACAATCAATTAATGCCTGTCCAGGCGCCTCAAACACCGTCAGGGGCTGTAAAACGCCCTTTGCCTCAGTCGGTCGACACAGACCCAGACACGGGCACTGATTCCAGTGACGACGGTAGAAATTCAAACGTATTTTCCAGTAGGGCCACACGTTATATGATTTTGGCAATGAAGGAGACGTTACATTTAGCTGATACTACAGATACCGTAAAACAGGGTATTATGTATGGTGTGAAAAAACTACAAACAGTTTTTCCTGAATCAGAAGAATTAAATGACGTGTGTGATGAAGCGTGGGTTGCTCCTGATAAAAAGTTGATAATTTCAAAAAAGTTATTGGCATTATACCCTTTCCCGCCAGAGGTTAGGGCGCGCTGGGAAACACCCCCTAAGGTGGACAAGGCGCTCACACGCTTATCCAAACAAGTGGCGTTACCCTCTCCTGAGACGGCCGCACTTAAGGATCCATCAGATAGAAAGATGGAAGTTATTCAAAAGAATATATACACACATGCAGGTGTTATACTACGACCAGCTATAGCAACTGCCTGGATGTGCAGTGCTGGAGTAGTTTGGTCAGAATCCCTGATTGAAAATATTGATACCCTAGATAGGGACAATGTTTTACTGTCGTTAGAACAAATAAAGGATGCATTTATCTATATGCGTGATGCACAGAGGGATATTTGCACACTGGCATCTCGGGTGAGTGCTATGTCCATTTCAGCCAGAAGAGCCTTATGGACACGACAGTGGACAGGCGATGCGGATTCAAAACGTCACATGGAGGTTTTGCCGTATAAAGGGGAGGAGTTATTTGGAGTTGGTCTATCAGACTTGGTGGCCACGGCTACTGCCGGGAAATCCACTTTTTTTTACCTCAAGTCACTCCCCAACAGAGAAAGGCACCGACCTTTCAACCGCAGCCTTTTCGCTCCTACAAAAATAAGAGAGCAAAGGGCTTGTCGTACCTGCCACGAGGCAGAGGAAGAGGGAAGAGACACCAACAGGCAGCTCCTTCCCAGGAACAGAAGCCCTCCCCGGCTCCTGCAAAAACCTCAGCATGACGCTGGGGCCTCTCAAGCGGACTCGGGGACAGTGGGGGGCCGTCTCAAAAATTACAGCGCGCAGTGGGCTCACTCGCAGGTAGACCCCTGGATCCTGCAGATAATATCTCAGGGGTACAGGTTGGAATTAGAGACGGATCCTCCTCATCGTTTCCTGAAGTCTGCCTTACCAACCGTCTCTTCCGAAAGGGAGAGGGTGTTGGAAGCCATTCACAAGCTGTACGCTCAGCAGGTGATAGTCAAAGTACCCCTATTACAACAAGGAAAGGGGTATTATTCCACTCTATTTGTGGTACCGAAGCCGGATGGCTCGGTAAGGCCTATTCTAAATCTGAAGTCCTTGAACCTCTACATAAAAAAGTTCAAGTTCAAGATGGAGTCACTCAGAGCAGTGATAGCGAACCTGGAAGAAGGGGACTTTATGGTATCCTTGGACATCAAGGATGCGTATCTACACGTTCCGATTTACCCCGCACACCAGGGGTACCTCAGGTTCATTGTTCAAAACTGTCACTATCAGTTTCAGACGCTGCCGTTCGGATTGTCCACGGCGCCTCGGGTCTTTACCAAGGTAATGGCCGAGATGATGATTCTTCTTCGAAGAAAAGGCGTATTAGTTATCCCATACTTGGACGATCTCCTAATAAGGGCAAGGTCCAGAGAACAGCTGGAGACAGCTTTAGCACTATCTCAAGAGGTGCTAAGACAACACGGGTGGATTCTGAATATTCCAAAATCCCATTTAATCCCGACAACTCGTCTGCTGTTCCTAGGAATGATTCTGGACACGGTTCAGAAAAAGGTTTTCCTTCCAGAGGAAAAAGCCAAGGAGTTATCCGATCTGGTCAGGAACCTCCTAAAACCAGGAAAAGTGTCAGTACATCAATGCACAAGAGTCCTGGGAAAAATGGTGGCTTCTTACGAAGCAATTCCATTCGGCAGATTCCATGCAAGAATATTCCAAAGGGATCTGTTGGACAAATGGTCAGGGTCGCATCTGCAGATGCACCTGCGAATAACCCTGTCACCAAAGACAAGGGTGTCACTTCTGTGGTGGTTGCAGAAGGCTCACCTATTAGAAGGCCGCAGATTCGGCATTCAGGATTGGATCCTGGTGACCACGGACGCCAGCCTGAGAGGCTGGGGAGCAGTCACACAAGGAAGAAACTTCCAGGGAGTATGGACGAGTCTGGAAAAGTCTCTTCACATAAACATTCTGGAACTAAGAGCAATCTACAATGCTCTAAGCCAGGCGGAACTTCTCCTGCAAGGAAAGCCGGTGTTGATTCAGTCAGACAACATCACGGCGGTCGCCCATGTAAACGGGCAGGGCGGCACAAGAAGCAGGAGTGCAATGGCAGAAGCTGCCAAGATTCTTCGCTGGGCGGAGAATCACGTGATAGCACTGTCAGCAGTGTTCATCCCGGGCGTGGACAACTGGGAAGCAGACTTCCTCAGCAGACACGATCTTCATCCGGGAGAGTGGGGTCTACATCCAGAAGTCTTCAACATGTTAATAGACCGTTGGGAAAGACCAATTGTAGACATGATGGCGTCTCGCCTCAACAAGAAACTGGACAAATATTGCGCCAGGTCAAGAGATCCACAGGCAATAGCTGTGGACGCACTGGTAACTCCTTGGGTGTACCAGTCAGTGTATGTGTTTCCTCCTCTGCCGCTCATACCAAAGGTATTGAAGATCATACGGCAAAGAAGAGTAAGAACAATACTAGTGGTTCCGGATTGGCCGAGAAGGACTTGGTATCCGGAACTTCAAGAGATGCTCACGGACGAACCGTGGCCTCTACCTCTGAGAAGGGACCTGCTACAGCAGGGTCCCTGTCTTTTTCAAGACTTACCGCGGCTGCGTTTGACGGCATGGCGGTTGAACGCCAGATCCTAAAAGGGAAAGGCATTCCAGAAGAAGTCATTCCTACCTTGATTAAGGCACGGAAGGAAGTCACCGTGAAACATTATCACCGCATTTGGCGAAAATATGTAGCGTGGTGCGAGGATCGGAGGGTTCCGAAGGAGGAATTCCAACTGGGTCGTTTCCTACATTTCCTGCAATCAGGATTATCTATGGGTCTCAAATTGGGATCCATTAAGGTTCAAATTTCGGCCCTGTCAATATTCTTCCAAAAAGAATTGGCCTCTGTCCCTGAGGTCCAGACTTTTGTCAAGGGAGTACTGCATATACAGCCTCCTGTGGTGCCTCCGGTGGCACCGTGGGATCTAAATGTAGTTTTAGATTTCCTCAAATCCCATTGGTTTGAACCATTGAAAAAGGTGGATTTGAAATATCTCACATTGAAAGTGACTATGTTACTAGCCCTGGCCTCTGCCAGGAGAGTATCTGAATTGGCGGCTTTATCTTATAAAAGTCCTTATCTAATCTTCCATTCGGATAGGGCAGAACTGCGGACTCGTCCGCATTTTCTCCCTAAAGTGGTATCAGCATTTCATCTGAACCAACCTATTGTGGTGCCTGCGGCCACTAGCGACTTGGAGGACTCCAAGTTGTTGGACGTTGTCAGAGCCTTAAAAATATACATTGCAAGGACGGCTGGAGTCAGAAAATCTGACTCGCTGTTTATATTGTATGCACCCAACAAGTTGGGCGCACCTGCTTCTAAGCAGTCGATTGCTCGTTGGATTTGTAACACAATTCAACTTGCACATTCTGTGGCAGGCCTGCCACAGCCTAAAACTGTAAAAGCCCACTCCACAAGGAAGGTGGGCTCATCTTGGGCGGCTGCCCGAGGGGTCTCGGCATTACAACTCTGCCGAGCAGCTACGTGGTCGGGGGAGAACACGTTTGTAAAATTTTACAAATTTGATACCCTGGCAAAGGAGGACCTGGAGTTCTCTCATTCGGTGCTGCAGAGTCATCCGCACTCTCCCGCCCGTTTGGGAGCTTTGGTATAATCCCCATGGTCCTTTCAGGAACCCCAGCATCCACTTAGGACGATAGAGAAAATAAGAATTTACTTACCGATAATTCTATTTCTCGGAGTCCGTAGTGGATGCTGGGCGCCCATCCCAAGTGCGGATTATCTGCAATACTTGTACATAGTTATTGTTAACTAATTCGGGTTATTGTTAAGGAGCCATCTTTAAGAGGCCCTTTCTGTTGTCATACTGTTAACTGGGTTTAGATCACAAGTTGTACGGTGTGATTGGTGTGGCTGGTATGAGTCTTACCCGGGATTCAAAATGCCTCCCTTATTGTGTATGCTCGTCCGGGCACAGTACCTAACTGGAGTCTGGAGGAGGGTCATAGGGGGAGGAGCCAGTGCACACCACCTGACCTAGTAAAGCTTTACTTTTTTGTGCCCTGTCTCCTGCGGAGCCGCTATTCCCCATGGTCCTTTCAGGAACCCCAGCATCCACTACGGACTCCGAGAAATAGAATTATCGGTAAGTAAATTCTTATTTTCAGTCAGTAGAGGATAGTGTCTTAATTGTTAGAGGTTAACCTGTCATTTGAACTAAATATTGCTGAACCTCTCAGAGAGCAATAGGAGGAAAGGAGAGATAGATATTTTGACTCTTAAATGCATAAAAGGAAAGCTTGACAGTCTGCAACTGCTTATCTGCTGTGTAAAGGGTACCGACAGCTCTCCCAGTTACCTTAAGTGTAGTGCGAAAATCTTTAATCTTTTACCGCAAAGGAGGAGCCCTAAGGAGAGCAAGAAGTTAAGCAAGGAGACCTAGGGCCCTTTGGAATAGAGTCAGCCTATCCCCGCAAACCTTACATATTTAACATACATCAGGCGGAGCTTTTCCTGTCATCCCAGCACTGAGCAGGGAAGCATCAGAGGCGGGACGGGGCAGAGAGGGAGGCGGATTATTCTCCTCAGCACCAGCCTTTTGACAGCATCAATCCGGGGAGGCCCGCCCATACCGTAGGTGCTACCTGACAAAGATTAGCATTATACTTGAATTCCGCAGCAAAGCATGGGTATTCAGCTAGTATATATATATATATATATATATATATATGCAGTATATAAAAAGACATTACTCTCACACTGATTATGTTAACCTTTTATTACACACAATCGTATTTTAAATTTTAACAGTTTTTTCACATTTTTCACAAAAGTAGCTTGCACATATCATAGTGATCTGAGCAGTGCTCTGTTTGGATGGGTTTGCCATAGCTTTTCCCCTTCTATTTGCTGTCGGGTTTGAACTGAAAGTATATCAAGAGCTATAAATGGGATTTGTCGTGCATCACAAATCATCAATTGGACATCAAGATGCACGCTATCCATTCTCGGGAGACGCTTAAGGCTCTGATCCAGATGCTGCGGTTTACTTGGAAGTAGCAGCAATGCTCATATATGTTAATGCAGCAGTAGGCGTATAGTATAAGTAGCTTGCATGTGTGATCCAGTGCTGCATCCAATCACTTGCAACACCATTGGCTGGCTGAGTGACCAATGGGCTCACGCAGGCCGGCTACCGCAGCTTCATCCAAGTGGTCAGGAAATCTCCAGCGGAAGACAGAGACCATCCATTTTGTGAAATGGCTGCCGTCGCCGCCCTCTCCCCTCCCCAAAATAGCTGCAGACTGTCAATCACTTGACTTCTACAGGTCTTAGTGCATCCAGAGACCTGTACTGCACATGCACATGCATAAAGTACCAAACGTTGGTACTTTGCGTGATTTTTGTTTGCTTACCTAATTGGCCGCTAGGTCAGTAATAATTCCATCATCCTCAACAGACAGAAATCCTGAAATCATGACCTGTTGGTGTACCATGAGGGTTGAGGCTGGGAACCATAGCTATAAATAAATTGGGTAGGTAAATCAACTAATACGATAATTTATCTACCCAGAAATCTTCCACAGCAGCACCAATGATACAGTTTCCTAGTAAGATTTAGATTAGTATGAATTTATTTGTAAAAAAAAAATATACAGTATAATTCATTTCACATCCTACTAGCAGCTAAAAGGGGTCATTGCTCGTGGGGAAAAATGACTTGGTCTCTTCAACGCAGCTTCCAAATGGAAACATTGGACTGCCCCAATTCCACCTCTGCCATCATAAAGTGGTTTAGTTGGCACAAATATATCCTGCATTGCTTGGCTTGCCTTACAGTCACTGGGTATTTCTTTCATCCTGACTGGCTTTATTGAAGAGACATGGTGGGTCTAACATGACAGCCATACCCTCGCCTTCAAGCTGCAAATTAAGTCCTGATGTTTGAGACAGCCATATACACAGCCAGGCCTGCGATAATGACTTTGATAGTGGAGTGCGCTAAAGCATAAACACCATATTAGTTCCTGAGGGGAGGCTTCATTCCTTTACCAAGATGGCTGCAGAGGATAGTACTGCACATGTGTAGCACCATCTTACCACTGTGTAAGAGTGAAATGGTGGAAGACAGATGTCTCCTACTTAGCTCCTAGAGATCTGGCGTTCTCCCTGCAATTACTGCTGTTCCAGCGTCTTACACCACTACCGCTGGTGTCACCCTGTTCCGCTCAACCTCCAGTTCATTCCATGACCAGAGAATCACAGTACAGTACAGTTGTACAACACTTTTCTTCAATAAACCATCCACTGGTTAAGTAACTGGGCTGTCTACAGTGTCAGGACATTCCACTGGTGTGTACATAACTCCGCCATACCACCACACCTGAGCACACATATACCTAACAAACGATAATTAATAAGTTGCATATTTGCCAACTTTTCTGTGTCTCCCCTTGGAAGGTCCAGTGGTATGGCAGAGAGGGACAGGGGACGTGGCCAGCAGATCACAGAGCGCAGTTCATGCCCCATAGGCTGGAGGCTGACCTAC